>NW_024502458.1:5704885-6394836 GCF_017590055.1 Onychostruthus taczanowskii
CTCGGCGCTGCGTCACGGGGGGGAGGCACGGGGGGCGCGGGCCGGGGCGCTCCGGGCCCCCCAGGCCCCCCCGCCCGCCGTGCCTGAATCGGGGGTGCTCATACATTTTTGCCTTTTCCCCGTTGTTTGGTCTTTTTTGTTTTTTTTTTTTATTTTTTTTTTCTCCCTATTTTTAAATACATTATTTTTATCGCTGTTATTTTTCCAAAGGCGGTGTTTCCCCGCTGTCGGCCGCAGCGCGGGTTTCAGCAGCGCTGGCCGGGCCCGCGCAGGCTCCGGCGGCGATCCGCTGTGCCTGCCCGGCCGCGGGGCTGCGGCGCGGCCTGGCCGCGCTCGCTCCGCAGGCTCCTGAAACCCTGCTGGCTCACTGCATCACCTCGCCAAAATGCAAAAGCGTTTTAACCTTTTTTTTTCCTAATTATTTTTTTTTTCTATTGCTCTTGTTCCCTTCACCTTTTTTTTTCTTTCTTTTTTTTTTTTCTCCTAGAACTTCTAATAGAAAAGGATAACGAGAAGCTGCTCCTCTAGAATAATGGCCTGCAAAGATTTTTATTTTGTTTTCTGCTGAGGCCTTACTTGTGGTGCTTTTTCATCCAGAAAAAAAATGATGTGACTCCCGTGCAAGTTTAATTTTTCTGTTAAAACAGGGCTGCGGTTGAGCAGCTCTATTTAAGTATTACGTTTTTTAAGGTTTCATTTTGAACTATCAGAGAATTGCTTTTGCCATCATATGCAGAGTTATATCAGTATTTGTAAGGAATGTTATTTCTAGCCCAGTGACACAGAAATTGCAACCTTCAGTCCTTCAAAGCAAACATTTCTTCTTGTTTTATCGAGAGTCTGCATCGAATGTTGTCTTATCAGCTGTCTTTTCAGACTATGTACCTGATATTTCTGTTGTAGCTTCTAGGTACCTGAAAAATTAAATAAGATTGTGCTTAACTAGCAGTTTTTTAATATACACATGGTAGATTGTTAGCTTTGTGCGTTTGCCATACAGCTTTAGAATGGCAGAGTACGGTGTAGTCGTGTTTTCATGGCTTGTTTCTTTGTATTTTGCATTAATGCCTTGAGCTTTCAAGCTGTGTTTGTGTCAAAAGCGATTTGTGTGTATCACTGCGGAAAAGGAACCTCAGGAATATGTGGTCAAATAATAGATGATTGCTTTGGTAATGGATTGCAGCTTAAATGAGATGTAAAAATAAACATTTTGAAAGAGTTTTGAGAAGTGTATTTCAAATTTATGTAATAATTTATTTAAACTGTTCTCGTTGTAATTAATATTTCATTTCTACTACCCTATCTGAGGAAGAGTAATTTTGCTTTACATTAATGTAAAAGGAACTTCAGGTAGAAAGTCACACTGACTTCACTCTGTCTTCATTCTTTTGTAGCTTTTAAAGCTTTTCTCAGGAGACAGGCACAGATAGTCAAGTGATGAATAGTCCCTGGTAATAGGTGCCAAAATTAGGCTGTAAATTAGCTTTTTCTTTAGAATATCTCCAGTTGTGTGCTGCTTCAGCTCAGTGGACGTTTTGCTGTCCAGGAGAAGGGAATTGCCAGGAGTTTGAGCAGTGGCCAGGTCCACGCGCTGGCCGCTGCCTCTGTGACCGCTCCCTGCAGCTCTGCGGGATGGGCACAGGGATAATAAGGACAAGGGTTCCTCGGCTTTAGTTTGGTCAGGATGGCTTCATTTACCCTACGGGATGTTGGTCTTCCCTTGCTATTGAGTCTTCAATAGACTGAAGAGTTTTGGGTGAACACATGCTCAGCATAGGTGGAGTCTTTGAGAAGCACTTGCATTGTGAGGAGTCGTTAGCAGGCGCCTGTGAAACAAATCGTTTTCCAAAGGGCTTGGATTAGTGTGGATGGGTTTCTACACACACAGATAATCAGGGCAATTCTTCCAGTTTCAGGCCTTACAATGGCCGGGATGCAAATATTCATGAGGAGGGTGGGACTCATCTTGATGCTCCTGTAGTTACTCTTTTCCTGTCTGCATTTTGGCTTGTACCTGCTTCCTTGGCCATCCCCGTGATCTGTGCTTCCCATGATACCTCCTTGTAGCTCCTGCAGCCTCTAACATGTATGTACATGGCACAGCACCCAGGCCAGCCTTGCCTTGCCTCTCGCTGACTTTTTTCCTGTGTTGCTGCTACATCTCTGCAGCCCACCAGTAGTGCTTTTTGCTCAGCATTAATTGGGGGCAGCTTGGTTTTTTGTCTCCTCTGTGCAAGGAGATCAGTGCACCTGGTAAAGACAGCGTGAATTGGGTAGTCTGTTCCTGTGGCTTGTATCACAAAAGATCCCAAAAGATGGGAGGGAAGTTTCTGCTTAGCTTATGGATCCCTGCGATCTGAACCGATGGATCCTCTTCTTGAGCCCAGGAGTTCAGGTGCAAATTCCTGTCACTTGAGGTGTGCATAGCTCTTGTCCTGAGCCTGGAGAGAGCGGTCTGAGCGAGCTGTCTCCCCATGGAGACCATTCCTAGGCGGGAGGGAAACGAAGCCTGGTGACCTATCTCAGCGCAGTGGGGTTTATGGGGTTTGCCTGTACCTAAGTGGAACCTGATCTGCCCTTAGTTGTATTTACTGCAGGCAGTGTGGTTTTGCTTCTCCCCCTCTGTGCACCAGGGATCATTGATCAGTTACACCAAACCAAATTGGACTAAATTAGTAGATGCTTCCAGTGACTTAGTTCGTTAAAATGCTGGGCTACGTAGCTGGTTTTTAATTGTATAGTGGGACTGTACTTTGCTCCACCAAGATAACTCTTGTTAAATAAATAAAATTTTCAGTTTCAAAGGGAATTTACAGTTCCAGCAGGTTTTGCAATTTTCAAGGTTGACATCAGAGTTACAGTTAAAACTACGTAAGGCTTACCTCGGTCTGTATTTTACTGTCTGCAGAATGTTTCCCTCTGTACACACTTGAGCAGAAAATTGTGTTACCTGCTTAATACTCTTGGACTTCATTTCTCATGATAGATTAGAATTGGAAGATGGGGCTGTATTTGCAAGTTAGTTGGTTTGCTCATATTTTGAGTATATTCATACATAGCTAACGTGGTGCTGTAAGTTGTATTTCGATGTACTGTTTCAAGTTCTGTTTGTAATCTGGCTTTGGCAACCCAGCAGGCTGCCCCTTTAGCTCCTGAAATACAAGCCTGTGCTAAAGCACTGCCATTAACTGTCATGGCTAATGCTGATACATCTGTAATGCACTTACCAGATTGCTAATTAACTCATAGCCACACAAAACAACCCACTCAAAATTCCTCTCTTTGTTGGCAGTCTCAGTGGATTTGCAGGATTTGAAAGGGCATGGCCAGGATTCATTTGTTTTGGTGATGTAAATAAGAGACTTTTGTGATTGACAGTTAAAAAGTTAGGAGTCTGTTTGGCATGAAAGTAAAAACAACAATAGAAATAGTAGATCTCAGTTTCTTTCAAATGTTTAGCCCTTAATTGTACATTTAATCACCAGATGTTCCCAGTTTTATTTAAAACACTGTTATAACTGGAAATTTTATGATTTAAGGGATAAGTAGCCCCATGAAGTTAACTGTATATATTTTTTCGTGTAAATAGGCATCACTGTTTCTAGGAGTGACTTAGATGCAGTTGTGACATGCATCGGCTGGATGCCTTCCACATACATGTTTTAGCTATATATACAGCCTTGGTGGTAAAAACAAACCAAACAAAAGCCTGTAGTTTTAGAAACACACTGATTAATCTATTAGGTGCATTAAATCTGTTCCCTTTATACTTCCAGGGTGAAAATCAGTTGGAATGAAGTGCTTTATCTCACTAATATGTGCTGCAATATTACTTTAAATTTGGGATTTCTTCATCTTTGTTAATCATGTTCTGAGTTTTTTCAGAAAATCAGCTCATCTGCCATTCAGCTTTTCTTATGAGTGTGCACATTATGATTAGATACCCAAACCTTTTTTGACTATTAAAACACAAATAATTTATTACCAGTCAGTCTGCAATAAAGAAATGGGTTTGGGGTTCTTTAGAAAGGAAGGTATGCCTGAGCAATGATAATACAAGTTTGGCCAGGAGAGAAGAAATGAACAAGAAATACCACCTGCATTGAGAGAAGCTTGACGGGCTGTTTGGGTAGGTGAGTTCTGCAGTTGCATTTGCAGTAGGTCTGCAAGGCATTCCATGCAGCCAGCATTCCTTATGATACAGGGGTGCTTCAGGCATGCCTGCATCTGGTGTTTGGGACAGATTATATGGGTGGCTCTTCCTCAAGCCAGCTGCTGCGGCTGGGTACTGCTACGGCTAATAGTAGTACCTGAGTCATTAGCGTGTTGCTCATTGACCAGCTGCATTAACATGTTTTTTTGTACTTAATTAATATAAAAATTTGGGAATCCTGGTGTCTGTACCTCTGCAAACAGTGCTGCATGGGTCTCAATTGCTTATCAGCTTCCAATGCAGGATTTTTGGAATTGGCTCTGTTGGAAGATTCCCAAATCCGTTTCAAACGTTTAGCTCAGGAAGCCATGCTGCTGGAATGGTGCACCCAGGGCAGATGTGGTCATGGAACTGGGGGTTTGCTGTGAGCTGCTTGTCCCAGAGCTGCAGAAGGAGTTTAGCTTCTGTCAGCACTGCTGACAGCTCATGTGCTGATGGAACTACTCTGGCCTCCTTTCATTAACCAGTAATTTCTTCTCTAATATATTCAAGAAATGTGTGAAGCTAGAAGTCATATTTGGGATCAGCCTGAGTGTTCTCATGTGTAGGACTTGTTGGTGGGTGACTTTGTGAATCTTCCTGTGTTTAAATGCCATACCTTCAAAAATAATAGCAACCTTCACATTCCCACAGAGGGAAAATACACACACATAAACTCATTAGTTAGAGTAAGGATGTGTAAATAGTCTTTATTTGTACTGGTTAATCCCTTTTTTAAAATTTCTATAAAATTCAAGCATTGATATCAGACAATACTTTTAACAGTTACAATTTGTAGCGAGCATTTGTTCTATAAACTGTATGGAAATTACTTTTGGGGGAAAAAGACTGCTGGAATATGAAGTAATTTTGTCAGGCTAAATGTGGTTCCCACTGCTCGCATTTAAGTGAGACTGATGTGTGGTTAAGGCAATGATAAATTTGGTCCTACATTTATTTTTCATTTCTGAATAAATACCAAACACTGGTGGCAGTGAATTAGTCTTGAACTGCATTATTATTAGGATGTATCTCTTGTGGAACAGAAAGGTTGAAGTACTGTAAAAAGAATTAAAAGGAGCCTTGAGTTTGACTGCTTCAGAGTGTGTGTTGTGCTTGTGCAGTTGACAGTGCTCTTGGTCTTGGTCAGGGTTTTCTTCAGGACCAGACCTAGGGTCTGTGGTTTATCATTCACAACACTTCTTTACCATGTAGAAAATTAGAAAGTGATTGTGTGATTTGCTATTAAATTATCTGAATCCAACTGATGTTACTAGATTCTGTAGGAGAGGTTTTTATTCTGTATTTCAGCCTTGTTTCCATTTTATACTGTGAATGATTAATGTGGTGAAAATTGCTGTTTAATTATGTTTTGCCTTTACAAGAGACTGGAGAAAATACAGTAAAAGAGATTGAGATTATAGAGAAAGCATCTAACAATTAAGAAGTGCCCAACATTAAGTAGTTATTGCCCTTACTCACTGAAAGTCAGTCTGACTGACAGCAGCACAAATCCCAATTTTTTGGTGCAGTAAAGTCCTGCAAAAGGTAAGGGCTGTTGATGAAGAAGGAAATCCACATCTCCTGAAGTGTTTGATCAAAGCACCCACAGGATCTGGATTTAATTTCTGACCCTGTTGCAGATTTCTGCTTAATACTGGAAAAGATTATCATGCAGCTACGTAGGGGAGCAGAAGTAAGACTGTAAAAAGAGTCTTAGTTCTCCTGTGTCTATTTCTGAGCTTAAAGATGACAAATGACTTTATGTAATTAGTGGGGGAAGAAATGCTAAAAGTCTTCTTGGGTTGCCTGAAAAAACCTTGTGTGGAATAGTGAGTTTTCCAGTCTGTCAGGCTTTTTTTTGCACTGAGACTCAGAAGGCTGTAACACGTACGAATTATCATTTGAAGTGTATTTAACAAGATTGTTAATTATAGGTACTACTTTTCAGTTTTCACACATTTGTTGCTCAGACTAGTTTTGTGAAATTACTGATACTTGCAGTCATACAAATTGACAAGGACCCTAAGGTAGACAGTATTTAATTCAGAAAAAACTTTATAATGTTACACTGTGGACATACTTGAATTGATTTTGGGATCCAGCTTTGTCAAACATGGGAATACAGTTTTCTAAAATTCCTTAATAAAAGTTTCACTATTGTGAGGCTATGTATTATTTGCCATATTACCCTTCTTGATTGGTTTTTATTTGCTGTTTTTATAAGTTTTATAAAATTACAATGGTTTTGTACATTATTTAGAAGTGTATTAAAAATAAAAATGATTTTTCCTTTAAAATGAAATAAATGCATATTATTTCAAACTTCGCAGTGCTGTCTGCATGAGGGGAGTGAACAATCACAAGGCTGCTGAATGTTTACAGTAGTTTTTTTCCTGTCATTCTTTCCCAGTTTGTTTGCACATTCTAAGCTTGTATTTTGTAACAGTAAATTTTCTTCCATGCCTGCTATTACAAACTTTATTCCATTTCCCATTAATCATCCTCTAAGCATCATCTTTATCTCTCTAAGGAGTTTCTGCTACTGTCTCTGCAGGATTTTTCCTTTGTGCAGCAATACAGTGGTACAGTTATTCTTTAAATTGCTAATTTCTGCTCTTTTCCAGCCACACTGGGCTCTCCTCTCAGCTGCTGGAGTTCCCAAGTGCCCGAAACCCCCTTTCTGCTCCAGAGCAGCCATGCCCTCTGCCAGCTCTTCCCTTGCTTTTCAGTTCCCTGAATCCCACCTGTTGTTTTTTAGTTGCTGATTCCTAGTTTTTCTGTGGAGATTCCTGTTTGCAGTTGCTAGATTGTGTTTACATAAAAACCTTTCTTCTAACATTGCATCTTTTCTCCAAAACAAGTGATAGCACCCAGAAAATTCTATTTGTTTGAGTGTTAGTGGAGATAAAATCACAGGAGGTGCTCACTAAATAAGCAACTTGATGAAGTCTTCATAAAACATCTTTTGTTTTTAACAATCCTTTCCCTGCTCACATGCCTTTGGTTTCCAAGTGTTGAGAATTTAATGTGTATCCGGGAGTATTTTTTTCTGTTCAGATAATTTGCAGGGGGTAGTGGTTTGTTTTGTTTTGTTTTGGTTTTTTTTTTTTTTTTTTTTTTTTTTTTTTTTTTTTTTTTTTTTTTTTTTTTTTGTTTTTGTTTTTTTGTTTTTTTTTAATAAGAGCTTGCACCTCTGTGTCCTGCTGGATGCTGTTGAAGGCATCAGTGCTAGAAGGGGTGTCTGACTGTGGTCACACACTCTTCAGAGATTTTCTGTCGAATTTTTTTGCCTCAGGCAGATTTTTTGTGCGAAGTGTTTGAACCATCTAAAAGAATGGTGAGATTTTCTCTGCATGGATACCATGGACATGTTTTGGTGACTAATCGTTTCAGGAATGCAGGATACGTTAGTGTCCTTGTGAAAGTCTGCCCAGATATCGTCATTGACGTGCCTTTGGAAATTGACAGTTGCAGCTTGCGTATGATCTGTGAAGATTCGCAAGAGTTCACAAAGTCAGCTCTCAAGTTTTCACTTCAGTGAGTACTTCGTGACTGAGCCTGGGCTTGTCTTTTCTGTAAGACAGCTCTTGAGATGAAGCAGACTCCACGTGTGTCAGTCTTGCCAAGCTGCTATGTAGGCTCCACCCCAGGGTTCCTGGCTTTTCCTAAAAATGGTTACTTTAACTAATGAGCTGCCGTATTTGAAGTGGGTAAAGGAAATCTCTTCTAGATTTTTATTGACAGAACTCCTGGCAGACAGGAGATTTAAAGAAGCTAACTGATGCAAATGCAGAGGAATAAAAGCAATGATGTGGACCAGGGAAAGAGGCTGGTGAGATTCGGATTGAAAAAATGATGGAGACAAATTTGATGGAAACTGAAGAAAGTGACTGAAGTGGAGTCAAGGAAGAGATTTGAGTTTGATGAAAACCAACTGGTTTTGAAAAAGCAAAGCAAATTATGAAATGTTAGGAGAGTAGATTTGCAGGGTGGATGATACATGAACAGCAAGGTGATGCTGTTGTAGATGTATGCATTATTGAAATGATTATCAGAGAGTAGGTGAAGTTAGAAGGACTTTCAGAAATTTATCTGGTTCAGGCTTGATCAAAGCAAGTCTCATTTGCCCAGGGCTGTGCCAAGTTGCTTTGAACCTCTACAAGGATGGAGACTCCGTACCTGTCTTGGCAATTTGTTCCTGTATGTGATTACTCTTACCAAGTGACACTGTGGCATCATTATCTCTGATAGATTGACCCTTTTCTCTGCAACACAGGCCAACTCTGCATCCTTCCTTGCTGCATCCTTCCTTGCTGCATCCTTCCTTGCTGCATCCTTCCTTGCTGCATCCTTCCTGCCCTGTCTGGCTAGTCAGTGTTCTCCAGTGGGGAGAAAGAGGAGAGCCTGGAAGGGAGCAGTACATCCACTTTTGGCTGAGGGCTCTCTTCCCTGCACAACAGAGTGACAGAGCAAAACTGCTGTGTCCCTGCAGAGGGAGTGAAAGCTGGGGCTGGTGTTTGGGAGCACTCCAGTGCTCCAGCCTCTTGTGCAGGATGTAGTTCCAAGGTGGGTCTGAACGTGAGCTGGTGACACAGAGAGGAAGGAAGGAAGGGGATAGTGGTGTGAGGGGTCATAGAACAGAGCAGCAGCAAGAGAAGACTTGGAGACTGGTTGCAGAAGGAGTTGGTGTGGGCACGGGAGTATTTTATATTTTTCTGACAAGAAGGAGGGGATTATAGCTGGGAAGAGGCATGTCCTGGGAATTTGGTATTGTGACAGGACTGAAGAAGAAAATTGGTACAAGGAGAAGGGATGGAGCAGGGGATAAGGGACTCAGTGGAAGGACAGAGGATTCAGAGAAGGCTTTGCTGGAAGTGACCATTGAAAGGAGCTGGAATTGAGAGAAAAAGGCTGCATTGCTGCTGAGTTCTTGTGTATGATTGTCCATATCCTCTGGACAAAGTTGTAGCTATTGTTCTGTTTGCAGCAGTTCCCTTCAGCTGTTTTCAGTGTGTGTGAGTTGATAGCCATGTTACAGTAACAAACACTGTGAAACAATTTAAACAAATGCTCTTGCTCCTGCAGCCCTGAATGTATCTGGCATTAGATTTATTTTGCTTCCGAAGTAGCCACTCACCCCTTAAGCCATTAGTTCTGCCCAGACTCTCAGAACTCTGCAGCTGTCTGCATGGACTGGCTGCTGCCAAAGGTGGGAGCGGAGCCATGAGTTCTGCTGGAAGGGAGATGATACTAAAGGTGCTCTCCAAAGATACTTTGTCTAAGAGAGGGAATACTCCTCCAGTAGCCCCGAGCTGACAGGCCTTTGAGGTGCAGTCTGCTGGAATTGTTTCACTCTTGTTCCAGTGAGCACCTGTGGTTGTGTAGCCTTTCTTCTCTGCTGGGTGTAATGGTACAGCTGTTTTGCAGCCTGATTCCATGAGGTGTCCTGAACACAGTGCATGGAAAATGCTGCCAATACAGACCCCTGTTAGCAGTCAGAGGAGAGCCAGCCTCTGGGTGCTACTAGCATTTAGTATCAGAAATAGTTAATTTAACTTGCTGCAAGCTGGTGGGACCTCCAGGAAAGCAGCCCTTGCAAACCGGGCTGGAAAAAACTCCTTTTGCTGCTAGATTGTTGTTGTCATTGGTTGTTTTTTTTTTTTTTTTTTTTTTTTTTTTTTTTTTTTTTTTTTTTTTTTTTTTTTTTTTTTTTTTTTTTTTTTTTTTTTTTTTTTTTTTTTAACTGCAACAGTTTTCTGATCTTATTTGCTGCATAGTCCATGAATGCTGGGCTGCTTTGCTTCTGTGCCTGCTTAGGCTGACTCTGTAGCTACATCATTATTGATTTTTGGTTTGTGAGCAAACTCAGTGAAAGTTTTCTGCCTATTTTGAGATGGGGGGGATGATGAATGAGTAGTAGGGAAAGAAGTTACTTTTCCAAACTCACAGTCATGGACATGGCAGAGGAAGAGGTTGAACTCGGGATCTCCTATATCCTCATACAGTTCCTTGTCTCTTAGATTATAGTATCCAAGCAAATTTTCCTGTTTAATTTTCTTCAGAGACATCTATGTAAATGCAGTTTAGTCTGGATGGCTTCTCCTTTTTGTGTGTATTACATCTATTTTAGAGACGTAATACATTTTCTGTAAAAGCTTCTTTTGCTGAAAAGGATGTTGGAAACAATTACCCATCTTCTCTTGGATCCTAAAAATAACCCCTTGCACCCATTCTGAATTATATTTTGGTTTCTGTCTTAATTGCATCTTTCTGATGCTGTTGTTCAAATTCCTTATTCCAAGCCAGCATTTTAATTTCCGTAATGTTCCAGAGAGAAATTATGAGGCTATTAATCTTGCAAGGCATATTTCTTATGGAATTATGTACTGATCATTAGTAATGTTTTAGGGTTTTTTTGTATGATTTTCAATGTAACATATGAAAAAGGCAGGAGGACTTAAAACTTTCCCAAAGGTACTCTAGCTTTCCTTTGTATGATTTTCAATGGTAACATATGAAAAAGGCAGGAGGACTTAAAACTTTCCCAAAGGTACTCTAGCTTTCCACTTCCTTTGTTCAGTTGTATATGTTCCATTAACTGGAAATAAGAAGCTGAGCCTGCAGCTCTAGGAAAAAGTAATGGATGTATACATCCAAATGTATACAAAGTGTATACACTTGAATGTATTTGGAAAATACTGCTTGGGTGTAATTTTCAACTACTGAATTAGTGTGGCAACCTTTTAAAATACTGTATCACACTGGAGTACCTACATGGTCTAATTCTGTGCTCCTTATTCCTTGGTTTTTAGAAAATTACCGTTTTCTCAGTGGTCTTTGAGACTGTTGATTAATTGCTTCTTCAAGCGCAGATTTTTGGACTGAGGGATAAAAATAGTTAAATATATTTCTAAAGGTACTCATAAATAAATTAAACGTACTAGATTATTGTTCTCAGCCTTGAATTATAAACCAGCAGGTCATAGAACCACACTAGGATTAAAAGATGTGATGTGATCTCCCATATTAAAGCATGCCTGGTAAAAATGTGAGTATGCAAAAGGATGGCTCTGTCTGGTTCTGTGAGACGCAGCAGTCACTCCCTGATCACTGGCCTTTTGTCTAATTAACAAATTTTATCATGGGATACTTCATTATTTTAAAGGACAGATTGTTTTGTTTTGTTTGGTTGGTTTTTTGTTTGAACAGAAACCTTTCTGGAAAATCTAGGGAAATAGTTGAATTGTTCAGTTAGACTTTTGCAGTGTGTCATTGTTTTTAAACCTCTTACTGGCACTGGAGAGATCTTTGATTTATACAGATAAAGCCCTGCTGTTGTCATGGGTGACTATGGGTGAATTGTCAGCTTTATTTCAATTCTGGGGACAAATAGGTATCGTTACCTGCACTGTCATGACCATCATTAGTCTTTGTACATTGGTTAAATCACTTATATTTAACTGAAATTTAAATGTGGTTGATGAACTTTTATATAAATAAGTGCTACGTGAAGTCCTTAACATCTAAGTTAATTGTTAAATAAAGTAAAATACTTATATATTTCAGATAACTCTTATTCCTTCAAAGTATTTTCCAGATAAATCAATCATTTTTTGCATCTATTTTATACAAAACATAACGTAAAATATTTGTAGCAGCTGTATAAAAATCACATTAAACTGGGATTATGTATTTCAATGTTCTGTTTTTTGAATACTTTCTTTCTAGGTAGACAATGTTACTAGCTCAGATAAATCGAGACTCTCAGGGAATGACGGAATTTTCTGGAGGAGGAATGGAGGCCCAGCACGTGACTCTGTGTCTAACAGAAGCTGTAGCTGTGCAAGGTGACCCTTCAGGTTAAAATACCTCTACATTATTATGTCTTTTCTCTTTGAAACTCAGATGAAACACTAAAATTCATGTAGTGTATTCTGAATTAAAAGTCCAACAGGAAACAGTTAACTGAGATTCATTAAATTCACTAATTTAATTCTGGATGTAAATTATTTTTTAATTAAGATAATGGAAGTGTAAATGTGCCAAAAATGTATAAAATCTGACTTTATTCTCTGTGTAGTCTTACTGTTTTATACTTTGTAAATTCGGTTTATATCTAAGTATGTATTAAGCAAGTTGAGTTTTAAAATAGATTAATTACTTGAAATTGGCTTAAACTTGATGTTTCCTGACAGCTTTATGATTTTACGTGATTACAAATTCTCTCCTAAATGTGCATTTTAATCTAAATAGTTTTATGTGTATTAATGACAAGTAGTTTGTACAAAACAAAATTTTCAATACAAATATTTGTGTCATTATTTCACTGTTGGCTCTGATGATTTAATTCATAGTTCTCCTAAAACCTCAGCTTTGTAATTATTTATTCAGTGACATTGTATTTTCTTTTTTAGTTAAGGAAAATAATATTTAGCTGTCATGTTTACAGAGAAAAATGTTGAATATATGATCCTGGTATGTCTCCCAGGCTTAGAAACCAGAAAGCAAGAACTACTTGCTCTTCTTATTTGTCAAAGCACTGTGCTTTGAGGGGATGTAATAATTTATGGAGGTTTTTCAGCTGAGATGTCTAGGGTTCCATGCTGGTTATAGTGAAGGTGAACTTTTTTCCCTGCCTAGATGGTGACAACTTGGAAAACATGGAAGGTGTAAGTTTGCAAGCAGTTACCCTGGCTGATGGCTCCACTGCTTACATACAGCACAATTCTAAAGGTAATTACTGATGGCTACTGAAGTGGTATTTCCCTCTCTTTGCATTGTAAAGGCTGGCAAAATCTGTACAATGTTTCTGAGGTTCCAATTCCAGTGGGAAATTATGGTAATACGATAAAATAAATATTTTGGTTTTGCTACTAATAAGATGCAAAAATGAAATTCAGAACATAAGTCAGACAAAAGCAAAGAGATCTTTATGGTTCAAACCCAGATATCAACATTCTGCCTAACAGATAGGACAGCAGACCTTTTCTGTTTTTTTAATCCCAGAATTTTAAAAGCTCTGTACAGTCACACTGTGCCTTCTATTTACCAAACATTAATTTCTTGTTGATATTTTATTTATATGTTAATCTAGAAAGTATCAACTGTGTATTAAAACTGTGATGTGTTACACAATTAGATTTCTTAAAAATATTCTGTATATTTCAGATGGTAAATTAATGGATGGCCAAGTGATTCAATTAGAAGATGGTTCTGCTGCTTATGTTCAACATGTACCTATGCCTAAAAGCAGTGAGTGCAATAATACAAGAAATATGTTCTAAAATAATGTATTACTGATAAATATTGCTATTAAGTAATTAACAGTCATGATAATAGCTTGATTTCTTATTTCAATGGATGTAATAATGAAGAGATCTCAGGTATTTTGTAATCCTGGGTATTTAGTGTTTAATCTTTCCATCTGAGGGCTCTTTGAAGTCTTGCTGAAGTGCTGTAATTGTTCCTCCTGAGCAGGGGAGAGCCTGCGGCTGGAAGATGGACAGGCGGTTCAGCTGGAAGATGGAACTACAGCATTTATTCATCACACCTCCAAAGGTAACTGTTCTGGCAAGTGGGATTTGTCACCTCAGTGTCCAGCAGAACCTCAGCAGTATTTAACAGGATTCTCTCTAAAAACTATCACCTTAATGGATTCCCAGTGTGAATTACTTGTAGCTTTAACTTCGACATCCCAAAATTGTTGAAATGAGACTTTACTTGGGCCTCATATAATGTAATCAATGTCATAAATGTAATCAAACCCAGTGTATTTCACTGTTTATTTAGCCCAGGATCACATTAAAGTGAGTTTATACCTTTAGACAGTAGGGCAGAAAATGTGACAGCTGACAGTCAAGGATGCAAATGTAGTTATTGCAGATGATAACTTCTGTTTCTGCAGAAGATTACACTAGTCTTGGAAATAGTACCACTTCTCTAGAAAAAATGATCAAGTATATATTTTAAGACTCTTAAACCAGTGTGACAATTACATTTTACAACCAACAATAGTAAGAGGAAAGAATGTAATACAGAAATTTTTTTTGTTAAAAGTCGTTTTATATTTTGTGTTTCTTTTGCATATTTGCATGATTCTCTTCTTAAAATGTGAGATCTGTGAATTCTGAAATGTGAAGTAATGATATCCGTAGAGCTCTTATATTATTTTCATTTTATCATAAGTGGATTTGAAATGGAAAGCATATTTGTATTCCTGATTTCCTTTGTAAGGAAAGCTTGATCAATATAATTTTTTTGTACTTTTTTAAGTGTAGAAATAAAACTATAGGAGGTGTTGTCTTGAAAACAAATTGCTGTGTTATTCACAGTATATCTCATATCCTAGTGGTTATATTTCCCATGTGTTTCGTATGTGTCTGTGACTTCAGGAGACACTTTGTGGAGAGCAGTAGTTTCTCATGTAACACACTGCTGCTCCTTTCAGAATCCTGACACTGTGCAATATCATTCCTCAGACAGTTATGACCAGAGTGCCCTGCAAGCTGTGCAGCTGGAGGATGGAACCACTGCCTACATCCACCACACGGTGCAGATGCCACAGTCAGACACCATTTTGGCCATCCAGGCTGATGGCACAGTGGCAGGACTGCACACAGGAGATGCTGCCATCGACCCTGACACCATCAGTGCTCTGGAGCAATATGCAGCCAAGGTACTCTGCAAGGCATTTTCTCTAGCCATCATGTTATATAAAAAATGCACAAGATATCTGGCAGCACAAGCCAATTGTCATTTAAGAAAGGAAATTGTAACTGGGAGAGTCTCAAACTCCTAGAAGAGAATTGCCATGACAGTGCTTCACTGTCATGAGCAGCTCTGGTGCACAGTTGTTCCATAAAAAGGAGAGAAGATTGAACACTGAACTGGAGTAGGATTTAGAAAACCATTTAGACAGCCAAATGATAATCTTCTCTATCCTATAGCATTGCAAAGGAGTCTTTTGGAAGGGCACTGTTTGCAAAGAAAGACCAAGGTGGATTATTCTTGTTCAGCACTATTGCTGGATTAATTTTTTTTCCTGAATGGGAAGAGTATGGCCTGGTGTACTGAGTAAGGGCAACACATGGTATGAAGTGTAGAAAAGACAATCAGACAGTTCAGAAAAAATATTTTTGTACCATATTTTCAATAGTAAAAATGTAGTAGGATGCACAGAATTCATGTTCACTTTACTGGGCTTCTGTAAAGCATGATGTAAGTATGGTAATGGGTGAAGCAACTTCCATGACTCTGTAGTTAAGCAGTGTCCCAGTTGCTGGATAATTGCCATCAGTGCTTGTATTGCTCTGGAAAAAGAGCAGAATATATTTTACAATCTGTCCTCTTAATGTCACCAAGAGTTGTCAAAATTTGGGAGGCCAGTTAGGATAATTAAATCGCTTATTCACTATTCTTTTTATTATGCTTCTGTCTGTTAGAATTGAGAGATCCTAAGGCAGGCAGTCAAATTGTGTTGTGATGCTGTGCTTTAAACATTTCATAAAATAAAAGGTAATTCAATGTTAGTTGAGCTGTAATCACAAGCTTTTATACATTCTACAGGTACTATTTCATTTAGATTAAATCAATCACAACTTTGCCCTTCTTAACCAACAGCTATATCAATCATAATTTCTGTTTTAAGAAAGTAAAGAAGAAACAGAAGAAATGCAAATAAATTTGCATTTTCATTGTATTTAACTCAATATGGGTTTTTTAATTCTGTAATGTGAATTTGTTTTCTGTAGTGCACTTGTGTGTTTGTTTAGGAAAAATTGTTTTCTTCAAGCTTTCATCTCAGAACCTTATTCTGAATGGTACTGCTGCAACTTTAGGGGACAGTCAGTAGAAGTGAGTTTCCAAGCACTACAACTGGTTTATGGGGGTTTTTTGGTACAAAACCAAATATTAGCTCAATGGTCAGAACCCTGGGTCTCTCCTAAAAGAAGAAATGTGGTTTTGTGATTCTTCTCCATATCCATGCACATTTCATAGTGAGGCAAGATACACTTTTCATAGCTGGTGTTTCCAGCTAAGACACCTTGAGCAAGGTACAGGAATAAATTAAATACACATGGTAAGTATATGATAGGATTTTCTAAAATTTTAAGTAGATCAAAGAAGAGTAGTGACTTGTCATTGGCTGCACCCATTTCAGAACTGGGAAACATCCAGGTGAAATTCACATGTGATGGGTTCAAGAAGAATGAAGATCCTTTTTCAAACAGCTCAAAGTTAAGCACTGCTTGTAGGATATTGTGGACACTAATTTGTCCTTGGATTCAAGGAGTAATTAGATAAATTCATGGAAGAAAAATGTGTCCAAGGCTATTAGGTAGAAACATGTGACTTCTGGTTCAGGAAGTTCATAAACCACAAATTGCTTGGAGGTTGGCAGAATATTATGGGGAATGCATCACTACATGCTTGGCCTGTTTGTTTAGTGCTCTCCAGCATCTGCTGCTGGCTGCTGGTGGAAGTGAAATGCTGCAGTAGTATGGCCTTTAGTTTGACTCAATGTAAATGTTCTTGTGTTTTTATTTGAAGGCAGACTAAATCTTTCTTTAGCATAAAGGAGAGCATTTTAGGAGGAGCTCAAAGATTTGCCCTGGAATCCTTCCAGAATTCTTACAATACTGCAAAAGAGAAGTTTAAAGTTGGGTGTCTTTTTTTCTTTGGTTCTTTTAAGGCTTTTTTTTTTCAACACTTAAAGGGCAAGAAGAGAGAGTGGTGGTTCTTTTTTGTTTCCCTGTCCTATGCAACAGGCAGAAACAAAGATCAGTGGGGTGCCCGGGATCAGTGTAGAATATAAGAGGGTTCATACAAAGAGGTCTGTGGTTGTGTTCGAGGGTCCCAGGATGAGGGAAGAGATGAGAATCTTGACTCCATGTTTCAGAAGGCTGATTTATTACATTATGATATTATATTAAAATGCTATACTAAAACTATACTAAAAAGAATAGAGAGAAAGGATCCATCAGAAAGCTGGAAAGGAAAAGGAAGGAATGATAACAAAAGCTTGTGACTGAGTCCGACGCAGCTAGATCTTTGATTGGTTATTAAGTAGAAACAACTCCCTTGGACTAATCAAAGATGCACCTGTTGGTAAACAATGTCTAGACCACATTCCACAGCCATCAGATAGTTATTGTTTACATTTCTTTTCTGAGGCTTCTCAGCTAGGAGAAAAATCCTAGCAAAGGATTTTCATAAAAATATCATAGTGATGGAGGTCCAAGCAGGCTCCCCAGAAGCTCAGTGGAGTGGTGGAACATGTACATTTTTCCTTGTCCCTCACTTCTCCTTCAGGCAGGAAAGTATCACTTTCCACAACATGCAAAGCACATGCAGACTTCACTTGAGTCCTGTAATTTTGGGCTGAGTCAATGCCACCATCCTCCCAAAGCAAGCAAGGAGAAAAGGTCATTGCTCTCAGTGAATAGGTGATGAAATGGTGAAGAGGTTACAGCACATACTTTCCTTCCATAAGCTGCTTTCCTGTGCCATCTCAGCTGCTGGCAAAGTACAGGAGCTGGCATTTGTGCATGCCTCAACACATGCACACACGTTCTGTTGGCATCATTTGTTTCCAGTAGTTGATCAAGTTCTAATTTCATGTCAGCAGTTCTCTCTACCAACAACAGGAAGTTCAGGATGAAGTAATTCAAGCCTTCTTTCTAGGCAGGTTCTCCCCTCTTCCTTTAAAAGTTCTGAGGGAGAAGGTCCCAAAATAGCTATTGTTGCCTTCTGAAAAAAACACCCATAAATTACCTGCTTTCTGACACTCTTTTCAGTCTTTTTGTAATGTAGATTTGCCTCTGCTTGGGCACTTTCCTCATTACTGTTTTAGCTCAAAGTTCCCAAAAGTAAATTGTCTAATTTAGAGAGGGAAAGTGTGACAGCCTCTTGTAGGATGAGTTCCTGCCAGTCTCCAAGCAAACTGCTGGGGGCTGGTGCTCTGGGCAAGGAGCTTCACGCAACCCCCAGCGATCTCAGGGGCCTGCTGTGGCTCTTGGGAGGGAGGGTTCCTGCCAAACTGCTTTAGAGAAGAATAAAATCACTTAGACTAGGCTTAGGTGCATCAATCTCAGCCTGGAATATAATGGAGGAAGAGAGTATTGTGAATGCCTGTGCTTAATACAGAGACAATTTAGGAATGGGAAGCTATGCAAAGTATACTTTAATTTTTTATATAGTGACCAATAACATGCTGTTCTTTGAGCTGCTGCTTGTCAAAGAGCTTGGGGTGGTTTTTTTAAACTGGGTAATTACATTTTTATTTAAATAAAAAATTCACATTAACATCTAACAGTCTTTCAAATATTTTTATGAGCTCCTTGGAAACAGCAATACTCTTTCTCCTCCTGGAGACTGTCTTTAAAAACAAACCTATGTAGCAATACCAAAGTCCTCACTTAGTTGTAATTGGACTTGTTCAAATGGTGATGTAACACATTGTCTTAGGTATTTTGATTCAAAAAGCAGTTGTGCTGTTTGAAACAAGTACATTCTACTTAACAAGGAGTGAGAGAGATATCTTTATTATAAAAGAAGTAAATGTTTGGATTTTTTGGTTTTTTGTCAGAACTCAGTATTGTTAATTTTATTGATTTATTGTAATACTTTTGTCAGTCTATGAATTTAACATCCTTAGTTCCTGCAGCCTTTCCTAGCATATTATAAACCAACTTTGCTGTGCTCACTTGGCCTGCTCTGTAATGCAAGTGCTGCAAGTGGTGATTTTTGTGTAAGTTCAGTTATTATGGGATAACCATGTTCCCAGAGGGAGCTAGAGAGCTATGAAATAACAAACCCAGGAACTGTCTGTAACCCTCTGTTTCTCAGATGAATAAAAGTAACTGATGTGAATGTTTTTTCACATTTCAACTTTGTTTTTCAGGTGTCCATTGATGGAAATGACAGTGTTAGTAGCACAGGAATTATAGGCGAAAATGAACAAGATAAAAAAATGCAGGTATGTGCTTAATATAAAATAATTAAATATATTTATTTCTTTTGTCTTTTCTGCCCAGCAAGGTGCATGATAGGGAGCTCTGTAGCCATGAACTATGGTTTGCTTCTACCCTTCAGAAGTTGTAGATTTCAAACTATACAGATTATTTTATCTTACTCTGTACAAGATCCAGTCAAAAGAGTTGTAAAAGATCTTCTAATACTTACTGTTGTCTAGGGGGTTTTCCTGTTAAAAGGTAATGAAAAATTATGTTGGATTTCTAAGATTTTTCAAGCCGAGCTGAGTATTTCTTCAGTATGAGTGTAAGTATTTCAGAAGTTCTTTCCAGAGAAGGAGCTGACTTTTGATAGTATTTAAA
This sequence comes from Onychostruthus taczanowskii, assembly GCF_017590055.1. Classification (NCBI taxonomy): domain Eukaryota; kingdom Metazoa; phylum Chordata; class Aves; order Passeriformes; family Passeridae; genus Onychostruthus; species Onychostruthus taczanowskii. The sequence goes on from NW_024502458.1 coordinate 5,724,416, forward strand.
GCAGAAAAATGCTGTCTCAGTTATTAAATTTCTTCTAGGAGAGACCATTCCAGGCATAGGTCTGGAACTGTTCTCTCTTTAATGACTTATTTTGATTCCACCTGCCCTGTTAGGGTCCCTGACCTTTACAGCAGGTTTTATAAGGAATCAAGAGTGTTGCTCCTAGAGAACTTCCTTAAAGGACAGAAAAATACTTCAATTTCTTCTTCTGGATTATTGTTTGTACACAGAAATGTAATGTTAAGTGTTAAAAGATTAACGTAAAAGTTCAAAGGATAATGGAAAATACAGGTGCAACTTTCTAAGTCTCAAGCTTTTTTCCCAAGAATCCATAATATTATGTAAGGAGAATGGTATTTGGCATTATAATGTATTTTATTAAAGGAAAAGACAAAGAAAATGTATTCTGGGCTTCAAATGTACAACTAAAGTAATACTAAAACCTCTATATCCCCACATGTTCAGGTGGAAAATCAAAAATAGATAAGTCATTGCATTGAGAATGGGGCTTCTCTGGGCAAACCTTTTCTCCTTTTTGCTTAATTTAAGAAATAATAAAGTAGACAAGGGTGAAAAATGTCTTCTTCCAAGTTCAAAATACATCATCTGTGAAAGGAATAACTAGAGCTCACCTCTCACAGTTAGCTCCAATTTTCTATTTTTAATCTTTTGCAAGTTAGATCCCACAATATTTAAAGCTGCAGACACTTCACTTTTGCCTGTGTGGCATGACTGTGGAAGGAGAGAATAACTAATACTTGCATTATTTACTGTATTGGACCACGTTCCAGAAAAGGAAATGAAGAAATTCAGAGGGTTTGCACTTGTAGGCTGGAATAGGGATACAACTCCAATGAAAGGCAAAATTCAAGGAAGACTAAGTGAAAATCTTTGTTGGTTTTACCCGAAGTAAGAGCCTATTAAGCAAAATTACTTGTAATCAGTATCCTCCTAAATATTGATTTTGGCTTCAGTCCCAAAGCAAACTGAATGTGGACGTGGTTTTATCTTATATATGGCAACATATGTTCAATATGGAAATGTGCCAATCTGTGGAGTACTGCATGTTCCAAACAAAACAAGATCTAATATTTCAAAAAGGTAGTGAGGCTTAGTCTCAAATTCTGACCCTTATAAGGTGACTACAATTGGCCTTCAATTGAAGAGGCCAACGGGTATCAGTTATGTATGAAAATAGAAAACATTCTTATATCTTGATTTGAGTAGATACCTACTTGTAACTCATTCTCTATTCATATGTATTAATATATAAAATAGCCTCATATTTAGATGTAGAATTAAATAGGTGTATATTTATAAACTTTTTAAGTCCACAGGGAACAGAACAGATGTCACACTGCTAAGCAGCCACTCAGACTTGCATGTGGTTAGTAAGGTGTTTCAGCAAAGAAAAAAAGCCTAAAACCCTCTTTGTGATTTCTACATGGGAAAACAAAAGACTCTGTGTGCCCAAATGGATATCTCACTATTTCCTTTCAAACCTGTCATACCCATCTGCTCATAATATACACTTGGGTTATATGATTCTGCTTTTATGTGTGCAGTAGAAAAATCTGATCCAAGATCTTTGTTTTTCTCCTGTGTTACGTCTCTGAGATCAGGGTGCAATTGTGATCTCTTAAAAATAGGGGGTTTAAATTCTATTTATTTATTCATTCTGTTTAAAGGTATTTGAAGTACACAGTTCCTCTCAGTAAGTTCCACATTATTGGAAAGGTGCTTCCTCCCCAGTTTTTGTACCCATCTTAATATTGGTAGGATTATGGCTGGTTCTTTCCTTGCAGGTATCAGCACATTACAGAATTGTTTTCATTTTCTTTTCACCTTTGGCACACTTGAGCTTTATGGCAGAACTTAGCAAGTATATTTTTATATTAATATTTTTATATGCTGGAACAACAAAGAAATAGTAGCAGGTTTACTGACAGAAAAAAAAAATTAGTGCTTTAATGCAGGTGCTCAACCTAGTGTTTTTTTCATGATCCTTAATGTATTGAAGGGATTTCTGTGATTCATGCTGTCACAGGTTAAACAATAGTATCAGTAATGGTTTCTTGATCCAGGAGGACCTTTTTCTCTGTGGTTTTCTCTTGTCAGAGGAGATTTTCTGAAGTGATGGAGCTGAACATTTCAGCTGATTAAAAATTTTGTATTGAACTTGGCTTCTTTAGTCTTACAAAAACTCTGAAGGTAACAGTTATTCCATCCTCTCTGAAGAACCTGTAGGAAAGATGTTAGCAGTGAAATTTGTGATGTCTCTGAGGGAGGAAATAAAGGTGTGTGCTGTTGCAGGGAGCTGTGGTGGGAGGGCTCAGATGGCTGAAGGGCTGTGGTGAGGGATCCAGGCTCTTCAAAAGGGCCAGCTGGGGAAGGAGAGCAGGGGAGCTGCCCTTCCAGAGGGAACAGCAGGACTGCACAGGGCTTTGGGATGGGAGAGGGCTCAGGCCAGTGTGGGTGCTGAGGTGGTGACTGTGCCACAAGGTCATGGTCAGGAAGAGGATGAAGCCTTCTCCAGACAAGTGGAGCAAGCCTTGTGTTCACAGGACCACATCCTTGTGGGGAATTTTAACATCCTCAGTATCTGCAGAAGGGCATTGCAGCAGGGCACATGAGGAGCAGTCTGGAGTTCAGGGATGGCAAGGGGCAATCTGAGCAGGGTACTGAGCAAAGGGAGCCACTCTGCAGAGCCTCAGTTGCCAAAAGAATTAGTTGGGAATGTGAACATTGGGAGCACACTTCAGGAGTCTCCATCCTTAGAGATACTCAGAACCCATTTGGATATGGCTGTGAGCAGCCTGCTGCAGCTGACACTGTTTTCTGCTGAGAGTATTGTCTCCTCATCCATCCTGTGAAATGTTCTTTGACAGTTTGGAATAGAATTGGATCTGTAACAAAGGGGAGGTGATTTGAAAGGACAGACTGTATAAAACAGTCTTGATTGCTTTGCACAGAGTTGTATGGAAGTGCTGATGTTTGGGCTTCTGCCTCTGTGTTCTTCACGTTTTCTTCATGTTTTGTGCATGTCAGTGTAGGAAGGAGCCTGTGCAAGGGCTTTCAGGTGCCTCCTGAAGCTGTGCTGTTTATTTTCCTGTTGTCATACCTCAAGGGAGAGTAGAACCTAGCTCACAATGCTCCAATTAGCTAGATCAAAATACATGGGTGGCAGACCAAGTACAAAATGCTTTCCTTCATTTTCAAAAAGTGCTCATTCTAAGGACATTGAATTCTTGTTTGGCCTTTCCATGAACTTGTATTTGAAGGTAGTCTGATTTATAACTAATTTCCCTTAGAAGCAGATCTAACACCTCAGATATAATCTAAGATTTGTTTGTCTACTCATTTGGTCATTTTACCACTGTGATTATGAATAACTTGTCTTTATTTGACTAATTATTGCAAGCTTTTAAATTTGCTAGGTACAAGTAAATATCTTTTACAGTTTCCATTATGATTTTCAGTTATTTATTTTTAGTTTATTTATTGAAGGCTCAGAAATACATGGCATAGCAAAGCAAAGGGAAACAAAAGAAACCTGTCAGAATCAGCTCTGGCTTGATAGCAAAATAAAGTGTGTAACTTTTCAACTTCTCTGATCCCTTTTGGTTGTTCTTTTTTTAGTATGTGGTTGGGGTTTTTTTAAGTTTTTTTTTCTCTTTCACCTAAGATTGTCTTGCAAGGACATGGAACAAGAGTGACTGCAAAATCACAGCAGACTGGAGAGAAAGCCTTTCGCTGTGATTATGATGGCTGTGGAAAACTGTACACAACTGCTCACCATCTTAAGGTGATAAGAAGTAAAATGTGCATTGCTGCTTTGTAGATATGATTTTTTTTAAAGATTATGTGATTAAAAGTAATAGAAATTGAGAGTGAGCCAGTTGCAATGGGGCTGTTTTGTCAGATGTTTATTGGCTTGATTTTACAGAAATTGGTGGTGCTCAGCTGAGTTTACTTAGTGTTCTGGGATGATGTTCAGCTGCTGTGTTGCCAGCATGGTGAGGTTGTTCCTACCAGCAGTGTCACAGAAATTCTGGAATTCAGCATTTGCTTTATCAACTTTACATGTATGCATGATCATGCAAAAATTCCAGGTTTTGAAATATTTCACCATCATGGTACAAAGTGAGACTGTTCAAAACTAATATTCAAAGTGAAAAGATGGCACATCTTTTCTTCACAGATGGCAACTTCTTAATTCTCTTCCTTTTTGTAAACTAGGTGAAGGAATTACTGAAATGGTGAAGGGTATAGGGCTGCTCACATTGCAGCTGAGGCTGGCACACTCCCTTGCTGATGAGGCATCCTGCTCACAGTGCTGCTTTGTCTCTGACCACAGGAGTCACTGAGTGGCTGCCTTTGAGTCACTTGTTAAAATGATGTCCTTGCTGTAGAGCTTTCATGCAATATAAGAGCAACGTTAGAAGCATTCAGTCAAAAATCAGATGGAGTGGGCTCTGAGGCATGTTTACCTCCTGTCTTTAATGTAGTGCTTGATGGCAACTCTGCATGCATTTACAGAAGTGTTTTGTGCCAAACTGACTGGCAGGATCAGGTTAGACCTTGGAAAGAGACATCTTTAGGGAAAATGTTGTTACTATATTTTGTTACTTTTTCATCACTGACATAAACAGACACTTCAGTGTGAATCTTAGTAAGATAAATAAAATATGTTAGCTTTGAGAATGAGCTGTTTCTGTGCTGGAGTAACCATATACAGCATTTCATTAAGTCACTGTATTGGATGTCAACAGGTGCATGAAAGGTCTCACACAGGGGACAGACCATACCAGTGTGAACATCCTGGATGTGGCAAAGCCTTTGCAACAGGTAATCTTGTGCAGACTAGCTCCTCCTGCTTGTTAGTGTTTGTCTGTGAATAAAGTAAGTTTTAATAATGCCTTTTTTAACTGCTGAGTTGGTTGGGACAACTGGAAAAAAAGTCACATTTTCAGCTAGTGCAGCAATAGAAAGGACAGAAGATTTAACTCTTACTGAAGGGGGATGGAGGTGAAGCACTCAACACTTCCCTCACTCTTCATCTGTCATCTACAGTCAAACTAAATGTTACAAACAGGCCTTTCTTAACATTAAACTAACAGCAAAAGTTAAATGAGGTGATAATAGAAAGCTGAACCTGTCGGCTAGGGGCAGATTCCTGATCTCCTGGTCTAAATTTGAAAGGAACTTTGGCAGAAGATGCTGGTTTAAGTGTTCTTTATTGAATTTACATCAGAGTGATATCTGTCATGAAGTGAACTCTCCATTTGTACAGATTACTCTGCTCGTAAATGATGCTCTCCCTGAGATCGAATTTGATTGTGCAAAATGCAATTATGAGGAATGAAACATGGAAGAAAGTGGAAGAAAATAAAACTTGTTTCAAATTTTATTCTTTTACTTGGAATGTAAATTAGTATCATGCTCTGGTTTTTCTATAAGGTATTTTTGAAATAACTTAATCTGATCTAATAAATTTGCTGCAATTGCTTTGAATAGAAACAACCAAAATAAACACTGATGCAAAAAGTCAAAAGAGAAACAACCACACTTTTAAGGGGCTGCACCCAAGTTCAATTGCTTAGTGTTTGTAAAGGGATTTCAAAACTATGTAATTAAATACTCTCTTCCTTTGCAACACACTGATGTATGGCTAAAAACAGCTGTCTGTTTATAAATACTGTATTTTTGGTCAGAGCCATAGTACTATTGTAGTTCAACAATCCTTGCCTTGGACAAAGTTCACTTTAAGTACTGAGTAGTCTTTGGTTTAAATGTTAAGAACTCTCCTGGGCTGGGTCATGAAATTGAGTTTATTTCAGATATAAATGTGAATTAATGCTCAGCTTGGTTAACATGCTTCATGCTTTTAAAAACATCAAGAACAGGAATTTCAGCTGTTTTGGGGAGAACTAACTGTTCTCCCTGAAATAAATTAAAGCAGATTTTTCTTACAGACTTAAAGCAGTCATTTTCTTACAGACTTTATTTTGTACAAATTTATACATCACTTGTGGATACAAGAGAAATTCAGGTTCATTTTCTAAAATGGCTGTTTCAGGCTTCTTTAGTCATTATCCTTTCAGGGAAGTGCTGAAACGAAATTTTTGGTTAAATGCTCATTGCAAAATAATTTATAGAGGGCCTGATCCATAGTTCACTTCAGACTGGTAAAGTTTTTGATGATGGTGAGTTCCTAAAAGTAATCTTAAAGAGAATGAGTGTCTATGACTGCTCTTAGTTAACACCAATATCTTGTATATGTATCACACATACAACCATATCTTAGTTGTATATGTGATTTTACTGCTGACTTTGTTAGTGGTTATTGCTTTTCCTGTGAGCAAATAATTAAATGTCATTTTGATGACATTTAGTAGTGGGAAGAGGTAAAAACTAGATGGAATGCACAGCATATGGCTTCTTCAGAAGGCAGAATAAATATTTGTCCACGTAATTGCAGTTTATCCTTCTGAAGGGAAGGATAAGAATTATGGAAATAAATCAAATAATAAAAAAAAATCAAATAATTTCTAAACTGTTATCTAGAGTTCTGGTGCTCTGTAGGGTAGAATGAAGAGCTTGCAAAGAATGAAAGAGTAAATTTGCCTCATGAACACTGCTGAGTGGAACAGCAAGCCCAGGTGTTGCTGGTGACGGGTGCTGGTACCCTGTGTTGTGCTGATGCCTGCTCCCCTGCTCTGTGCTCCCAGGGTACGGGTTGAAAAGCCACGTGCGCACACACACTGGGGAGAAGCCCTATCGCTGCACCGAGGAGAACTGCACCAAATCCTTCAAGACTTCTGGAGACCTGCAGAAGCACATTCGGACCCACACAGGTACTGGCAGCACACGCTGTTGTTAATTCACCTCGGTGGATTTTTAGTTTTTTTCTCTTTGCTCATTCTGTGACTTTATACTGACAAAATCAGCCTGTGTGTATTCTCTTTCTGAAGCCCAGTGAGTTCAGCCTCATTTCAGCATGGTAAGCATTAAATCCAGCATGCTTTTCTTGGAAAAGGTGCTAAAGCATTCACACTGCTATTGCAAATGCACTAACTTTTAGCAGTGCCTCACTTACATTGTCACTGAGTCACTCGTTGCCTTTACAGCTTCATCTGCAGCTGTAACAGAAAAGGAACTTTTCCTCAGTAATATGTCTTGCCTTTTAGAAATGGCTTCAGTGTTCCTCAGTTTTGGTGCTTTAATATAACTCACATGCTAGCTTTATGAAGGTTGATATTCTGAGCTTGTTATCCTCATTTCCCATCTCTTCATCCAGCAGAAAAACCAAAATGTCATAGAAAACCAACAGCTTCTAAAACTAAACAAAAAATAAAACCTTACATTTTGTCTAAAAACATTAAATTGAAAGCCAAACCACAAATTCTAGACAGCACACTACATTCTGGAAAACTCTGTGTATGCACACACATGTAAACAAGATTGCACAATGACTCCTTTGTGCCTGTGATCTTCAAGAAAAACAACCCCTAAATGTAGGAAGGACAATCTTGCTGACCTGTTCCATTAAATATATTTATGTCTCTGCTAGAACACTGATGAGCTTTTCCACTCAACTGTCTGAATCTTTGTGAGTCAAGAAGAAACAATAAGAAGTAGGGGTTTGGATTTTTTTTCAAATTAAAAATATCATATGGAGGGTGGGGTGTAAATATAGGCAATAAAAATTGGGAAAACTCAGGATTACATTAAGATATTCCTGCCTTTCTTGGACTTCCATACACAAATAAGATTCTGTTTGGATTAGTGCTATCTTGATTTTTAAACATCATTTTTGTGAACACATATCAGCTCTAGAAGAGGATGCACTGCATCAAGTACATACTATGAACTGAAAGGTTTCTGTAGCACAGACAGCTTTATTAGCTGTGAACTGTTTTCTTTCTTTTTTTATGGCCACAGAAGGTGTGTAGTAATTTAATCTCCGTTTAGCAGTTGAGACAAAAGACTTGAGCCAGCCTTATGTAACCTACCCACCTGAACAATTTGAGTAATAGAATCATAATCTCCCAGCAGACCAGGGGCCAGAGGTGTCTCATTTCAGATTTATGAGTTTCCAGGAAGATAAAGAATGAGAGGAAGAGGGCAGCACCAGCTTTGTGCAGGTGGATGGAGCAGCGTGCGCTCATGCCTTGTGCAAGCTGCAGCAGGCAGGTCTGGGCTCTGCCACTCCCTCCCACGGCTCAGAAACCTTTCCCTTCTTTAGAAGGTACATCAGGGTCAGCACTTTCTTCACTTTCTGCCTGTTTTAACCAGAAGTTTTAACCCCCTCTTGGAGTAGAGTCAAGTCTTGCTTTCAGTGCCATCAACTGCTTGCCTTGGCTTTCTCCATGGTCTCCCCAGACACGCAGCTCTGGCATCAGGAAAGCTGCTGTGGATGGTGCTTGTGCTGCAGTGGGGTAGAGCCTCAAGCCTTTACATCTCTAGACTTGGAATTCGCTGTCACCTGGAAACAGGTCGCTTTGCTAGGAAGCACATTAGAATTTGAAAAGGCCCCTCCAGGGACCGGTGTGGTGACATTCCTGCGGGCATTGTTTCAGAGCGATGTGTCCCGGTTTCTGGAGCAGGGTCTGTTGCTGGGTGGGGCTGGCTCTGCAGCCCTGCTGCTTTGGGATGTGTTTGGGGTCCTGGCTGAAGCTAGGATTAGGGGAGCCATGGTAACACAACACTGAGGTGTACGGGGAATACACACTGCCTTGGCAGGAAGATGGAAATCCTTCCCAAAACAGCTGCCCGAAGGAGTGAATAGTAGTTTCCTCTGCCAAGGAGCGAACTGCTTTGGAGTTTCGTGGTATTACTGTCTATCAGGACTTGTTCTTTTATTTTTAATAATCTACAATTGTATCTGTAGTAGTGTTCTGCTCTTTGGTAAGCAGCACAGTGTGTGTGGAATGTACTTGGCTCTGGAAGTGGGAAATTACCCCAGGACATCCTGTCAGTGGCTGGAATGTGTCCAAATTTAACCCCCCCTTGCTCTTCTTCTCTGTGTGCTTTGGTAGATCTGAAAGGTCAGGGTTGTTGGAGTGTTATTGGTTGGTCTTGTCTGCTATTCACAGTGAAATGCTTTGGTGCAGTGATGTGTGTTACTGTGCTTAAACTTATGTTAGACAAAAAGACTTACTCTAAAAGAACCTGTATTTGTGATTTGCTTTGGTCTGGGGGTTTGAAACTTGAGTTTCATGGCTGCTTCTCTTTAGAAAGTTTGTTCTTTTTTAAGGTTAAGTGCTTTCAATAACAAGTTTTACTAATCCGTGTTTATCCTGGTTATATGTTAAACCATGGAGGTATTTTTTTTCATTTGAAGAATTAACAATTGACAAATGTCAGTGGTATGATACACTTGGTTTGGATCATATATGTATGAATTAGGGAGGTTGTTAAATAGTTGCTAGATTATGGATAGTGTGCGAGCTAATTCAAGCAACTGAGTCTGTTCTATACATGTTAAAGTATTAATCTAAATGCTTCATAAGTTAGCTTACAGACTGTATGATTTTCCTGAATATTTTTCATTTTGGCTAAACTAGAATACTTGACAATGACGTGTTCATGGTATTTCTGACTGAGGATCTCACTGATAAAATTAGGTAGCTTTAGGTTCCTAAATTCATGTCTAAGTGTATTTTAGGATTTTCATTCTTTTGTAACCTTTCCGTGTGCACCTTTTCTTGTCTTCTTTTTCAGGTGAAAGGCCTTTTAAGTGTCCCTTTGAAGGATGTGGCAGGTCATTCACAACATCTAACATTAGAAAGGTTCACATCAGGACACACACAGGCGAAAGGCCTTATTACTGTACAGAGCCAGGATGTGGGAGAGCTTTTGCCAGTGCAACTAATTATAAGAATCATGTGAGAATACACACAGGTATATGAGTGATTTATTGCATTTTGAAGTGGAATCTGCTGGCGGGAGGCTGTGTCGTTCTCTTTGTGAGCAATGTTTTGGTGTGTTGTAATTGGGTATAGTCATGTTTCTATGACTGGGCTTGGTAATTCTGTTTGGGCCTCCTCTCCCCTCAGCTGAGGATGTTTAAGCAGTTAGATTTCCTACCTTGCTGTCAAGGCAGAATAATTTTGGTTTGGCTACAAAGTTTTTTTAAACTGGGCATTGGGCTGAATCCTTAATATGATTCTCGGCTTGCCTCCCTTGTGAGCTATTTCTTAAATAAATACCAGTAAAGGACAAGTATGAGCTTAACTTTGGCTCACTGTTATGAGTCACCCTTTCATCACAGCTGTATTTTCCTTGCTGCTGGAACTGTAGTCAAAACTTCCTTTTTTATAGACTAGATGTGAAAATACTTATCTAGTGAGCAGAATACTTATTTAGTGAGCAGAAATAATAAGCACAAACTTGAAGATTCTAAAATGTAAAAGCCAGTCATAGCCATATCAGCTTGGCAGCATTATGTATGTTATAGAAACACAGACAAGCTTCATGGTGTAACGTTTGATATCTAGTTTATATTTTCAGTTTACGATGGAATTTGGACACTTGTTCCATTGATTTTTAAATGAAAGGTTTTTTTATATGAAACCATAATTGTTTATACACATGCTTCCTATGGATTTCCTCAGAGCTTTCAATACTCAAAAGTGATACTAGTCAATCAATGTATCTGATCATTGAGGAAAACTGTGGGGCTTCCAGTAATAAAATAACAGAATTCTAAGTACAATGACAAACTGAAATTGCAGTTTTCAGCCTGTATCATTCTGCCTTTATCAGAAGGATGTTTTAGATGGAATGATGGGGAGAAAAATGGGCCAAATTTACTGGCAGTCATTTTTCAAGAGACAGTAAGATGCTGCATTGATAAACTTGTGAGATTGAGCTTTTCTGCTGCCTTTGAAATTCAGGAATGGTTGGCAATGAAGGTTTGTCCCTAAATATCATTTGCTGTGATATTTTTTCCTGTGCATCCTGAACAAAGTTCTCTTTCTACCTTTTGTTGTGCCGTGCAGGGGAGAAGCCCTATGTGTGTACAGTTCCTGGCTGTGACAAACGTTTCACAGAGTATTCCAGTTTATACAAACATCATGTTGTACATACTCATTCCAAACCCTACAACTGCAATCACTGCGGGAAGACCTACAAGCAGATCTCTACCCTTGCTATGCACAAACGGACAGCGCACAACGACACTGAGCCCATTGAGGAAGAACAAGAGGCTTTCTTTGAGCCCCCTCCAGGTTAGAATTGCAGCCTTTGAGTCTCTAGTTGTTAAAAAACAAACAAACAAAAGTGGTTGGTATTTTGCTGGGGGATTTTGATAGCCAAGGAAATGAAAACATAGATAAAAAGTACTTAAAGATTTCTTAATTAGATATCTTAATTTCTCTGTAAGACTTTTTAGAGTGATAGGCAACTTGTAAACAGAAATTGCATGGTAATTGGCCAGATAATAAACTCATTTATAGCAGTCATGGGGTTAAGAGAGAAATTTGAGTTGCAGTCTCAGTAAACCTGCTAAAAATATGAATGTGGGGAAGGGACCAGTGAGACTCTAAGCTGATTACAATTTACCGGACTTTTGTTACAGATTTTTCAAAGACTGTGTATATATGTAACACCATGGCTGGTGACAATCTTTTGTGTGGGAGTAAAGGCTGTGCCTTGAGAAAAAAAATCTGTTTTTGCAGTACGGTGATACAGGCTGGTTTGCTGTGGTTTAGAGCAGTTTTGTAAACTGTCCTAGAGGCAGAGATGAAAAGGAGCTGCTGTGCTGCAGTACTCTGCAGAGTTTGCTGCTCGTGGTATCATGAGTATTGAATCCTATGAGTGTAAAGGATCAGACTGAAGGAAATACTGTGATAGGACAAACAACTTGTCAAATTGTGATTTTTGGATGTGCCTGAAGATCGGAAATATCTGCACAAACTGTTTTGGTTAGCAAAGTTGTTTTGCTACATGTTTGTGGGAAACTGCACTGAATGCCTCAAGCAGACTTACTATAGCTTAATTCCTTCTTTTAAAGAAATGATAACATTTATTTGCTGAGGTTAAACATTTATCAAGATAATGAATTTACTTAAATCTTCACACAAAGGCATGTCACTATGTTCTTCTGTATGTTTGTTAATTAATAACTTAAAAAAAAATCCAGCTGTGTTTGCATGGAGTCCCTTGAATGCAGAGGTTAACATTTAATAAATTAGAAATGTTTATCACATGCTAATATTTGCTTACAAACTAAATGTATATGTAGTATTTATGTGTCTTTAAACTCATTGCTAGAAGATTATACCCCGTGTTCCCAAAATAAGACTTTCTTACTTGCTTCTGGTATCTTTCCTCCTTTTATTTTTCTCATCTTTCCACTAAATTTTTCTGTTGGAGTGTTTAAAACCTTCAGGCAAGACTGGGACTTAATCCCTGTCATTTACTCTCCTGGGAGCATTTAGAGTATGAAAAGTATCCTATGCCTTCTTTGTGTCCAATAGGTCAAGGTGAAGATGTGCTCAAAGGCTCCCAGATCACCTACGTGACAGGTGTAGAGGGAGAAGATGTCATTTCTGCACAGGTTGCTACAGTTACTCAGTCAGGATTAGGCCAACAAGTAGCACTAATATCCCAGGATGGAACCCAGCATGTGAGTATCTGCAGTGTCACCTGCTGACAAAACCATGCCAAGAATTGAGGCACGGGTTGGTGGCTGCTCCATGGGCTCTCTGAAATCACACAGGATTCTGGATAAATGTTGGTGGAAAGCAGCTTCTTTGGAGCTGTGTCAGGATATCTTAGGGCTGTGCCTCCTGTGGAATACCTAAGGGAAACCACATATTCTGACACATGAAACTGTATTAATACAAAGTTAGGGGACTGGTATATCCTTGTTAATCTTTGTCACTTTGAAAAGGGCTGTTTAAACAACTGTTGTATATACAGCCTGTTTCTGAGGTTTCCCACAGTTCCCAGATTATGCTGTTAAAACTGATGGGCATCTTCACTGTCTTGACTGCCCACACTCTGGGGGGTTGAGGGGTGGGAAGTCTTTTCAGTCCAGGTGCTTCCTTCACAAGCAGTTTGGTTGGTAGTGTGCAGTTTCTAACATAAACGAAAGGATAAGGAATCCTTTGATACTATTTTCCACTGGAACATTCCAATGGCTGTCTTTTTTTAAGGTTTTCCATGGATATATATTTTTAAGGATTTCATATGAAATTTCTTTGGAAGGGGATTCCAACACAACTCTGTTGATTCACTGTGGCAGTATATTGTAGGCTTTTGGGGGAAAAATTTCTATATCAGCTGGCAGGGCAACTGAAATACCAGTAACATATGAAAGATATATTCTGAATTCAGACTGAAATAAAATATCCAAGGGGCCTGTTTTATTGCCAGGACATTGGAAATTGCAGCAATACTAAGTAACTGGCATTTTTGCCCTTTTAAATGAAGGCCTGCAGAAGCCTTGACACAGAATTCTTACACATTTAAATTGTCTTTCAGCTTGACTTCAGTTCTGGGATTTATTACTTTGTAAATCAGACATCAAATTATGTATCTGATGCCCTAATGCATTTATACTGGAGACATCAGTAATTTATATCATTAATTTGTTATGAATTGTTTGTTTGTGGCTTAAATTCTAAGCCATCATAGGGCTCTTTTAGTATTTACATCAAGATCAAAGTATGTCAGGTGGTACAACCTTAAATCCCATTGACCTCTGTGGAAGACACATGCATAGATAATCTGTTATGCTGTTATTTGGGATGCACTCTGATTAACGTGGAGTTGTAGGCTCTGGGATTAGATATGCCACCCTCGTACTATGAGAGCCATATTGTTTTCTGTGAACAGGTAAGTGTGTCTGGAAGGTCGCGAGCTGTTGGATGCCAGCCGGTGAGGCAGATGGAGTGAGGGCTGTGGCTGGAGCAGCGCTCAGCCCCTGCCTTGCCTCAGGAGCTCTGTGTGTTGCAGGTGAACATATCGCAGGCAGACATGCAGGCCATCGGCAACACCATCACCATGGTGACACAAGATGGCACCACCATCACAGTCCCTGCCCACGACGCCGTCATCTCCTCGGCCGGAACGCACTCGGTGGCCATGGTCACTGCAGAGGGCACCGAGGGACAGCAGGTGAGACTGCCCTGCACAGCTGCCTCGTGTCCCTGAGGAGCCGTGGCACATGGGCCCTGAGCCATCGCGCTCCTGGCACTGATGTAGATTAGCTCAGCAGTTTCCAGCACCTGCCCAGCACATTCCCCTCCTAAGTGCCTGATGTGTTCTACCCAGGGCTGTACATCAGCAGGTGGAATGTTATAAAAACAAGTGGGCACCAAGAAAAAAAATCTGAGGTACCAGTCCAATGATTCATTTAGGTGTCTGTAAAATAACACCTAGAAATGCCAAGCTTTTTCCCCAAAGTCACACAGTAAATGTGTGACAGAACTAAGTATAGAATCCAGTATGAACTGTCATTTCATTGGTTCATATTGTGGGACTGTAATTTATTTGGCAGATGGGAAACATTTGTGTAAGTCTAAATCTGTGGGTTGTTTTTTAATGTACAGATAAAACAGCTAACTTTTTAGTACTAAAAGGATGTTATCTTTAAGTTAACGTTCATTGTACTGTTCTAAAATTGCACTACATGAAAATGAAGATAGTTGTTAATCTCTGTGTAGATAATCACAGGTCTGTAGGTGCATTACTGAATTGCTGCAGTCCTGAGGATATTTGTATTTTAAGAACTAGTAGATAATTTGGAGAACACAATTATGGCGACTTTTCTCTTGCACACAATACAATTATGCTCATGGGTGATCCCAGCCTTAACTGTAACTGTGAAGGCAGTGGTGGTAGGAGGTAAGGAGCAGGAACAGATCTGCCAGGCAGGTGATTGTGTCCCTTTGTCCTGAAGGTTGCAATTGTGGCCCAAGACCTAGCAGCGTTTCACAGTGCCTCCTCAGAAATGGGACACCAGCAGCACGGACACCATCTAGTGACTACAGAAACTAGACCTGTCACATTGTTGGCTACATCCAATGGGACACAAATTGCAGTACAGGTAAGATGGGGATACATGATTTTTTGGAGCGTTTCTTCTAGAGCTAGAAACTACCTAGTCAGATAACAAAATTATTTGAATAAGTTTGGTTTCTCTGAAAAGAAGATAGCCCACAACTGTGTGATCTCGTATTTAAAGTGACATACAGGGTTAGGAAGAGGAATAAACAGCATCTGATTTTCCAAATCTACTTGCAGAACTCTGAAAAAAGAGGAAGGCTGGGGGAGGTCCAAACTTCAGGTCAATCAAGTAGTTAATGGACTCAGGTTTTCAGTGAAAAAGTGCTTTTGTTCATCCTTCAGCTTTACATACAGGATTGACACATATAAAGCCAAACTCTCAAGGATAAATTGCTATGAACTTACAAAATTAGAAAATTTTTTATTTGAACCTCGAAATGCTAATAGCAAAGTAGTGCAAACAGTTATATAGAAATTAATAATCAGAAATCTCTGGAAATAGTGACCTTCTGTTATGTGCCAAACCTGCACAGTACAAACAGTCTCTGTAAATAGTTCCTCACATTGTTCAAACACTGTCAGGAAAAGGTAATTTCTATGTATGAAAGAGCTCTTAAGAGCTCAGATTGAAAGGAGTAGTATTAATATCCTCAAGCAGAAACAAGAGATTGTTATTTTACCCTTTGTTAAATGGAAAGTAGCAAGTCAGATGCTGTTGAAAGTTGAGAAGCTCTGAATTCTGAACTCCTCTCTTTTCAGCTAAGTTGGCACTAATCAAAACTGCCTGTAAGAGAAACCATGTCAGAAGGCAATTTTTGCATGAGAGCAAGAAAAAAAGTAGCTCAAAGGGTCCTTTGAATGAAAGGAAAACAGGCACTCTGCACAAGTCCCTCTTCTGTTACCAGCAATGGAGCAATAACTTAAGTCTCTTTACATTAATTAGACTTAAAACACACAAATAGAAGAGAGAGATTTTTGAATTAAAATACTATTGATTATTCCTGAGGGTTTAATTGGCTTTTCTCTTGTACTTCAATACTAACAAATTAATCCATTTGGTTTCTAAGTACTGGTAAAGCCAGGAGCCTGATAGTTCTATTGACATCCTAACGAGGTGAAAACAGAGGTCTTGATTTGAGTGGATCCAGAATGTAATATGCAATGACTGTAAAAATAACAAGTGATACTTAGAATTGTCCCATTGAACCAAAACAATTGGGTTTTACCTTTCACACTCCTTTATGTATTTCTTCTGAGTCAGTAGGTAATGGCCAGCTTTACAGGCCGAGGTTTTCTTCAGTGTTCCCATGAGCATATTATCAAACTCCATAGATTCCTTCCCAAAATTGTGTCAAGGTGTATTTATTCAGGGTTGGTTATCTTAGTACCAGATAATTTCCTCTCTAAACTAACTGTAGAATCAGTGTCATCACACCAGCTTTTTATGCAGTTGGTATCCTGCAATAAATGTACACTTCTTCTATAAATGAATGTCATGTGGTGTTCCAAAGAACTGACTTTCTGTTAAGAGAGTTAAGAAAAATGAAGATGTTTGTTTGCTTTACCAGTGATAAAATGTAATGCAACAGCCACTGTGACTTCTGTGCCTGGTCTGAACTTTGTAATATCTGCCAAGTAAGATATCACCTACTAGGTGGGTCATGAAGTGTGTTTATCCTGCAGCAGTTCTTTGAAGCACATGTATTTGGTGGTTACATAGGAACGCAGCGTCATCTCCTATCAGCAGTTATCTTAATTGTCATGCTGATTAGATAGCTCCTGGTATATATGATCATCCAGGAGAGGTGTGACAATACTGATCACACTTATTTGGGCTGAGGTGTTGTTTGGTATCTAGATTTTTTTTTGATGCATTTATTATCTAAGTTTAATGTTTTGGATTTCTTTCTGTTTAAATGTGTTTGTTTCAGCTTGGAGAACAACAGTCTCTGGAAGAAGCCATTAGAATAGCCTCCAGAATACAACAGGGGGAAACACCAGGGATTGATGATTAACTTGTAAAACTGCTACCAGAACAATAGAGTGAAAGGTATTTTATTTTCAACCAACAAAGGTCCATGCCAGCAACAGCCCATACAAACTTTGAAGTCCCCCACTCACTGATACTGTGTACACATTTTATGCAAGAGTGAAGAACATTTTCTAAGTTTTGTGTACATAACCCTTGGAATGGACTGACATCATCTACTTCCAACCGTTGCATTCAGGAATATGAAATTAGGATTATATAGTAAACTTCCTTGTTATCCTTTCATCAGATTTCAGACTGGTCTACAAGCAAGTAAAAAATAGAAGTATTGGAGTGAATTTTTAATGTCATGTACAAATAATGAAGGCATTACTGAAGATTTCAGCTGTTTAAATAACCATTTCAGGAACCCTTACAAGTAATAAAGGCAACAAAGCCTTTTAAAATTGCATTCCATTAATGGAAAAGTCTTGGATTTTGAGCCTACTACTGTAAATCTTCGTATTTTGATTTGTTTCATACAGATTTGAATACTCTTTAGATTATCTACCCCATCTCATTCATTGTAAATACAGACTGTTAATGCTGGAAGTGCTAATTATATTATCTTTAAATTGGATTATGTACAAAGAACTGGTTGTTGAATATTAAAGAAAGTAAATCTAATGATTTTGTTTCTTTACATATTTTACTTAAGATGTTACTCTCAGATTATTATGCAATAAAATATAGCAAGATTGTATTGTTTAGATAGGATGATATTGTCATGTGACATACTGTTTTACTTCTTACTGAGACTGAAGTTCAAATTATTTATTTACGGCCTTGTATAAATTTTTTCAAAGTTTATTTATCATAAACTTCATTTTTTGGCATTAATTTTGACCGTGATCCACTATAGTGTATTAAGCAAATACTGGTAATAGTTATCTCAGACATTCTGAAACACTACAAGAGTGGTTTTCACTAGAAGGTGAAGTTACCCATTTTCAAGTGAACTGTTTTCAAATGGTGCATTTGCAGCAAAAGTACAAGTACTAATAGTTTATTTTCGACAGTTCTGAGTGCCTGCTGCTGCCATTCAGTACCTAGGATGTGCTTGATAATCAGTGCTTTTGAAAATCAGGACACAAGTTACTAGAAAAAAGGGATTAATGATGATGTAAGTACAATGCTCCTCTCCAACTATCATTCTGTAAAGGAAAAAATCCATTGTAGATATGTCTAACATATACAGCAAAATGTAACTTTCAATTTTTTTTATATGAAGAAGTGTTTTTACTCTTGTCTTGTTAGCAAGCTGGTTAAGCAAGTTAAAAATTTTTGGCTTCCTGTAAGATTCAGTGCTTATTTTAGATTAGTGTCAAGAGCACTTCTGAAACTGAAGCCTCACCTTTAGCTTTCTCAAGGGAAGGATTGAACATCCTCTGGACAAAATATTTATTAAGGAATCCCAAGTATTATGAGGTGCACATCCTACATAAAAAAATAAAGTCCATAACTAAGTACCTTGAGGTATTTGACCTCAGAAAGGCCAAGTTTCAATAGAATGAGCCAGTTTATTGTGAATTACTGTATCAGTGTGGGTTGCAGCCTTTTATGTTTTCTGCCCAGAAGCAGTGAGAGAATACAGTACTGTGGGATAGATGGGGACACAGCAAAGGCCATTCTCTGCATAAATTACAAAGTGAAACTTGGAAACCTATAGGTTGTCTGTAACTTTTGTATAGGATTGAGGTTGCTTGCTCACTTAGGTGCCAGTTTTTCTGAAATGTTGTAAATCTTGATATCCCATGGAGATAAATGTACTATGCAAGGAGGATTAATTGCCTGTCAACTAGATCAGTTTCTTAGTACTTATCACCTTTTAGAAATTAAAGTTGTATCATTTGATGTGAATGTTCAAGGTTTTTTTTTTTCTTGAATTTCATTGCTAATAGTTTCTGGAAATGGTGGCTGGAACGGTGGCTTTGACTTAGCAAAGAAATAACTTCAGTTCTTACTTCTTCTCATTTCCCAGGACATTTCCTGACCACTGTACAAATGTGAGTATTCTTTCTCTTTCATCCAAGCAAGTTTGCTGCAAGGTGTCATTCACAACAGGCTCAGTCAGGAAAACTGTAGTGTTTTAAAATTTATTTCTGTGACTGTTACCTTACCAGTTACTCTTGCAAAACTCCCAAGTCAAAGGTGGATGCTTCCATGTTTTGCTAGCTCCCTCGACATAAATAAGGTAGATGGCTTAGACTGCTTAGTGCTTAAAGAAAAGCTGAGGTGATTATGTGTGCCTTAGCTGCAAGGCCTGCCTTCACAACAGACCCTGGGGATTTTTCCCTCCTGCTTCCATTCAGCCACCAGTGGAAGGAGCTGTTTTGGCAGCTGATGCTGTGTGTTGGCATTGGAAGGTCCTGCAGTGGAGTTTAGACAAGATCGGGTTAGATAGGTAGGAAAATGGGCAAAAATTATTTCAGGGGAGGAAGCACAGAGTATGACAGGACTGGGTGTTTGGCAGTGGGAATCTCTATCATTTACCCACAGATTCTACCCCTCTTTGGAAAGCTGTCTCCAAGGGAATGCTTTGGCACACAAGAAAGAAGCAGTTTGTAAAAGATGAGCCCTGTAAAGTAAATCAGCTCAGTGTATCACTGCCTCTTGCAGACTGACTCCCACATTTCCTGTCACGATTTTTCTCTTGTATTTCAATTCCGGTCTGTACCAATTCTCCCTAAGAAGGAATAAGCCCAAAGTCTTTCCAGACCTCACAGTCACCTTTTCCCTTTTAAATATTTATCCAAATTTTCCCAATGATGGCCTTTGCTTTACTGTAGTGTAGTGCCCCTTCTGATAGTAAAGGAGGTGATTATTTTGGGTGCTGCAGGTTGTGCCAGACACACTCTGCATAACAAGAGGACGGCTTTTACCCTGAAGGGCTAATGGCTCTCATAAGAGCAAATCCTGCTGCAAACAGCCTTCATCCCTGCTGCAAACAGCCTTCATCCCTGCTGCTGTGATTGAGCCAGCTCAGCTGACCGACACCGCAGGTCTGCTGTGAGACGGGCACGTGGTGTCTGCCCAGCACCAGGGCAGGCCGGGCTCCGGGGCGGATAAACACCGCCTGAGCTGGCAGAAATGGGCTTTGCTCTGCTTCCTGACCCTCAGCCTCAAATACTGCCCGAACTCGTCCCACTGCCCGCCCTGGGTTCTGCAGGGATGGTGCTGGAGCAGGGAAATCCCTGTGCTCTGCCCAGTGCACTCAGGGAGCCTTCCCCAGGGAAGTGTGGAGTAAGATCTGCTTGAAAATGTTTCTGAATCAGGCAACTCCAGCTCTACAGCTGGTGAGATTTGTCAGACTCTACACCTTAAGCTGACCAAGATGCAGACGTGCCCCATAACAAACTGCTTTGTTCACTCAGAGTTTGTTTTTGAATGAAAACAAATTTTCTGTGTAATTTTCAAACACCACAGGTGAAATTTCATTAATATCTGGGTGGCATGCAAACTGATTTTCTTATGCAGTAAGGTTTTGAGAGACTGGAAATGACAGGGAACTTGTGTCCTGTTCAGCTATTAACTTAGAGTTGTTTGAAGCTTTAAAAAATGGATTTATTCAGCAGACATCATTTTTGTCTTGAAAAAATGGAAATTGCCTTGTCTTTGCAAATGCATAAAATCATACTCCAGCCCCTTGTTCATAACAAGGTACTCCTACTTTTTTTTATTTGCAAAGTATATATTTGAGCACCATTTTCCCAAAAGTATCCTGTATTCTGATGCATAAAATCAAACTCCAGCCCCTTGTTCATAATAAGGTACTCCTACTTTTTTATTTGCAAAGAATATATTTGAGCACCATTTTCCCAAAAGTATCCTGTATTCTATGGATAAAAACCTTCTAAAGCATAGACACCTATGACAACAAAACAAAAATCAAGAGCCATTTTCAGTTCTTTTGTTGGAGGTAGTAAACTGCACTCAAAGTGAGGCAGAGAAGCAAGCATTTTTCCTTGTTGTCTTATGTGTATTGTGAAATGTCCCATCAGTCTGGCATTCCTTTGATTCTGTTTTTCATTCTGCTGGTGGAGTTCACTTGGCCAGAGGAAAATCCAACAATCTCATTAGGCCATCACCATTAGCACTGTTGACACCTCACCCTATCAGGAAGAGGTGATACCAGACTTTCTAACTGAGGGTTATATTCAAAGCAGACTTTAATTATCCCAATAAACATAGAAGCTTATATCAATTATCCCAGTAAACATAGAAGCCTGTATCAACAAGTGAGCACTTGGTCCTACACGGTCTTTGTATTTATCTCTGCTGGAAATGTGACCCCCTTAAATCCAATCCATCTCAGGTTCTGAAACAATAAGAGATTTTCTTTGGGTTATTACTGTTCTGTTTAATTATTTGCAGCATTTTTCTCAAAGGAGTGACAAACCATTTACACTTTCAAGGCTCAAGTTACTGTGTGGAACTTTTCCTGTAAGTAAAAAGTATCTTGTGGTTGTGGAAACCCCCAGTATTTTACCCTTTCTTTTTTTAAATGACGAACCATTTACACTTTCAAGGCACAAGTTACTGTGTGGGACTTTTCCTGTAAGTAAAAAGTATCTTATGTGGTTGTGGAAACCCCCAGTATTTTACCCCTTTCTTTTTTTAAATGCATTATCAGCCTTTGGGTTGATTGATTGCTGCTTTTTACTTATTTTTCAAGAGACTTTTGGACTCCCCATCGTGTTACTGCTTGGTTCTGTAGGATTTGCTGAGAGGTTCCTGAACAGGCGGCTTAGTGAGGCAAGACAAGGGAAAGAGGCTGACTTTCCAACACCTGGCAGGTCTGCTGCCATAACAGAAACTACCCACATGGATGTAAAAAGCTCCTGGAGATACAACAATGGTCCAAACTACATCTCCAGTGGGTTTTTTTTTTTCCCCTGGAGTAGGGCTAATTCAGATTCAAATATAGGTTGTAATGACTGAAAAATCAGAAAGTGCAAGAAATGGTTTATGGGACAGATGGGATTAGCTGCTTTCTGTTTTAAATAGATACATTCAAGAGAGTAAGACACAGATTTAAAAAAAAAAAATATCTGCACACCTAAAAATGCTTGTAAAATGTCTTACCTTAAATGATGCACGTAAGAGATTATTAGAAGAAGAGTAGTAGAAAAAAGGCACAGTACCTCTCTTTTATGGTTTTGCATGTTCCCTGAGGAGAAAAAGGAAAGAGTTTATTGATAGAGGTAAATTAGTAGTGTAGTGACTGCTTAGTTTCTCTGCATTAGACATTGTGAGGTTTTTAATTGCTGGTACAAAGTCTTTCTATTTAATTTTAACTTGGCCTCAACAGAGGAATAGGACATTCTAATTGTACCTGTTTCAGTCATGGCAATCTTCCTCTCTTCAGATGTCTTGGAGGAAATTCCTTATCTGAATACAACTCTCAGGAACAGACTATTTTGCCATTTTCTTGTTAAGCAGATTTCAAGTGTTAAGAAGTAGGCTTAAAAACAAAAAATGGAGTCACTAGAAACTGTCATGAGTGTGTGCTCTTATAGTCACAGAGAATTACTGAATTGTACTTTTTTAATGTACTTTGTACATTTTAACTTCTGAGTACCTTTGGATCTTCCCTGAACTTCCTAGATTTTGGATCCAGAAGCTGTTCTTTACTTTGTGGAAACTGTGGTGCTGTGAAATTCCCCTTTCTATTCTCTACCTTGTTGTCTTGCTGTTATTATTTAGAGTTCCTGGGTGAATAAATCCCTGAGAAATGTTCTCTCTGCCTGCAGACTATAGACTAAAAAGAGAACAAGGTCTGGCAGCACCAGCTATTGGCATGTCTTTGGATATACAAAGTCCATTTTTGATGGGAAACTCATTTAACTCTGGACCTTGTAATTGAAGAGAAAGAGGTTGCCAGCTAACAGCAGCTGTTAGCAGCACAAGCCCAGATAAAATAATCTTTAAACTGCTCACCTTTAGGCTGTCAGTGGCCCAGACACAACATCTCCCAGTTGGCACAGTCCCACTGGGACCTGTTGTCCCTGTATATGCCAAGTCTTGTGTGAGCACTGGAATGGCACTGCTGGCACTGTGATAAGCACACTGGTCCCTGGGTACCTGCTGAAAACCAAGATAAAAGCTGGGAAAACAGCAAAGATCTCTCTGCTCTCAGTTCTCCGCCAACGGCCTTGGCACAGGTGCCGGTAGTGTTTCTGTTTTTCATAAAAGCAGCTTTACCCTCTTCCTCCTCTGCTCTTTCACTCCATTTACACCTCCCCTGATAAGGTGAATTATGCTGCCTGATGTAGCATGGGTTTCAGCCAGGTTTTGGCAGAACTCTTCCAATTCCTTGGAGGTGGTTTTGGAGGATTTCAGGTGAGCTTGCAAGTGCAGGAATCCTGACAAGATGACAATGCCACTTCTCTGGCAGTTCTGACAGCCAGACAAATTGACCATTGTTCTATTTCTTCCCCATTCTTATTCCACTTCCCCTGCTAGCCACAAAAGTTGGAAACAATGGTTTCCTTGAACTTGAAAACTCCTAGTCAAAAGCAGCTGTTTGCCTGTGAGTGCGTACTGCTCCAGATAAATATTTCTAGTAGCAAAATCTTCAATGCACCTTAAAAACAAGTATTATAAAAAGGAAAAGAACCAATTTTGTAAATATATATCCTGAAAACCGTTAAACCACTCAAATTTGTGGGAATATCAGCCAGGCACTGCCTAGCCATCAGTCTGTGTGCTGTTACATCTGTTGGAAGAATCAGGGCTTGAGTCTGCAAGATCTGTAGCAGTTCAGAGGTGCAATTTAATCAGCTTCAGAGAATTTGGGATGATTTGACTGGAAGGGTGTGGCACAGTGGAAGCCTGCAGAGCTCCTCCTCACTCAGCTTCCTCCTCCTCTGCTGATGTCCATTGCTCAGGTGCTCTCTGGGAGGGAATTGGCTCTGTGGGGCTCTTCAGCCAGGCTCCTCATGATAATCACAGGTGTCACAGGGGACAGCGGAGCAGAGTTCCACTCTCAGTCTGGGCAAAAGTCTCAACACAGCTGTTCATGGTCCTGTCAGACTACAGCACCTACAGCAGCACAACAGTGGGTGCACATTCAGAGCAGCACAGACACAGAGCCTGTGAGCTCTTACATACAGCTGTGCATTTTGTTAGCTACGTATTTATTCACTACTTCCCTAATTGCTTTCAGATTGCAAATAAACTTTCTTTTAAAACCACTGTGTTACTGTTGTCTCCTTATTTTTCTATTCCTTTTTTCCTTTCCTGTCTTCTCTTCAGAAATACTTTTTTCTCTGTACAACTCTGAATTGTACCACTTGATTTTGTCCCCAAACTAAACTGTTCCAGTAATTCATTGGTTAAACTCAATTACAACAGGGCTTCTGAACTTCAGTTTGTCACTTGCTGTCACCAAATACCTGTGTCTGTAGACTCCAGAAAGCATGAGTTATATTAGGTTGAGTTTGGGAAGGAAACTGCAAGCTTTGGCATTTACTGGGGGAGGGATTTATTGAAAGCTTTCAGTCTAAACTTTTTCAAAGAAAAGGAAACTCCATCTATGACTGAAGCAAGCCACACATAGTGGCTGGGAAGTTTTGAGTCACTTTGTAAGAATTGCTTTGCATCTCTGTGAGCTCTGAATGGAGAAAGAGGTGGTGGAGATTCTATTTTTAAATAACCTTCTCTTACATCATCCGTTCTAAAACTTGAATGCTTCAGTTAGTACTTACTATACAGGACACCTCATTTTAAAAAATGAGTATTTTTTAATGGGATGTTAGTGTGGTTCTAAATTATTGCACACCAAGTGTGCTTTTACTTGACTTGATGTAACCTTATCTCTGACCCACTTTCACAGGTTCTGTTGGCTACTTTCGGTTTTCTGAAACCCGTTTTCAGTTTTCTCCAAAATGCAAATCTCAAAACTTGCGTTCCATCACTTGTGGCTCATCACCGCTTATCCTAAAACCAGGACAGCTCTCTGCAGAGAAATGGGTGTTTTCATGCAGAAGAGGTTAAAGAAGGAGGAATTGGTGGAACAGGGAACACTGACATCCCTGTGGGTCCGTGGTCCTGCTCTCTAGGAGTGTGCCAGGGGCAGCACGTGAGGAATGTCTGCCGGGCGAGGAGGGGAGCCCTGCGGAGGAGGGGCTGTGCTGCAGCCTCGAGCACCCAGCGCGCTCAGCCCAGAGGTGACCGAATCCCGGGGATGCTCTGCGTGTCCAGGGAATGCTCTGCGTGTCCGGGGAGCCCGCAGCATCGGAGAGCCGCTCAACCCGCATACCCAGCTGGGCTTTGGGCTCTCCGGGCTCCCGTGGCTGGAAAACCCTGTTTTTTCATGTGCTTTGTTACCCAAGGGGCTCGTGTTAAGGGGATTTGGTCCAGTCAGGAGAGAGGGGCAGGTTTATCGGTTGGGTGTAACCAGACAGAAAAGGAAGCCAAGAGGCGAAGTGGTGGCACCTGTAGGGAGACACTGTCTGATGACAGCATCCACCGTCCGTGGCCTTCGCTGTGCTGGGACCGAGTCCGTCGGGAAGTGTCCCACGGCAGGGAAGGGCACGGGGCACGGGCTGCGGCTCCCGCGGCCCTTTAAACCACGTGCGTCCGTCGTGGAAATACAGTAACGGGCCTGGCTGCGCTCAGCGGAGGAGAAAGGGCCTTTAATGCCGCAGGAGGTGCTGTTATTATTATATAGTAAATACTGTAGTAGTATTATTATTATTATGGACATTTCTGCACGCTCAGTTCCAGCAACTCTACGGGAGCAAGACCACGTTGCAGAGGAGCGGGGAGCGGCAGTCCCGCAGGGCGGCGCGCTGTCCCGGAGCTCGCCGGGCGCTGTCCCGGGAGTTGGCTGTGCCGGGCAGGCGCCGTGCCCGCGGTGTTCCCGGCGCTCCCCGAACGCCGTCTCCAGGCGGTTCCCGCTGCCCGGGCGGGGCCGCCCCGGGGCTAAAATGGCGCCGGGCGCGCGCCTCACGGGCGGACACGTCCGCGCGGCCGCTTCGGGGCGGGGCCCCGGCCTGGCCCGGCCCCTCCGCTCGCGCCAAAGCGGCCCGTGACGCGGCCGCGCGCGGCCCCGCCCCCGCGCGCCGTGTTTTCAAACCCGGTGGGCGGGCGCGATTGGCCGGCGTGCGCGACACGTGACCAACGGTCGCGGGAAAGCCGCGGAGTCCGAACGGCGCGCGGCGGTTCCGTTCCTGGGCAGCGCGAGCCGAACCGGCACCGCACGCGGGCGGAGCGCGGGCAGCGCAGCGGGAGCCGCACGGGCGGAGCGGCCGCCATGAGCTTCCTCAGCCTGCAGCGGGCGGCGCCGCCGCGGCGCGTCTCGGCCCGGCGGGCGGCGGCCCCGATCCGGCAGAAGCTGCTGTTCCTGAGCGGCCACAGCGACTGCGAGGAGGAGGAGGAAGAGGAGGAGGAGGAAGGCTGCGGCAGCAGCAGCGCCAACAGCACCGGCGAGGACTCGGCGTTCCAGGAGGCGGACTCGCCGCTCTCGGCCGCGCGCACCCCGGCGCGGAGCGACCCGCCCCTGCTGGAGGAGGAGGAGGAGATGGAGCCGGCGGCGGCGCCGCTGCCGGACGAGGGGGACTCGTGGGAGGAGGAGGGCTTCGGCTCCTCGCCGGTCAAGTCGCCCGGAGCCTATTTCCTGCTCGACTCGCCCTCGCCGCTGGCCCCGCACAAGGGCCGGCGCTGCTGCGAGCGCTCCCCGCCGCACCCGGCGGCCGGCGGGTACCGGGGGGCGCGGGGCGAGGAGCCCGGCTCGCCGCTGCCCGACTACCCGGGCACGCCGCCGCACAAGACCCTGCGCAAGCTGCGCCTGTTCGACACGCCGCACACGCCCAAGGTGAGCCGGGGGTCGGGCCCGGCCGGTCCGTTAAGTAACGGCGGGGGCAGCGCTCGGAACGCCGGGGGCTCCGGCCGGGGCGGGGCGGGGCCGGGCGGCGCCGCCTCCCGACGGGACACGGGCACGGGGCGAGCCGCTTGCTTAGGTCACTTCGGTGTTAGTCATGGAGAAACAACAAAGCTTTCCGAGTTTGGCAGTGTTTTGTGGAAAGCATACGTGAAAAGAGCGAGCGCAGAGTATTAAAATTCCTGAAGCGCGTGCTGGAGTGTCGATGGGCGTTGGTAGGGGTGTAGCCGGAAAGTTAAAGCTCGGCTTGGGGTGTGATCCTGAGCGTCTCTCGGTGAGCTGGCGTGTCCTCGGAGGAATTTCTTCACAGGAAGGGTGATTGGTCATCGGAATGGAGTGCCCTGGGAGGGAGGTGGTGGAGTCACCGTCCCTGGAGGTGTTTAAGGAAAGCCTGGACGCTCGGTGCGGTGGCACGGCGGTGCTGGGTCACGGGCAGGGCTCTGCTGCCGTGTGCCAGCGCTGCTGCAGCTCTGCGCCCCTGCAGCAGACGTGAGAGGCTGTGCTGGGAAATGATGGAGCCCAGAGTTTAGAGGGAGAGATGAGTGGCTCTTAACTCTGTCAATAGCAGACTTTTGGAAGGCATTTCAACTTTTGAACTCGACGCTGTGTAGAATCCCGTATGGCGAATTTAAATCTAGTGATAATTGGCTTCCTTTCTTCATTACTTTTCATATAGCCCTTTAGAAGTAATCCTGGGATAATCCCCTGGGATAATCTCCCAGGGGTCTATAGACTATAGATGGAAAACAACTGACTTAAGGTGCGAGGAAGGCTTCCTTCTTAATTGGTTTTCTACAGCTTCCATCTCCAGCGAGGGTTCATTGCTAAAAATCAGTGGTACAAGTTTGTAAAAGTAAAATTGATGATGATTTTACACCTTGTCAGGAGCAGACGCTTCAGAGCTGTAAAAGTTTTGTGGAATGTGATACTAAAAAACCAAGTTCTTAACACAGCAGCTCAGTGGGATTCTTAAATTGGGTGGCCAAATTTTACATAGGTTATCTTTAGAAGAATCAGTTGGTTCAGGTATCCAGTGGAAGTACAGAAATGTGTCCTGAGACGCACGGATCTTCATCTAGGGCAGATTTGAGGATTGCAGTTGAGATTCCCATGTACTGAGTGTTCTTCCCTGTGGTGGTTTAGGCTTTAGTCCTGTCAAATTTTTATTTTGTTGTTAGGATAAGGTGATGCTCCTGCTTGTGATCCAGTCATCCATGCATCCTCACCAGGATGAAGGAGACTCGGGTGCACATTTTTCAGTGTTACTGGGAGAAGTTTTGTTGTGTGCCTGGAAGATGCCTGGTCTGGCAAATTACCACCCAGAAGATGAGTTTTGGATATTTGACAGTGCAGCCATGCTGCCAATTCTTGAACCGTTTTTGTAGGCTCAGAAAATGGACCAGTGCATCAATATTAAATGTTGCATTTGTTGTATTAATTTTTTAAGATTGTCACTTAAATTTGTAGAAACCAAAGATCATTTCTTGTCTGATCTAGCTTCCACATCATGCATGTGCAAATCATAGTGATACAGTACAGGATTGTCCTCGAGTTTCATCTGTGTTCACTTAATTGACAAAGATTTGTCCAAGAAGTTTAGGTGATGAAATGATTAAAGACAGAAAAAGGTTACTCTCATCATGATCTTTGCTATCTTTTTAAAATAATTTTAATACTTGTTTGCTTGAACTGTTTCTGTGTAGAGTACAAAGCATTATAGTTTCTTAGAAAGTCTTTTTGATGCAAATGCAGATATTTCAACAACTGATGCTAACTTTAATTAGACAATACCGTAATGATGGCTTCAGGCATGACCTGACTGTTTAATGTCTAAGGCAATACCAAGGCTAGAAATGACTATAAATATTTTGGTTTTGTTTCTTTTTTTTAAATACAGAGTTTGCTTTCTAAAGCACAAGGCTTAGGCTCCAGCTCAGTCAAACTTCGAGGGGGCTCACTGTTTATGAATGTTGGGAAATCAGAGAAGCAAGAAGAAGATTTTAGACAAACACCTCATGTGAACATCAATCCCTTCACTCCTGACTCCATGTTCCTTCACAACTCCGAAGGCAAATGTCGTAGGAGGAAGAGGATACACTGGAATGAGTAAGTGGCTTGTAGCTTCCTTTGTAAAACTTGTATTTAGAGCTACTTTTGGCTGCAAACATTTCGTTACAAATTGCTTCTAAGAAAGTATTTTTGCTTGCAGATTGTTAGTAATGTATAATACAGCTCTTAAAGTATGTGCTTCAAGAGGCATGGTATCATGAAATAATAATTTAGCACTAGATCTTTTGATTGCTGTACAGAGAGGATAGACTGGGCTGTGTGCTGGTCTTTTTTCTATCATGAAATCAGCCATGCACAGTCTTCTCTTAAGGAGGAAAAAAAAATGTATTAAACACAAGTGTGAAACATGAAGAAAGAAATTATAAAGATATTCGCATGGCAATTTTATGAGTTTGTGTTTATAGATGTCTAATGTTCAGTTAGCTAACAAAAATTAGATAGAATAGGAGAACTAGATCTCAGAAAAAATTTAACAGCTTCTGGACTTCAGTTTAAAGTTTACTTAAACCATGTTATTTCTGGTGTGAATTTCAGCTCTTGTGGAGAGGACATGGAACCAAGTGATGGAGAGCCTGAAGAGGAAACCATGAGACCTGCTAAGGTACTTCATCTTTCAGCCTTGATACTAATTTCAGCAGTTTGTGTATCTGCAGATCTAAATATTTTCCTTGGTAATCTTTGCAGAGGATAACAATAACAGAAAGCAACATGAAGTCACGGTATGCAACTGAATTCCATGAATTGGAGAAGATTGGGTCTGGTGAATTTGGCTCTGTGTTTAAGTGTGTGAAGAGGCTGGATGGCTGCATCTATGCAATAAAACGATCCAAGAAACCCCTGGCTGGCTCAGTGGACGAGTGAGTACTTCCTGCTCTTAAAAGTCTCTTGGTGTTTCTTCTTCACATGGCTCTTTGTCTTGGTGTCTAGAGAAGGCATTTAAGAGAAAAGTATAAAACAAACATGAATTCAATATAAAATAGATACAATTTTGAAGCCACTTGATTTTTTTCTTCCCCACCCACTCCCCAGGTACTGTGCAATACTGGGGAGAAGAGGCTGATTGGCCTCTCTCCTGCCAGATGTTTGTCCCAGTATTCTGTGTGGAAACAGACTGTTCTCAAAGTGAGAATAACACTTCCTTGCAAGGGTGTTTCTTTGAGAGATGGAAGGAAGGCACTATTCCCAACTCAGTCCTCATCCTTGTCAGCTTGAGTGGCATGCAGATGAGTTAAGTCAGTTTGGGGGTATTTTTTGGCATTTGTGAATGAACCTGTGATTCAGGACTTCTCCCCACACTTCAATAGTGTGGGGAATAGTTGTTCAAATAGTTTATATTGAAAGTACTTGAACACACAACAGTGTGTTCAAATAGTTACAGTATAAACCCCACAAGTCTGAGTTGCACAAAATTGCATACCAGACTTACAATCTAGGGAATGTTGAGTTCAGTCAAACCCTTGGCTTATGAACACTTCTATTTTTTGCCTAGAACTTCAGTAGTTCATCTCAAAGTTTGCTATTTCTACTAATAAGTATGTAATGGAAGCATGGCTCCCACACCAAACTGTTTTTTTGATGTTCCATATATTAAGTCTTTTAATATAATGTAAATGATTTTAGCTGTTTGGACATAAGTACAAATGCAGCTTAGGGTGCCACAGAATTGAATAGGAGGATTTTAATTAGAAATACCTACTGTAATAAGAAATTACACTAATTTCACCTCACAATACTCACGTGTGCTGTTGTTTTTTTGTGTCTAACAGGCAGAATGCTTTAAGAGAGGTCTATGCACATGCAGTTCTGGGACAGCATTCTCATGTAGTGAGGTACTACTCTGCATGGGCAGAAGATGATCACATGCTTATACAGAATGAATATTGCAATGGTAAGCAAAGATGTACAGGTATCTACAAGCTCTTAACACTAGTTAGGAACTGTACCCTACTCATAGCTCATGCTGTCTTTCTCTCAAGTGATTGATATTCCTTTCTGGAAAAGGCATATCAGATGGATGAAACAAAAACTGTACAAAGTTGCAGACCAAGTCATGCATGTTCAAGCATACTGGAAGTACTCTTAGGAGTTCGTGAGCAGAAGAACTGTTCTTTCTTCTGTACAGTAGTACAAGCTGGAATAGAGGAAATTGCTAGAGTTTCCATTAAAAAGGAGATTAAACTTGATTCTGAAGCATTTTGCTATTGTTGATGCCCTGACAGAGATTTGGAAGAGAGAGTGAGCCCTTTCCCTTGTGTTGATATCCTGTTAGTGTGACAATTATAGGAGAAAATTTCATTTTATTGTTACATGGCTAAAAAGAGGATACAGCACTATATTTTACATTTACTGCATATTGCCAGCAAATTCTTTGTGATATATTCACTTAATTTTGGGAGCTAGTTGTCATTACTTTGTCAGCTGTTTGATGCAAAAATATAACTTGTTTTCTTAATGGTGTTTCAGGTGGCAGTTTAGCAGATGCCATAAGTGAAAATTACAGGAACATGCGTTATTTTACTGAACCAGAACTGAAGGACTTGCTGCTTCAAGTGGCTCGAGGTTTAAAGTACATTCATTCAATGTCCCTGGTACACATGGATATCAAACCTAGTAAGTTTGTAACTACTTTACTCTCTATTGACAACTTGCTCAGTTCATTTAATCTGCTGTAGAAAAATGAACAGTTAGCCCCACCTTACTAACTGTAAATTCTTCCCTGAAGCTCTGAATAGGAGCACAAAGATGTCAGTTATAAAATTGGCCAGCAGACCTAAACTGTTGAGTTTATCTTGGGTCCTTTTTGTGTAATTGACTCTCCTTGCATAACACTTGGCTGCCTTCCCAGCAGAGGGGCCACAGCAAATCAGTTTCAGCTTCTCACTCTTTGAACAGGGTTTATATACAAATAAAATGTCTGCGTAGCTAAAGCAAACTGTACTGAAACTAGGTCAAGTAGAAATGGTACAGAAATGTTTCTTTTAACAATTCTGCTCTTTTTCAGGTAACATTTTCATATCTAGAACATCAGTCCCGAGTATAACTCTAGAGGAAGGCGATGATGATGACTGGTCATCTGATAGAGTCATATTTAAAATAGGTGAGAAACAGCACACTTGCATGTAAAATAATTGCATCATCTCGTTGTCTTCTGAAAAGTAAATTTTTTTTCTCCTTGCAGGTGACCTGGGCCATGTAACTCGAGTCTCTAGTCCTCAAGTGGAAGAAGGTGACAGCCGTTTCCTTGCCAATGAAGTCCTACAAGAGGTAACTCTTCTGTTTGGGGAAGCAGTGATGTTAGGCCTGCATGCTGTTTCCTTTAGGAAAAAATGGTGAATTTATTTTTCCTGTTTTCTTTTCCAGAACTACACTCACTTGCCGAAAGCGGATATTTTTGCTCTCGCTCTGACTGTTGTCTGTGCCGCTGGCGCCGAACCACTTCCAACCAATGGGGACCAGTGGCACGAAATTCGGCAAGGAAAACTGCCCAGACTACCACAAGTGCTTTCTCAAGAATTATTAGATTTACTAAAAGTAAGAACTCCTGTAGTAGTGGCTCGCTGATAAGTGTAATTTATTGTTTTGCTGGCCTTAACAAAGATGTTTTCTTTTTTCCCCAAGGTTATGATTAATCCCGACCCTGAGAAAAGGCCTTCGGCTGTGGCACTAGTGAAGCATTCAGTGCTTCTCTCTGCCGCAAAAAAGAGCGCGGAGCAGCTCCGGATAGAGCTGAACGCTGAAAAGTTCAAGAACTCCCTCTTGCAAAAGTAAGTAGGTCCTTGGGGTCCTTCAACAGGACTTCATTTCTAACAGGCTCTCACCTGACAGTGAAGTGATGACAAAACAGGAGTGTCCTTGTTTGTGGATGAGATCCACGAATCTGTATGCATGTGCATACCTGAGAGTACAAAGTGGGTCATGGAACTTTAAAAGGAACTTTCTCCACAGAAAGAACTGCTTGAACACTCTAGGGGAATCTCAACAGCACTATTAGTATTCAAGGCATACAAAACATGATTTTAAACAACTGTTTCAGGACAGTGCACACTTTTGTGACAGGTATAGCCTAGCTTGCATCTGTGTGATTTGAGTCTGTGTTTTCCTAGGTCATTTGTACATTGAAATTTTGGCAAACTACTTAAATTACTTGTTTTGAACCTAAATGGAATGGCACATCAGGAGTGTTATTGGACTAATTTGACCTGTACACAGCAGTGTTACTGGGTCACCAGAGAATCATTTGTATCCAGAGGTCTTGTCCTATCCCTTGCTCAAACACTCACTCTGAATTAAAGCTTGGAAAAAGAGATTGCCTTTAGGAAAGTCTGATTTCTGCTGAAGTTTCAGGGAAAGAGTTAGTAAATTAATAAGCAGCCATCTGACTCTTTCGCTACAGTTATCTTTGCATGTGTTATACGTAATGGGCAGGCTTTTATGAGGGAATATAGATCACTGATTTCTTTTTGAGTGGTATGTCTTGAATGAAGATGTTAATTTCATGTTCAGGTTCACTCCATGTTACCTGCTTATCTTGCCATTGCTAGTCTGACCACAGCCAGATGTACTAGATTAGGTGGTTATCTTTATAATGTTATCAATTACATTGAAAGAATAATTAGACAACTTGTGCAGGTTGCTAAAGGGCAGATTTGCTGAGGTAAGTTGCTTGCTTGTATGAAGACAACATCTTTTTGCATCACTTGAAAGAGAAAAATGGCAAAGCCAGTGTTTTGTGAAGATTCCTTCTGGCCTGGCAACAAGGATACATCCTTGTAAATCCAAAAATGATTTAAAAACAACACTTAGCCACAGTAATTTTTAATGTTGTCTGGCATAGTGCTCCATAAAATACTTCAGGTAGTTTGGGGAGGACAGGGTTTTTTTGTTTTGGATTTGTTTTTTCTTAAATTTCTATATTTGAACCATTTATAATACCACTTTTGTGTATAAGTAATCTTCAGTGAAAATAATCCTTTTAAGGCAACTCAGCTTTTCTACTGTGTTGTCCTCTTCAGAGGAAGGAAGAACTCCAGATTTCTAGGCAAGAACTCAAGACTTCTAGGGAAGAGTGGAAGGATATTGTAAAACTAAATTTTCTGGTAATGTCGTGTGGTGGTTGGGCGAGCACACAATTGTGCATTTGTGATGGATGCTCACAAGGAAGAGGAATGAAAATTGGTTGCATTCTCTTCCAGTGAACTGGCACAGTGATAATGTGGGGGTGATTAGATGGGGCACGGGTGTTAATGAATAATACTCTGACTTACAAGAACGGGAATTGCTTATTAAACTAAAACATGTAGCTTAAAACTGAATACACCTACACCAATGTGCAGCAAGCTTGTAAAATTTGATTTTGCTTGGAAGCCAGGTGTGAAGTGAGATTACAAATACTCTTACAGTAGAGAAAGTTCTTTAATGGATTGTGGAAGGGAGAAAGTATGGGGGAAGGCTGAGGTTTAGCCATATGTCAGTATTTGAAGAAAGGAGAAAAGCAGTGTATGGGGGGAATCTTTATAAAGGTAGCTGTGCTCTGTAGTTGGACTATTTTATAATTTTATCCTGAGTTTGATTTAAGTTTGTCCTCAGGCTGGGTATTAGTAATTCTCTGATACAGAACAGTTGGCAGAATGTTGCACAGGGGCAATGGCCCGCGCTGCCTTCAGTGACTCTGCCTTGCAGGCTCCCATTTTTGTTAGGCAAAAAACGTGGAGGCGGTGATCAGCTTTTGATGTGGGTATGCAAAAGGAAAGGGATGCTTCCTGAGATGTCTGTTGCCAGTTACCCACACCTGTGCTCTTCTAAGTATCTGAGTCTCCCACAGAAGTTCAGGTGTGGCTGAATTTTCTTCCTTTGGGCAAGCCTCAGTAATGAACTCTGACTTAACACGTGCCTTGTGCTAGGAAGTAAAAGCACCCTCCTGTGTCCTGGTAATTGAAGTGCTGAGCTGCTCATAACAGGCTGGATTTCAGAATCTGAGTGTAAATTTTTCACTTCCTTCCCTCGCTTTTCAAAAGAAAGAACATCTAGACAAGTAATGAGATCCCACCTCTGCCCTCTGCTTGGAAACAGGCGGATGCAAATCATAATGCCGTCAGTATGACCCAAAACTGACGTAAAGCGTTGGTCTGTGACCTGCTGTAGCTGGTTTGGCATCTCTTGCTGTGATGAGCTGTATCCCTGTGGGCACTGCTGGTGTGACCGTGTTGTCCTGTGTCGCAGGGAGCTGAAGAAGGCCCAGCTGGCGAAGGCGGCGGCCGAGGAGCGCGCGCTGTTCACGGACAGGATGACCACGCGCTCCACGACGCAGAGCCGCCCGTCGCGGCTCATCGGGAAGAAGATGAACCGCTCCCTGAGCCTCACCATCTACTGACCGGGGCCAGGGCACCGCAGAGACGGCCGCAGCTTCTCTGCCGCACCCAGGCCTAAGGGACTGAAGGAAGCCTTCAGTGCCTGTTTCCTGTCCTGTAGTCAGTATCACCAGTTTACAGCTATTGCTTCTGGTTTTTACTTGTACTCCGTGGCTGGTTCTGTATTAACCATTTGGGTTGATGGACTCGGTTACTCTCCTGTCCGTAGAGGATCCTGGATGTTATTCCACAAGCCTTTCGGTTACACTGTTAGATGTTATCTTGTCCCAGGGTTAACCACTATAGTGGTGTGCTGCTTTGTAGTGTTACAGCATTGTAATAAGAAGCAATATCCCTAATCTTTTACGAAGGAGGGGAGGGGGCCTTACTTTGATAATTAATTTTTTTTTTTTTTGGAGCAGAGGGGGATTAAATTTTAAAAGACAGGCTTTAAGGCCACCTACAGTCAATGTACCTGATGTCAGGTAGACTTTTGTTGTGAATTTTATTTGTGTATTCAACTGGGAGCACTTTGTAGGCATTGCATAAACCACAGCTTAGGAACCTGTGGAATTAAGTGCCATGTGGAACTGCTGCTATTTTTAGTTCGATGTCCTTGCTGTAAACTGTAGCATTAAAACAATCATTATTGTGTTAATAGGCTTCTTGTTAAAGCAATTAAGTGAAACAAATGTAAGCTGCATTTTAGTGAAGGCAGCATTTTTCTCTCAAAGCTAGTGCATTGTGAAAAAATGCACCAATTTAATATTTGGACTCTGTATTAGTGTAGTGCAATTGTTAATGTCTTTGCTATTCATGTTTTGTTCTACTTTCTAATAAGGTTCTCTGAATGTTCATATTTTCTTCAGTTGCCCATTCTTGAGGCTCTTGTATGTTTGGTTTTTTATGTTGGAATACTTGTAAATAGTTGTTTAGTGTGTTCAGGTTGTTTTTCATTGTTTATGTACATAAGTTTGATCATGCTTATAGTGTACTATACAGAAACTGCAGTCTGGGATGCCAGCAGACACAGCTTAACTATTCAGTTTGAAGTTCCAATATGTGGAGCAGAATGTGGCCATGGAACCAGTGCTGATATTGAACCTAGGCTGACAGAAGAACTTTTCTGATTACTGGCTTGTCTCTTCATTCATTTTACTTAAAACAATGTTTCCCTTTTGTGCTCTATTTGTTCTTACTAGTGTTGAATTTGAACATTAAAGTTAAAAGTTCTGTTTGTTTAATATTGTGTAACACTTATTTAACTTTGTAGGTTACAGAAATAAAATACTGAGTTGGGAATATACTATGGCAAGTCCTGATGAGATCTGCTTCCCACTCATGCCTAATGCTTGTGATTCCCTCTCCTTGAGAGTGGGACTGAGGGAGATAAGAGACTTGCTGATAGTTAGGAGAGAAGGATCCTACTCCATGTGTTAGTGTCCACGGCAGTCTGTCTCTGCAGCCTCAGGAATGGTATTACATTGGGAAAGATGAAACCCCTGGAAGAAGTGGAACTCATGACTGATGCTGCAGGAATAGAAACTATGTGAAGAAATAGCTGGGTCTTGGGGTAAGGGAAAAATGCAGGAACTGCTGAGAAGGGAAGAGAGCTGCTGATTTAGAAGTTGGGAAGAAAACTGGGAGGAGTTAGAATATTTCAGGAACACAATAATGGCATGCCCTGTGGCATGGAGGTACATGTAAAAAGAGACATAGTAAACAAAGGCTTAATAGATCAGTCTCTTGTGGAAGTTTTTCCTTATGTTAGAGTCACAGGTGACTCAGAGAAGCTGTGCCTGAATTCTGTGGACTCAAAATTCAGCTTTGCAATTAGCAGAAAATAACTAAGTAAGAGTTCTCAATTCTAGTCGTATGACAGTGAAATTCAGAGTATTGGTTTAAGGTATATGAATACTGATATTTTACTGATAACTAAAAAATGTATATGCTGAAATACCTTTAGGTTTTTACTTTATAAGGTAGCCCTGTCTTGTTTGTGAGAGAATTTAAATTACATGGGTTTGTTGCAGTGTTTTAATGTTCATCTACATTAAGTGAGACCTTTAAGCATACTTCTGAACAGTCAGAAATACCAGTTGGTGAGTGGTCAGTGAACTTAAGCCTTTCTACAGTGTAAAGAAGTTGTTTATACCTATTACAGTTCTGTGTACAGTTCTCATCCCCCATTTTCAGAGGCCTGTACCATCAGTAGAGGCATTGCTGTGCAAACAAGCTGTGCTGGGGGCTTGGAGTGCTGTGCTTGTGGCTGGGGAAAGAATGGCCTGGATTGCTGGGCCCAGGGAGGAGGTGATGGAGCTGTATCCTGCTGGAGGCCAGTCACCAGTGCTGTTCCTCAGGGGTCAGAGTGGGGCCAGTCCTGTGTAATGTCTTTATCAATGATCTGGGTGAGAGGACAGAAGGCTCCCTCAGTTTGACACCAAGGTGTGCAGGAGTGCTGATCTGTTGGAAGGCTCTGCAGAGGGCTCTGGGTAGGCTGGATCAATGGGCTGAGGACACAGCTGCAGGAGGTCCAACAAGGCCAAGTGCCAGATCCTTCCCCTGGGCCACAACAACCCCAGGCAGTGCTGCAGCTGGAGAAGGAGTGGCTGGAAAATTGCCAGGAAAAGGACCTGGGAGTGCTGCAAGTGGCCAAGGTGGCCAATGGCATCCTGGACTGGATCAGCAACAGCGAGTCTGGCAGGAGCAGGGCAGGGATTGTCCCCTGTGCTGGGCACTGCTGAGGGCACACCTCGAGTGCTGGGTCCAGTTCTGGGCCCCTCACTGCAAGACGGACATTGAGAGATTGGAGAGAGTCCAGAGAGGGCAATGAAGCTGGGGCAGGGTCTGGAGAGGCCTGTGAGGAGCAGCTGAGGGAGCTGGGGGTGTTCAGCCTGGAGAAAAGGAGGATCAAGAGGGACCTTACCACTCTACAACTGCATGAAGAGAGATAATAGCCACGTGGGGGTTGGCTTCTTTTCCCAAGTAACAAGATATAGGACAGATATATAAGATATAAGATAGAGGAAACAGCCTCAAGTTGTGCCAGGGAGGGTTTAGATGGGATATTAGGAACTATTCCTTCACTGAAACAGTTATCAAGCATTGGAACAGGCTGCCCAGGGAAGTGGTGGGTGGTGTCACCACCCCTGGGGTTATTTAAAAGCTGTGTGAATGTGGCACTTAGGGACGTGGTTGAGTGGTGGACTCAGCAGTGCCAGGTTAACAGTTGGATTCCATGATCTTAAGGGTATTTTCCACCTAAAAAATTCAGTGGGTCTATTTAGTGCTGGTCACATTGAAGGGGTGCCCTGCTTAAACCACAGGACTGAAGTGACTTTAGATGTTTTAATTAGCACACTTTCCTGTGTGCCAAGGACAGTATTTAAAAAGGTGTTTCAGAGTGCTAAAGTAGTTTATAGGAGCAGTAAGAATCACGGAATTTTACCTCGAGTTTTCGTGAGCCTTTCTGATGCAGGTGGTGAGGCAGTAAATCCTGGCTGCAACAATGGCTAGTGTGGGAAGGAGCAGAGAATTTGGGAAGTGTGTGTTAATGCTTCCCATGAATATTCCCAGCATCCAGTGATTCATGATTCAGATGTTTACTGAGTAAGAAGTGGTATCTATTTTTACTGACATTGAAGGGGGTTTCTTTTTTTAATGGAAACAATCTTACATGAATTTTGGCAGCTTAAAAATTATTGCAAAAAAGAAGACTTGGGCCAAACTTATCTGTAGTTGAGCAGAACTTACCTGTAGTTGCCTTTGCAGGTGGAAGGAGGAACTTCTCACCTCTCGCAAAAATGTAGAGTTGGGTGTTATTTGAGATTCAACCAAGCATGGTGTAACAGGATGAGCTTCAGCACTTGGAGAGGAAAGCTTCAGCTGAACTTAAGAAGCAAGCATTAGAGTTGGGTGGCAAACATGTTCTTCAAAATAACTACATTTCACGTTTAACCATATTTCTCCTGAATTCATCTAGCTTAAATTTCCCAAGCTTAACTTTTTTGACCAGACTACATGACTTCATGAAGAACTCAAAGTGAATGTAAAAATACTTGAAAGCAGGTATGTCATACCCCCACCTCCTCTAGGTATTTGTCTGCTGCTCTGCCTTCTCCATCTTCTAATGATGCATTACTAGACAACACCACCTGCTTGGTCTTGCTCAGTCTTTCTGCAGCTTCTGGCCAAACAGTGGGTAGTGTGATGGATTAAAGCTCCTACAGATTCAGTTTCCTGTAAAGACACAACACCATTTAACACAGAAAAATGAATTTCAAGTATCAAGGACTGATTCACTGTTTGGATAATTCATCTTGCAATTCAAACCTTTCCATTGTCCGTAGAAATACTGATGGGCTTGCAGGCTAAACCATTGAATTGAATCATAAATGGTATACTTAAAAAAATATTGAATCACAGCTGGTGTTCAAGTACTACATGAAATTCTGTTTGTGCCATTATTGTCAAAATACAATTGGAGGTCAAACATTTTAGTATGGTTTTTTGGTTTGTTTTTTGTAATCCCTACACAGCAGTTGTCTAGGGTTTTTTCTAGTTTTTATTGGATTCATTTTTCAGTTTCCAAGTATCCTGTTGCCCTATCAGCTGGAATGGATCTGAATTACTAAAATGTAGAACCTGAAATCTTTCTGTCAAATTGGCTTATTTTAGAAGTCACAGACAAGTTTTCCCTCCACTTAGAAATGGAGTTAGGCACTGCTTGTAAATTCCAAAGTAGGATTTCAATGTCACAGCTTGCATTATTTTATAACACTGAAAAGTTTCATGAATAGAAGTATACTTAGACACCCTGTCCTTGCTGATCTGGGGCAGGGGAGCACCGTGTGTTTGACACCCTCCCAAAAGCTGGCTAGCTGGACCTTGCCTGAATGTGTTCTGTAGTCTCCAGCAACACCTGCTGGACAAAATTGTTAACTGTGCACTGAATTTTGTCTTTGAAGTATTTGTGTGCTGGTGTGACACTCAACCCTGATTGCTAGGAGGCACTGTCTTGTTCTGCAGCAGTGACTGAGCACTCTTGCCAGCAGTAGCTCAGGTAAAGTGTTTTCATTTGTCCATCCCCATCCCCCTTTGGCTGTGTAGGCTTGGAAAGGGCACCCTCACCATGTGTCTGTATACGTGGTTTGGGGTGTAATGTGTGCATGTGTTTGATAAACCCCTGTGTGTGCTACCTGCAAATATCCCTGCTGTAACTGGGCTCGAGGAGCCGGGACTAAACACGGCCAGTGGAGTCAAATCAGGGCTGTGCCCTGCTGAGCCCTCCCTTCCTCCAGTGAAGCCTGGAACCCCCGGAGGGAGCGGCCAATCTCAGCTCCAGAAACGAGAAAGCAGGAGGAAACTGGGCAGGACAGCACTCAGGAAACAGCTTCTGTCTGAGAGCTGGAACTGGATGGAGATTCTATCTTCCCAAAGTATAATAGGATTGGGCTAGGGGAAAGGGAGGCGCCCCGAGGAGAGAATATTGCTGAGCCTAATTAAACAGGAAGCAATTTATTATTGTTTAACATGTTGCTCAGAGATCTGAGGTTGTACACGCCTAAAAATGAACCTGAGATTCTGGATAGTCTTGAAAAAGCTGAAGCATTGGCTTCAAAGATCTTCCTTTTGCCTGCCATTTGACTCCCTTACAATACACAATATGAGCATTTAGCATGACATCTGAATTATCATGCTGGTCTAAACTGATTTCTCTTTGAGTCAAGATGAAAGCAGACTAAGTGGCCTGACTCTGATTAATGACCTCCTGTGTATTCCTCAGATTGCTGCCAGGCAAGGGAGCTAATGGACATAAAACCTGATGCTGTTGCTGAATTTATACACAGGAAGATTCTACGTGTTCAGCCTGCATCCTGATGGAGATCTTGTTCATCTATTGATTTACAGACAGCAGAAGGCACCACTAATGAAAGCACTTTAGGCAAGGTGTTTCACAGGATAGGGATGGGGGGGGACAGGAGAAACACCTGCTATTCCCAACCTTTAGTAGTCTCACCAACCTTAAGTGATGTTTCTGCCTCTGCAGCTCCTTCCTCTTGCCTCTTTTCATTCTCATCTACTTAGATTCAGGACAGAATCTCCCCATATATTTGATCCATACCTTAGAACATGGGATTTTAAACTCCTTTTGATCCTGTAGGCATTGGGTCCAGGCTGGATTGACGGGCCAAGGCCATTGTATGAGGTTCAACAAGGCGAAGTGACAGGTCCTGCCCTTGGGTCACAGCAACCCCGGGCAGCGCTGCAGGCTGTGGGCAGAGCGGCTGAAAGCTGCTCGGGGGAACAGGACCTGGGCTGCTGGTCCACAGCGGCTGAGCACGAGCCAGAGTGGGCCCAGGTGGCCAAGAAGGCCAAGGGCATCCCGGTTTGTGTCATTAATAGGTGGCCAGCAGAGCCAGGGCACTGATTGTGCCCCTGTGCTGGGCACTGGTGAGGCTTCACCTCCAGTGCTGTGAGGAGCAGCTGAGGGAGCTGGGGGTGTTCATCCTGGAGAAAAAGAGGCTCAGGGGGGACCTGGCTGCTCTCTGCAACTGCTGAAAAGGAGGCTGCAGCCAGGTCTCTTCCCCCAGGTAACAGCAACAGGACAACAGGAAACGACCTCAAGCTGCTCCAGGAGAGGTTTGGATGGGACATCAGCAAAAATTTCTTCACTGAAAAGGTTTTTAGGCATTGGAACAGGCTGTCCACAGAAGTGGTGGAAGCATCATCCCTGGAAGTCAAAAAATATATGGATGTGGCATGAGGGAAATGGTTTAGTAGTGAACCTGGCAGTGCTGGGTTAACAGGAGTGCCCAATGATACTAGAGGTCTTTTCCAACACTGAAGATTCCTCGATTCTGACTGATTTTCTTCTACATTAACCCTGCTTAAGTGCCTTTTTCCATTGGTTATTTCTCCTTCCAGTTTCCACCCCAAAAGATGGGTACTGCAGCACACATGGGATTGAATTTCCTCTTCCTCTCTGCAGGTAAGGTGTCTGTGGTATTTTGCTCTCTATGGTGAATCCTGTAACTTGGTGAGAAATACCTTATCAGCTGAAAGTGTAGAGTAAGAAGTGTGTTACCAGGGAGGAACTGAAAGGTAACCTGCTGTTTTACCCCTACATTATGTTTGTTTTCTGAAGTTTAAATAAAAATGCATGTATTGGGCACATGTGTATAAATAAAAAACAACAGTGAAATAGGTGTGCCTTGCTGTAATCCCTTTAAAGATGGCTCTGAAAGCCTTAGAAGTGAATGGAAAATTCTTCCTTTTTTTTTTTTTTTTTTCCTAGGAGAGACTAAACTGGCATTCTGATTCAGCATCTAATGCTGCTTCCTGTTTCACCTAAAACTACTGAAGTGTTTTAAAATAACAGAAAAGACAAATTCCTCAGATGGCTTGAGGATTGGGTCATGCTATTATGTCAAATATACTTACTGATTTTTACACTCTCCCCCACTGTTTCCTTGAGATATTCTGTGGCAGGAGTAGTCTATTCAGAAACTAACACATAGATAATAAACCCCAGCATTTGCCTCAGTTTTATTTTCTCCTGAAACATTGCTGTGAAGTGGCAGATACTGGAAACACAGTTTGCTGCAAAGTTGCCTTAACGGTCTTCAATTTCTCTTTGCTTCCATTTCGTTTTCCTGTGGAGAATGAAAATGACTGTTCTAGCCAAGGCTGGGAAGATTTTCCCTGGGCTAACAATGAGCAGAGAACTGAAGTGCCGGAATTCTTTCCTTGATGTCAGTTTAACTGACTCAGTGGCATAAAACAAAATTAGTAACGGTTCAAGTGCGTAATCTTTCCTCTGGTTAGACCTTCCCTGACAAATACTTATTATTTGGCTAACAAGGAGTAATTAAGTTTCTGCAAAGAGGACCAAGAGAAAAGTGATTGACCCCTCAAGGCTGAGCCTCAGCAGGGTCTAACTAAAGCTCCTTCCTGAAACTGTGAGTCACTCTGTGAGACCGAGCCAGTCTTCCCTCCCCTCAGTCATGTTTTTAACTGTGGTGAGGAAACAAAATTAGAATAAGCACAGATTTTAAATGAAGTTGCTGAGCTCTCAGATAACTTTCAGGAAAAGCAGAAGCATGTGAAGTTGCATCAGAACTTGCTTTTGTACCAGGCAAGCAATTTAGAGTTTATGTAGTGCTATCAAGGGTTTCTTGGTTAAGTGTGATTGCTGTTAATTAATGGTTAGTGGATTACATGTCAATCTTATTTTCAAAGGTTCAGAATGTAAAGTCTTTGATAAGCAAAGATCCAGATTAGCATATCAAAATAGAAAGGTTCCTTAAAATAACTCACACTTTGGGTGTGGATGCAGTTAGTCCTGTAACTTTGTTAAAGCTATTTTGGGTAACCATAAAAAAACAAAGGTTTCATTCCACAAGTAAGTTTGCCTGAATATAATCTTCACTTTAATTGGTTTTTCTCAGTTAGTTCAATCCTATAAAAACACTGAGGATTTAAATATGAGTATGGCTATATAAAATAATGTGCTAGGTTTATGCACAACTTCTAAGTATCCTCTTGATTAACCTACCAAGTGCTGGAGCAGCTGAGACTTGTATAAACCACTCATTTTAATGAAACATTTAAGTATGGGCTGCTAACCTAGTGACCTGAATGGGA
Source organism: Onychostruthus taczanowskii (assembly GCF_017590055.1). Taxonomy (NCBI): domain Eukaryota; kingdom Metazoa; phylum Chordata; class Aves; order Passeriformes; family Passeridae; genus Onychostruthus; species Onychostruthus taczanowskii. The sequence goes on from NW_024502458.1 coordinate 5,768,415, forward strand.
CTATTTATATTCTGAGTAGAAAACAAATCCTGTTCTGGCAAAGGATTTTAGCATGTCATTTAAATCAGGAGTAACAGAAGCCAGCATAAAGAATGAAGAGAAAATGAAAAGCAGCACACAGGGTTTTAGTGGGTTGTTTTCTGGAAGTTTTTTGTTTGTTTGATTGGTTGGTTGTTTCTTTGTTGTTGGTTGGTTTTTAGATGTGTGGGTGTGGTGGGTTTTCATTGTTTTTTTACAATTTGTGGAGCATTTAGTTTGGATTTTGTTTTTCCACTCTATTGTTTTTACCAAAAATCCAAACTGCCAAAAAATCACTGAACTCTGTTCAAAGCAGAGATTAAGTCCCTGCCGTTAGAAGATTCATGTGTGAACTACATTAATTGCTTTTCTTTAGTGACTTTTCACAGAATCTAACTGTATTTTAAGGCACTTTAGGAAGGGTCTTCTGTGTTTACTGGTGACCTTGTGGGTGCTCAGCTACCAACCTATCTGCATGTATAAAAGTTGTCTCTTGCCTTCTTAAGTGGAATAGCTGTCTTCTAATTGGAGAAATGCTAATATGTTTTACAATGGCAGATGTTTCTGATAATAATAGCAGCTGTAATGTTAGCAAATAAGATTCATTAGGAAATTTTATCAAAATAATTTTATATGTTAATCATGTATTTCAGAGTATCCATCTTGAGGAAAGAGCATAAATAATTATTTGTGGATTCCAAAGTCCTGAATAAATTATGGAGCAAAAGGTTAGGAAAAAGCAGGGGAAAAAGGCTGATAGAGTATGCTCAGTGAATAAGGCAGATTGTGTTTGGGAACTGACTGTGCTACTTGGAGACTATAAGATCTCTAAAGAACAAAAATCTGTGGATGATTCTAGCCTCCATCACATACAGAAAACCAATCTTATGATTTATCACCTATGAGAATTAGAATGACTTCCTACAGGGGGCTTTGCTCCTGTATCTGGCGGATCAGTGGTCCAGGCAATTTAGGCCTGTGACTTCCCAGCTTGTGCTGAGCTGTGCTGCCTGTCCAGCCTGGCCTCCGGGCCCACAGGGGATAAATTTCCCCACAGGATTTTTTGGGCAGGTCCCATGTGGTGCCTGCAATGACAACCCCTGCATGCCCTGTGCTTCGTCTGAAAATGGCAGCAAAGGGTTCTGGTGTGAACATGTTTTATGTTGGCCATAGAAACAATGTACAGAGTTATCTCCTTGTTCAAAAATCCTCTAATAGCTTGAATGACCAAAATGGTGTAAATTTTCCATGGGCAGGATCTGTGTGACGTGCTGCACCTGGTTGATGCTGGGCAGCCCAGGGTTCCTGAAGGAATTTAAGGTTATCTACACTGTTCTCTCCATTATAATGTTGGCTGCAATAAATGGTATTTTAACTGACACTTTAGAATCTGAGTGCCTTTTTACTGGAATAACAATAAATCAGCACCACCTGGTACAAAAGAGTTGTCAAACTGTACTGCCAGAACACTTTGAGTGCTATTTTTGTTCTGATGATGCAATTGACTGAAGACTAAAATTGGGCAAAACCTAATTTTTTCCCCCTGATGTTTATTATGTGTCTTGAGTTTGGGATCCTAATGGTTCTGCGTGAAATCTATGAAAATAAAGCCTTCAAGTGATCATGGGCTGTGTTATGTGAATGACAGTCTCAGTGTTCAGAGCAATGTATGTGGGTTACAGGGAGACACAAATGTGTGAACTTTTCTATCAGTTGCAGGAAATACTGCATGCAGGAGTCCTATTTCTCACCCTCTGTCAGTAAGTGTTAGAGAGTTTTGTACCTTCTAAGACCACACCCATCACCCTTCACTTCTTCTCCCCCATTTCTGCACAATAAGCACACAGAGATGCTCTCAGTGCATGGCTCCTGTTTGGGCCTAGGGCTTCAGTGCATTTGGGGTTTGGATCCTGCCTGTGCTGCTGACATGATTTATGGTATTTGCTGTTCAGACTGAAATGCTGAAGACATCCATCAAGAGGTACAAAGAGGCCATTCCATTTCTCTCCCCAAAGCCGGTCTGAAGAGGTATTTTTGGCTAAGTAGACCAACCAACACAGCACTTAGCCAAAAACCAGGGACTCATACATGGAAAAAAGACCATTGAGATCACAGCACATACATCATAAATAACAGTTTTCTTTCCCTACAACATGCAGAAGAAATTAAGCAGAAATTAATTTTGTTTTAATAATCTCTGTTGATGTCCTTGCACAGCTGCTGCCCTTACCAGTGCTTATTCCCAACCCACAACATTAAAAAAGACTTAGCACAAAAAAACCACCCCAAACACCCAAAAAAACCTTCCAACAGCACAATTCTTTCCTCTTTGTCAGGTTTCTGCCCTGGAGGTAGTGGAGCAGGAGGTTTTTTAGCTCTTCCCCCTGCATTGGGATTGCACTGCACTCTCTCCAGCTGTGTGCAGCCTTCCTTCCAAGCTTTGTGGCGTAGAAAAATTCCAAGAGGAAAGCTGCGCTCCTTACTTATCCTGCTGGGAACACTGGACCTGACGCTTTCGTAAACTACATTCACAGACTCAGCTGTATTCCTGTTCTTAAAAACCCACAACATTCTAGGGGGGAATTATTTGGAAAGACAGAACAGTATCAAGCTCACTGATATATTCACAACAGCCTGAATTACCGCAGTGCTTATTTTATCTATCCAGTAGCACACAACGACAAGCCTATTTTGTTTACTATCTCATCTGAGGGGAAAACCCTGAACAGTGTCTTAACCGTGCTGAAGAACACTAAAGCGACAAATGTCAATTTATCCACCCATGTTACAGCGAGCCATCAGAAACAAACTGAAAGGGACAAGATCGAGCACTTGTCCACTTAACCGTGTGCATTTCCTAATAAGAATAAAAGGCAGACCTGCGGCAGGAGAGGAAGCCGGGCAGGCCGGAGAACGGGGCGCTGAGGGCCGCGGGCCGCCCCTGCCGCGCAGCGCGGCCGCCGGGGAGGGCCGCGGCTNGCGCCCCCGGGGCCGGCGCAGGCTGGGGCACAGCGGTGGCGGCGGGCGCGGGCCGGGAGCGGGCCGGCCATGGTGGGGCTCAAGGAGGAGCTGCTCAAGTCCATCTGGCACGCCTTCACCGCCCTCGACCTCGACCGCAGCGGGAAGGTCTCCAAGTCCCAGCTCAAGGCAAGCGGGGGGCGGCCAGCCCGGTGGGGTGCGAGGGGTCGATCCCCGCCGAGCGCTGGCACGGCGGGCACGGGGCGCGGGCTGGGACCTGCCTGCGGCGGCCGCCTCTGGGGGCACACGGGCGCTCGCTTTCGGGGCTCTCCTGGCGCTGTAAATCGCGTTCTCCCCAGCGTTCGTCCCGCGGCATCGCAATCCCCGCGGGCCCCGGCCACCTCCGTCCCGCGGGGGCTGGCGCGGACCCGTCCTGGAGGCGGGCGGGCTGATTTTCATTCCGCTCCGTCCTCCCCGAGATGTCAGCGCACAAACCCTTGTTGTGCTTCTGGTCCGCTTTCAACCACATGTCCTTGCTACCCTTTCTGGCCGAAATCTTTTGTGGGGTAGCCACAAGGTCCCATCTATAGGGCTTGGCTGCGTCCAAGTGAAATTCACAGCTTGCCAAGGGGAGAGAGAGGTTCCACAGTGCCCTCTTATTTGGATATAAACAGGAGAATTAGTCAAGAGGCTCCAACTGTGCCATTCTTTCCTTAGCTTATACGCTGAAGTAGTGTTTGTGCTCTTAAAAGAGCTCTCAGGCAGCTCGCTGAATCCAGTCCCATCTTGGCCGTGCTTTATGGGACCGTCTTGGCCTGGGAATAATAGCAGGAATCTGGCTAACTAAATATTTTGAATGAGAACGCAACACCTGTTGACATTCGAGACTGTGGGTCCTTGTGCTCGGTGCTGGGGCTGCGTGGGCAGCAGCAATCGGCGAGGTTTGCGCCTTTTGTGGGATTAACTCCACCAGCGACGCTGGCCGTGCTGTGGGTGCTGTTTGCAAGCGTGACTGGTCGCTCGTGGACTTTATTTTTAGCATTATGTAATGAGGGTCCGGACCTGGCAGCGTGCTGCAAGCAGCCTGTTCCTCTTCTCCTTTTCTTCTGCTGGGGTGATGGGGCTGTGAGATAGGGCCGAGCTCGGCCAGAAGTGACTGCGGGGCAGGATTCGGGCCAGGCGCCAGACCTGGCTGTGAACTCGAGCTGAAAATGTGTGCAGGTTTTTCACAGGGAGTGTCAATGAAAGTGAGTCTTTGTCTTCCAACCTTGCAGGACGAACTGAAGCAGGTTGCAGAGAAGGTTTTTTAAAAATCATCCTACTTTTTATAGGAATCTTGTTTTCCTGTCATGCTGCCTACCACACCTGGTGAGCTCCATGCACTCGCCCGAGGGTGTCTGCAGATGTCATCGTGCAGGCCAGTGCAAAACCTCAGGTGGGGCTGAGGTGATTTAATGGTCTCTTCGAGCCAGGTCTTATAAGCTCTTGGAGATCTATATCACACTTGAGATAGCCCAGCTACTTCAGATAGTATAAAATCAGCAGGATGGCTTCTGTGGCAGTGTTGGAAACAGAAAAGTTTTAATAAAAGGCAAAATAACAAAGCTCTTTACGAATAATAATAACAAAGCTCAGAGAAAAGCCGAGCTAAGTGTAAGAGGCTCTTGCTCCTGGTAAAACACCTCGCAAAAGTGATTAGTTCCTTTGTTGTCCTCTTTTTCTAGTAAATTGCTTAGGCAGGACTTTTTGGCTTCTGTGTAATTGGCTATCCTTAAGTTTGAGGTGAAGTCCCTAAGGTCCTATGAGGTGTCATTTTACCTAATTGAGGAAACTTTTGAGCTTTTTGTTCCTTTTTAAGGAGACAAAAACATAATTTTGTCACTCCATCAGGAAAGGGCACATTCTTACACTCAGATTCTGGGCTGAATGAAATGGCTGCAGAAGCTGCCAGTGTGCTGGTACAGTGTCATCAAGAAAAGCAGGGCTTTGTGTGTTTGTGCAGTTCTGTCTGTGACATAAAGGCTCCTGTGGGAAGTGTCATGAGGTTGCCACCTTCTCCTGTGGCCACCAAGAATTAGTTTTCAGGAGGGAGTAGAGGGTGTTCTTGCATAGACTTTTTGTGGCAAATGCTGAATGTGGTGTCAAACTGATGGTCCTGCTGGGGAGAAAAGGTGTGCAGGGTGGCAGTAGCCCTGCATAGTTAAAAAGGGCAGGCAGGACAGCAAAAGAGAAGTTCCAGTATGACAGAGATAGGACTGTGTTGTCCTTAGAAGGTCTTTCCCAATGAAGTGTTTCTCATCATCATGAGGAAGATACAGCACTCCTGTAAAATGGAGTGCTGATGCTTGCAGACCAACAGGTTAGTAGAGATCTGTGACATTAGAAAAATGTGCTTAATAATTGAGTGGAATGGCTGTTTTTAAAACTGCTAAAAGCCTTTTTGTTTTGTGAGAATGACAGTGTTGTAACCTGCTGAACTGTTCCCTTCTCAGTAAGAAAACCTACTGGCCATGTGTCTTTGGTTTGTGTGATCCAGTGTAAGGTGGTGCCATCACATTGCAGGGAAGTTCCTAAGGATAATACGTTTGGTTGTTAAAGGAAGTGATTTTTAGTTACTCTGCCTAGAAGTGACCTTTGATCCTTCCATAAAAATAAATACGTAAATACTGTGAGAAAAATAAATATGTGTGTATGTTTGTGTGTTCTGTAGTTGAGGGCCTACTGTAAAGGGTTTGCATCACACATTTGTTTTCAGTAGATCTAGAGCAGATGGATGGAGGTGAGTCAGTTTGGTCTGTTTTGTAGTCTGGAGAAACAGCAAATGCTTGAGGGCAAAAATGGGACTTGCTTGGAATAGTAAGGATGTTATGAGATGTCTTATCCATTTGTATCTTTTGCATATGTTCTGAGCTGCTGAGAGAGGAGACAGTCAAATCAGTCCTCAGTGTAATTTTGAATGTTGTCTTCTTCCAGTATGTACTGATTTTTTTCTTTGTTTGTTTGGATTTTTCCATTTTTTTTTTTTTCAACTGGTAGTCTTCAGAAGTTCTACTGGCATGCTGTCTGCAGCTCTTAGTCTCTTTTTCTACATCAGCAGAAACATTTGTGTATTCTGTTCTTAAATTACAGCTTTAAAGCGGCACACAGTCATTGTTTTGCCAGTGTGTTTTTTGGCACCTTCAAACACTGATACAGCAAGGCTCAGGTGTAAGTTCTGTGTACACAGTTACAGCTGCTGCTGTGATTCCAGCACGAGCTACATCCAAATTGTTTCCTTTCCTGTACTTAGAACCAATTTCATCTTTCTTACCATCTGCAATTTTTAAAATAATTTGTTTTAGAAGTTTCTGTAAGGGTACCAGCATTAAATCCAGTTTTTAACTGGATCTTGAAACGCTGTAGTTTTACATATGGTTCCACTTGACAGCCAGCAAAATTGCTTGTAGTGTGTGTATGATTGGATCTTGGAAAAATCCACCAATTAGTTTTTACACTCGCTCTGGAAGCTCTTCCACTTGTTGCTTTGTGACTTGTCCGTGCTTAGGCAGTGGGTTTATTTTGGTGTTCTTGTTTTCCATGCTGCACTGCGGTGCATTTTTTAAGTCTTGAGGTCATGGACTCCTGGATGCTATCTGCAGAATGTGGATGGTGAGCCACATGTGCAAATACTGTCTCACTCAGGCGTGTGTTGTAACTTTGGGTGACCAAAACTACTTGTCAGGCTTAGAAAATTCATACCGGTCTGTTCCCATATCTGGGGTGTTAGAGGCTTGTCATACCTCTTGCCTTTGCTTTGCTTTTCACCTAGATGAGAAGTTGGTGGCCTGTGGGAAGAGGAAGAATGGTGTAATCAGGGGTGAGAGGGATGGTCTGACCACAGAGGAAGACCTTGAACAATGCAGTGAGGCAGGGGCAGGGGTGGGAGCCTGCGCCGAGTGGGCAGGACCCTGGCCGGACAATCGGCTTTGTGCAGCCGTGCCGAGCAGTAGGAAATTAGTCACTGTGACTCACAGTGGGGGACAGGGTCCTGCTCTGGGGCAGTCAGTGGGGCTCACAGTGTGTGTATTAGGGTAGCCATGAGCAGTGCTGTCGGTGAGGTGTGAGGGAGGGATGCTGTTGTGCCAGGAAAGCCCAGGCAGCCTGTAGACTGAAACAGGGAGCGTGAGGAAATGACAGGGCCATGAGGCTGTCATGACAGGAGCAGCTCCCAGTGGATCAGCAGCCTGTTTAACCTTGAGCCAGCCTGTGCCCAGGTGGCCAAGGCAGCCAGTGGCATCCTGGCCTGGATCAGCAATAATGTGGCTGGCAGGACCAGGGCAGGGATTGTCCCCTGTACTGGGCACTGTACAGCACACCTCGAGTGCTGTGTCCAGTTCTGGACCCCTCAGTTTAGGAGGGAAATTGAGGTGCTGGAGCAAGTCCAGAGAGGGGCAGCAAAGGTGGTGAAGTGTCTGGAGCACAAGTCCTGTGAGGAGCAGCTGAGGGATCTGGGGGTGTTTAGCCTGGAGAAAAGGAGGCTCAGCGGTGGCCTTACCACCGCACAACTGCCTGAAGAGAGCTTGTAGCCAGGTGGGGATAGGTCTCTTCTTCCAGGCAGTCAGCAAGAGGACAAAAGCTTAAGCTGCACCACAGGAGAGGTTCAGGTTGGACATTAGGAAGAATCTTTTCACAGAGGGGCTGACTAGATGTTGGAATAGGCTGCCCAGGGAGGTGATGGAGTCTCTGGAGGTGTTTAAGGAAAGACTGGACATGGTTGGTCTGGTTGACATGGTGGTGTTCAGTCATAGGCTGGACTTGATGATCTTAGAGGTCTTCAGCCTAATGCATTCTGTGATTTAGATGTTGAAATAGGCTGCCCAGGAAGGTGATGGAGTCTCTGGAGGTATTTAAGGAACGACTGGACATGGTTGGTCTGGTTGACATGGTGGTGTTCAGTCATAGGTTGGACTTGATCTCAGAGGTCTTTTTCAGCCTAATGCATTCTGTGATTCTGTTTTATCAACTGATTTCAGGGCACATGTCGAAGAAAGGTGCAGTACATGGAGTATGTTTACAAAGAGCTCTTCTTAAGGGCTGGCAGCCCCAGGACAGAAAGGCAATTCCCTTGGCTACCTGGGCAGATGTGGGCTGACACCAGGATGTGACTGGAGGCTGGGGGGATTATGCAGATAATGAAGGCAAAAGGAAGGGTGAGGTTATTGAAAATGGTGATGAGGGGTGTGCAAGTGCCCAGGGGTGAAAGGAGCGAATGAAGGGATGGGAGCTGATGTGGGCAAAGGGCACAAGTGTCAGGAACCTGGGCTGGTGGAGGCTGGGCTGGAATACACTCATCCAGCTGGGAAAGAGGCTGCTGCAGTAACCCTGATATTAAATAATGAGGCTCCAGATGGGGTATGTGCTACCTGAGTGTAAGGAAGCTGGACCTTGGGGGTGTGATGATGCAGGATATGGTGTACGTACGGTGTACCCTGATGAAAAGCCCTGGTTCTTGTGACAAGGGCTATATGATGCTACTTTTAACACTGGTCGTAAAAGAAAAAGGGAAAGTGCTTGTGAGTAGCCTTATTTTGGCTGGCTGGCTGGCTGGCTGGCTGCTGACATGGATGTTAGGGAGAGACGAGCCAAGAATGTCTTGGAATGAATTCACACGAAGCCACTGAATAGAGCTGTCGGGATCTGGGATGCCAAAATTTTAAAATCTGAAAAAGAGACTGGGAGTGGGAAGACCCCCCTGAAAGATGGAAAAGAAAAAGAGAAAGCTACCAAGAAGCTGACAATAACTACTGCAGGATTAGTCTGCCCTGGTAATGCTCCCACTGTCATCTGGGCCAAATTTTTGTCACTGAGCAGTAAGTAGTCTAGCAGTTCCTCCCTCTCCCTGTAGAAATGCAGATCCCTCTTATGGGACATGGTTAAATGAAACTACTCAGATGGTAATAATTCAACACGTGCTGAAAGTTTTGGAAAATGGGAACTCAAGAAGGGAGCAGCTCTGGCAGAGTAGACCTGAAGATAAAGCAGCATGAAACAGGGCATAAATAAAGTAAATCCAAAGTCTGCGATGACCTTTGGCCTTCAGCTTGCTTGTGTTTCTGTTTGGAACAGAACACCTTCACTGTTCCTAGGGAAAGATGGGATCTTTCTTACAAAACTGTTCCTTGAGAGTGAAGGATTGTTGTACCTGGAGTGCATTGGTGTTGTGAACCCCCTGCTGCAGGCTGCCTGTGCTGTCTCAGACCCCAATTTGGGGACCCCCACTGTGCCCATGTGCTGCAGCAGAGATGAGTCTCTGGGCTGGGGCAGGAGTTGGCTTTGGCATGAAGGTAAATTATTAAATGTGGCATACAGAGCGTGATAAATAAGGAAGGAGAAAGCTGCCTGGCAGCCCTGTGGGCACTGGGGGAATAATCCTGACTGCTGCAAAACTTCCTCATGGTTGGTGTAGCTTCTGCAAGGCGAGGTGATTCTTTTGTAGCCCAGTTAGTCTAGTGCTCAGATACTTGTTGGGTTTTTTTTTTAAATTGTTAATTAACACAGAGTATCTCCTGGTCCAGATAATGTGATTTGAGAGAACAAAACCAAACCAAACGAGACCTCAGGGCAGAGTTTTTCTTGCTCACCCTGCACGTGAGGAATTGAGCTGGCGCTTGGCCGCGTTTGAGAACGGCAGGCCTTGGCAGGCGCCGAGGAATTTCCTGAGTTATGAAAGGAGAGCACTGGGCACCAGAGAGATCACAGATAAGGCAGATCTTAGAAAATCATTGAAAGTGGAATTCTTTCCTGGTAAGTTGGGTCACTTGATGTGGAAAGCACCTAGGTTTCTGACAGCCCAAGCACAGCAAGTACACCAAAAAAAGGAGAAGACAAATATGTAGAAAGCACATGATAAGAAAGTATTTTATCAAGACTTTTTAATTTACTTTGATAGTAGCTGAAATCAGTCATGCTTTCAGAATATTTGTATTAACTGAGTATTTTTTTAGTTATAGTATTAGCAATTCCAGTGTGGTTGGAAAACAGTGATCATCTCTCTCTCTCAGAAATTCAAGAATCCCTCAGGCTTCTATAAATAACAGCAGAAGCCTTAAATAGAAGGGGAAACACACATGATAGTACATTCCCCCAACCCCACATGTAAATCACGTGGACTCAAATACTTGATCTGGTTAGAGACAAGGATGGATTGAAGTGAAATATACTGTTGATAGTGGTGTGAAATGTGATAACTTGTAAATGCTCTTTTGCTGCTTTGGGAAATGTTGTGCTATGACTGATGCTGTGGTTTAACTCTTTATGAATTTCTAGACCTTATTAGCACTAATGCCTTAGTGTTAGCATACACCTGTGAAAATACATATTTCTCATGGAAATGTCTCCTTTTCTGAAAGCAAGTTTAACTTTGGCAGTTTGTAGAGAGGAATTCTCTGAACTGAATATACATCTTGTGCTATCTTTGTAATATTTTCTGCTAACTAACACAGAGATTTTGCTGTTTCCTTATCATGCATCAGAATAGTAAATGTACATTTTCTTTTTTCATGGGGGTAGGTGGGTGGGGGAAAGCCCAGACATTTTAAGTGTGTAGCTTTGGTTTGATTTCCTAGGCTTTGACAACTTCAGACTTTCACTTCTTCTTTTACAACTACTTCATCTTTGACCATCTTTCATGTCTACTCACCTAAATAGACATGCTTGTAAGTTTTCTGCACATTTGTTTTTTTTACTGTTTTCTCTTTGCATCATTTTGGTCTGTTTTTTAAAATTCTACATAAAAACCGCAAAATTCAGTTGCACTTTGTCCCACGTAGTTGTTGATTAAAAAAAAAAAATAATAGCACTGGCAGCATACCTTTTGAAAAGATGTGATCTGTTTTACCTTTGTGTAATTTTTTTTTAGCTGTATTTTTTGCCTTTTTAACATTTTTTTCCACACAAACTGTGGCAGGGCGTGTAGTATTAAATCCTTAACCCAGCTGATGCTGGTAGTACATAATCTTCAGAGACTCAGCTCTGCATCATGCCGAGGGGTGATGTGGGCAGCCTGTTACAGGTCTGACCTGACCCCAGACAGTGTGAACAGCCAGAGGAAGGGATGGTTTTTTAAATTGTTTTGCTGTTTTTTGGGAAGTGCTGGCGGCACAGGAGTCACTCCTGCCCAGGCTTTGCCTTCCTGTTGGTACTGAGGTGTTGGTTTGTGTTTGCAAAGCTCAGCTGAAGAAATTGAGATGTGCTGGCTAGTTAGTTTTTAGTAATTCAGTACTTCCTTAAAATTAGTCAAGTGTGTAGTCTCTTCTTGAAGGTCATTTCTCAAGAACAGACACGAGTGTTAGTGGTTGTCAAGTTCGTGACATACTTCATGCAAATAGCTTTTTAAAATAAAAATTTGAGAAGCACACCTAAACCCTTCCTCTTTCTGTAACATTACTTTCCTTTGCCAACTGAAACATGGGGTCAGTGTTGAGAAGCAGCCCAAAAGCAGGCAGATGAGAGAAATCCATAGTTAATGCTTTAATCTGAATAGTCTTTTCTTTGTAAACTAAAGCTACATATTGAGTTGTTTTCTCTGTTACTCATTTTCACTAGATATAAATATTTACACTTTCAAAGGCTAGGTGTTTGTGGTTGTTTTGATAGCTATCTGACTTCACTCTGCAAATATTATTCTGGTGTTCCTGCATGCCTCTCCTGGTTTTCAGCTGCATGGGGATATATGTACAAAGGGGAGCTTGTGTGGCTGCATTTGTAGCTCTCTGAGGCTGGACCTTTCTGTGCTCACGCTGCTTCTGTAACAATCAACTCTCTGAAACCATCAAATCAGGATTTTTTTAGTTATGTGTTGCAAAACTTTGTGGGGCAGAACTTGTGGTGACATCAAAGTGTCACTTTGCACATGGTTTTGGAGTCACAGGTCTGGTCTGGAGGGAACACACCATGGTTAAGGCTGACAGCAGTGTCACTGGTTTCTCTTCTGTCCTTAGGTCCTTTCTCACAACTTGTGCACAGTGTTAAACGTTCCCCATGATCCAGTGGCCTTGGAAGAGCACTTCAGGGACGATGACGAAGGACCAGTTTCCAATCAGGGTTACATGCCTTATCTAAACAAATTCATCTTGGAAAAGGTAAGTTTTGAATTCTCATGTTCTGTGCTTTCTTGTATCAGCTTTTGTTTTTTTTTTGTCTTTGTGGTACCTGTGCCTGCAGGAGGCTGCTGCTGGTATGAAGACACTGGTTGGGAATGCGTCTGTGGGGTCCTCACAGCGTGGCTACTCTGGAGAGCCTGTGCCTAAAAATGGGAGGGTGCACTGCTCTCTACATCTTCTGTCCTTGGTTTCTATTTCCTGTTACATCTGGCCCTTGCCTAAGCTGTGTTCATGCAGAGCTGTGCTCATATTAATAAAGTGTAGCTACAAAGTGTGTGGGGATTGGGAGTGGGGCTGAGCCTGATCCCCAGTGGGTGCAGCTGTGCAGAGCAGGTGAGCGGTGTTGAAGGCAGTGAGCCATGGGGTGCTGAGGTGTTACAGATCCCTTCAGAGAGTTACAGTGGGTGACATTAGGGAGTGTTGTGAAGTTTTGTCTTGTAAGTTCTTTTCTTTTGTGTCTGAGCATTTTTCAGTCTTCTGTTATGCCTTGTTTCAGGAGAAACTCTGGAAAGCCAGCAGGGCTTTGCCCTTTTCTCTCCTCTCCATCATATTCTAAGATCACTGGGTTGGAAAGTTAGAAAGCCCCAAACAATGATCTTACTGCTTTTTTTCTGTCTTCTGTTCATATACTGGGCTGGACAGCGAAAGCAGCTCATGTGATACTGGAAACATCAGCTTCAACACCACTGATTTCTTGTACACTTGAGGGCCAGCCCCAGAAACCCTCAAACTTTGATGTTGTGGCTGCAGAGATAGAGAGCTGTTTGCTCTCTTTTGAAACTCCTTCTTTATTTTTCCAAGGCGTAATCTGTTATTTTATGGGGTGATGGTAGAAAAATTGCTGTTAGTATATTCTGGTAAGCAAAGCTACTAAAGGAGGACTGATGCTTTATACCCCAGATACACAGGAAGTTCTCTCAATCTCCAGTCATGCATCTTACAGCAAATTAATTGATTTGAGCAAGAGCCACTGGCTCAAGAAAGGTTTTTTGATCTTAAGATATTGTGCTTTAAGACATTAATAAATATTTTATGAACGATTTCTTAAATTTCTTTTAAAATAATTATATAGCTATGACTTAGAATTTCATTGAGAGGACTTTGTAACCTTTGGAAATAACTTGTGCTGTACTCTTAAATGCAGTTGTAACTTTTTGTATTTTTTCTCGTGCTGACTTACCCTGCAATAAAGCTTCCTTATGTAGAACCAAGGAATCATCAAGAAAGGGACAATTGTGAAGAAAGACAAGGTAGTTAAGTGAGATACATCTGCTACAACTAATTTCCTTTATCCACATAGGTAATTTCAAGAAATGATTTGAATAATTAGTATTGTCTGATTGATGATTTCCGGTGTTATGCATCTTGTTACTCAGCAGATAGAATTTTCTTGCATCTGCAACAAAACCTGTCTTGTTCTGTAAATGTCTCTTTCAGGAGGGAGCTGTGATTTGCCAATATAGTGTCTTCATCCTTTGTTTTACTTGGTTCCTTAACCATATTTTAGCATGTTCTTTTATTTACAATGTCTATCTTCAAATACCAATTGGAAATGTTTCCCTTTCAGTGATGGCAGTGGTGGTATTTTACAGGTGGCCTTATTTAGAGCAGGGAAGACTCCTGGTGGGCAGAGACAAAGAAGGACATTGTTCAAACCTCAGGTTATCTCATCTTCCAGGCAACTTCATGAATGCAAGTTACACTACCAATGCTTGTTATATTTTTGGAACTGTTATTTTGGAGAGCCAGGGCTCAAGTGCTGATGTAATTATTGTCCTGAATAATTCCTAAACAGTGTCTCTATTCTGGATGCCATGTGGGCCCCACAAAGTCCATTTCAGAACCAAGTCTGGATTCTGAGAAAAGTGCTTACATGTCTAAAGTGGGATTGCTGGCACTGTGGCACCTTTTCCCCTGTGGTAAAATGGTTCTGAAACCTCCTGCTCAACTGGTGCACAGTCCTGGTGGCAGGAATGTGCTGCAGGTGACCTGGGCTTTGACAGGAGTGTCTGAGGGGCTGCAGTCCTGCTTTGCTGTAGTAGCAGGACCTATGCACCACCAGGACATTTCCAAGGTGGAACTCCTCACTGTCAGGGTGGGAAAAACACTTTTAGAAAACAAGTTTATTGGGTAAGGTGGAGAGGACACAGAAAAAGCACAGGCAAGGGTAGCCAAGGAGTGAAGTGCTGATGAATAGAATGAAGGAATCCTGACTTCTAGCCCTTTTCCAGAGGGTGTTTGTTCATTCGGTCAGTGTTTCATTCAAGATCCGTGTTTTTTGTGCAAACAAGACAGATGCTGAACTTGTGGCTGGGGTAGCTCTGGCTCCTACAGCTGCCACCTCATTCAAAGGACAGCTGTAGCCTCTTGCATCTCCACTCACGTTGGTGGCCTCTGCAAGCATGCAAAGTCTATGATTTTTGTTGATAGTCTCACTCTTATGCCTGGAGACTGTTCTTGTCATCAGGTTTGTTTCTTGTTTACTTCTGTCTTTCTTTTTTTATCTTTTTCCCCCTCTTTTTCCCCTCCACCCACATCAATTCATCAGCTTCCTGTGTCTGTCACTGGCTGGGCCAGTGTGGTGTGGTCACTGTATTTGACTGCTTACCAGACTGGGTAGGAAATCCGACAGTTTGCACTGGTGTTCTTCAAGCACCTGAGATCTGTGGTTTGGCTTATCATTAAAAAATCATTGACCATTACTGGTCTCACTACCACAAGAGGTACAAGAACTTGTTCCTTAGATGTGTTTTCCAAAATCTCAAAGGGGCTTCCATTGCAGTGTCAAACATGCCTTAATCAGTAACACATTGGTAAAGAAATAGCACTGCTAAGTTATGGGAAGATAATAAATAGGTTTAATGTGTAACTTAAACAAGGGTTTAAAAACAAAACTGTGAATTAGAGGTCTTGCCTATATAAATAATTCACAGATCTGTAGATGCAGCTGGTAGATATGATAAAGGATAATGAAAACAAGAGGAATTTTGGTATCAATGAGGTGAAGGTTTGCAAACCTGAGAAAAAGCAAAGATTTTAAGTGAATTAGTATTTGAGGAAAAAAATTATTCCGTGTTTATGAATACTCTGCAAGAGTTAGTTTGAGTAATGTGAGGTAAAAAACACACTGAAGGTCCTTCCCAGCTGCTGCTCCAGTATTGCTTTTAGCATATCCACATGTGGATTTGGCTATGCTGGTTTCCAGATTTGCTATATAAAATCTCAGTAAGTCAGTGCAGTAGGAGGGCAGCTGGAACTAAGTTGTGGAGGTGGTTTGGAAGCTGATGTGGTAGAGGAAACACAGAGTGCACTGAAACCTCCTTTCCATGGAGTCAGAGTGTAATTACCTCAACCAGAAATTGGGGGTTGGATGTCAGTTTTGCTAGGAGGAATTCCTTATTTTACCCCATGCAGGAAGTCAGACTAGGTTGTTACAGTGCTCTTTTTGGGCTTTGGTGTTTTGTGCAAATTACAATTTTCTTGCTGCTTTTTGTATGATGAAACCTGACAAACATTGTTTATCTGCTATTCTGTGCCATTTGTGCATATCAATTTCTTTGTTGTTCTTCAATTTCTTCTCTTTAGGTTCAAGGGAACTTTGACAAAGTTGAATTCAACAGGATGTGCTGGACTCTCTGTGCTAAAAAGAACCTCTCTAAAAGTCCTTTGCTGATTAGCGATGAAGATGCATTTAAAGTGTGGGTTATTTTTAACTTCTTGTCAGAGGACAAATACCCTTTAATCATTGTACCTGAGGAGGTAAGAAACAAAAACTTAAGCTCTTTAACACCAGTTTGCCTAATGTCTCAGTTGAATTGTGTAAAGTGTGGTACTCTCTAGAGATTTAAGAGGAAATATTGTTTAATTTTAAACTTTTATTCCCCTCTTTTAGTATTGTAAGGCCTCAGATGCATTTCTATGTCTTCCAGGGTGGATATATGGGGATTTCCACAGGATACTTGAGATATTGATAGCTCTGTGTGACTGTCATTTAAACAGCCTGGACTAAACAGGACAAACAGGACATGCATGGATGTGAACTTTAATCACTGCACTTGCTTATAGGTGGTTACAATTTTACAAGGTCTATGTGATTCTGAAAAAAAAATGCCCTCATCTGTTCTGTGTTACTGTGACTTG
This sequence comes from Onychostruthus taczanowskii, assembly GCF_017590055.1. Classification (NCBI taxonomy): domain Eukaryota; kingdom Metazoa; phylum Chordata; class Aves; order Passeriformes; family Passeridae; genus Onychostruthus; species Onychostruthus taczanowskii. The sequence goes on from NW_024502458.1 coordinate 5,784,671, forward strand.
CAAGATGACTCTTCAGTGTCATGTCACCCTCCTGATGGAAAGGACAGTACAAAATTTTCTGTTTCTGATAAGACCAGCCAGCCCCTGAACACTTGCTTGAAACGTCTGAAGGAATAATACCAGAGAGGTCTCTTTATACTTTCAGTTCGTGAACAAGTATTGGCAGCACTCAAACAGGTATTTTAACCTTAAAGGAAGATTTTGGTATCTCCACTGTTCTCCCCTTTGGGATGAGTGGGGAAGGAAGCAGAAAGATCAGAACTGTCAGCATAAATAATCCCTTGCAAAACTGTGCATGCAAATCCCAGTGGTTTGCAGTTCAGTACTGGAGGATGGAATAATAAATATTTGCAAGTTGTTGAACAGCCAGGGATCAAAACAGCCTGATTAACATGCCATTAACAACATAACTGTTGGACTCCGAGGTGTTGTGCCAAACCCTCAAGTACAGATAGCTCTCCTATCAAAATAAACTCCTCAGTTTTGCATTCCCACTCTCTTTTTAGCAGGACACTTTCATTCTGCACATTTCTGGTTTTGCCAGACTGGCCCATGCCAGGGCCCTACTTGGAATGCTGTATTCCCGTGAGAAATGAGAAAGTCCTCTTGCTTGCTGTCCCATTTGTTTCTGTTGGTTCTGGGAAACAGGGATCATGGCTATAAAAGCTAAGACAGCTCCTTTCTTAGTGGTGCTATATTTGGCTTGGTAGGTCAGAGCCACTAAAAAAATGCCAAAACTGGGACACGAATCCACATCTCTGGTTTGTCAGTGTGTTCCCTGCTGTGCAGCCTGGCTTACCTGTGGGCAGACATTTCCCATCTCCTGAATTGCTGGCATGGTTAAAAGCTTCAGCCCTGCCAGCTCTGGGGCATTGCTCCCCACTCCTTCTCCACCAAGGAAGCCCCAGATTGGTGCTGCCTTTTGTGGCTGCTGCCAGATAATGGCAAGATGTCTGAGTGTTGGCAGATGTGCTGCAGAGTCAGCACTGAATTGAGAATTTCCTGATTTCCGTATTTTGCATGTGCTGTTGTTTGCTTTCCTTCCCATCCTTAATGTCCAGGTTAGCTTGTACTGCTCTTCTACTCGGTTTATTTTAAAAATTCTGATTGTGGATCTGTGTCTGCATCTCCTTGATTACAGCAAGATTTAAATTGTGCAATTTGTTTAAAGAAAGCTTACAGAGCCTGACTGACAAAGAAAGGCTGCTCTGTTCTTATCATATACAATGCCTGTATTCACTCCACCTTCCCTCAGACCACACAGGTAATGTAATCAGGCACTGGAGGAATGCTGTCTGCTGAACACCCTCCTTTCTGCTTTGCACTGGTCCTGCATCAGGTTCTCTGTATTTCTGGAAAAATTCCCATTTACTCATCTACTCTCTGCACAAAATTCCCAAAGTAAAAATGCAAAGTCTCAGTTTCAGCCAGTTTTGCTTTTTCTCTTTTGCCTTTTTTACAAAATGCCTTGCAGGTCATGTGTACAGTGAGGGGATTTTTACAAAGTGAAGGAGAGGAGAAGGGGGATGGAAGCCCTGCTGTTTGTGCTGTTGCTGATTTGCTGAGAGCAGTGTAAACCTCTCATGTGTGACTACACTTCCCACCCAGGGAGCAGGCTCTCCTGCCCTGCCTGACTGCTGCTCTAATCCTTGGCTGAGAGTATTGCAACACACCATCTACTGCAGTTCTGGCTCAGAGATCCAGCTGTTTGTGTGGGATCCAGCTGTTCCCCCTCCTCCCTCCCTTCCACATTGTTGCCTTTTGTTTTGGTTTTTTTTTGTTTGTTTATTATCCACTTTATAAGTAACCGAGAAACTTGCCACATGCTTTCAGTTTGGAAGGGTGATCCCTTGAAGATTTTTGCATCCTTTCTTGAAAATTGCAAGACTTCTTTGGTCTCTAGTGAATGGATTAACACAACTTGATGTGGCTGTAAGGATGCCTTTTCTTCCTCCTTGGAGCAGCTGCTCTTTGAGACATGCTTGGGAGTCTGAATTTCCTCTTTTTTTTTTCTTTTTGCAGTTTTTAAAATGAGATAAGTGGTTTCTGCAGTCATTTCATAGATTTCATATCTCATATCTGGAAAAGCCTCCTGCTTGAGTGCAGTTTCACCTTATTTGCACTGTGCTGACTAAATATTGAAGCTGCTGTCTTTCCTTCTTGCCTGTGCCATGTACTTTTGCACTGGTGCTGCTGTGCTGCGCCTTTCCTTTTGGACAGCTGAATGTGGCAGGGCTGTTACCCCCAGCTACAAAGTGGAAGTCTTGATTCCCTGCCCAAGGGTTCAATGGGCAGCAAATGGCTGCAGCTCATCCAGAGAAGGGAAAAGAGGCTGCTTTGGAAAGGATTCAGAGATGCAGGCTGAGAAGAGCTTTAGAAGGAGCAACGTGAGGAAAGGAGTTACCAGGAGAGAATCTGAAAGCAGTGGAGAGGTGATGCAAGGGCCAGAAGTTGCTTGTTCAGCACAGGCCAGGCTGAAAGTCAGAGGCAGTGACTGGCCTGTGCTCCTCACCTGCCCAGGAAGGAGGGATGCCAGCCCTGCACGTGAGGGGGATAAGGTTTGTAAAGTCCAGTGTGGGGAAGGGGTTGGGTTGGGGTGTGCAGTTTTGGAATGTGACTTCAAGCTTGAGAGGATCCCTCTCAAAGTGACACAGAGACAGGAGACACAGACACAAAGACAGGGTTACAGGGAGTGCTCCCCACAGCTGGGGATGGCCTTGCGCTCGTGTTCCTTCTGCTGCCTACTGGTGGGCAGCTGAGAGCCCTTGGAAGAGCTGGGAAGGAACAGAGATCCATAAATGTTTATTTTGCAAAGGTGCTCATGTGCCAAGGCAGAAAGCAGGGACTGGCTGGGAGCTCCTTCCCTTCCCCACAACCAGATTTTCCATTAGATCATCTGAGATGCAGACATCCGAGTGTATATTTCCTTCAGCTCTTGCAGGCATTACCTCTTCCATGAGAAGGAAATGAAGGAAAAAAGGTGGTGAGAACTGAATCCATAAGAGGAAAAATATTTCTGTTTTGTCATGAGCTTTCCTTCCAAGTCACCTCTCAGTTGTTACAGACTCATTTGTGTGTCTTGGTATTTTTTAACCAGACGTTTTCTGTTTTATAAAAAGGTTTTCAAGCACTTCTCCTTTCTTATTTCTGGACATGTGACTGCAGCCTTGGGAATGCTTTATCGCCTGAGAGCTGTGGTGTGTGGTTAGTTGTGTTTCTGGGCTGTTCTATGTGGTGAAACTCAGAGATACACACACTGCAAGCTGCATACTCATGTTGTAATCCCATCTTCACAGTTTGTTTCAAGTAAGCCAAACATATTTTCTGCTTTTGGCTTCATGAGGAAAGATTTGTACAGTAATTTTTCACTTGTCCTCTAGTCTTCAAAATTATTAACAGACGGCATTTCTAATCCTCCTAAGAGGACTAAGCCTTGTGTGGCTTTTTGTGCATGTCAGAATGAGGTGATGTTTTCTTAGCCTGGGGAGGTGAGAATCTGGTCCAGTGGTGATTCTTCTGGAGTGTGTTTTTATGACCATGTTCGCTTCCTTGTTCTGCATTCTAGTACCAGAAACTGAAACAGTGAATGAAATACTGGGAATTGACCCTTGGCCCTTCAGAAATGACATTGAAACTGATATAAAGAGAATGAAAGCTGCTTGTGTAGGCTTTTAATTGACCCATGATCTCTAAAAGTTGATGACAGTGGTTAGGAAGAGTTTTAGTCTCTTGGTTAGGGAGTCTTGCACCAGTTCTTCCCATTTCACTGCCTTCTTCCTTGGCTGCTGCATGAAATGGTTTTCAGCTCACACAGCAGGGTTGTTTCTTGAGTTGACCTTTACTACACTTCACTTAGCTCTGATTTAATTTTGAAAAAAAAAAAAAGAAACAAGGTGGTGGCTTACACTGGATAATTAGCCTGGTTTTGCTGGTGGAAAGGAAGAAACAAATATTTTACTTAAATGTAAGTGATGTTCTGATGGGATGAAGAAAAGGAGTTGATGATGACTGTGAGAGGGGATATGCTATGACTGCTCTCATGGCTGTGGCCCAGTAACATCTACTCCCACAGAATTTTGTATAATGTGAGTAGACTTTTAACATCTGCTCTGTTAATATCACAAACCTTATTTGAATAGTGTGAACCAGAATAGCCTTGTCTGCTGTGCTCTGCTGGGCATGAAGGCCTCCTTGGCGTTATTTTTCTCATCTAAGAGACCCACTAGTACATCAGAAATATTTGTGAAAAATCTATGATGCTTCATTCCCCATGGAAGCAGGAATACCTGGAAGAGGAAAACAAATAGACACTGGAACATGGAGAAAAGAAAGTGCCCTCTGAAAGAAGCTCCCAAACAGACTCATGTTAGAGCTCTGTGCTTTGTTTTTATTTTTGATGTCTCTTGGCAAAATTCTGGCTGAAAAGTTTGAGATGGAAGCTGGTTTTGGTAGTGTGGAGCCACTGGTCCCTGCTCTTGTATGCAATGTTAACAACTCCCTGGTATTTTTGCACCTGTGTTTTGCATACTTTTGACCTAAAAGCAAGGTCCTGTCAGAATAGCAGCAAACATCGTTTCACTTTTGCTTTTTAGCTACAGGAGTAGTTTATATTTGAGACAGGAGACTTCATTTGTCAGTTATTTGCTGGGTTGACATGTCTCTGTGGAGGAGGGGAAATGTCATTTGCTCTCAGGGGTTCCTCATTTGAGTACCTAAGGAGTGGTTGCTATTTGCTTTCACACTGGTGCAACTTATTTCTTTGTATTTACCTCATACTTCCATATTCATGCTGTGCAAAAGTCACTGTTGCTGTTGAGCAGATAGATCAGATAAACTTTTTCTGGGAACTTTGGTTAGCCATGTATGTGACTGAATTCAAGATAAACCTTTAATTTTTTTTTAACTTTAGAAATTGAATTGTAACATGCACAGGTCATTTTTCAATTAAGAAGAGTTAATGTAGTTTAAAATAATGAGTATTTTATGTACTTTAGGAAGGTTGTAGGATATTTGTAGTCATAGAAGTGACTTGTAGATGGGGGTTGGCAGACTTAAATGGTTAAATCTAATCTATGAACCAAAATAAGATAAAATGTGTACAAATGACACTAAAGGAAACATTGTTTTGACTTATTTTTAGTGTATTCTATGATAATATGTACTAGCCAAGAGTTTTGCATTGCATCATTTCCAGACCATTAGTTTGATCCACATTTTATTTATATGGCTTGAGCAAAAATGGGAAAAAGATTGATTCAGTTGTGCTCTTTGTGTGTGTGTTCCTTTGTCTGCAAGTGAGACCTGGTACTTTTAGATAATTAACCAAAGGAATTTGAGAGCTTGATGCTTTAAGTTGCCATGCCTCAAGCAGTGTGAGAGGTTGTGAAATTTTGCAACAATGAATTTTATAGTTAGAGTTCATTTTTTTTTTTTAAATTACTATTACTTTGTAGCATTTTGGCAGATATATTATCTACCTAATTAAGCCTGAGTTATTTTAGCTTTCCTTCCAGTTGAAGTCCAGGATCATAGTTCAGAACTGATGCTGTTCAAAGGGAATGAGCAGAGTGGCAGAATGTGTTTTGAACATAGCTAAAAAAATCAAGGTTTTGGGAGGTTTGAAACAGCTTTTCAGTGCTCCTGTTCTTGCACTCTGTGAAGGCTTTTTTTTGGTTTGGTTTTTTTTTCTATAAAACATGCCTGGAGTAGGAAGTAAGCTGCTTCCTGCCCTTAACTGAATACTGAGGATTTATGGTAGTCAATGCTTGAAAGCCTTGAATTGTCTTTTTAACTTAAGGATTTTGGAGAGTGAAAATCAGCAAAGCTTATTTTAAAGACTGTGAATTTGAATGCCTGTTAGACCATATCTTTGCTAGTGAAAACTGCACAAGGAGCTAAATCTTACTGAAGTGTCTTACTTGGTAAAGCTGACATGAAAAACAATGCTCTCTGCAATTTCTGGAGGCATATTCTGTGCCTGGCTGGGCTGTCTTCTCCTAAGAGAGACTTGAGGAGGATGTGACAGCCAAAACTTGCAGGTGTGTGCACTTCCAGTTCATTCAGGGGAACAGGAACTTTCCTCCTGGCGCTGCTTCTTTGCATCTTCTCCTTTTTCTGCAGCACTGCCCACGCGGCCCTGGAGTAGGGGCTGTGACACCAAGAGTCACTGAGCTGAAATAGTGGGAAAAGCACACCCCTCTACAGGGGGAATTTAGGATTTACTGTTCTACTGCACACTTGTGTGTCCTGACCATAGACATGGGGGAAAGGAAGGGATGTGGCTGTGCCTGTTGTAGGAGAGAGAAACAGCAGCCACAATATACTGAGGCCTGGGAGTCCTTGTGGGGGACAAAACCACTTCTTTATTTCTTTTTACTCCCAAATCTCTTGCATAGAGACTCAAAAGCCTATTAGACCAGCTAAAAGGTGGCTCTGAGCTGTAGCAGGAAGGCCCTCACCTATTATTTGTTTAGAGAGTCATTAAAAGCATTTAGCATGTCCTCAAAGCTGGGTTTACTTTAAAATACTGCAGATGTAGATAGTATAGATGGGTTTACTTTAAAATACTGCAAATTAACATTGATGAATTTAAAACTAACATAAAAAACCAGACTAAAGAGCCTCAGCCTTCTTTGTTTCTTTTTCATTCTTGTGTTTGTTTTGACTAATGTTACTGTGTTGCTGTCCTGTGCATGGTAATGTTTACAGAGTGATGAAAGATTAAAGGACAAGGAGAATTTATTTGGGAAACAAAAGCAGATGTGACAGATTTGTTCTTTTATTTCTTTTGATACAGCTGTCAGGATTGTGTCCAAGGATGGAGTGCTTGAGAGCTAGAGAAGAGGGCTCAGGTGTAGATCATACCTTGGTCGTTTTTTGTTTCACTTCTAGTCCAAACAGCCTTCTTTCTTTATTTTTTTTTGTTATTTGTTTGATTTTTGCTTACAAAATACTTTCTGGAACTTCTTGCTTTCTCACGCTTCAGTCATTCACAATTTGGATGCCGTTGCAGGGAGGGTCCCATGTGTTCTGTAGGAATCTGAAATGCTAAATGAGGCTGTCAGGTTCAATTCTTTGTTTTCATGTGAAGAGAGTAGCTGAGGGACAGGCTTGGCAGTGAAGAGCTCAGCTGAGACAGGAGCTTAAAACCTTTGTTAATTGAACCACCTACGTTTAGGGGCCTCCATGTGAGCATAGGAAACTCGCTGTAATGGGAGTCTCTGGAGAAACTTCCTTTACAGCTCTGAAACGCTTAATTTCCATGTCTGCTGCAAATGATGGATTTCTGCTTGTGTTTCTGCACAGATTGAATATTTACTTAAAAAAATCACGGAAGCAATGGGAGCAGGCTGGCAGCAGGAGCAGTTTGACCATTACAAGATTGCTCTCAACACCAGCCGAGAGGGTCTTTCTGCGTGGGAGCTCATCGACCTCATCGGGAGTGGGCAGTTCAGTAAAGGAATGGACAGGCAGACTGTGTCCATGGCAATCAATGAAGTCTTTAATGAGCTCATTCTAGATGTACTCAAGCAGGTAAGAACCACAGAGAACTAATGTTTTAAAAGTAGAATGTTTTATTGCTTTAATTAGAAAATGTTCAATTTGTGCTCAATTTTCTTTACCCTATTGAATGATGAGCAGGAGGAAATCAGGTAAATTGTCTGTGAGGGTTCTTTAATATGAGTTTATTTTTATAAAAGAAATTGTGCTGCTATTCAGATTGTTGTAATTGTAGCAGTATTATGAATGGGAGAGCTTGCTTTTAGAAAGAGAAAGAAGTGGGCTCTGACTTGAAATATGGCCTTTTTTACACTAGTACCAGCTGTTTGTTAGTTCACAGAATAGCTGCATCGTGCTCTCAGTTCTGGTGACAGCTCTTCAGTCTTTGGAAATGCTTTTCTGTAGTTTCAGTTATGCTGTAGGAAATGCAGCTGTGCTGGGCACCACCTCTGTATTCAGAAAGGGGGTCTGGACCAGGCTATTTTGGCTTCTCAAGTGCCCCACTGCAACAGGGAAAAAAGGTGGGGGTGTGGAAGAGCCTCCAGAGAGCTGTCTCTTCTTGTTCTGCTTAGCAGGCTACATGTCTGACAACTTATTTACCTGCACTCAGACTCCATAAATCACACTGGCCTTTGTATTCTTAGCAAACTTTTTCAGATTTCCAGTGACTGGATTATCTGTTTAGGAATAAACTGATATTTTTAAAAATACCTTTAAAAACTGCATTTTCTTTCATGGGAACTGGAAGTACCACAGGGACCTGAGGGGTCACAGCAGAGTTTGCCTAGAGAGTTCTTTAAAATTGACTTTTACCTGACAAGAGAATTTTTTTCATCTTTGATTTCTTGGTGAGGAGAGGAAAAAAAGGTTTTCTTGGCAGGCTTTCCTGTGCTGTTCTGAAGAAACCATCAGAAGGTCTTGGCACAGGAAATTCTTTCAGAATACCCACAGAACAATGCATAAGTCTATTTTTGTTAACTGCTGGTTGCCTGTTGGAGGTGAGGGCTGGGGACACACACATACACAAAGCCAGTTGAGGGCAAAATGAAGTAATTCTGCTGTTTGATACCATGAAAATAAATTAACCAGTGTCAGTTCAATCCACCTTGAAACTTGTGAGGAAATCTGATTTCTTTTCAGTTTTGACATTGCATTGTGTGTCTTCCCCCACACCTTTTTTGTTTTGGTTTGTTTTGTGTCTCCTTTCTTTCCTCTCTTGGTGCCTGGGCTTCTTTCTCAAGGATGTCTGAGTGCCTTTGAATGGTTCCTAGACACTTAAAAATAGTTTGTGTCAAGATTTGGCCCTGTGCCTCCTGGGCAGTTTGGACAGTTATTGGGCTAGTGGAGAGCAGAGATCTGTGTGATTTCAGTATCCTGATACCTTGTTGATTGACAGAATTGTCCTGTTTATTGCAGTAATCACATAATTGCTTCAAGGTATTAATTAATGGCACATGGTCACATAACCAAGCATCATGCTACCCTTTTTATTGAACACATCCTGGATCTGTAAGGCTTACAGAGGGTAGCAGCAATAGTTAAATTTGTGATATTTAGTGTTCTGAAAGATGTGTCCTTTGTGTGATGGTTGGTGTGAAAAAGCTCCTGCTTTTCAAGAGCTTTCAGTGGGTTCTTGGAAGGTGAGAGGCAGCTGATACTGAAGTAACAGGTAAAGATGTTGCAGAAATTTGAGGGGAAAGTATTAGTCTGACTTGTCTTTGAAAGCAAATTTGGTAAGTCAGGAAGGAAAAAAAAAACCCTGGCTATGACTTAGATTGTGCAAAGCATGAAAGATTGAAGCTGCAGGAGTCCTTCACATGGCCTTGCAAGCGCCCAGAGCTCAGCCCCGAGCATGGGGGCGGCAAACAAAGCTGTGCATTCCTGCTTTGGAGCAAGGGAGTGGGATGGCACCTGGGAATAGGCACGGCCTTGGCTCTGGACTGGAAAAGCTGAGCACAGATAAGCTGTATGTGTAGGGGGTGGCTTGGGTTCTAGTTTGGTTTGGTTTTTTTTTTAAATAAAAAAAGCTTCTTCAACTGTTCTGAATGTTTTCTTTCCCCTCAGACTTGTAGAGAAAGGTATCTTTGGATTCAATATGCCACAGCACATTTCTATATATATATATATATATATATATATATATTTAATACAAGCACATTTGCATGTATCAAAAACAGTTATAGATGAAAGCCATTACAGAAAAATGTTCTGTGGTTTTCTTTCCAACTTCTTCATCTTCTTAATCTGGAATACTCTGGATAGAGTATACTTTCTGTATGGCTTGTTCATAGCTTATTGATGTTGGTGTTTCAGTTTCATCTGTGATTTGATTTTTTTTGGAAGTTAAATGTCAGACAAAAATATGTAAGTATTTGGGGAATATGATTACAGAAATGGAAGGTACAGCTGAAGTACTGGCTAACTTTAAAAGTATTTGGGGCTGTGAGGTAACTTTTGTGTGCTCTGTTGGGTCTTTACACCTTTACATAACCAAAAGACCAGGTGGTTCAGCAGTGGACAGGCATTTCAGCTGCTCTGTTGCTTTTAACAGGGCTACATGCTGAAAAAAGGTCACAAACGGAAAAATTGGATGGAACGATGGTTTGTGCTGAAACCCAATATTATTTCCTACTATGTAAGTGAAGATTTAAAAGACAAGAAGGGAGACATCATACTGGATGGCAACTGTTGTGTAGAGGTAAAACCGCTCCAAAAACTATGTATGTCTCTAAAGATCAGAATTAATCCTTTTGTGTGTGTGGGATTGACTCCTGGTGTCTTTTAAGAGAGCTTTTTTACTTCATATGACACCAGTTCATAAACACCTTGTAATAAAGGCTCTTAGTGCTGGTGTTTGTACCTCTGTGACCCATAAGTGTATAGATGCTGCTTGACTTTATAACTTAGATTTCAGTGTTTGCAAAGCTAATCTTTATTGTTACCCATTCTAGGCCTTGCCTGACAAAGATGGAAAGAAATGCCTTTTTCTCATAAAATGTCTTGATAAAACGTTTGAGATCAGTGCCTCTGATAAAAAGAAGAAGCAGGAATGGATTCAAGGTGAGGCTTTAAAAACGCTAGTTATGTGAAAGTTAAGGTTAGTGGAATTCTTACAGCAGTGCTTTGCTCAAATTTGAAATTCTTAGTCTTCTGATTTTTGGATATCTCTGTTTTGGGCACATGGATGTTTAAGGGGTCTGATACTCAGGAAGAACTAATGATCCACATTAGGGAAATCAGTTTTTGTCATGTAGGTGCCTCAATTCAGGCAGCCATAACCAAAATGAAATGGTTACTATTGTTGCTTTTTATATTGACTGTACTTCTAGGGATGGGGAAGGGAAACAACCTTGTAAACCATTGCTTTTGGGGAGAAAGGGAAAGCTTGTGCATTGTGGCACTGTAAAATACTGACTTTGGTTGTACAGTTCTGCTTAAAGTAGTGTGGTTTGGTGAGCTGAGCATAAAGCTGGGAATTAGGGCTTGCTTTTCTATTCCCATGGTAAAGGTGTTCCTCCTGTGAGACCTTCCCAGATATGTGATGGGTACATCCATCTGCAGAGTGAGGTAGAAGCCCTTGCAAAGCTGTTGTTGCCAATGCCATTGAAGAATGTGCAGCAATTAAATATTTAAAGCTGTGAGCTTTCATTTGCACTTCCCTCTTTACCTGCAGCGTGTGTTCATTGTACCAAAGTATGATGAATGATTCAAAAGGAGACTTTTTTTTCATGGTTGTGGTGTGTGAATAAAATACCAAAATCATCTGTCACTCCTCAGCTTTGCTGTCTTAAATATTTTGGCACTGCATGTAAGTGAATGAGAGCGACTGTCTTACTGGGAGAAACTTTTTCCAGTAAACAGAAGAGTTTACAGATATTCCCTTGGAGTATCTGTAAGAATTTAGAGTTTAAGGTTGGCTCTAGGGAAGATAGGTAACACCTACTCCTTGGTTAGTCACTGAGTCTAGGTAGTAAGAAATCCTCAAGTGTTGGGGTTTTTTGTTGCAGCTGGGTGTATGAGTAACTCATATGTCCATAGCCTGTTATAAATCGACACTGGAATTTACATCATGCAGTGGAATTGCATTATGTCAATTGCATTAGACCTTATCCTTGTGGCACGCAGCCAGTACTGACAGTTGGCTTATAATCACTTATTCTTAGTGTCTTTCACTTCTGTCAACACAACTTTGTGTTGGCAGCCAGCCTGATGACAATCAGGACAACTGACAACAGCGCTTTCTGATCTAAAAATACATTCAAAAATCCCCGACCCGACAGCCAGCACAGCCCAGGGCTGCAAGTCTCTTCACAAAGCCTACCCAGAAAGTTCAGCACTCCCCTTCACGGTGTCCCCTCCTGTCCCTGCAGCCATCCAGAGCACGGTGAGCCTGCTGCGGGCGGGCAGCGCTCCTCCGCACAAGGAGGCGCGGCAGAAGCGGAAGGAGCTGCGGCAGAAGCTGCTGGCGGAGCAGGAGGAGCTGGAGCGGCAGATGAAGGAGCTGCAGGCGGCCAACGAGAACAAGCAGAAGGAGCTGGAGGCCGTGCGCAAGGTGGGAGCTTCCAGCCCGGAGCAGAGTGCCTGTGCCTGAGCTGCAGTGCCTGTGCCTGAGCTGGGCGTCTCTGTGCTCTGCAGGCACACGGAGCAGACTCCTCCAGAGGAGCTGCACTTGTTTCAAACCCTTGTGCTGAGCAGGGATTGTCAGGCTGGTGGAGAAGAGCCTGCCAGCTGTGTGGATGGTGTCTGGGGACAGGAGAGACCAATATTTTCAGTTGCTTTTGGGCTTTTTGTTTTCCTTTTCTGTCAGACACGTCTGTCAAACCTAGGGTTTCCATGAAGATTTTCTTCCGAAAGTTACCCAAGTTTTGTTATGTTATTTGTATGTTTATGGGAACTCTTCTCTGCCCACAGATTAATTTCTATAATTTCTATCTTTAAAAACAAAATATGTGGCTTTTCTTACTTTTAGTGTGCAGTGTGCCTTGAGAACACCTTAGAACCCAATATTCAAATTCAAACCCTCCCCACTTGCTGCCTTACATTTTGGCTGCTGAGTCCTTGCTGCTAAAGCAGTCCAGGTCTTCCTTTGTTTACTCTACATGTCTCCACTACCTCCCTAAATTAATGTAAGTTTTTTGCATTCCCATTTAGGACAAATTGCATCATTGCTTGAGTTTTTCGTAAATAAAACCCACCAGTTTTAGCCCTTAGAAAAAAACTTCAGTGATCTTCGCAGCTATAAATATTGTGAGGGCATTTAAGGTTTTGAGTCTAGAAAGCAAATAAAATTTTAAAAACACACAGTTTTTAAAGTCTTGTCGTTGTCACAATTTGTGGCAAGGAGAAATTTGTCTTTTTTTAAATCAGTCTTGCACTGACAGTCCTGATGTAGGTATTATTGTTTGCCTTAAATGGAGTATGACAGTGGAAAACAATTTTTAAATTTAATTTTGGCAATTACATTTGTCTACCATGTGTATACACACCATGTCTGCGTGTGTTTAAGTCTACCATGTGTTTAAGATTCAGAATTCAAAATAGACAATAAAGGATAGCCTATGTTACTTCTGCTGGTAAGTAATGTACCCATTAACAGAAACCATAAAGTTTACTGTATGGAAAAATATTTAGGGGGGAAGACAGCATGAGAGCAACCCCAAAGGAGCAGTAGGATCTTGGCAGGCTCCAGGGAGTTTCATAAAAATCACAGTGGGTAAACTAAAGAGAGTTGTGGCCAGAAGCATCTTTTGAAGTGGGCTGGATTAAAATAATTTCTCAAGGAAGGTGTCTTAGGCTCTGACATGAACTACTGCACTTTGCCTAGGTGGAACTAGGGAGGAGGTACATTGTTGGAGGAACTGAAAGGGTTTGATTAGTTAGAAAACTGTTCTTCAAGGAAAAGGCTTTGTAAATGCTTCAGGAAACTGGATTGTTCTGGGAAGCTCCAAGGTTGAGTTGCTACTGATGGCAGTGAGCCACCATTTATGCAGCATCTGCCAAAGTGCACTCTGGGACTGGTTTCTATTCTGGTAGCTCCTGCAGTAGAGTATTCCAAAAGAATAAATGCTTTCTCTAAAATCGATTTTTTTCATATTTTTTACTGGAATTTTGACATGTGCACATTGAACAGACAGGAAGGTAAGTTTTTTCTTGTGTGAGAGCATGCACAGGACGTGTGCACCCTTTCTGTTTCAATTGGGGTCTTGCATGGGCTTTGGAGACTCTGTGCTGTCTGTGCCTGCTGGAATGGTGTGTTCCTGTTCTCTCCTCCCTCCAACACTTGTGGCTTTTCCCTGAAGTGTACAGTTCCCAGTAACCTTACCTGCTAGGAGCAGCTTTGGTGGATGAAGCAGGAAGTTGCTGATACTGAGTGGACAAAGATAATTTTCTTGTTGAGGTCTCTGGCCATGGCCTGGTACCCACCCTTGCCTGTGACTCTGCACTTTCACCCTCTCAGCTCAGTATTGGCAATGTTTGTTTAATTTCAGAGTGGGGAAGGAAATCTAGAGGAGATTTCACTTAAATAGGCATCTTGGATTTGACTACAATGCTTTTGAATGTCCCGGCAGAGGAAGAATGCTGCTTCTAAAACACTGGCATCATTTAAGCCTTGCAAAGGAGAGCAGTTCTGTGCTGTGTTCTGCAACTTAAACCCAGAAACCTGAACCTTCTCCTTCACTTCTTCCCATCTGTTTGAGAGCAGAGTGGTACTGCAAGCATGTAAAAGAGTGAAAGTTGTAGCTTGGCAGCTTTAATCATTGGGGCATCTCTTTAGTTCATTTAGGTTGGTGAGGGAGCATGGTTTAAATGTGGTACCTTTAGGAGCATGACAGAATCACAGAAACGTTTGGTTTGGAAGGGACCTTAAAGATCATCCAGTCCCAGTCCTCCTGCTCTGGGCAGGGACACCTTCCACTATACCAGGTTGCTCCAAAGCCCATCCAGCCTGGCCTTGAATACTTTCAGGAATGAGGCATCCACAGCTTCTCTGCACAGCCTGTCCCCAGTGTCACCTTCTCTGGGCTTGCTCCAACAGGTCCCTGGCATCTTTATGTTGTGCCCTGCTCTTACTAAAGGTCTGTGGAAGCAATTGCCACAGCCCAGCATATTTTAAAAAAAAAAGCATCAGATAAGTTTCTTAGAACAATTTTTTGAAAAAATGCTTTTGTTTTCACTCCTGGTAAAGTTTAGGCTGGTGCCTGAAGATTTCTAACCTTGTGACGATTGAAATCCTGACAAAAGGAAAAACTGTGACCATTGTCTTTATTTGTAAAATCAAGATGCAACAAAAGTAAAATAAAATGCAAGAGGTGGAAAGGTATCAGCAGCTGTTTCCCAGGCCCTAGCTAATGTTCCTCCTAAATTCAAGTGATGATTATGGACCAGGATTTTATTTACCTTACTTGGCAGTTTAGGGGATGTTAGAGGGACGATTCACAATAGCACAATCACTTATTCTAGTCCAAGTTCCTGACACTTCTGCTTTCCCATGGCAATTCAGTGCTTCTCATTTCTGTTTCTGTATGAACTCTCTGCTTGCTAGCATGTTTTCCCTATTGGAAGTCCTATGCAATCCTGCCTGAAATTTGTTTTTTCATGATAGTTTTCTATCCTATTGAGGTAGAGGGGGAAATACAGTGATTTCTATCACTTGAGCAAAGCAGGACTCAGAGGAAGCTTGGAGATAGTCAGGTAATTGCCTTTTCATTGGTAAATTTAAAATTGTCTTGCAAACAGTCAAGATAGTAAATTATATTTAAAGGCTGTGAATAATCTCAGGCATTAAAAAATCCAAACTGGTGTTTTAATGCTTTTGAAGGCTTCTTCAATTTTTTTTTTAAACCAAAAATTATCAAATAAAGTTCCATTCCCTCAAAATAATTTAATTTTGACAAATTGTTTTCTTCCTCCTTTTCTTCCCCCTACCCCCCACCCTTCTCTTCCAGCAACTGGAAGCAGCAGCTGCTCGTGCTGCTGAGGAGGAGAAGAAAAGGCTTCAGACTCAAGTTGAATTACAAGATCGCTTCAGTGTAGAGCTGGAGAGAGAAAAAATGGTAAGAAGTGCACGAGGGGTTTTGCTGCTATTACAGATAGGGAGCCATGTGTTCAGCAAGGGCTTCCCTCACAAGCAGCCACTGAAAGAATTCCACAGGTTTTGCAGGAGGTTGGAATCTGTGTTGCATTTGTTTGAGATGTAGGATTAAAGTATTTTTAGTGGTGAATTCAAATGCTGGAACAGCTTGGTTACAATTCATGCAGTATTCAAAGTTTAAATATGATTGGAAAATTGGGAGAAAAATAGACTGAAGCATAAATGCAGACTGAAGTTCTCCTTGCAGTTTTCAGAGATGGAGAACCTGAGGCCAGTACTTGCTGTATGAATAAACAAAATGAATCAGGCATAATCAAAATGCATTTTATGTGTTCCTAGAACAGCTTTTTTATGCTGTGTGTTCCTTTACAGTTATACACACAGACAAATATAAAAATAAAGAAATATTGTTGCTTTACAATACTGTTACTATTCAGCTGCACTGAGGATTCCCCAAAGAACTGATTTTCAGTCTTCCAGGGCCGTTCTGTTAGTTGGGGAAAAGAAGTAGAAAAAGTGATGTGGTGGAACATCTCAGGACATTAATGCACACAGTGCTGCTTTATGGACTGAGCATGAATTCCTGAATACAATCCCTTTCTGGGTCACTGGGATTTGGGTCAGCTGAGGGGAGCAGCCTGCAGACCAATGGGGCAGTACATTCCAACCCCCTTTATCCATCCTGTGCCATCATCCAGAGACATAAGTGTGTGAGATACACTGCTGCCAAGGAGGGAGTGAAAACAGTGCCTTTAAACAGCCTGACCTTCGTGCCTGGCCTCTCTACAACCTTGAGTTGTGTGTCTGTAAACTAAGCAACAAGATCAAGCTGACTGAAATGAGGTTTGAACCCCTGTAGAAACCCTGTGCTGCAGGAAGTAGGTCAATATAAGTAGCCTGTGTTACTATTTATTTTTTAAATGCTCTTAGTTCCACATCTGCAGGTCTAGCCTCAATTTTATCAGTTCTGCTCTGCAGTCAGCAGGAAAAGGTTTGCCTCTGAAAACATGGCAGGAGGGAAAGCTGGAAGTTCTTTAAAAATTGGAAACCTGAGTTGAATGGTAGCTCATGTGTCCCAAATTTATGCTGCTAGGTAAGACAAAAAATGGAAGAGCAGGTTGCTCAGAAATCATCTGAACTGGAACAATATTTACAAAGAGTACGTGAACTGGAAGAAATGTATAAACAGCTACAGGAGGCACTGGAGGATGAGAAACAGGCACGTCAGGATGAAGAGACTGTGAGGAAACTTCAGGCCAGGTATGGCTTTGACCAGGTGGAAAAGTGTTTCAGTCCCCCTGCCCATAGTGAGTACCTGTGCCCTGCTACAGTGACTGCTTGCCTCTTGGAATGGGGAACTACCTTCAAGTCCAAACACAGGATAGATTTTGTCTTTCCTTAAGATATGAAGGCTGAATCTGCTGTTTATGATTTTTAAAATATGTCTGATTAGCCTTTAGCAGAGGGCAAGCTCAGCAGTTTTGGAAAATCAGGTGTAGTTATTTTTCCATCAGATGTTGTGCATGTCAGCATGTGAAAAACTGAGATCACTCTGTACAAGCTTTTCAGCTGTTTATTTTATAAAGCAATATATGTAAAAATGACTTTCTGCTGTATTTTATCACAGGTTTAAACTGTAATGATAAAGGGTTAAATTTCCTCTTACAGGGGCTATGTGGAATGTGTTTTTTTCCCTTCATATACTCAGTCCTCCTAAGACAATGAAGATAACTTATGCATGCCTGTTTCTTCTGAGCCTCTGTGTTGTGTATTTGCATTATTGACTACGTTTTCTGAATAGCCCTTTGTAACAGTCAGACTGCTTGCACTGCTGGCATGACACTGAAGGCAAGCCAACAAACAATAACTTTTTCCCTGCTTCCCAAGCTTTTTTAAAAACAATATTCTTTTTCTCCTTAAAAAAAAGAGGAAAGAAAAACTTAATTATTTAGGCTTCCCTGCATGGGTGCGACTTACGTTAAAGTGCAGTTAACATCACAATCCCCATTGCAGATTGCTGGAAGAGGAGACAGCAAAGAGAGCTGAACTGGAAAAATGGCATTTGCAGCAGCAACAGACCATTCAGATGACAGAAGCAGAGAAGCAAGAGCTGGAAAACCAGAGAATGATGAAGGAACAGGCTCTTCAAGTGGCCATGGAGCAACTGAAACAACTTGAGCTGGAAAGGAAGGAGGCCCTTGAGCAGTATGAGGTGAGCTGCTCTGGTCATCAACCTCTCATCCTTATCCATAGAGTGAATTTGAAGTTCTTCTATGTTATGCTTCTTTAAGGGTTAGTATGGCACAAAAGTTATAAGAAGTAGGATAGTTGGGTTGGTTGTGGTTTTGTTTGGGTTTTTTTTTTCTAGTTTTACTGTTTCTGGACCAGAAGATATATTTGAAGAAGAGGATCTGTTTCAGACACACCTCTGAACCTCTTTTATTTGTTTTTGTCACAATTTGCATGTAGGCCAGCTCAGTCACATCCTGAAATACTCTGTGTACATTTGTTTCCTACTGCAGTCTCACTTCATGTGTAGTCCCACTGCTGCCATAACTGGGTGCATTTTGCTTCTGAGGTAGTAATTCTTGCAGTGGTTTGGTGATGTCATGGCACTGTATTGTCTTCTACAGATGAAAAGTCAGTGTGTAGGTAGGCACCTACTCCTCAAAAATGTATTTAAGCACTGAATGGAAGTTAAGGATAGGTAGGAATCAGCTCAGATCCTCAGTGTGCAGCAGAGCCTTGTGTCCCAAAAGCCAGGTGTGCTCTCTGCTCTACTGAGTGTTTTCGGGGAAGGTCAGTAACTGTTCATGGAAGAAATAAGAGCCAGAATCCAGCAAGTAGAGGCTGAAGTGCTGCACACTTTCCAGGGCTAGAGAGGTGTTAATCCTGCATTTATTTAGGTCAGGAAAGAAAGCCTGGCTGGGTTTGTGTTCAGCAGGGGAGGGTGTTTATGGGGTGAGCTCTGAAGGACAAGCCTGTCTCGCCTGGCACAGAACACAAATGCTGCACTCACTGCAAGCAAGGGCCCAGCTGGGGTAGTTGTGGCCACTTTACAACTTCCCAGGGTGGTGTTACATCTCACATCATCACAAGATTGCTTCTGGCCAGTACTTGACTCTTTTTTTAGGTGACATCTCAGGCTTTTTGTATGGGAAGCATAATTTACTATTCCAAAGGAATTGCTGAATACAATAGACATATAAAACCACAAAAAAAACCAAAAACAAAAAACAACAACAAAAAAAACCAAAAAAACAAAAACAAAAACAAAAAAAAAAAAAAAAAAAACCAAAAAAAACCACAAACCCACAAACCAATTATTTTAGAAATAATTAAATATTCTAGCCTTCCATTTGGAATTGCCCAAAAGACCAGTCTAGGCTGAAGAATGAAGACTAGCTTCATTACACAGCTACAGAATATTGTAAAGCCTTGTTATTTTGGGATTCTGGTTTGACAGCTTTTTTTTGGGAGGGGGGGGTGGTTGGCGGTGGTGACTAAATTACTTAGGATGGTTCCATATTAAATAGAGGGCTGGGGGAATTAGCATGGTTCTGGCTTTTGGTTTAAAAAGTGTTGTATCTTTATATAAAAACAGAATAAAGCTGTTGTTTTCAAGTGGGCTCTGTCTTATTTCAGGAGGTGAAGAAGAAGTTGGAAACAGCAGCTAACAACACCAAGAGTTGGAAAGATAAAGTAGCTCATCATGAGGGATTGATTCGACTAATAGAGCCAGGTGAGTTATCAACAGAAGAGTTGCAAAAATATGTATTTATTCTGTCTCATGCACTTATATCACTTGGTAGCTTACTGAAGTCTACCTTTTCCTGTAGTTTACTGGTTTCACAGCAGCCTATAAATATCACCCTTTGTGACAACTGCTGATGGGAGCTTCCAAGTCTTTCCCTCTATTGGCCCTACTATAATGATTTTATTATCATTATTGTTTGTTTCTTTTATGTTTAAACCAAAGCAAGGATCAGCCTGAACACTGCATTGTAGGAGTGTGACATTCCTGTCAGAACTGCTTGTCTCAGGTCTTGCTCTCTGTCTTCCAGGCTCCAAGAATCCTCACTTAATCACAAACTGGGGCCCAGCCGCCTTCACTGAAGCTGAACTGGAGGAGAGACAAAGGAGCTGGAAAGGGAAGAAAGCCACTTCGGAGTGACAGTGGCAGAACAGGAGCCCACCTCCCTCGTTCTGCTTTGCACAGAGCAGCCTCTTGCTTACAAAGTTTAGTTTGCTCAGCAAGTTGGGCCTTTCTGCTCATGAAATGCTGTTTGCCATGCTGGAGGGTCTGCTCAGAGCTCAGCCATTCCAGTGGGTGGAGTCTGGCAGGATGTGCTGTTTTCCCTCACTTTTCCAAGACTTTGCAACTGAAAGTTTGTATTGAAACATAGCTTGTGACAGAGTTGTTCCTGTACTAGCTGTAACAATCTGACAGCAGCTAACCAATCCGGCAGCATCACCTTCATTCCAGAAGGTGAGGGAAGCAGTTGTTCTGCTGCTTCAGTTTAGTATCATTTCAGCCCGGGATAAATCAGTCCTGGAGGCTGTGTCCAACTCTGAGATGGAGCATTACCTTTGCTTCCTCCTTTTACTTTTGCTGTCCCTCTGTTGCTCTCTGCACAGTGCTTAATGCTCAGACACATTCCCTTGGCAAGGGGGGGCTGCCATCAGTGGATGCCTGCTGCCTGCTTGGATGTGGTGTCCTGTTTCCCTCTCTTTGCAGGAATCCAAACAAAAGAACTGGAGATAGGCATGTAGAAAACGCTGCTGTAAGACATTTGAAAAAAGAAGTCGTGCAAGACTGGTTTTGTACTGTCTCATACTTGAGAAGTGCTAAATTAAGCCTTGAGAATTCTCCTCATAGTATAAAAGATGAAGTTTTGACTCACAGATTTCTGATGCAGATCAATGGAAGGTGGTAGCACACACAGGGCAAATAGCCTCTGTGTCAAGGCTGTGTTTGTGCCAGAAATCTGATTATAACATCCCACCATTTTTAGATGCAGCACTTCTGACTTACTTGTAATTGGAGGCCAGATTCAAAAAATGTAAGAAGTAATTTTTTTAAAAAATAAAAATGGTAAATGTGTAGTGACACTGCTTTAAAAAAAAAAAGAAGTAATTCCTGTCAATAAAATAACTTGAGAGTTTCTAGTGCCAAGGCTTCCCAAAGAGCCTGCTGTTGTGCCTTACCATTCTCTCCTGGGACAAAGCCAGGTATTTCTGTTTCTGTAGGGAAAAGGAACAAGGCTGTGACTTTGCTTTGCAGATCTCCCACACCAGCATTGCTCAGTAAAACAGGATTCCTGCCAACTTGTACAGACATTTTGAGATGCCCCCTCAAGGAGCAGGTGCCTGCTGGTGTGGCTTGTGAGCAGCTTTGACTGTACCCTGGCCATCCATCCCTCACCTGCTTGTCAGTTCAGCTACATGTTAAATTATTTGTAGTAAATAAGAAGTGAATTTTTGAGGAGGATAAGCAGTGCCTTGGTGTGCAGCACTGTGATACTTGGGTCTTGGAAGAGCAGAAGCTGTACAGAAGTGGTGTCCAGATTTGGAAGTCATAAATAGCATTTTATTTGCCTATTAACTAAGACTCACTCAAATACTGAATCTTCTCAGACATTTATTCTCTGGTTATATTTTTATACTAATTGAAATCTTTAATGTTTCAGTAAATGGAATGCTGATTAGAATGGCAGGAAAATCCAGGATCTTCCTATTTATACTCACTGTTCAGGAAAACAGTAGTTCCTTAAACTTGATAACAGTGCATTTTTTAAATTGATCACTTTTACAGAAGCAATGTGAATAAAAAACCCAACCACCTGTAATAGAATTACTAATGTACACAAGGTTAAACTTTGCTAAAGGAGCTGGAACAGTATTTGTAACTACCAAACATCTTATGTGGAGAGCAGAAGGGGTATTGGGGCTAAACTTGTTTAATTTTTCTAACAGTCTGTTTTGGACAACATTTTTATAAGAACACCAAATGATGCATGTTTTCGTATTTTTTACTGTTCTTTAGAAATGGCTGTTTAATAAAGTAATATAAAGTCATTTACATTTTGGAATTAATGGATGTCTTATTGCCTGGTTTCTTTTGGCCTGTTGAAATTCAAAATCCAGTGACTGTTGTGTGGGAGAAGTTCAGTGGTGGTATTGATGGGATGTTAAAGGCATAATAAAGGCAGAGGTCACATGGTAACACAAATAGACTTTGTTTTAGCAGCATTCCTGCTCTTAAATGTTCATATTCAGTACTCCTTGCTGCAGGATGGGGCAAGGGCAGAGCAGGCTCAGCAGGGAGCTGTTGGGGCAGAGACATAGCAGCCCCTCACCATGTGTCAGCCCTATCTGTCTGTCTGTCTGGCTGGCTGGCAAAAGAGGAAATGAGATAACGTTCCTTTTAGTTTTGTCGTCGCTGCTTGCTCTGGCAAATTAAAAAAATCTTTGTGTGAAGCCTTGCTCAGTAAAGCTGGGGGGAGTGGTTGGTTTAAAAATTAAACTATTTGCATGCTGAGCAAAAATACCACCAGAGCATGAGCCCCTTCGAGCGCCACTGAGCAGTATCCCAAGGGAGCACAGGGCCATGAGTCACCCCGGAGCATGGAAATCTGCATCCTGCTGTGCCATCATCTCCGGTGGGGCCGGGGGTACTGCTCTCCTGTTCCCACAAACCAACAGCCTGCTCATGGTCAGGATATCCCCGCTGAACTGTGGGATTGGGGATGTCACTAGCCTGCCCAAGAAGCCCTAACTACACCTCAGGCTTACACAGAGGCCGGGGAAAGCTGTGCCTGCTGTTCCTGAACCCTCGGCGGATGCACTGGAGGGCTCAGCCCACTTGTTTTTTGAGGTTTCATTTACCTGCTGCTGCTGGAACAGTCCTGCAAACCACAACCCCAGTACCATGCTGTTCCCTCTAAAAAACAGGATGGAGTTTGGTTTAGGGGTTTTGTTTGTTTTTGTTTTCTTTTCCCTGTGACGCACCTACGGAGCTGATTTATGAGCCGTGCTCACTGGATCACACATTCCCAAACTGTAACAGGCTGGCTTCCAGCAGCTCATGTTACTCCTGTTTCACCGTCCTGCATGAGCAGCCACAAAAGCAAAGCCTCTGAGGGGAAAGGAACAGTGTCTTAGGACAGAATCTGTATCCTGGGGCAGGTGGGGAATTGGAAGCAGGTGATCATTAAGGTCCAAAAAAAGCACCTGTTTGGCCCTGTTAATGGCAGGGGGATTGGAAGCAGGTGATCCTGAAGGTCCCTTCCAACCCTAACCATCCTAAGATGCTGTGTCTCAGTCATGCAGGACACCTGGAGCGGGAGCTGCACCATTCCTGTCAGTGGGAGTGAACAGAAAATAACTGCTCTGATTTTTATCTCAAATATGCGAAGCAGTTACATAAACAATTTTTGAGCAAACCGGTGCAGGGCCAGGAAAGGGGATATCCACAAGGCCTTTCAGCTGCTTCGGGACGAGAGGTCATGATTTGTTCCCAAAGGAAGGGGTGCTGAAGGGCGGCAGGTGTGCCGTACACTTGTCCTCTGAGAATGGCAAATTCCTTCCACGCTTAACAAGATTTTTACAGGCTTTCCTAGTCTGCCATTACTTGCTGCTTACTTGATAATTGTGGCTCTCTCTGCCTTTGTTTTGTTTTTTGTGGTTTTGTTGTTTGTTGGGTTTTTTTGTTTGTTTGTTTAACAATCTTTTGGGGTCACTGTGGCAGCCCCAAAAGCCGGGACACCGAGCTCGGGACGACGGGGCAGGAGCGCTCCGGGCCGGACCGGGGCTGCCTCATGGCCGGGCTCCGGCTGCCACCTCGTGGTGAGCCAGCCCTCGCCGCTGATCCTGCGGCGTTCCCGGCTGTCCCGGGACAGCCGCCCTGCCGCTCCTGCGCTGCCAGCCGCGGGTGCCAGGGAAAAGCGCTGTGCGGCACCGCCAGCACCTCCCCGCCCCTGCTCCAGGAGCCCGGCCCGCTCCTCTGCTAGCTCAGTGTGCCCACAGACATCCCGTCAGCCTAGGAAAAATGGATTTGCTTTGTTACCACGGGCCTGTGAGCTAATTCAGGCGTATTTCCCGAACAAACCGCGGCGCACCGCAGGAGGACAATGTGTGCAGTGGGACACAGCATCCCGCAATCTCGCATCTGCAGGCACAGCTGGGGCTGCCATGCGGCTTTCCTAAAAGCAGAACAAGGAAAAATGCTCGAGGGAGGTTATTTCCCTGCACAGCCTTTGCCCAGGTGCTGTGTACCGCCCCGAGGCTGCAGGAGCGGGGCCGAGCCGAGGACGTGCTCAGCATCACGTACTCCTCTTTTGGGAGCAGGACTGCGGCTCGCCCCTTCCAGCCCCGAGCGGGGTGGGCGTGTGTGAGGAGAGGATATCAGCTCATGTGGCCGTGAGGGGCAAAATAAACATAAAATAAAATAAATATAAATGCAAAATAAATTCTATCTATATCTAGATCTAATAAATTATATACATATATAATATATAAATAATAGAAATATAAATAAAAATAAATAAATGTGTGTGTGTATATATATATATATATAACTATATATATATATATATATATATATATAACTAAATGCAAACAGAAACTTTGTGAATTTAGAGATTACTGTGGCTTCGACACATTTACTCTCCCTGTGAACTCCAGCTACCTGGAAATGGAAGGATTAAAAAGTGCAGAAAAAAGTCTTATGGACTGGCTTCCTGGGTGTGCCAAAAGTACCATCCTTCGAAAAAAGGGAAAGGCCATTTTATTTAACAAATAAAGTGAAATGGTATTTGGCAAAGGTAGCTGCATCTCACCTCCAGAAGAAATTAAGATTGGAATGGTATGATGCAAAACAGTTAAATGGGAAACATCCTGACAGGCCTTGAGAGGGGGATTTAATGAGGCAGTTTTTAACACCTGTGTGCACAGCCCTGGAAGAACCACTTGACAAGAGCCCTTCTCTGGCCTTTTTTCTCATATTTTAGCCTAATTGACAGAGGAAATGTAAAAGTATATGAGCAGCAGGGTCAGAGGAAAGCCCAGGGCAGACTGGACAGAATATTGATATCAAGGAAAAAAGAAATCACAGCACAAATGCACTCACTTTCCCCCACAAGCCTTTACTGAATAGGCTATCAATCCCTCAATGAATAAAACCACAAAAACCCCTCTGTCTACCCTACTCAGCCTGCTCATAGCTCACATCACTCTTCTGCCTACCAACGGGCTTGATCCAGCACCCGCTTTGCACACAGTCGTTAAAGTAATTGCTAATTAATAGATCTGCTTGCTGTGGCTGCAACACACGAAGGCCTTTAACAGGATCCAGGCACAACGATGTCCTCATGCAAACACTCACCTGCTGTCACTCCTGTTGTTACTTTATTTCTGAGCACACCTTGATGCCTGAGATCCCATCTCAGATGGGATTGAAAGCTCAGGCACAAACATGAGACAGTTTCAAAAGCAGCCTGGACTTGGTGTTGACGCAAATTAGTTGTTTCAATGCCTACCCCAGCATGGAGATTTCTCTTCTCACTCTGAAGAGTCTTGTGCAGCTCAGCCATGACTCAAGGGGACATGCTGGGGACATGCAGGTCCTCTGGGGTGCTGGTTCTTCAGTCCTGAGTGAAAAAAAGAAAAAAAACCAAAAAAACCCCAAAACAAATCACACTTAAAAAACCCCTTATTTATGGTCATGCTTTGCTTAGACATTTTCAGAAAGTCCTTCTCACACTGGAGCTGAATTTTTGCATTTGGAGCAGTGCAAGGTGCTGTTCTGTGAACCATCTCCTTTGCCAGTGATGGTTTGGGCCATTTACTCTCTCCAAGCCATGAAGTGAACCACCACCTCTCTCTGTGAGGGTGGAGCATGCCCCATTTTCCAGCCAGGCTTTCCTCCCTGCCAGGAAGATCCGTATGGCCATGGAGTGCTTATTCCCAGGCAGGAGGTGGGAAATGATGAATACAGGGCACAGCCTGCTCACCCTCCCAAAAGCTGAGTGTTGTGGCACTGCTCCCTGTGGGGATGCAGGTGGCACCTTCTGTGTTCGCTGGTTTGTTTAGCATGGCCACTGCCTGCCTGTGGGGGCTGCACGATGTCCAAGGGGGTCTCTGTTGGCCCAGGGAACTTCCTGGGGAGATGGCTTGCCCAAAATAACCAACTCCCCCAGCCTGGTCTCACAGGGTAGCTGTGCATGGCCACTCTGGCAAAAGAGAGTGGCCCACCTGTGCTCCAGCACGCGCTCCTCGCCGTCACCACTGCAGACAGCAAGGGCCAAGCCTACAGCAGCCCTCAGCCAGCTCCAGCCAGCAAACCCTTCCTGCCAGCAGGAGAAAATCCAGAGGGTGCATTCCTTGAAATCATACTTCAAGGAAGGGCGCAGGCACGGGGTATGAGAACCAGTCAGAGGGGAAGGGGACAGGGAAACACCACCAGGTGCTGGATAGGGCCAGGCTGGGCCCAGCTGCTCAGGACCAGCCGGGCCCTGGGTGCAGAGCAGGGACCAGCCCTGCCCAGCTCCAAGGCAGCTCTGCCTCTGCCCCTGGCTCCACTCCGAGCATTCCTGGGGCTGCCAGCAAGCTCCAGGCGCTGTGTGCTGCCGGCTGGCACGGAGAGCTCCCGGCTGAGGCTGAGCCCGGGCAGCCTGGGCCGGGTCCCGGGGAGCATTGCTGAGCCCACAGCACCTCCGGGGCAGCGGAGCTGCACAACCACTCGCTGCTCTTCCAGCTTTCCATTCTTTTCTCATTTTCATCTCGCCCCTCCTGATGAGCCCCAAGTCCCTACGTGCCGAAGCAGGGTGAGAAGACTGACACGATTTTTCCAAAGCCCCGGCGAGCCGTGGGACCCGCAGCCCAGGGCTCCGCCAGCTCCTGCCCCGGCAGGCCGGCCAGGCAGCGGCAGCTGCTCCCCAGAGACGGGGAGAACAATAAGGAATACCAGATCTGCCGCAGGAATGCGGGAGATACCGTGGCGGGGGGCCCTGAGAGTCTGGGCAGCATTTGCTCACGGCTTGGCCGCAGCCCAGGGGATGGCACTCAGGCCGCGCTGTCGCCGGCCGCGGTGGCGGGGGATGCGCGGGGGATGCGCGGGCCCCCCCGGGCGCCGGACAGCAGATGGCAGCCGGACACCGCCGCTCGGCCCCGGAGAGCCGGGGAGCACGGCCCTGCTCGGCAGGCTCCTAATGAGTGACATGTGCGGTGCCGCCCGGCGGGCAGAGCCGGGGATGCGGCACGGCGCGGGGCTTTCACCGCGGGCCGGCCCCACGCTCCCAGCCGCGTCACCCGCGTACGTGCAGCGCCTCAGCGCCGCTGCTGCGCCACAAACCCACAGCCGGCAGCGGCCAAAACCTCTGCCCGGGGCTGCCCTGGCCTCCGGAGGAAGGAGGGAGAGGAGCGGGCACATGCTGAGCAGGGCTGTCAGCGCAGCCGGGCGCCGCAGCCCGGGGATTCACCCCAGGCCGGGCAGCCGCCATGCCCCCTCCCTCCTGGGGACACGCTGGTCACCCCGAGCTGCTCGGGGGACTGAAAGCAGGGTCTGCACCCGCCTTTGTCGAGTTAGAGAGTCTACCAATTAGAGAGTCATTACTCTGTTGAGTAATGACTCTCTAATTTTCCCTCAATGACTTAGGAACTTTAACCCACTTTTGAAATGTAGGGGAGGCTAAGCTGGATTACCTTAGCTCAACTGCTCGTGTCATAAGCCCTTGAGAAGTGGGACTGAAGGGTTTTTTCCTCCAGAAACCTTTTGTTAGCTCAAAAAATCCTTGTTTTTTTCTTAGCTCAGACACTAAGAGGGGGAGTTTTCAGCTTCCAAAAATAAATCAGACACCACGATGCCTGCAGGGTATTTGTTTCTCCATAGGAACGTGAATCTGGTGGTTTAGTTTAAGGGAGGCTCAGCTAACTCTCACATTTTCTACATTCCTCTTTTTCCTGATAGATCAAGATCGACAGGTTCGAACTGTTGTTTTAATGAAAACCTACTACTCCTGAGAGGGTTTCCTGTTTTAGAAAGATGATCTTTCAGAGCTACAAAATTCCAAACAATTTGACTTGCTATCACCTTTGTCAGGTCCCTTAACCTCCTTGTGCCTCTGCTGGGCACTGATGAAAGATGGGTGATCTTTACCCATTAAAAAAAGCACACAGACATCTGTGAAACAGTAAACTGTCCCTGAAAGGAGGGTTCTTCAAGGGACACTCTGAACCTGTGTTCACCAGGTGCAAATCAGAGATTGCTAAGTGAGGCCTGGAAAGCCCAACTTGTACCAGGGCACGACCCAAGCTCTGTGGCACCAGCCCCTGCAATGTCACCTCCAGTTCCTCCATCTTTATTCCTGATCCCTGGCAGCCAGAAAACCTCCTTGGAGCTCTTTGGTAACAGCCACAAATTGAAGCAGCCTTTAGCCTCTAATTAACTGGAGTTAAATCACCACTCAGCTACCCCCAAAGTTTCATGGAAATTAGGCCAGCGCTCCAGCCAAGCCCGCTTTTGTCATCTCTCATTCAAGCTTCTGAATCAATTCCAGGTAGGTTTTCCCCTCGCCTGTGCATGTGGAGCCCTGACAACATGCTGGGGTAAATCTAAACATGACCAGCCTCAACAATGCATCTCTGGAGACTTTTCAAAGCTTAAGCTCTGCATCTCAGAGCAAGTTTGGGGGTAGGTGCAAATCCTTTGTTGAAGGTTCAAGTATTTGTTTTAAAGTCACAAGTACGACAGGACTCTCTGAATAAATTTTTGGTCCAGGAAACTGAACTTCAGCTCTCAGTTTTGTTAATTCTGCAATCCAAAATATTTTCTTTGCTGGATTTTTTTTTTCCTTGATTTTTAAAGGCATTTAGGATTTTCCAACTGTTCTAACAATTTAGAAGCTCTAATATGTAAAAACACTTTCTTGTGTTACAAAAGTTTCTCCAAATTGTAAAATGCATTACAAAGGGGAGGGAGCCAGCCCCATGTACAATGTTTGGGCTGCTCTTCTGGCAGAAAATGACCACTGGCAGCATTCAAGGCATGGAAAAAGGACTTATCACCCAGATCCTTCAAACAGTCAAAACCGCCCTAGCTGGGCAAACCGGCCCTGATTTCTCAGCACTAATCCCTGGAGGTACAGGTCTGCTGACGTCAGGGCTGCTGTGGTTATTGCAGGGCTCACAGCCCTTCAAACATTCTAGATGCAAGCCCCAGTCCAGCCCACTGCGCAGAGAAGCTCTTCAAAAGCTTCTGATAGGGACGGCTGGGACATGGGAATGTCGAGGGCTCTGGACTCCTCCCACTCACCTGCTCCAACTGGGCAGCCAAGGGTTTTAGGGATCTTTGAAATTCACACTTCAAGAAGCCAGTTGCTCTCCTGCTTGACTCAGAAATCCTCCTGGAACATTGCTGCTTCCTGTCTGAGCTTCTCTTTTAAAGCCAGGTTTTCTGCCTGCTATCCGAAAGAAGCCTATAAAAAAGGAGAAGACAGCAAAGCTCAGAAATTTATCTGACATGTAGAAGCTCACAGGTGCAACAGGAAGGAGTGCACATGTCCATCAGGAAAATGGGAAAGACATTAATGATTTTCAAAGCTAGACTCTCACGTGTTATTTCTCTCTGGCAATTATTTTTTAAAGACTTGAGCATTCCTTTTATCAGGGAATGTTTCCTGAAAAGTTCTTGCAGAAAGAGCTGCTTTTTTTTTTTTTTTTAATCCCTTAGCATCTCAGGTACATGAAGCACTTCATAAGCTATTCCCTGAGTACTGCTCAAGGGCCGGAGTAATTGGGATTTTGGGGGATGCTGAGACCTATCAACTTGCTGGAGGAGCTGGAGCAGAGCCAGCAGCTGTGAGGAACCAGCCCTGTGCCTGTGGTGGGATGGCACATCCCTGCCCCACAGAGCTGCCAGGGAGCTGCTTCCATCTGGATGCAGAGCTGCACGTGGGCTCATTTTCTGCTTCCCCCTGTTCTGCAGTGCAGACATCCCCCGGGGTCCCAAAACTGCAGCATGAAAAACTCATCCTTCCTTCTGGCCCGGATCCTGGGCAGACATGTGCACACGCTTAGTGCTGAGCATGTGAGTAGCAACACCGATCTCCATGGAGCAATCCACATGCTTGAGCCCCTGCACACTTGGGAGCAGGGGAGAGGAGGACACTGGGTTCTCTGCTTGCCTCTTTTACATACCACTCCTGGAGATCCCACCCAAAGGAGAGCCGCTCAGCAGGACGGCGCTGAGCTATACAGCTATTTTTATTTCCATCTCTTGTGGCCTTGCTGAGACCTGCTACGAATTATCTGGGATATCACACCCCAGACGAGGCCAAACAACAGGTCTTGCTGCAGACTGTCTGTGTTCAGAGGGGTGATTTAGTTACTGCTTTCCCCCCACCCCGTCTTCTTCTTTATTCCCATTAGTGACACGCTGGCTGCAGAGAAAACTTATTCATGCTCTAGAAATGTAATATTTACTCAAAACAATTTTTATTTGGCTTGGCTTCTTCCCAGTGCCATAAAGTGATAGCCAACCCCAAGTGCTTACATAGACAACATGTGCATCTGAGTCATATTTATGATCCCCGTTATAAAAAGCACACAACCTTGTTGTTTGGTGCAATAGGATGGGACTGAAGGCATCAGCACGTCTTGAGCATAGCCTGTCTCTGGAATCTGCAGAAATTTGCCATGCTCCAAATTTAGAACTTGTGGGTGGGAGCTCGGTCAGGAGCCAACTTTTTATACCATTACATCACAGGAATTGAGGGCTTCGTGCCAAGGATCCAAGGAAATTAATAAAGAGCAGAGGCTGTC
The DNA here is from genome assembly GCF_017590055.1 of Onychostruthus taczanowskii. NCBI lineage: Eukaryota > Metazoa > Chordata > Aves > Passeriformes > Passeridae > Onychostruthus > Onychostruthus taczanowskii. The sequence goes on from NW_024502458.1 coordinate 5,815,083, forward strand.
CAGCTGCTTGAATTTAAAGTCATGGCAGAGAGGTAATTATTAATAAATACGGCTTTATTCGCAACATCGTAATCTCGCCGCTCAAATTGAACATATCCCCTCTCTTTACTGCAGCTTACCGTTCTGTTAGGACTCGCAAAGGCAATAGGAAGGATTTCACTTCTGTGAGGGGGAGGCCCAGGGAAGCTGGGATCCTTCTCCGCAGAGGCCAGGCTGCAGTGGTGGCTCTCCAGCTGAGCGCCGCTCCGAGCGCACGCGTTCGCCGGGGCATCGCCGCTTCCCCGGCTGCGGGAGGGGGCTGGAACGTGGCGTGCCTTCTTCCAGCTAAAACACACAAGGTCTCCAATGGATCAAAGCCATAGACAGCTAATTAGAAGAGAAATTCAATTTGTTTGACCTCCCCTTGCTGGGGCAGCCAGTGCAAGCTCAAATGTCTTGCACTGTACAGCCTCCAGGGAGCTGATGGTAAAGCACGGGGCCGCTTACCAAGAGGCACAGGGCGACCTGAGCAACCTTCCATCCTGTTTGGGATGAACCGTGTGTGCCCACAGCCCTGGAAAGGCTTGGCTCTGGGTGCAGAGTGTGGCTGGGGCTTGGGGAAGGGCCGTGCTGGTGCTGGGAGGGGGCCACTGCCCCATGCCCCCACAAATTGCGGAGCCCAGGAGTGCCACACACCTCAAATGCACAGTGCACACCACAGGAACCTTCCCAGCTCCAGCCCTCAGCCCCAGCAGGACAGGCTCTGCAGGAAAACACCTGGCTCTGCACACAGAAAGGGGTCAGGGGTCCCAGTGCTTGGTCTGCATGCCAAGGGCTGAACACAGGCTAGCCATGAAACACATAGCCAGGAGAATACAGCAGTGTCTGTGGAAAAGGGGCTCCCCTGATGCTCAAACCACAGAAATGTTGGTATGCAGCTTCAGAGATTTACAGCTTATACTCGCCTCAAGGGTATGCAAAAGCTATGAATAATTAAAAATATGGCTCTGGGTTCTCTAGGAAGTTCCCCATTTCCATTTTACAGATAAACAAGCTGAGGTAGAAAGCAACTGAGAGCTGCTTCAGTGGAATGATACTGTCAGCAAAGCAAACATGAGAATTCCCGGGGAGATGCTCCTGCACCCACAGATACCTCATCGTGCTTGCACATGTATTTCTTGCAGCAGCACATACCAAAAAGCTTTATGCATCCATGCCTCACCAGGAGCCAGCACAGCAAAGACCTGCAGCTTCCAACAGCCCCTGCTTTTGTCCAAGCACACACACACATAAAATATTAAAAAATACTGTTAAAAACTCCTAACCAGCAGGTTTAAAAAAAAATTAAAATCCCTTCAGTGGTGTGATCACAGAGTGACAATTTCCCCAACAGAAAGAAGACAGTCACTGTTAGGGATAGAAAGCAGAAATCAAGTCAGCTCAACTCATCGATCTCAGAATCATAAAGTAGTTTAGGTTGTGAAGACCTCGAAGTCATTCCTCACTTCTTAAACGTGGTGTTTCCACCTGCAACACAGGCATGGACATGCAGGGGGTGTTACAAGAAGTCAGGCTGCTCTAGACTCAACAGGTCTATTACTGGGTAAACCTCTTTACCTAGAAAAATACAGTGCCAACCACTCAGTCCTGCCAGAGAGCCCACGGAGACATCCTGACCCCTGACCAAGTACAGTGCTGTGTATTTTTTCTCCCAGCATGTAGCTGCTCATGCTGGACTGTGTATGTCATGTTTTTGTGAACAGCTAAAGATTAAAAACCTCAGGTTTACTAAACATCCCACTTATGGTCAGGAGAAGCCCTCCTGTGATGTATGACTCACGGAGAGAAGCTGGGACACTGCAGTGGGTGAGGAGAGCCTTTGGATGCTGCTTCCCTGTGGGATGGGAGACATCTCTGGGTTCTTTCTGGAAAACTGTAGTGGCTCCTGAAGCTGGCTTGTGCATGCTGAGAGCATCTCACATGCCTCTGAAGCACTTCCCCACCTCAACAATGGCACGAGGAGACTTTGAGGAGGGACGATGCAGGGTTTTCCTCAACTGCTAAAAATACCTGTAATACAGGACTGGAAAGGATGAATGGACTTCAGTGATTGGATAACTTGCAGAGAATTTAAAAAAAAAAAATTAATGGCAGAAAACATCCTAAAAAGAATCACCAGATATTTGCCAAAGCTAAAAGACAAAAGAGTTTTATTTCCAACATGAGTGCCCCTGGTAGGTTCAGGCTGAGGAGTGAAGTGGCCATTTTACCTGCAGTTTTATGCTGTTTGGTACCCCAAAGCTTTTTGGTGTGTGGTCCTCTTGCATGAGAGAGTCTGCAATGGGAGTACCACTGTTCCTTCCACATGTGGATAAAGGTGGAAGAAAAGAGTCAGCAAAATGAGCACTCTAAAGGGTACCTCCATGCACTCCCGAAGCTGGGAATGCCTACCTGTCAGAACCAGGCAGAGGATGCTCATTGACCCCAGCCCTTCCTCTCAGATTTTGTAGGACAGTAACCTCACTTCCTGGCACTGCATTAGACAAACAATTGTAATTAGCAAGTGATTACATGGAAATAGCTGAAATGCTTCAAGCTATAGCCCAACAGATTTTTAACCCATGTCCAATCTCCAAGTGTCTTCCCACTGAAGTCAGAAGCAATCCCTCCCATCCCATCTACAGTTCTTAGAAATGCAGTGAGCATTTAAAATTTTGGACACCTTGCCCGTTCTTATAACAGGGCAAGAGTCAGATTTCCAAAATGCTCCTCATGCTGCATAGAAAATTCCTCCCCAGAAGTCCCCTTCTTTCCAGCAGACAATCCCTTATTTCGCTGCTAGCTCTACATGCAGCCAAGCATCATCCTGTTTGAAAGTCATCTTCCAACAGCAGTAGCAATGAGCACACTTGGCCAGCTAATTCACCTTCTGCAGTCACGGAGCTGGACTCACAACCTGCTTTATCTCCTGGCAGTGTAGCTCGTAAAACCAACTCCAACTGGTAGCAGAGAAATATATAAAACATGGAGAAGGGTTTTGCGAGAAGGTGGGTTTGTGGCTTCCTATTTTGACTTGTTTCCATGAGATTCTTAAAAGTCACAAACCCTGGAATTAAGGAACCTTGGTTGCGCCTTATTTTCCAGCAGTTTCTTTAGAAGATGAGTCATTTGGAAAGCACGGGAAGCATCAGAGTAATTGCTTTGATGTCTTTTATAGAAATTTGGGATGGATTTGAAAGAAATGAGGGAAGTGCTGTTATTTCCTCTTGGAATGGCAGGCTGACATGACTGGTGCTGTTATACAATGAAGCGAGCAAACAGCAGCGCACACGCGAGCCCGGCAGCGGCCGAGGAGCTCGTCCTCCTAATCAAGTTTGGGTCTGCATGCTGATGGACTCAGCAAACAAACACTCATGTTTATTATAACAGAATGAACAGAATGTACCGCAGAGATTATGACTCACTTTTCCATAGGACGCCTGTCTATTCTCCCGGTTTGGAGAAGGAAATGTTGCACCTCTCGCTTACGGTTTGTTTTACAAAGCTTTAATGAGCCTGCCCCGGCGAGCTGTCGCCCTGCCACATAAAACCTGATTCATTTGCCTTTGTGAAAATAAGCGTGGCTTTTGACAGGACACCCTGCACTAGGCCCTACTAAATCAGCCAGCCAGACTCACTCACAGGTGGTTTGAGTCTGGAGTGCTTTCTGAAACAAAAATATGCGGCCAGCCTCAGCAGCGTGTCGGCTGTTTCCCCCTGGGTGACAGGCTGTCCTGCTGCATCCAAAGTACCCCTCCTCCTCCTCCTCTGTGAGACAGAGTCTGCCTTTTAATCTGGGCTTCTAAAACCATGGCTTTCTGTAAGAAGAGGGTTTGTTGAAATCAGAGTTCGGGGAAGGGGCAATGAAGAAATAATCGCATTTTTATTTCAAAACATGTAAAACTCAAAAAAAGTGCTGCCTATTAATTCACAGGAAATTCTGATTAAAGTAGGTGTCCTTACAAGACCCTCCTGCAAGAAATTCAAATGAAGGGAAGGGGAGGGAAAGAGATTTTAAAGTAAACAAGTGAGAAGAGCCAGGGAAAACAAGAGCAATAAGCAGAGTCTCAGGTGGCCGACTTGGCAGAGCGGGGCGTGAAGGAAGGAAGAGGCTGTGGGACAACGAGCCGCTGGCGTTTACAGTAGTCAAGAAGTCCCCAGAGCTTGTGACTTTAACCACAAGTTGCTTAACAATACTGTATGATCCTTCTCCTTCACATCCAGCCCCAGCCACGCTGGTAAATCCCTCTGAGTCAAGAGGGGGATGCAGGTGCAGGGTGGTGGTGTTGGACAAAGGAGCAGGAGGAGGACTGGCAGAAGGGATGTTTCACTGCCCGCTGAAATTACAGGAGTCATGATGAGAAAAGACAGCTCCTGGCTCAGGTCTCAGGCCCTGGATAGGAGAAGGCTGGTGAGTAACAAGTTTGGGATTGAGGGGCTGCCCTGTGGTATAGACAGGGCCACGTACAGCTAGAAAGAATTTTCTTCCCCCCTGAAGTCAGTGAAGGCCTTCCAGTGCCAGAAGAGAGTCAGGAGAGAAGAGAAATGTTGTGTTTGTCCCTTCCCAGCGACGGATGCAGGAGAGCAGAGGATGCACTAGCCAAGAGGTGAATGTGAACTGGCACTTCAGAGACCAACTTGTTACTGTGGCTTTCTACCAGGCATTGAAAGTTACTGTGAAAGGCACCCTTGATTCATGTTTGTGATGGAGATTAACCTTAGCTAAGACTCTGCAAGTTAGAAAACCATTTCAGATTAAGAAACGAAATATTCCCCACACTAAAGACTGCTCAGGCTATATATCTCAACCCTGTGGGAATCTGCAAGGATCTGCAAATACATTGTTTTAAAGCTACCAGCTGCGAGAATGGAGAAATTAACTGAATGACAGAAAATCAAACCCTAAAATAGTCACCATTAACCCCAGGAGGGCGGGGGGTGTGTTGAGCTGTGGTTTTCTGTGCTCGGTAGCGATGTGTCATCATAAAGAGCCTGCATTTAACAGCAGCACAATGCTGTGCATGCTGTCACCTTCCCAGGGGCTCACTGTGCAACAGCTTCTCCAAACTGCTCCATTTCTACTGCTGAAGCAGCTCATTAAAAAAAAAATATCCACATACAGTTGGGAATTATAACAGTCCTCAGGAGCCTGTGATGCCAAGGACCTTTATTTGGAGGCACACCTCTGTTCCCAGTGCTTTGGAAGCTGGTTTTTTCCAAACATTTTTCTATAGATGCTCAAGAAAGGATGGATCTGGCCACAGTCCATTCAGCATGAGTGATTATATCTTAAAGGGATATTCCCTCTCTTTAAAATCTCCAATTCTTCTTAAAAATTCTAACCCATCTTTGTGATGGGTTAAAAAAAAACCCATCACAAAAGAACCAACCCTTGTGCCTATGTCAGTGTCTTAGCTGTATACATTTAAACATTCCATTGTAAGCTAAGATTATCTTGCCTCCTGCCCACTGAGACATGTGGGTTTGGCTTTATAAGACTCATAACTGGCCTGCTTGAACCCTGTCCAGCAAGTTTTCATCTAAATTGATTAGGACTTGGAACGTATTTTCTTGGACAAATTGTGTTCTAATGAATAGAACACTCCCTCACAGCTGTCCTGCCAGAAAGCCAAGATTTTTTCTGTCTAAAAATCATCCCAAAGTGACCCTTAGATAAAGTTCAGAATCCGTTTTCATTTTTTTAATTAAGAAAAGGTTTGCTTAATTCCATTCCATACATTTCAGCGCTAGGCAGCTGACACACGATTCCCCCTAAACATTTTATGTTAAAGAATTTGGTTGTGATGTCAGGTCTGCCAGAGACAATACATTTCTAAACACACTGTTTACATTAAACACAAAGCATGAGGATGGTTTCAGCAGGAGGAGAAGCCTCTCTCACCCCCCTACCTGTAGATGGCACATAGAGCAAACTCAAAGCCGGCTCCATCCCCACATGACAAATTTAAACGTTAATGAAGACAAACAGGAACGTCACTATAAAGCCTCACCCAAGCACCAGATATTTCCACAGTGCCCTTCTCCAGGGACAAGGCATCCCAAGAGACCCCTCCTCACTCCCAGTAAGTACCTTCATGAGCTCACCTTTAAGTCCAAGGGCAGCCTGGCTGGGAATTCCTGCCATTAATTATTGCTGGCCAAATGAAGACAACACTTCCCCTGCCCACTCTGGGGTAAAAGCTGTCCCAGTTAGGGTGAATGCACCTTTTCTTTTCAGCATTTTGCTCCATAGTTGTTCTTCCAGATGTCCCAGCTTGAAACCTCAGTAAATGTTTGTGTTATGATTAGCCCATCTGGAATTTTTATTCTACGACCACTCTCATGGTCGAGAAGGAGGATTTCATTCAATCCAGAATACCCAGGGGACATCCATGGTTACATCATATTCCTTATCTCCTAGCAAGAGTATTTCTAGGAACCAGGAGCACAATTTGAGACAAGATCAGATCCTTTCTAGTCTTGCAAAAGATGGTTCTGACCCATGTGGAAATCATGTGTCTTCACCATGTTTTCAGGACTTAACTGACATGTGGCACTCAGAAATTAAATATGTATGCAGGAATTCAAAGGAACTGGTCTTTCAAGAAACACAACTTTCCAAGTCTTTAAGCATTGGATATATCTTTAATAAGACAGGAAACTGAGGCAAAGTCACTTCTCCTCAGTCTTGAATGGAATTTGACTACTTCAGCTACCAGCCATGCTCTGAGAAAAGCAAATAAATCACAAGAAATTGCTCTGCTGCAAAAGGAATGAGCATCATGGTACTTCTTGTGGAAAACGGGCCATAAAATGACAGGACATGCTGAGCTTCAGAAATTTACCTGGAATTCCCTGGAGAAGATGGTAGCTGCTGCAGCTGTTCTCCAATGCCTTTACTGAAGGTCGGTTCAGTCACATCAACATGATTCATCAATATGCATTATTAAACAGCAAGATCTTAAGGTTATGCTGCTTTGACAGACTGATTCAGAAAAACATCATGCACCTCTTCTAAAGTCCACGTCATCTTTGGCTGTGGGTGAAGAAAACTGGGTACATCTGCAGCCATTAATTTGAGCCCCATTTTTATAAAATTTCTGTGTGCTCTTGAACCATTAGAACCTAAATATTATGACAGGGAGTGAACAAGAACAAGATTTGCTAACACTTTATCACACTGTATTCTGCAGCCTGCTATTGTCTGGAGATGTGGTTATAATGAGCAGATTATACAGCACTAAACCCTCCTGAAAGCATAGACAGAAAATATGATATAATCTTGCTCAGAGCAATTATCTTTAAACACAAGAACAGCTTCAGTGCCCAGTGGAGAGTGGCAAGCAAAGTTATGGGCCCAAGGCAAAACAATGACCATCTGCCAAGAAACATCCTTGCTAGCCTTTGTTAGAGTTTGCCTTTTTAAAGTCATTGTGCAGCATAATTAACTGGTAACATGCAGATGAGAAAGTGGAAAAAAATGTGAAGACATAGGGAGATGAAATGCTAAAGCACTGAAAGATGTCACCTCCTCTGTGAAATGCTTATATTGTGAAATAAAAAGAGAAGAAAGAAGGAGTCATTTCAGGATAAGTCTGGAATGAGAGATAAGAAGATTGCAATCTTCTGGTAGTCTCCCACAAAACCCCTTTATTTGCATTCTACATCGCAAGGGCTGAGTATGAGCACAAAGCAAGAGGGCAAGAGGGAGAGAAGAGACAAGATGAACTGCAGCCTACGAAATGGGATTCCAAGACATGGTGGCTCTTTCAAGATCCTGAGAACTTGATCCACGTGTTCCCTGAAATGGCAGCAACAAGAGCTGAAGGCTTGATCAAGCCTAAAGTCATCAGAGAATGAATAACTTGAAGATCACAATGGGATAGGAAACCAGAAGAGGGAGCAGAACTTGAGTTAACCCTTGTGATCACCCTCTGGTGGCTCCTGTGTGCTACCAAGTTGATCACAGGCTTTAAGTCCTTTTTGGTTGTGCTCCAGCTTGTTAAACACGCTCAGCTCCTCTCACTGTTTATATGTTTTGCAGTGTGGGATGTGTGAGTAGTTTCGTGACGTTATTTAAAGCTTTTAAGCAGAGATAGACAAAAACATTTAGACAGAGACAGCAAGCTCTTTCTGGAGTTGAAGAGGAGATTTCAGGCCAGATCCCAGTTATCACATCCAGGTTAAGTTCCCCTTGCACCATTTCCAGATTTGCTCCCCCGTCTTGGGGAGCAGCTGGGAATTTCCTGTTCCTGAGGTGCCCCACAGGTGGCACAAGGCCAGACGAAGCCAGGCTTGTGCTGCCTGCTGGCTGCTGAGAAAGCAGGGGCTCCCCAGACACCTGGTGACAGGAGGTGACAGGAGGCGACCACAGGCATCCACTGCTGCTGTCCCCTGGCTAGGAGCTCAGCAGGCTGAAGTTCCTAAACTCACATGGGCATTTCTTGCCTTCAGCTCTGCTAAGAGCTGCTGCAGTGTGGTTTGAAGCACAGGAACCGAAAAGGAGAGAGCAAGGAGCTGCTCCTAGGGTTTGTGCAGCAAGCAGAGGGCTTTGCCCTGGCTTGTGCTCCTGGCATGACTCAAAGGCTGGCATGGAGTGGCCCCCCCTTTTACAGACAGACAGGCAGGAGACTGGCAGCAAGACCAGGCATTGCATTCCCTTTAACCCTTACAGACCCAGCAATTAATCAGCGCCCAGGAATCACATGGATTGCCAACATCCCTGAGCGGCCCTGGCTCAGGCTGGATTTCCACTCTGCTTACATGACTTCAGCCCAGGGACTCAGTCTCCAAAAAAACCCCAAAAAACAGGTGATGGACACGAGACACACCAGATACAAGCTCATGGTAGGTGATGTTTTGCAGGAGCCATCCCTGCTGATGGACTGCACATTTGTACCTGTGGCTGGATGGAGGGACAGAAGGATACAGGAAAGGCACGGTACAGCACGATACGGAATGAGCCAAAATGCCAGTGCTAAGCAAGCAGAGCATAGAACCAAAGAGAGATGGGAATGGAGTAGAAAGCTCAGAATTATGGACAAATTAATGAACCAGCAGTACTGGAAATGGCAATAAGCTGTCAGACCTTCATCTCACAAGGAACAAAGAAAATATCTTCATTTCTGGCGATCTTGATGGAAATAGAGTTATGCAACACTGATATTGTTCAGTGATTTAATTAAGAGTCTGTCAGCATGGTCAAGCCTAATTAACCTGGTATTTAGCCTTTTATAGCAGACAGTTATAAAAATGTGTCCTTCATGAAAGCCCAGCATTCTAGAAATGGCCCCAGTCCTAGAAAGGTCACCTTTTTGGCACAGCAGGCTCTTGAGACCATCCCACTAAGGTGCTAAGATATCTCTGGAAAGTGTACAAGTTCTTTGCCTACACAGTCCTCTCCTTGCAGTTTGTGGGAATCTGGGGTGTCTAAGGAATGCAGAGTCAGGCGTCCTGGTGGCATCCCATCACCGAAATTATTTCACAGAGAATTAATCCCCAATCCTGACACTTCTTGTCATGGGAGATTCAAATCTCTGCCTTTCCATGCTCATTACAGCTCAGCAAAGGCAAAGACTAGACAATGGACTTGCACCACTTGTGAACATTTTGGTTTCTGGGCTGGACAGTGACAGAAGCAGTTCACTATGCGGAGGAACAGGCTGCTCTGGATGTCAGCAAGAGCCTATGGGTAGAGCATGCCACAAACCTCAGCTGCTGTTATGTATAGCCCTATTCACTGGGGCCACAGCACCTCTAGCACTGCCTCCTGCAGCTGTGGGACATGCCTTTCTCCTTGCCTTGTGGCAGCAAGCACTCAGCAGCCTGGAGGAACCAGTGAAATCAGTTAGGTCTCTAGTGGGTTTTCTCAGAGGGTATTACAGATAAGATTCAAATAGAGGCTGAAAAATTAATATAAATGAGAGTAACAACCAATACTCCCAGAAAATCCCATGTTCTGCAACTGTTATTGCTTCATCAGTGACAGGAAAGAGCAGTGTTCTAAAATAGAAGTTCACTTAATTGAATTTCCCTTAAGGCACAGAAAATAAGCTTCAATGAAGTGGTATCAATTGTTGAACAATAACATGTTCTCCCAGCTGAAAACTGGGTTAGGAATTTGTATTGTATTTTCACAAAACATAATTCCTAGCTCAGTTTCTTCCTCCTCCTTGAGATAACCAGGCAGATTCCACCTCAGTGATCACTGAGTTAGACTATGTGGGTCAGCCAATGCATAACCAATGTTCAGCTTCTCCATACTCCTTAACAGAGCCTGCTGGATCCACCACCAGGCTTTAGATGCACAGAGCCATCAAAGGAGCTCTTTGCTTAAACACCTTGGTATTTAAGGGTTTTTTTTGTAAGTACCTCTGCATTTTTGTTCTCTGTGCTGGGGGGTGAGGTTCATGACTGTGTCAAGCCCAGGTGAGGTCAGCTACACACAGGACTTACATTCTTGTCCCCCCTGGGTTAGAGGGCAGGCAGAAGTGTACACCTCAGGATGCTGAAAAATACAAAGGAACACTCAAAAGCTACAGAGCAATGAGGACTCACCTTTTTCTGGTAATACAGAAAGTGTTAACAACCAACACTCACGTGTGAAATATTATCTTTCTGAAAGTTTGTCATGAATGTGGCTCAGAATGTAGGGATGGCCACGCTTTCCAAGTCTGTGCAGCAGGAAGAATATTTCCTAGGGAATAAGGTCAAAATATTAGCATTCAACTGAACCAGTAAGGGCCAAATTAATGAAGTTACTGCTCCATCACAGACTTCCATACATGAAACCTGAGAAAGCGGTTGTATCAACAGCACATCAATCCATGGCACTGGTCAGCAGAACAGAAAACCCAGCCTCCAGTTTCAAAGTTTCATTCAGCTTTGGCACAGAAAGGTTAACTGGTGTTTAAACAATGCTTCTGAACAGATAATGTTAATTAAATGTTTGCATTCAAATCTTATTACACAGTGCAATAAGTTTGCTTTCTTTACAAACACTGGCGCATCCGGCGTGGAGCACAAAGCTGGGGGGGCAGACCCTAATGAGTAATAGTTCAACCCCATGGATCCTTCTAAAACTAGGAGGAGAGTGTTTGCCATCTCCAGACTGTGTTTGTATGCCTCTAAGTTTCCTCTTATTCTCCAGGGGTTTGCAAAATTATGTGTTTAAATATTCATTATCCTTCTACTCTAATGCTGCTTAAACTCCTTTTTCAAGCCCAAGGATGACATAGCCAGTGGATGAAAATTATATTCCGTAAAAACAGTCTTGTAGCAGCACTGGGTAAGTCAAATTCTCTGATGAGAAGGGAAGCAGCTAAATCATCCATCCAGATGGGAAATGTTGACAGTCCCTTAACCAGAGCAGCTCTGCATTACAGAGAGGTGTGCAATTTGGCTTTGTTAAGCAGACATCATGGAACTATTTCTCCTGTCCTCCAGCTGAGCAGGAAGTTTATTAAGCTGGCCTGTGGCTGGACATATCACCTGGCTGCTGTGTTTGCTGTCGGAATGCAGAGCTGGATGGGCCCTTTCTGCACTGACGTCATGCACTGCCATGAGGAGGATTTCTCCACGAGCCTAGGACCTATTCTTCTGACCCCAGGAGCACATTGGATGTTGTGCATCCAACTCCTGACAGGAATGCTTCATTTTGCTCTTGAGCAACCATTTCTGAGCAAGCCAGGAGCAGAATCCAGCTTTTCTTGGCTGAAGGGGTTGGGATGTCCCAAAATGGGGCTTTTTAAAGAGATGAGTGAAAAAGCAGAGAGCCCAGAGGACCATTGCTCTCCAAAGAAAATCATACAAATCAACAAGGAAAAATTCCTCTCCGTAGTTAGGCTTTCTACGATGGTCAAACAGCTGTGAGCTGTTGGGCTTAGCTCTGCTCCAGCAGAGCCCTGAAAATCCACTCCACCGTCTGAGCAAAGCCCGGGGGGACACAGCGAGGTCCCTGGAGCCTGCCTTTGGCAGAGGCTGGAAAAATCCACTCTGAGTGTGCCCCAGACTTCCTGTAGGACACTGCCTTGGTTGGACAACTGCTCCTTGCACATCCATTCCTGCCAGCCCAGGGTCTTCCCTTCAGCCAGGCTTGTCTGAGCTGTGGCTTCCTGCCCTGCCAAAGTGGTGGCCTGCAGCCAGCACAGCTGCTGGGGACACCCTTGTGCTGCCACTGACTGCCCTGGCAGGCTGGAGAGCTGCAAATGTGGCACTGCCTGCCATGCAGGGCAGCTCTCACCTTCCCCCAGGCCCAGGACGTTCACGGGGTGCTGGACAATGGTTGGGAGCACAGCATTCCACCCACCCGGAGGGCCAGGGGAGAGAATGGGGGTGATGACCAAGATTTTCAGACTTCACGTGGTGAGCCACCAAGCTCCCCTGCACATGCATCAGAGAGAACAAGAACTACCCTGTTCTGTGCTTTTTCTGAGCATGACCATCCCCTACTCAACAGCACAGGCTGTGGGGCAGAATTGATTTTCCCCACTTTATTTGCCCTCCAGAAATAACTAACAGGTCAATATCAATCCCAAATTATTTCCCTTTACCCCAATGAAAGTTTTCAGAGCAAACAGCTCTGTTTTCAGGCTGCTCTTAACACCTCCCAACATGCATGTGAAATTTTGCTGAATTTAGCCAGTGGACATCTTTTCAAAGAGATAATTTAAAAAGATGAGTTGTTTTCAGCTAAAACAGTAAAAAATACACTAGGTACTTTGTCCAAAGAATCCCTCCCAGATTTACAGCAGGCCAACTGGATTCATCAACTGTACACAGGCAAGTAATCAAAGAGATTTAAAATAGGAAACATTTTCTCCTCTGTTTGTGCTGTTTTTTTCAAAATCAGATGGCAGATACAGCATCAGCAATGTTGTGTTTATATGTATTTCTATTACATATATATAATATGTAATTTATACAAATGAATAAAGGCCCTTCCCTGGCACTTTCTAGCAGCCTGCAGAAGGTCCATCAAGAGGTAGGCATTTTTGGAAATATTAATAGAAATACACTCATGCAAAGCACACCAATATTTTTGGCTTGCTCTTTAACAGCTATAAATATTTCCAGGAGGCTGGATATCTCCTGAGATGGAGCATTACATCTTTTCACTTCCAGCTTAGCATGGTGGAAGCAGGCAAACCCCAGCATCTGCACAGGCACGTGAACCCAAGTCCAGCCCTCAACACCCCTTCGTGGCCTGGTGCTGTTGCAATTATTCCTTCTGTTTCTGCACCTTGCCTGCTTGGTTTTGCATTTTGCAGAACCTCAGGGTGGCCTCCATGGGCTGCCCCAAAGCACAGCTCCAGTGGGTGCCACTGAGCCTCCTGCTCAGGTTCTGCTGCTGTCCCAGTCACCACCAGGCAGTTTTGGCATAAAACCCACACCAATATTCAAATTTCAGCCCTGCCTGAACTGGTGAGCACTCCAAGGACCCCTTGAGTCTTTACAGTTCTGGCAGTGGTCAGGAATTCTGTCCTCTGAAAAAAACAGTGTGGAATGAAGGTCCTCAGCTACACAGAAGTGAATATTGCTTCACCAAGCCTGACAACATTATGAATTTTTACAAACTGTAAAAACAACCGTATTCCAAGCTTTGAAGTGGGGAGAAAAGCTAACTTTATGCTATAATTACAATTTATTTAGATTTCTTTTTCCCTACAAGAGAGCTGGGTTTGAAAGCACTTATTACAAAGCATAGAGGAACTTAAAGCATGCTCTTATTTAAACCAGCCTCCATCACTCTTGCTCAAAATAAATACACAACAGAGATAAAGTTTTAGTGTAACTGGACAATGCTTTCTAAATTGCTGTCCTGTCTGTACCCTTTCCAGAGGATTAACATCCACCTGTGCTGGGAGGAGGGGACAGGGAGAGGAAGACTGCACAGGACACTGCTCCTGATGTGTTCCTGCAGCCCCCAAGGGCAGAACTGGTACCTGTTACAGGAACACTTCTCAGCAGGTTCCTCAGCCACAGGATAGCCCCTGAGCAGCCTTCTGGGCAGGCCAGGTGCTGAGGAACAGAACTGTGACTTCGGACAGTGTGATGGCCTCATTTTGCTCTGAAGTTTCTTGCCATTAGTCATAAGTCCCACGCATTCCATTCACTTGCATGGTGAAAAGGCTTTTAGAGCAAAAAAATTCAGATACTTTCTGCAAGTTCATTGAAGTTCAGTATGCTGTTTTATCTCAGTGGTAGGAACATGTCTACTTCAGCTGGAAAACTTCCTGGCAGAGTGCAGGTCTTTAACAGAGGAGTCAGTTCTTGTCAACCATGCTGGAAGCTCGAGAGCTCCCTTCTCAGCAAAGCTTACACCTTCCTCACCATCACTGTGCCTTTGCACATGCCTGCAACTACATGCCCCAGAACAAGATCCTAGTTTAAAAAGTTTTGTTTTTTTGTTTTTTTTTTTTTCCATAGTTTGAACTATGGTTTTGTTTTGAAACCTTCCCATTTTTTTTCCCTGACTAATGCAGCTCATAAAGGAACACCTCCCTCAGGCCAAAAGCACGGGAGATGCTTGTGATGATCTGCCAGGATTTTAACAAGGGTGTCCTCAGCACCTCAGAACTGCACATCCATGGAATGTGGCCTGTATTAATAATACTTTAACTGCTCTCAACACGCTCAGAGACAGCCTTGATGCCAACCCACAGGTTCCCAGGGGCAGGATGACAGCATCCACACAGGCTATTAACCTGAAAGACAAACGTTTGCATTTTTTGCTAATCCCCTCAAGTATTCAGTATTTCGGAATCTCTTTCCTCATATTCACCCTCACAAGACCATGGAATTACTTATTTTAGACAGAAGGAGGCCAGTCATGTGCTGGCATTAATTGTGAGAGCTGTCACTGGTTTATGACTGTGGCACTGTCGGTGCAAAGACAATGTACCAGATTTACTGTTGAAGGGCTTTGCCCAGGAAATTGCTCAGACACAGGCAAAACCTCACCAGAAAAAGCCTTTGGGGGATGTAGGTGTGAATCATTCACAGCATGCCAGGGGAGCATTCCTCTGCACATCCGGGAGCCAGCCTGGGAGGGATGGACCCTGCCTGTGCACCCTGTCCCTGCCCTGGGGCCAGCCAAGGAGAGGAGCAGCCCTTCCCCCAGGGTTACAAAGGCATCAGCTGCTTCCAAACCTCTGCGTGGACATTCCAGCTGCAGGAGTGCAGGTGACCACTGCAGAAAGGGGCAAGGCTTGGCCTTTCCTACAGTAGATGCCACTATGGCACCAGCAGAGATCAGGAACCTCTTGATTTGCCCATACACTTTTGAATTACTTCATCAGAAGGAATATTACAGGCAGATCTAAGAGAGTCACGTAGCCGGGGTGATTTTATGCTCTTATTGGAAGATGTTGCAACAAGATCCTCTGTGCATTGTTTACATTTCCAAAATGATGAAACCAGAGGACAGAACAAATGAAACTAAAACCCTGGGATGTTTCATGTAGTTTCTACACCTTGGCAAATCCAGGTCAAAACAAAACCCCAAAATGTCTCCGCATTTTCTCCCCTCTCACAAGGGGGTAAAGAAGGATTTCTAAGTGCTGTTAAAGGATGAACTTTTAGCATCACTTTCTCATCTCCAGTTTGTTAAGAGAACACAGTGGTGACCCCCCCTGTGTGCCTGGAGAAGAAAGCTGTCATAGGAAGGTGAGGAAAATACCAGCAGTGCTGAGAGAAAGAACAGCAAGAAAGCAAGTTGAGTGTTACAGCCTTTGTTGCCAAGTGGAGGCAGATCTTTTCTTGCTGACATGACACAGGCTTTACTCTTGGGCTAGGTGTGCTGTGCAGGAAGGAGCTGGGATCCCCCCCAGCTGCTCCACTGCTCCTGGTCTGGTTAATCTCCACCAGAAAGACACTTGCCAACCCTCTCCCTCTTCCAACCATCGTAAGTATCAAGGTTAAAGATCAAAATCCACAACCAAAACATGTTGAAAGACTTGTCTTCTCTGCAAGTGGGAAGAAAGTAAGTCTGACTCTCCAGACTGCATGCTTTTCAGTGTGGGCATGCTGCACTATCAGAGTTTACACGACAGCTTTCATCAGGGCATCCCAGCACACGGTGCAAACCAGCCACTCTGTAACCCCGCAAGGCAGCAATTAATGAACCTTTGCTGCATTTCACTGAGCAGAAGGGTGAAGAACTAGACAAATTTAGGGATTTGTGCAGGATCACATAGAAGCAGCAGCACTGTGAAGGGAACATCTGACTGAAATAATGTGGATGCATAGGAAAAAGTCCAAATTCCAAAATTTGTCTGATTCTCATGGGATCACAGGCCCTAACATTTCACCAGGTCAAGCAAGTCGTGGTCTGCTCAAGGATATACATTCCTTTTTTATCGTGTAACCACTATGTGACCCTGACAAGAAGTTCAGAGGGTTCTTTTCTCTAGTGTAGGCTCTTACTGCCTTTCTTAAGGGGAGGAAGAAAAAAGGAAACAAGACCCAGGTACTAGTACAACAACAAAGCAATTCCTCCAGCCTCACTTCATTGCACTTGCAAACAGCATCACTACTTTTCTGGTCAGGTATGTATGTTTTTTTGTATATACTTCATACATACTTCTCTGTTCTGGAATAATAAATAATAATCTCTGTTCAGGGCACAGCCCAAGCAAGAATCTCACATTAGAAGATAATTATCTTGCTGTAGTTGTGCACCAAGAAGCAGCTACTCCAGCATGGACTGGGAGTATCCCATCTAGGAGAAGGAAACCAGAGCTTGGGATTGAAGATGCCATGGGGCAGACACCCAGTCCAGAATGACCTTTAATTCCCCTGCACCCCTGTTACCACAGAGCTGTGCTCCCCTGTGAACAGCAGCACTACTTTTCCCTTTCCAGGCCAGGAAGGAGGAGGGAGGGAGGTGCAAGGGCTGGTCTTGCTTTTGGTTCTAGGAGCATTGCAAGATGAAAACCATGCCTGTTGAGCAGTACCAAAGAAAAATAAACTAGGCATCCCACAGAGTCATCCAACATGTCTATTCACACTCCTAGTAAGTGACAGCTTCTACCTTTTGCAGCCAGTGGCATCAGCAGATGTTATGAATTTAGCAATCCAGCATTTCAGTGAAGCGTAAACAAATTATGGTGAACAAATGGTCCTGAAATCTGAACTCAGAGATATTTTCTTAGAACTTGATAGGGTGTGCTTACAGATCTAGCAGGGAACTTACACCAGACTTTGGAGGAGCTTATGGGAAGTGCAGTCCTCTCATTTGCAGCAGACATTCTTCTTGGGAGATTCATTCCTCTTAAGCAGAAAACATTTAGCCATTTATAAACCCTTAACCTTAAAGCTAGCAGGCATTCTGACACTGCATGCAGAAGGCTGGGCTCTCACTCATTTCCCAGGAGGCTCGAAGACTGCAGCCAAGCACATGAGGATGCCAGAAAGATGCCTCCCACAGACTTGCAGGAACCCTTCCTGCTTTTTAAAACCTGAGAAGACCTTTGGTCCAAAGCTTTGCACTGTGGAGTTCCCAGAAATGGCAACATGCAAAGAAAAAAAACACCAAGCCCTGGAGAGCTAACCTTATTAATAATCCGCTTCTCCCTGCTTGAAGTTGGTTGGGATAGAAACACTGAATCCCAAACCCAGGAAATTATGAGTGTGAAGCTGTCATGCCCAAATAAGCATGGCAGAGCTCCCAGTGACTTCACACAGTCAGCTCTCAAGTTACAGAAGCTGGAGCTGGATTTACAAGTGGCACCAACCAAACCTCCAAATCCAGGTCCTGAGGTAGCTTCAAAGGCTAGACACAAACCTTGCACCTTCTGCCATTGGCATGGAAACATTCAAAGGAGGGAATGCTGCTCTCAGTCCACTTGGGTGACAAAGTGCACACTCCCTGGAAAGGTCAGGGGCTGAGAGCCTGTGCTGCACTTTTATTGTACTTGAGGAGGAGACATGGGTGGATGGAGAACTGGCTGCTGCCAATAGAAACATTGTCTCTTATTCACAGGGACATGCAGCAGCAAAACCAAAATTACTCAAAACAAATAGTACTGAAATTACTGGGGTCAAGGACAGTGGAGCCAAGAACACCCAAGAAGGGTGGGACACAGGTACCTTACATCATCCTGACATTTAAAAGGACTTTTTGTGGTTTAACTCTCCTGGTCTCCTGAAGAGAGTCAGTGGTGTGAGCAAAACCTCTCCTTTCCTCTTCTGGAGCTCTTTGAAAGGCACAGCCGGGGTCTCTGGTTACAGACAGACCTTTCCTGCAGGGGAGGGCTCCCGGCTGCCAGGAGAGCTGCGCAGCAGCTGCAAGTGCAGCCACACAGCGAAGGACCGGGGGTTTCCTCCACCCATCAAAGCAGCCCTGCAGCAATTGGACTTTTTGGCTTTGGCTGTAACTGTGCGAGCCACGGCTGCTGACCCAAACCACGCAGGACCCTGGGTTAGCCTGTGACAGCGACAGCACAGCTGGAGCCATGCAGCGCAGTGCGTGCAGGAACGCACCAACAGGTTTCAAGCTACCATCCCAAGCGTCGCAGAAACGAGCCCATCAAGCCCCAAAACCACCCTGTTTTGGGCTGAGTGGCCCAGCCTGGCGAGCACAGCTTCCCCTCTACTCCCACGGGCTGCAAAGCAAAGCAAGGCAAAGCTTACACAAAGCCAGCCAGCTCAGAATCCCAGATTAGAAAGTGTCACCAGTTAATGTCACCTGATGGCATTGTTTAGCTAGGGATATATATGTATTTTTTTTAACTGCATGTTTATAGCACTCGTTTTGATAGAATAATCACAGCACTTAGTGTTGACTTTCATCTCCCTCATGTGACTCACCCCTTCTATTTTCCAGGGCTCAGCTGTGATTGCTGGAGTGGTTCAGCTATCTGCACTGCTGCTGCAGACTGCCTGTGCCACCAGGCTCAGATCTGGAGCAGAAGTACTGGGAGTCGGTGGGAGTCCGGATCAGGAGGGTTTAATCACCCTGCCTCTTATCTCTGCAGCTGGCTCTGCTGCCTGTCTGCTGACTGCAAAGGGACAGGGCCAATCTGGGGCTTAAAAGGTAGATTTGGCTTCAGTCTCATCTCTAAATATGTATGGTCAGAGACATCTTTGTTTTACAAATACATATTGCTTTAAATATAGATATATATATTAAGAGATACTTTTGATTATATATCCAAATAAATACACACAAGGTTTTGAAAGCTTCCCTCTCAAACAATGAGGGAGAAACACCTTGTTTTGGACATAGAAAAATTCTCACAGGAGTTTGGAAGAAATGTCCCTGCCTCCCAACTCAAAAGCATCCAGACAGTCCTTAAGGAGGTTTTCCCAGGTGCCAGGGGCTGGCAGGGCAGAGCAGAGGCAACCAGAGCCTGCTGCCCAGCCCTGGCACAGAGGAACCCCGCGGTGACAAAGTGGCCGTGCCCTCTGGCCCCAGTGACGAGCTGGGTGGCACAGCAGCTGCATTGAGCAATGTAAAGGTGGTGGGGAAATAATTTCTGTTTCCTGTAGGGTTTCATCATTTTACATATTTTTACATAAGCCAGTATAAAACCTCTTGGCTTTTTCCAACAGCATTAGAAGCATAGATAAACATGCAGATTTCCATCAACACTCCTTGAGCTCACTTTCTTGCCAGTTTTCAGGAAAAACTGCCCATACATGACTTGCCAATTTTAATGGAATTTTGGCTCAAATAATTTTTAACTACTTAATACAGATCACATTTATTATCACCATCAGTGGAAAATATTATCTTCCCAGATTTCCTTGTATCGTAAGCAGTGGGAATAAAAGAAATTCACTCTGCAGTTATATAAATATGTAAATCCATTACAAATACAGCATTGAATGCATTTTCTCGAATTCCTATGCTGTTTGCAGCTTTGTTTCTGGCAGCAGCAATATCCTTCTGCTGTTGATTGGATTGCCCTTCAGCCTCAGAATAATTCCTGGAGTAAGCTTACTGCTGAATGCTCTTGTGACATAGTAACTCATGTGGCATTAGGGAGCTGTTTCTGTTGCTGGAGTCCATTTGTCCCTCATACGTGCACACATTTTGAGTTCACGTTGGATGCATCTCTCAAGCTGTCCTAGAGTTTGATGATATCCATCACCCCTCTGCAGCTCCAGCTCTCCTGTTAAATTCCATTAAGCACTAGGGGTCAGTCAACTGTATCAGAAACATAAAGCAATTTACCAAAGCATACATTTAATGAGGCTTCAGGGAGGGAAAGGATGACATGTACATGTTACAGTTTTAGGAATCAGACCTAAACCTGTAGTGGATAAAGTCTAAACCATGATGAGTCTCTGACAAATCCTCAGCATAACCCCATGCCAGGATTCTATCAGCAGACTGCATAACCTACACTGTATCATGTGTTAGGACTTACCTGTAGCTGTAATTTACCATGCTTTCTCTTTAGATTAAAAACCAACCCCAAAGAAATATAACAAATACCTCAAACACCCAAAAGTTGTTTGTGAATTCAAATTCTGTTGCTGCTGCTGAGGAGCTTTCTCACAGTTGTGCACAAGGAGATGGGAGTTCAGTTTTCTTGCAGTGAAGCTGGAGGCTGGTTCCCACCCCACAAGCCTGCGTGATTTTTGCTGGGCACCAACCACTGTGAGGAACCAATGCACAAAAGCAGACACCCTGATGACAGTGCCAGCAGGAGGAACAGAACCTCAGGTGACCCCAGTGCTCACAGAAACCCAGACCTTCCTGCTTCCTGAACCGGGATACACCTCCAGTAAAGCCCTTTGTGGGCACCTGTGTCCCTGCTGCAGGGGATTAGGGAGCAAACAGGACCAAGGTAGCAGTGAAAGCCTCAGCACGTTCAGCCAGAGCAGAGGTGCTGAGCAGTGGAACGGGATGCACACAGAGCTGAAAATGAGAATGTTTCAGCTGTGTCAGAGCTCTCTTGCCTTACCAGCTGTATCATTAAAGCAGCTTTGTTGCAGGTGTTCATCTACACCATTCCCCACCCTCTGCTTTCACTAAAAGTGGTATCTCTGACTTGCTCCAAGTGGAGGCCAGACTGGAAAACGTTCAGGCTCTCTGGATTCCTCCTAATGATGGGAACGACCACTTCACTTGCTCTCACCCAGTACAATCCAGCTGCTCACACCTCCTTCGTTCCAACACCTCCTCTGCCCCCACCCTGCACAGCCGCCCAGCTGAGGGCTGGAGCGCTGCAGTCACCAGGCAGCAGGACAAGCTCTAACTGCAGTGGCAAAGCAGCAGATGAGGATTACAAAAAACCAGCCAGAGACTGCAAAAACACAAATGATTCAAGGCACAAGTAGGGTTTCACATACCGCTCCCTGGGCTGTTGGGTCACTTCACTGTTTTGCAATTCGTGCTGACTGCAGTGGTTGGGAAAGGTAAGAGAACCAAACAGCAAAAGCAACCTTAAGGAAATCTAATTTAGGGAAGAGAATTGCACAGCAGTGCAGTTCTCAAAGTGACTCATAACAGGCAGTACCATTCGGAGCCAGTGGTGTCCTTCCACTCCAGTGCAAGACTCTGTTTGTCCCATGTCTTTTGGAAAAGAGATACCTGCTTAAGTGAGGACAGCCAGTACCAAAGTGCAAGCAAACACCACCATGCCTCTGCAGGCAAAACTGTTTCCCTTTGCCACAACAAGCTCTGAAGAACAGATGAAGACATTAGTCTGATTTGTGCTGAATTTTACCAAATTCCTCTCCTTAAGGTAGACTGATGGCCCTCATTCTTTAAAGGCAAAAAACATTTGGAAAATGTCTTGCTGTCTCCAAGACTGGGAAGAACCAGAAAGCTAAAACAAAGGGGGAAGGGGGAGCAACCCAAGCTCTTTGTTCCAGTTGGCATGAAAGAATCATTCTTACAATAGCTCATTTTCTCCTTCCCCCCAACAGCTGACAACTCATGGCAACTAAGGACAGGGCTGCTATTGTCGTTAAGCAAATACTTGTCCAATCTACGTAGGAAAAAGAAGAGCTCCAGAGATGACGACATGTTCAAAATGCTCAAAATGCTCGCAAGGGCATCCCAGGAGGCAAATAAAGAGACAGAGCAGTGGAGGAAAGGGTTCCTGAAGTGAAAACAGGGGACAGAGAAGTGGCCTTGCAGATGCAGCTGCTGCAGAAGTGGAAGGGTCAGATTGCTTGACCCAGACAGGGACCCAGGCTCCGAGGGTCGCCACAGATGCCAGGCTGTCGTCATCCTCTGCAAGCCCCTGCTTCTGCAACCACACTTTTCTGGGGCACACTGCACTCATCAGCATTCATTTCTGCATGAAGTGATGGCAAGGACAGTTCTGAGCACTGGGAGAGTCCCTTTTCCTGAATCCTACCCACAGGACAGCTTATCTCAAGCATTCAATGAGCAGCGTGCACTGAGGACGCATACTTAGAATCTTTCACCAAAAATTGTTTTAAAAACCAGTGAAGAATCAAGCAAACAAACAAGTCACCACACTCCCACACAAAATGTGTTTATTGTTAGAAATCTCCTCTTTCAGTACAGAGCCTGAACTCTCCCCCATACAAAGCATTTCTGCATGTTCACCGCTCCAGCCACTCATTTCAGGGGAGGATGGGGGCTATACATCACAACCTTAACATGCAGGATGGCTTCCAAACAAAGCACAGCACACATTTTTCCATGAGCACTCCTAATCCTCAAAGCAGGGGCACGAATGACTACAGCCCAGATGTGGCAGCATTTGTTTAGTGGTTGGAATAAGGGCAAGTCTGCCTTCAAGGTTATCAGCCTCCTCCTCCCACATGTCCCACAGGGCTGTAGCCCTTCCTTTCACGACAAGTTGAGCAGAAGAGCTCCTGCAGTCACACCAGAGCTCGCTGGTGACATGGGGACAGCAGGCACACAAAGGAGTCTCTCCTCTGCAGTGGCACTGAGGGACATGGCCAGAGCCTGCAAGACCAAGAGTCGCAAGAGAGGCTGGGGGAAGTCTGGCACAAGGGGCTTTTCGTGCCTTTTCATGCCTTAACAGGGCACCCTTCAGCTCGGTGGGCTCTTCTTTATGGATTGCTCCAGGGGCTGCAAGTGTAAGCAACAGAATCACCTAAATCAAACACCTGAGGGCTCCCAAATGCACAGACTCACAAGTACCTGTTCACAAGTACCTTGTTCAGCCCTGCAGAGGGCTTTGGTCACAGGGGATTTTACCCATTTGCAGTCCCAGATCTACAAAACCAAGCTGCTGCCAGGCATCCCTGGCTGCCCAGACAGACCACGCTCCATGGAGCAAGGCTGTCTGCTGGGGGCAGAGGTGACATCCTGTGTGCCTGCTGCCAGGCTCCTCCTTGGCTGCCCTTGCTGCCCTGCTCCTGACAGCTTTGCATGTCTTCAGACATGCTTGCAACAGCCTGTTTATATTCATCCCCACGAACATCTCGGTGCTCGCCAATGTTTTCAAACTGGTGCTGGCTCGGCTGCAAAAAACAAGATAGATGTGAGGACAAGAAGAATCATGGGAATTTAAATTTCACTCCAAGCCTCTAAGTTCCATCTTCTTCCAGTTGGATGCCACAACACACAGTATGTAAAGTCCCAGGATTTTACACAATGGTGGCAACGCTGGGAAAGCCTGGCTCAAGAGCCCAACACTTCTTTGGTTTCACTGCAATGCTGGACATTTGTAGTGATTTGCAGCTAAGTCTACTTTGGCTGCAGAATGGCAGCATTTCCTGCACAATGGCTGTGGATGTACAAGTCAACTCCACAAAACCACTGTATCTTGCTGCCAGCCTCATGCAAACCCTTCAGCAAAATGTTGGCTACGCACAGCTGTGCTCTGGCAGCAGGGAAGTGGGACATGCAGCACCACAAGAGAGCACAGCCACAAAAAATGGCTTTTATTATGCTGGCCCTCGGAGATGCTTTCACAAAAGGAGAAAAAAAAAAACCTCAGTTTTTTTCAGTCTGATAGATTTTGTTTCTGAGAACATCATGCTTCAGTTCTCTTATCAACTACTGAAGAGTTTGGAGGTTTTCAGATTGTGAAATACCTAAGAAGCCACAGCAGACAGGCACTATGCAGATAAACAATCTCAGCACAAGAGCAGCTGCAGAAAGGCAGTAAACATGGCCTTCTGCAGCTAAACATTGTAAGACAAAAACAAGAAAGCATCCATGATTAGGGCAATTTATAGCCTAAAATAAACCTGAAGACTGATGGAGAACACAAGACCAAGAGAAACCATTCCTTCCATTTCACCAGTTTTGTAATTGCTTTGGAACAGGAGAGGAGAAGAATTTAAGAGATTAAGGGAAAGTCACTCTTCATTCCCCATGAGTCTGATCCAGAGCTTATTGAAGTCAATTAAATGAATCCTACTCCAGGCTCACTGGATTTTTTCAATCAGGCCACATGAGATGATTCCTAAAGTGGCTGAACATGAAGCATCAAATTTATTTCAGAAAAATATATTTAATCATCACTTTCCTTTAAGGTAATCACAGAGCCCACGAGACAGCTAAAACTCAATGCATCTAGCCACAGCAGACAAAGGTGAATTGCTGTGAGTAGCATCAATTTAAGAAAGCAACATTTGTTTTCAACATTTTTTCCACCCATTTACTGCTAGCATGCCCAGGATGACTAGAGGTGATAAAAGAAAATAGTGTTGCTCTCTGCTCCTTCTCTCCAGCCCAGTGAACCTGCACATTTGAACTTGCCCATTTGAACTTGCACATTTGAACCTTCACTGTGTGCACTCAGGCTCATTCTTTCCTTGAATTTTTCTGTTATTTCTTGTGAGGAAAACCTGCAACTGAGAAAAGCTGATAGCACATGACAAAAAAACCCCCGAGAATCCATGTGTAGATTTGACTTAAACTGCTCTTAATTCATCATTTACAGTTGTTTTGGCTTGTGAGTGAATGATGACTCTTTAAATTGGAGTTTCCCCTGAAATTCTGATTTTACAAGCAAGTTTTTAAGATTTTATTCAGGCCTCTGTCCAGAAGGGGGAAATTAATGGTTCTTGCAGTCATTATCTTTTGGGTCACGTTTTTTGGTTTTTTTTTGTGTTTTTTTTTGTTTGTTTGTTTGGCTTTTTTTTTTTTTTTTCTGATAGGAACTTTCTGAAACAAAGGCTGAGTCAAGAAAAAGACTGGTTTTTCAGCTTCCATTAGGGTAAAATGGAATGTTCTTCTTTAAGAAAACAAAGACACAAAATCATAAGCAAAAGGATCCCCCAGAGCCACAGTGTGCACAGTGAAGAAATGTTCAGCAGTTCATGCAGGTGACTTCACTGGGTCAGCAGCTGCCTGTGCTCTGAAGCTCCTTGACAAACATTCCTGGCTTTAACCTTTCCAGGATTGAACTAACTTCTTGTTGTCATTAAAATGAATTAAGATAATTTTGATGATTTTGTTATTTTGGAAAATAAACATTTCTCTTCTTTGGAACAGGTGCTCTTCCAGATATAACCAGCCCTACAACAGAGATATTGTACAACTCCATCACTGCTGTACTAACAGACATGTTAATTTCTTCAAACCTGAAATATTCATAATGAATGTGGAGCACAAACTGCCTCCCATGTCTGTACTCAAAACAGGTCTTAGAAATAGTAATGCTTATAGAAGGAAATAATTTAATTAGGCCTATCCCAACAAGGTCTCTTTCAGCAATTATAAAAGGGGGAAAAAAGAAAAAAAATCTATGTTCTGTTCTAACTCTAAAGTTAGTACTGACTCCTGCTGCTAAGGTCAGTCTCAGGTTCCATCTCATCCAGAAAAACAATTAACAGAGCTGGTTTCTTGAGGCATGTCATGTGTGCACTTACTCCACCATCAGGGAGCCTAATCCCTACCCACCCTGCCCAAAATCTTCTCATCTTGCACATTCTAAACACACCTCTCCTGATGCACCGACAGCATCCCACGTATTGTTACACCACAGAGAAGGACAGCAGCTCATAAATATCCAAAAGACAAGTGGTTCTTTGTGCCCACATGTCCTGTGCTCCAAAAGCTCACTTGTGCCATGGCAGTGAGTGCTGGGATCCCAGGGAATTCTGAGCTGCTCTTGGCCCTGCTGGAGTTGGGGTTTGACCTGAGGGGTGATGCAGCATGGCCTGCATGAGGAGCAGGGGGACACAGGGTGCTCCTGCTAAGGCGTCTCTTCCCTGGTTTTAAATACAAGTGCTCTTATGGAAGGCTATGCAGTTCCAGCTCCTCCATGGACAGCAAGGGAACTGACTCTGGTTTCAGGGGAGGATGAACTCACAGAGTGCTGCAGCTTTGATGGGTTTTGCTGCTGCTTTAACACAGTGGGTTTCTTCCCCCCTGCCCCTTGCCAGCTCTTGCCCAGCAAACCCTGACTGTGTCCTGAGCAATGAGTGTCAGCTCCTTCCACTGGCATTATTTCTGCATTCATGACCCCTTCTACTTGGCCATTCTCACAGCAGTCACTGCACTAGAGAGTAATAGAAAAGTTTTGCTGTGTTCCCACTCTTTCTTTAAGTGAGAGCTCCTCTTAAGACAGAAGTAGCTCCTCTCAAATAGTGCAGCTAAGGAGAGGCAGCAGGACTCTCAAGAACCCCTAAGGAAGACAAGGAGACCAGAAACATTTTGAGTCAGAATTTTACTTGTTATTAATTCCATTCTGGAGAGTGCTGCGCATAGGTAGCACTGGAGCAAACAGTATATCTGATTTTTGCTCAGTGCTACCAGGCCTGGCAATCACACCATGGAATCAGAGGTTTACTATTTAGCTCTGCATTAATAGTGGGCTGGCCTGCACATTAATTTTCAAACTAAGGCAGAAACCACAAATGATTAGGGCTGAAGTAGTTGTTAGCCATGAATGATAGGTCTTTGGAGCTTCCAAGTCCATTTTCAGTTGTTGTTCAAGATTTCTGGAAGACTTTTCACCAGTTGAACTGAGTCAAATAATGGTACATTTGTGTATTCCATGTGTCTGTTTTTTGTCAATGTGTTTGCACACATTTTGTTTTCCAGGACACGCTGGTTCTGGAGAGACAGCAGACATTTGAGAAGGCTGAACTGAAGTGCAAACTGACCAATATATTAAAGCAGCAGAAGCTGCAGAGGAGCCAAGGTCCTACAGAAGTGAAGACATAAGAGAGAAATAAAGAGAATAAAAAATGCAGTGATGTAGCCAGTTAGTCTTACCTATTTTGGGTTGTTTTGGTTGCATCTCCTTAAGTATTTTTGCAAGAACCTTCTTGGGCAGAAGGAAGAGGAGGGGAAAAGCAAACCTGCTGGGTTGGAAGTAGAGGCTCTGTGCAAGGATTATTCCCTAGACATGCCCTCCTGGAAGGAAACACACAGAGCTGCTGAGCTGCTCCCTTGGGAAGATGCAGCACTCTCAAAGCAGGTGGTCAAGACTGATGTGGTGTGCTTCTGCCACAGCTTTTTATTGGCAATATTCCTGCCAGCACAGCCCTGTTATTGAGCTTCCCCGCTGTCCTGATCTGGTCTGTCTGCTCTGATATTTTTAATTTGGAAAGTGATTTCTAAATCAGAAACAAAGTGAAGAAAGAGGGACATGCCATCAGTCTCCGTGGCCTGTTTGAACTTCGGACTAGTCTGAACAACTCTGACTTGCCAATAGGATTCCAAGAATGCATGGAGGCTGCCTTATTTTTAAATTTGCTTGGGAATATACTTCTCAGCTGCTACACAGGAAACAGTCAGCCCATCCATTACAATTGCTTTCCTGAGACCAGATTTGAGGTATTTTATGAAGTCTATGAGGTATATTTGATTAATTATGCAAGATTGGGGAACTGAGTTGCTTTGAGATCCCACAGATGGGCACGTAAAGGACAAACAAAGTAAGTACTCCAAAAGACAAACATAAACATGCCTGCAAACACAATTGTTCACTCTGCCTTGAATTACAAAACAGCATTTTTTACATGGCTGGAGTCTTAGGTCATAGCAAGTGTCAGTGGAGAAGAATTCAGAGAGGCGAGGATGCAATATTCTAGAAATACGTCTGGTAGGACCTGGCTTTGGAAGCAACTTTTCTCAGAGAAAAGGCTTTAATAACAAGCAAGTGTATCAGATTTCTGCAAACACACTGTTAAGGTCGGCAGAGCAGCTGGCAGCAAGGCGAGTTCTGTGACCTGCTCCTGAACCCTCCAAACTCATTTCCTGTCAAACCTCAGGCCCAAGAGGACAAGCAAAAAGCTGTTAAGCTCTTTTCTAGAAGAGTCTGAGATTAGAATTCCAGTAATGGCTCAAATTCCTTTCCAGTTGTCCTGAACTGGCCACTTCCAGCGATTGCTGTGCCGGATGGCAGCGCTGTCCTCCTCTGGGGAAGGAGGAGGGAGCGGGGGTGGAAGGAGGAGCGAGGCCATGGAAAATGGGATCCAGCTTTTCCGACGGCAAACAGCAGAGTCAGATGTGCCTCGTTTATTGAAATTAGCGCTGCCTCCCGGGGATGGGAGCAGGTGGTGGGGATGGCCCAGGTGTCCTGGGCAGCAGAGGGAAGCGTGGATGCCCTGTGCCTCTTCCCAAAGGCGAGCACCCAGCAGTCACCGTGCTCATTCCAGTATGGGAAGCACACAGCTGCACGGATTCTGTGGAAACACCTCTTAAGATCTCGAGTAATACCACTCTAAGATCTTCCTCTGTTCCAAAGTGGATCCAGCAGCTCAGAACACATAAATTAAAAGAGCTTAGCAAGGAATACCTATCCAGTTGCTTCTGCACAGAACCTTCCCAGTTTTCTGCACCGGCTCTGCGAGGGCGTTTGGTTTCACAAGGAGTCACGGCAAACACCTCAAATGCCTTTTGGGTTTATTTGGCAAGACCATTCTGGAGCCAGATTCTTCCATCCTGTACCATATCTGTGGACAGAAAGGTATTGTTCAACACCAGGACACATCCCCTTTCCTTCCATCTTAAGGAATCACCAGTATTTCTCTCTTTCTCTTTTTTCCTTTTTTTAAAAATTTGCTCAGCCATCATCAACCTTTCTGTCAGCACCTCCACCTCTACAGCAAAGAAACAAATATTATCATGAAAGTTTGGTTTTCCCGCATTTCAGAGTTAAGAGGCAGCAGGGACCTGAATTTTTTGTATCTCAGTATTTTTTGATCTTTATTTTTTTTGTATCTCAGTAGCTATCTTCAATTTCATCTTCCTTTCCAATTATGCCGTTATAAACTAAACAACATATCTAAATATATAGCAGACTATTTGTATTAAGATGTAAATCCAATAATAAGGAAAAATGTTAAGGAAAGCAAGAGAGTAAACTTTCAGCAAATTAATCAAAACATTTGCTTTCCATGTGGGTGAAAATGTGAATAAATCATTACGGACAGGCTTGCTTGTGATTTTGTTTGCGTTTCTGTATTATTCTGTCTATTATTGGCCAGAGGCTTATATTCATTTCTGGAAATGATCCAGCCTCTGATAAATAGCACTTCCATAGCAGGTGTATAAACTGAACAAATTCTACCGTCAACAAAAAGTTAATATTTGGCAGGATTTTTGGATTTGGGTCTGTTTCCTCTAGTCAGTTCATTAATACAAAGTTTAACTGCCTTCCCTCCCTAACCCAGAAATAGCAAACAACCTCTCCTCTTTCCCCCAAATCACAGAGCTCCTGATCACTGGTTTGTGTCCCAGGGCCTCCAGTGCTGCTCACAAATCACAATGGCCACCACGCAATCCTTCATGTCAGAAAGGCTGGAGAATGCTTCAGCGGGATTAGATGTGTTTTCCAGATTTACTGCTGAAAATCTGGGAAACCTAGGGATGAAGAGAGCAGCTAACATTTTAGTTGAGCTCAGTGACTCTGAACTGGCCAGGGCAGCTGCTGGCTGAGCAGGGGCTGACCTGCAGCCAGCACGTAAAAATGCAGGGCTAAACAGAGAACAAATAAATGAGGAAAATGCCACCCTGGGAGAAGAAGGCTTGAGCTCCTCTGCACAAACCACAGCGTAACAAGATCAGCTCCCTCATCCAGGGCACAGCCAGACTCTGCTTTCTCCTCACAGGCTTCTTTCCTGAAAGCAAAGAAAGCTCTGTTTCATGGATCAAGGTGGGATTCCCACCTATGGAAGCAGCCTGATGAGCAGCTACAGCCTTTACCTGTGGGCTCTGACTGGGAATCTCTTTGTTCCCAGTGTTTATTGCAGGGCTCTCAACTGCTGGCTGCTCTTCCCAAGCATTTGGGTCTGAACTTGAGCTTCTCAGGTTCTTCCCCATGAAGCCCTAGCTGTGTTCAGGAGTATTCCTGCACTTTGAAAAGGTTGGATGCACCTGGGGCACATTTCCAGCGTTCACTTGACTGCAATAAATTAAGAGTAGCTGTAGCCTCTCTCGACAGAGGAGGTGTGCACAAGCAGAAGTTTGTACCTATTGGGGTAGTCTGAAGAAGTGTACAAGGACAGAGATTTATAACCAAATCCTGTAGAATGTGCTGAAAACCATGCTCCCAAGATACTAATCACAGAGCATCAAGAGGCCTAGGACTCAGACAAAAACAAGTTTTTCTTTCACTTATATAAATCATTTTGTTGCAACCAAATCAAAAACTAAACTTGACAGTGCCAGGTCTCACTGACCTCAGTCCAGGACAGCAGTAAATACATGTCTACCCTAATAAAGTTCCACTTGGGTTAACAAGTTAAAAACATATTTACTGCTGTTTTGAATGAGAACATTTGCATTTTCATCTATTCTTACAATTAGGGCCCTGTGGAGAGCTAAAAACAATTCCAAATTCATTATCAAAGTATAAATAAATCAGAGCAGCACTTCCCTGTGATGATATGGCCAAGGCATTTATGCTCAATAAAGCACAAGATATGTGAAGTTTACCCTAGAAAAAAGGATATCAGAATAAAACTAGAAGCAGACTCTGTACTGCAGATGCATTTCAGATTGTAGCGGAAAACGTTCTTGCAAGCCACCGGGCTGTATTGGGTGATTTTTTTGGGAGGTGTTTCATCCTCTGGTACCGGCTCACAGGCTCAGCCCTTTTCAGACCTGAAGGCACAAGTGAGCCCCGAGCAAGGGGCAGAGCTGAGGACAGGAGCACAGATGGCTCAGGGGGCCAGCACAGAGCTGGGCACTGACCTGAACCAACACCAACAAGGCTTTCCCCATGCCTAGGCAGTCCTGCACCAGTATGATTAATTTGACATCCTTTTTTACTAATGCCATAGCTTGACATGGGAGGAATTTCGGGAAGCGATGCAAGAGATTTTTGTGAAATTGATAATTTGGTTTTTGCTGGTTTTTTTTTCAAGCAACTTTTTTGCTTGAAAGCTGTTTTCTTGCTTAGCAGCTTTCAAGGAAGTGTTACAGCTGGGGAGGCCCAGTTAGAGCTGGGTTTGTTAGCAATCACCAGAGAACGGTGCAGGAACAGCTTTGTAACACCCTGGAACTCTGCAGGGACATCTTTGGGGCTTGCTTGTTCTGGCTGACCATCATAGGAAGGAGCCTCACAGAGCTAAATTAAACTAGCAATATATGCAGGGTGATTGAAATTTAAAGGCTGCCTCACTCAGAATATGCTGAGTTGGAAGGGACCCACAGGAGTCACTGAGTCCCAAAAATAGGGGAAAGGAAGTGGAGCATGGCTGTGCTCCTGTCCCTCCTGCTCTTGGGCAGAGCGGATGCCAGCTGCCCAGAGAGCTGAGAGGAAGCTGGGCTGCAGGTGGAGGCTTTGAAAGAAGATTGTTTCTGTCATGAACATTAAGGGAATTGCAGGGGATAATCACTGGAGAAGGAGGGAGCTACAGCTAATCACGTATCCCAGCAAGAAACATAGTTCATTAAAGGGGGTTACCAAAAGAGGCAAAAAGAGGACAAGGTTGGAGCACTGCAAAAGCCAATGACTATTTCTACATTGGAGAGTTTAGAATAACAGCTCCCAAGCAAATTGAAAACAAGAAACTGAATTAGGTGCAGATGGTCTGCTCCTGAATAAACTTTGCTGTGGAAGACACCACAAGGCACTGCTGAAGCATCAATATCCATACCCAGTGTAACAATACATTTATCTTTGGGGGTGGGGCACGGAGTGGGGAGGAAAAAACCCTCACAGGTCTAGACAA
Source organism: Onychostruthus taczanowskii (assembly GCF_017590055.1). NCBI lineage: Eukaryota > Metazoa > Chordata > Aves > Passeriformes > Passeridae > Onychostruthus > Onychostruthus taczanowskii. Next base: position 5,847,144 of record NW_024502458.1, read on the forward strand.
GGTTAGATCAGCCTTATTTAATATTATCAGTGAGAGCTAAACTCAATTTATTACCAAAGGCCACGGGAGTGTGTGAAGCCCTTCAGAAACAAACTTGGTTCATGTAGTCCCTCTCCCTCCCTTCTCCCTGCCCAAATTCAGTGCATACTCTACAACAGCATTGACATTTTGGAATCCAGTCTTACAGATACCTCAAGGTTTGGCATAAAAACAAATAGCTGTCATCTGGAATAAGGCATCTGGGAAACTTGAGGAGCAAGTTAAATAGGAATTGGTTTGAGTCTTCAGAAAACCTATTTTTTTTTAGGAATTACAAAGGTAGAATTTAGGATTAGTTGTTTCTATTGAACAGCATGCAGTGATTTTCCTCACTAGTAGGAAGTTATATTGTATCTGAATATTTAGCAAAAGTTTCTGAAGGACATTGTCCAACAATCTGAAATAATTTCTAGGAATTCTCGTGAAAGCATTAAGAGACATACTCTGTAGTCATAGTATTCATTTAGGAAGGCATCCATAAACTAATCTCTCAAACCTTTTGCTTTTAACTTCCCATCTAAACAGTACTTGTTACACCCAAGGACAGCGTAGTAAAACGAAAACTTCCAGCAGTATTTCAATAGAATGTTCATCTTCCAAAGAGCAGGAGTTTGGTTGCGAAGCAAACATTGCAGCATAATGTCACAAATGCTCAAAAGCAGAGATATTATTACAGCAGAGGTATTATTAACAGCAAGAGGAATTTTTAGGTCAAGAGTATCTCTCTAATAAGATTCCTAAAGACAAAACCCCCCACATCAATGAAAACAAGAAAAATTACTCTTAAATCCTTCTCATCCAAGCACTCAGATCCTATAAGGTCATATTTACAGTCCATAAGTTGTTCTGCATTTAGAAATTAAAAGAAGTCTCAAGAAGAAAAATAATCACAACCCCAAAGTGGCAGCCACCTTCACTGTAAATTAGGCGACCTCCTCTGTATTTTAAACTAAAGTATGCAAAAAGATAAGTGTGCACAGAGGGAAAAAACATCCTACACTGTTTGTCCTCCTGGTCTTACTACACAAAGGACCAAAAGATCTAGAACAAGGAGACATAAATAATTTAGAAATATGCCAAAACTTTGGAAATGCCCACCCAGAAAAACTAGACAGAGTGTAAATTTTTGCTTTAGTCAAGCCAAGAACTTCCCCAGATAATGACAACAAGATGAGAAACTCAGGATAATCAGAATAAGTAGAACATCTGGATAACTACGAAAAAAATGTAGGAGTAAACTATCACATTGCAAGAGTGAAAGCCTGACCCTGGTGTATAATTTTGTAGGACTTTAGAGACTGCAAATGCTCTCTGGTATTATGGACAACACCATTTTGTTATGGAAAAGGCAGAAGGACAGAGTATTTGCTGCTATTGCTGAGCCGCAGGCGTGGGATGCTCCCCCTGAGATTGCTCTGTGCCCATGCACAGTTGCAGCCTCCATGTCATGTTCCTCAGAATTCCCTGCACTGCTCCAGCTCCCTCAGATCTCATGCTGGACACAGATGTGGTTGGTTCCTGAGATAATTGACTGCTAAGATAAAAAGAAGATAAAGAGGACAGAAAAAAAGATAAAGTTACAATTCTCTGCTGTTTCCGCCTCCCAGTTCCCAAGACCTTCCATTTGTCCCACTCCAAAGCAGTGGTTTCAGTTAGCACTTCCAGAACTAACTGGTGTTAACTTTTAACATGGGTTAAAAACACAAATAATTAATATTAACCTCCAGGTTTTGTAGGCTTGAGAAAATTTTTTTATAGAAGATAACACTTATATTTTGCTATGTGTCCCTGTTTTGGTTTGGTTTTGTTTTAAATCATAAAGTTGACCTCATGATGTTTATGAATTTGTGTCTTTGGAAAAATGAAAGAAATATCAAACCTGAGAGTTGGGGTTGTCCAGCCTTGGAGAAAAGAACACTCTGGGAGCCCTCAGAGCACCTTCTAGTGCCTAAAGGGGCTTCAGGAGAGCTGGAAAGGGACTTTTCCAAGTGCAGGTAGTGACAGCACATGTGACAGGGGAATGGCTTCAAACTGAAGGAGGGCAGGGTTAAATTAGATATTGGGAAGAAATTCTTTACTGTGAGGGTGCTGAGGTCCTGCCCACAGAAGCTGTGGATGCCCCATCCCTGGAAGTGTTCAGAGCCAGCTTGGATGGGGAGCTGAGCAACCTGGGAGAGTGGAAGGTGTCCCTGTCTGTGGTAGAGGGGATGGAACTGGCTGATCTTTAAGGTCCCTCCCAACCCATTCTAGGACTCTTTCCAATGAACAGAGCCACAGACCCTACAGAAGGAATGCTTATAATTTTACCAAAACCAGAGTTAAAAGGAGGATGTGCTACTGTTTCTACATTATAAATAGTGGATAGTGGGAAAAAGGAAAAAAATGTAAATTAAATAAACGGTTCCAGAATGCTGAGCACAGATGCCAAAGACACAGTAGCATTTTTGTGGTGTTTTGACAAAGCAGTTTTGTCTGTGACACACTGTAACAATAGTCCAGAAAACTTGACTGGAACCCTGGCACTGGCCAATGCAAAGCCACGTCCAAACAGAGAGCAAAGCAGGATGCGCATGGCAAACCATACGAAATGCAATGCAAATAATTTTCCAGTGCTAACCGTGTGAAAAGCCTCCATCTGAAGGCTCTGAGGCGGAGAAGCAGTGGCAACACCGAGTCCGAAATTCTGCACGTCCCCGTCCCGTAGCGAAAGCGTCGCTGGCAAACCACGCTGGAGCAGGGCTGGAGCAGGGCTGGAGCAGGGCACGGCACCGGCACACACCAGCCAGCTTCACTGAGTGTCTGCAGTGCTGCCTTCTGTGCCAAAACACCGAGGTACAGCACGCTGTGGGCGCTCTGCTTCCTTCTTCTGCCTCTCTCAGGGCTGGGATTGAAGGCACTTGAGACCATGGTTCGTGTTCAGACTCAGGTGTTTGTTGTTGCTTGTCAAGGCTGCAGCCCCACAGCAGTGAGTTCTTTCATTAGCAGGCACAAAATGGCTAACTAGCTCTTGTCACAAGGTCTTTTAAGGCTAAACTATCCAATTAAGAAATGATACCTACATTATTTTCCTTTTTAAGCAATAACTCATCGCTCAAAGTCTGCAATGTGGACTTTTCTGCCCAATTACAAAACACCACCCAAACCCATGAAAAAGAAGGAAGAAGAAGGTAAAGAAGCACAACTTGTTTCCACTCTAAAACCTCCATCTTGCTTCATATTTATTACTATATTCTAAAACCCCAAACTCTAGGTTTTCCATCCTGTGATATTACACACTTCTAACCAACTCCACACCCGTGATCCCAGTGCTATCAATCAATTTTGGAAGCCTTCTCTGCAGCCTCAGGTAAAATGCAGTGTTCTCCTGTGGGTCTGTGCCTTTCAGCACAGAAAGTCTAGAATTTTCAGCATCCAGGGTTCCAACATCAGGTGACTTCACTGAAGCTTGGTTTGAACCAGAACAACAGATCTGCGTTTCCTGCGCTTTTGAAGAATTCCTTGGCCTGCAGCTCAGCAGGAGGGAGCTATCAAGCTTGGCCTTGAGTCATGACATGAGGAAATGTCTCTGAGTTTCTTCTCCAGGTGGATCTCTCACAGCATGGAGAGCAAACAGCCCTGCTGCAGTTCCTCTTTAGCTGTGAGTGATTGTGCTCACTCTAAGAGGCTGCACAGGAGCAAAGAGCTGCCCTGCCCTTCCCTTCAGGAGCAGCTTCCCGTCCTAATTCCATTTCCCAGTACTGGAGCTGTCCATCCTAAAGTGTGCAGTGACACTGAGAGAGGCACCAACAACACCCTGGTGCTTGTTGAAGGAAGCCAGCACCACCGGACATTTATTTATATGCCTGTAACTTGGGAAAGAAAGAAAAGAAAAAAGAAATTAAAAAGAAAAGAAAAGAAAAGAAAAGAAAAGAAAAGAAAAGAAAAGAAAAGAAAAGAAAAGAAAAGAATTAGAGGTCTGCAGGCAGTTTGAGGCTCTGCTGACCCAGGGCCAGTTGCTCATCACACACAGCAATGAATCTCATACACCCCATACCATACCTGGCAGCCAGTGCTTTGTATGGCATGTGCTTTACTTATGAATAATTCCAGAGATAATTGGGAAAATTCTGTAGCCAGTACTATAAATGATGGCTCTACACCAGCTTATTCTGAGCTGTGTCTTTAAAGTGAATGTTGAAGGACTGAGCCCTGTTTAACAGAGCAAACATAACCAGCCCAAGGCAGATCTCTCCTAGGGCTGTGCTCTCAGGCTGCTGAATGCTGTGGCATGAAAGTTTTCCATTATTTTGCAGACCACAGTGCATAGGAAGCACTGACCAGTTTCCATAGTTGCTGTATTACTGAAGAGCTACAGTCCAGCCAGCTGACTCTGCAATAAAATAATTCCTGAATCATATATTCATCTTGATTACTGCTTGTAACAAACACAATCTCATCATTTCTTCTGTGAAACCTTAAATCCACAGAATTAAAAGCAATTTATGGTGTCACTTCCAAACCCTTGTGAAGTTTCCCAGCATCCCATGGTTATTAACATGTATTATTTTTGTTCTTTTTCCAGAACGCAGTATTTTGGAAATTATGATGGTAAATCCAGAGAGGACAGAAACATGGTTCCAAAGTACTCTGCTGAAAGAAAAGCAGCTTTAATAATAACAGCAAATGCTGGTTTCCATGTGACCAGAGCTCAAACTCAATTTAACAGATATGATAACCTTCATGAGGGATGGAACCTCTGCTTTGCTGAACTCAGGGTGAGCTTTGCCAAATAGTTAGGCCATAATGGCCAAGCAGGCCATAATTTCATCCCCCAAAAAAGACTTCAGGAGTAACAGCAAAGAAACAAGGGAACTAAGAATAGCCCTTTTCCTGGTCCCACATATGTGACAGCTGTTCAGCTGCACGATTTCCTGAATTTTGCTACCTATGACAGCAAAGGAATGGGCCTGTCAAACAACGTGCCAAGACAATGGAGAGATCCAAATATTTTTATCGTTGACAATGCTATTCAGGAAGTTAGTTATAAGTCAAACTAAGGGCTGCAGCATGCAATATATGCTGTTTATATTCATGTAATCACTGAGAAATGCTCTAGCTGGCCACGGTATCACTCAAGAGCAGAGCAATTGATCCCTTCTGAGACTCAGCTAAATCCAGAAGTGCTGCAGCAAAGCAAGGAAAGATCCAGCTCATGGAAGATGCTTGGCTTGTCTGAAGTTACTGCTACAGCCATTAAAACACAGTAGCTGAGGGATCTTTAAAAAAAAAAGTGCTTTAAGATGATGTATCCATCCTATTGCACAGAGAAAGAGCTGGCTGCAGGTTCCATCCTATTCCATGCCTCCCAAACCAGCCATCTAAATGGAATTCACCTGCAGCTCACAGGTAAATTCTCCAGTTTGCCACACACTAAGTCTTGCCATGGTTTCTAGCATGAGCTGTTTAGCATCATGTAAAAAAGATTCTGCCTCAACTGGCATGTCAATGACATGTGTAATGGACAAAATGCAAAGTGGAAATATACACTCCCTGGATCAGAATAGAGGAATCTTCTCTCTTCTTCTGAGCACAGGAGATTTCTTGTTGCTCATAAATTGTAACAGAATTTAAAGAAATAAAATATTTTATGACATAGCAGAAGTATGATTTTTTTTTCAGATAAAATATAAAACGTAGTTAACATGGGGCAAACCTATCAATGCTTTCTAACACACTGTGCTGCAAAATGAGCCAAGACTCCTTTGTTGGGAGATGGAAGTGTTTGCATCTGTGAAGAGTCAGTCTGACTTCAGTGCCTCATGCAGCAATTACTTACACATGCTTTTAGAGCAAATTACAACATCAAAATATTCTCCATCACATTAACAGAATGTCCAAACTGCCTTTTATTCCACACAACTTCAACACGTTCAGCATATGTGCAGATTTGGTATTTTATTTTAATGTGGAAGAATTCCACTGACGTGATTAGCCTCAGAGGTATTTCTGAACTGCACCAAATCCTTTGGGAAGCTGGGATTGGATACAGAAAGGCTCTGGTGTAAAGTACAAATGAGATGCTGAAGGTGGCTTAGCTTCACTTATCTTCTCCAGTTAGTTTAATTTTTATTTGCTGATTCTGAAGTGCTTCTTTTCCAGAGGCACATATGGAACAAAACTGTGCGATGATGCAGTAAACAACAGCTGCAGCCACCTTTGGGCTTGTTTCTATTTCTAGAGCATGTTAGCAGCTTTTGCTAGGGCTTGGCAAAGCTCCAGGTGTTACCACTCAAAGGGAAGGGAAAGCACCTCTGAGTTTACCTCAGAGCTGGCAGAGATCAGCTCCAGCAGGATGCAGCATCCACAAACTCCATAAAATGTACTGTGAGAGACCAGTGCAACACATCCCAAACACTCCATGAGTCCTCCAGCTGCTCTTGGGACAAGGATTTGAGTACTTCATAGGAGCTTCCCTTCTCAGGGCGGAGCTCAGCACCTGGATCCTGGATCTCAGTCTTACCCCACACCCTTCAGAGCTCCCTGTGAAGCTGGCTGAAGGTGACATGTTAATGGCACACAAAAAACCACCAGGGAATCTCTCATTCCACATACAGGAATCCTTTGGCACAAGAGACATCTGTGAACATCTTCCTAATGCAGGCTGCAACAAACCATCCAGAGCAGAACACAGCCTCAAGCACATATTCCCAACATATTCCCAAAATATCATGCTAAAACACTGCTGCAAACTTGTTATTGCTGTTCAAAAGCTTTCCATATTTTAGCAGTTTCTAGAGGACTGCAATTCCTGGAATTGCCAGCAATCCAAACTTCCAGCACTTCCCTCCAAACTCTACAATTACCCTTTGGAGCACCAGAATCCCATTGAGAGCTCTGGTGGCTCTTGGTGGCTCCAGCCATTCATTCCTGCCATTTCATCCACCCAGAAAGTGCTCCTGGCAAGGGCATTGGTCACCTGTGCATCTCATGGCAATCCTCTTCTCCCCTTCAAAATATCAACTTAAATAACATATACTAAAATGATCAAATTAATGCAAATTGCATCTTTTTCTACCCCAATTTCGTTCTCAGTCTTTCTCTTCAGAAGAAAATGCTGCCATGCACCTGAAACACAACTCAAAGGCACTGACAGCAGATAAAAAACACAGTTTGTAATTTCTATCCTTCCTGGGTTGGAGATTTTTAGTTTTCCATTCTCCCAGGGTCTCTGCCAACCTGTGCAATTCCAAGCAGCATGGCAGCCTTTCCAAGTTCTGTAATAAAGAACAATTTTCCCATTTTCTCCATTTGCCTGGCTGCTGCCCTGCCCACTCTCCTCATTCAATGCCACCTCGTGTAACAAGGCAAAGGCAAAGAGTTTTAGGATCTGCTTTAGACTTTTCTTATTTTGCATGTGCTGTGTCTGTAAACACTTTCTCATAAAGGCCTGGACTTTGCATTTGATAGAGAAATGCAGGATAACACTCCTGATTTAAAAGTATTTTGTACCATAGTAGTATTAATCCAGCAGTGAAAAAATTCAGATGCTGGCTGCTATGAGGGTTTCTTTCCCAAGAACTCACCTCTCTTTGTAACTGCTATTCATGTTTGGTCTCAAAAATGACTGCAGCTTCCTCTCTCCTCTCCCGTTCTCTTTTAGGCTTGCAAACCAGAGTTTGAGGACATTAATTTCTGATTTGGCAAGAAATCCTGCATATTAACTGTCCTCTTTTTCAAGGGCTCTGTCACTGTTTCTTGTTGAAGTGCACAGTGCCACTGGGCTTTTGTCTTTAAAAAGAACAGCTTTACCTAAAGCAGCAGAAGATCAGATTTGTTTTAACCACATATTAGCAATCCAAATATTAAGTGTTTGTGTTACCAAGTTCCTTTAAGAGCAGCAAAGGTAAGAGTCCTAAGTAGCATTTCTTTCCTCAAGTATTTATTAGCACTGATATTTGAGCCCACTTTTACTGCCATATCATATATTTTTCTTTTTCCCTGTGCAGATGAAATGGAACAGGCATGTTTGCTATGTGGTTCCTGGTTGAAAAAACATTCAGTGGATGTACCAAGGGAGACTTTTTTTTTTGGAGTGGTGTTGGTGTTTCAAACTGCTAGGAATTTTGTCCTACAGAAAATAACAATATTGATTACATAATATCTCAAAATAGCATTAGCAATAATTAGCAATAGGACACAGCAATATAGTAGCAATCTTCAGGCAGCTCAGCTACACTGAAGAAAGCCAAGAAAATTTATTAACAAATTGGTTTGGTTAAAGCAATAAACAGAAGGCAAAGGCAGCCATATTTTACTGTATGGACAAAATCCTGTATTATAGGTTATTCCACATTTGAGAGTACCCACACAGCAGATAAGTGTGTTACATCATGGAAAGAATGGCCCAAATTAGGAAATTCAAGAAGAGACTTGACAGTGCACCCTTTGTACCCTCTCCAGCAGCTGATAATAATTTGGCCCAGTGGGCTCTTGATAAACAAAGCTGTGATGTTCTCCTGGAAAGACACTGATAGCAACATTAGCAATGGTATTTCCAAAGACCAGAGTTCAGCATTCTTGATGCTGGCTTCGCGTTGACCTCTTTCCTCAGCGCTGTTAAATCTAATTGCAAAGAGTGATAATCACATGTCAGATGCTGAGGGTGTTTGAAATCCAGGCTCAGATCCAGTGTTATCCCTCATGGCAGCCCAGCAGAGCATACTCAGCTCCCCAAAATTCCAAAATACACATGAACAACTTGAACTAGCCACTGGTTTCAGAGCACTTAGAGAAACAAAGACCTTTTCCCTTTTGGCTTGCAGCGTATCAGAGCACCTGCAAGTATTCAAGGCAAAGAGCTAACATGGATCATCTTTGCTTCTCCAAAATTTCTCAGCTAAATTTAGACCTGATCGGACAAGTAAAGGTCAAAAACAAACCAGAGAGTGAGACAAGTTTGGAGAGGGATTTTGGGGAACAGATAAAGCAGGAGCAAAGGAGATGGGAAGCCTTCCTGTGCCGTGAAGGTGTGGCTGGATGGGATCCCCTTCCAGGGCTGCTCACCTGCAGCTCTTCCCATTTGCACTGGGAGCTTTCCCCCACCCCACTGTGTCCCAGGCAGGGCCTTTTTCCTGTCCCTGCCCTGATCCTCTGTCTACCAGGACATGCACTGAGCTGCTCCCATCTGCTGTTTTCCTCTCTGCTGTACCCTGGCATCAGCTCCTTGCTTTGCCAGGCACCAGCAACCAGCCAGGGCTCGCTTTTCCTGCGTCCTTCTCCACTTCCTGACGTGCAGTTTTCATCATCTCAGCTCACCATGGCTCCGTGAGAAGAGTTTTATCTGAAATCCCAGCTTCTAATGTGAGAGCAGTAATCCAGTCACTTGTAATTTGGAGTGTCACTGGAGGCCTCATCACACTCTCATGTAACTCAAACTGATAATGAAAATTAAAAGAAATTGCTGGGCTGCAATCCCAATGTAAACTGAAGGAACTCTGTCTGTTTGGGTTGCACATACATATTTTTCAAATAAAGCTATCAGCTTTCTTGAGATACTATCATGAAATAAGGAAAGCCCTCCTTATCTCAAGTATTGTATGAATTTAATTTAAAAGAATTAAATATGCATAATGTTTCACTGTGAAATGGGGAGCAGGTCTGAGGAAGGATAAAGTGGGGAAGTTGCACAGAACCCTGTTTCCAGGAAATACCTGAACACCAAAAGGCAACAGGCATGCAGTGACCTAGACCAGGGGAGAAATACTTTTCAATGGAGGCCTTTCAGACAACAGCTAAAAGAATTTAGTGGCAGTCCATAGCAAGTTGCTGGGGTATGCATGACCTTAGTGACAGCAACATTTAGCTCTGATAGCAAAGACAGAAAATCTGCTTGCATGACAAAAACCTGTGTGCAGTAGTCTTTGAAGTAAAACACATTCAGCACCACAGGAAATATCTAAGTGCTTGGGTTTTGTTGCTAGGCTGAGAAACTTGTCACACCTGCCACTGTGTGGTCAGCTGTGTGGCTTTAATGACTGAAATAATAACTGATAAAACCAGCTTATCTGGAAAAATTATGTTGCTCTCCAGAAATTTGTGTCACTGAAGAAACAAAGTCTCAAAGGCCTATGCATGAGGAAGGGCATGCAAAATGTAGATTTCTGGTTAAAACCAGGTGTCTGATTGCTGTAGCAACAGATTGACACTTTCTGGGAGTGTCAGAAGACCTAGAGCCTGCCCTGCCACTGCCACACACATCACACACTCGGTGGTCAGTGACACCATCCCTCACACCAAAAGCAGCTCCCCAGCTTATTCCTGGCTCTGGCTCATTAGCACTTGATGGGATATTTTCCAGCTTTTCATACTCATACCAGAAAAAGACTTTCTGCAAGCTTTCATTTCAGTCAGGGGTCCAAAGTGGAAGAAATCAAGTTAATTTTGACTTAAATTTTGACTGGTTTCTGGTAGGAAAACAGTTTTAAAGGTGAAGAAAACTAGTTGTTTTAAGTAGAAAAATAGGAGAGATTTTTGAACTTAATTTTGCTTTGAAGCAAATACATGATTTACCCTAATTCAGGAAGCACTGAAAATGAGAGCTCTTTGAAAATTAAAAAGAATAAAAAAAGAATCTTACCAGCATCCCAGAGTAACAGGCTGCCCAACTTTATCAAAAATCAATGGCTATTCCAGGACCAGTCCTTCAACAGTATTTTGTTTAAATTCCAAATCATTTGACCACATAGCATAGCACAAAGATTTACATGCTTTATACTGAATAGTCAAAGTATTTTTGATTGAAAACTTAGTGTAAGCACTTGCTCCAACTACTGCATCAAAATATTTAATGAGAGGGATAATGTGAACACAGCAGAAGTAAAACTAAGTTTTAACTATTGTGATGGCTCAAAAGCAATGCAACACAAGCAAAGCCTGTGCATGCAATTAATTAAACTTGAGAGCGTTCTACCTGCACTATTGCTCATTATATTGAGCTTCTCTCATAATTACATGCAATTTTATGATATTATCAGTTTGAATTTACTGGAGGTCTTGACATGAACAGGGATGTTGCACCTTGTATAACTCTTGGACAGTTAATAGAATTCAGATGGACACTATGGAATTTTGGAGCTCCTGTTTGATGACAGGTTTGGATTCCAAGAATTCTGAGTTGAACAGTGAGAGAAATTAACTAAACAACACAATATTCATTGATACTTGCTGAATATACACTGACAAACAAGGCATCCATAAATGAAATAAATAAAGACTATGCCTTATGTTTTTCTAGGTGAGCAAAGGGGCAAGAAGGAGCACTATTTAATACCTGAAAGAACTGCTACCTTTGTATCTCCTTCCAGGACAGTACTTGTGGTGCTTTTAGCCTAATTATTAACATCTCCTGCTATTGCCTGTTTTACAGGTAAAAGTATCAGCTCTCTGTGAGTCTCCCAAAAGAAAAACACATCCTCACCAAAGAACAGACAATGGAAAAACTGAAAACAGGCTAAAATTATCAACATTTCCTATTCTAAGTGGGCAGATTCTGACTTCTAAGCAAAATTTGAAGAGGGAGGAGGAATCTTGAAGTGTACGATGCAAGCTGAAACTGGACAAAATGTAATTTCCCACTGGAGGTTGACTGGTAAGTGAAGAGAGGAAACAATACTGAACTTGCAGATCCATACTGACAGTCAATTAATGAAAAACTGGATGTGGAAAAACGCAAAGACGAAAATTTCCTAAACAAGAATGTGGATGCTACCACTGCCCTTGGACAGTCAATTAATGAAAAACTGGAAAGACGAAAAGACGAAAATTTCCTAAACAAGAATGTGGATGCTACCACTGCCCTTGGCTTGCACAGTAGCCAAAATTGGGGAAGAAACGGATCAAATACAGACAAACCCCAAAAAGTAGGTGCAACAGTGATGCTCAGCATGAACTTCAGCATAACTGGGGAACGGGTAGATTAATTCCAGTTTTCTGACTCTCCAAAGCAACCACAGGATAATCATGAACAGACAAAATATTTGGATGATCACAAATATGAAAAATGAGAAATGTGGTACAGCCACTTCAATATTCTCCAAGAATATTACAGGATGAAAAGGCAAAATGACAGTATTTGGACAAGATCACTGCATTTTTGTTATGTCTGAAATTCACAAAATATCAGATACAAATAATGTGTGTGGGATGTGACACAAAATTTTGAACATTTGTTCTTGGGTCTGTTAGCTGTTTGTGTGCCATTACATAACCAGTGACCCACATGTGTGGCATGCTAAGTATTTTATTTTTTAGTGTAGTAATTCTAAGGCTCCATCAAAAGAAAGGGCTTTTATAGAAAACACTTGTTAGATAGGAAAGAGAAATCACTGATAAAAGACCCCAGTAACAACCCTTCAAAGGCTAAACTCGCCTCATTCCTCCACCTACACCGTGGATGTTTTGTTACTGAACACGGGAAGGACAAACAATCCTCTCCCCTTCTGTACCACCTGTAATGTTGCAATTCTCTTTTCTACAGTAGGAATGTTGATACACAGAGGAGGAATAGTGATGTGACACAGCAGAGGGAGTACGTCTGCTCATCCCCAACTCCTGGGTGGATTTTTCTAGAAAATGTTCAAATATGAAGTTGAATCCCTTTGCACACAGCATTTTTCCCAAACAAATCCTCGGTTCCTAATTCTCTGCTGCTGCTGCTACAACTCAAACACAGTGGCAAACCCCGTAGCTTAAGCTATGCTGACTTGTCCACATTTTCTCCAAGTCTCTGTTGGAATCTTCATTTTGCAGAGGAGAGCCCTCCAGGGACACAGCAAACTTTGTGTCCTCACGCCGAGAGCCTTTTCTACCGTTCCCTTGTACATTCCTCACACAGACACGGCGAACACCACGTCTCACATTTCAGCTTTTATTTGGGTATTTTTAAGTTAAGTTGCTCAAGTCCATTTTCCATCAATACAGACACTAAAAACCGAGATCAACATTTAAGGCAACATTAGCATCCGTGCCAAGCTCAATACGCAAACCACGTCCCCAAAGCACCGCAGCACCCCGGCCCTGCCACGGCTCCTCCCTGTCACACCTTCCCTTCCCACTTGGACTCTGCTGTCCCACGCCACGCTCAGCAATTCCATTTACATGCACAGTCTCAAGTAAGACCTTGCCTTTTTTTTTTTTTTTTTTTTTAATAGTTTCTTTTTTAGGAACTAGATCATTTTTGCATAAGGTGATATGAGTGAGACACGTCTCAGGGTGAAATAATGCAGTTGACTTATGCTGGCGATACCATACAGAAAGTTTTTTTTTAAAAATATATTTACCATCAGTATTCAATGACTTTAGTATGAACATTATGTGTATTTAGCCTTCCTTTTGGTAGAGGCTATACATTGAGACTTGTTAGAATGATAATTTTGCTTTAAATTCTGATTTCTTTAGTGTTACTGTTGACAAGTGTTTGAGTTAGGGATGCCCAAGTGCAACTTTTAGGTAAGAATATTTACAAGTATACAAAAGACCACATAGTTTTGAATACACCCACTATTCTTAATACAGAGGAAATAAGGATTTGTCTTGTGCCCTTGTGGAATATTTCAACTGGTGGGTCTTGCTTTTTTTTCTCTCTCTTTTACAGTAAAAGGAAAGTTTTTACTTTTCCTTAAGGAGTGTATTTATTACAAGATGGTTAGCATACATATATCACATAACATACAAGCATTAAAATTGACCAGTTACAAAATAAGCAGTGGTATGTATATCCTCATGTAACCTAAGAACAGGATCAGTATTTTACAAAGTACATATAAAAGTACTTCATATACAAAGAAAAATACAAATGTGCAAACACCATTGTCACAGGTGGAAATTTGTCAATTGAAAAATGCTAGAAAAATCCTTCATATTTTTGTTTTGAAATTGCAATTGCATTAAAAACAGTTGCATTTCCTATTGTGTGTGGTGAGAAATCTATGTTCCTTTCTGACAAAATACATTAGTTATAAAAAAACCCACAAAGTTTAATAACTGAAAAATCTTGTAAGTATAGTCAGTTTGGTTAGCCTGACATTAAATTACAAGCAGAATGTCTGGAAAAATGAGAAAATAGTGAATCATATTTACAGACCTTTTGTAATATTAGTGTGCTATTTAACATATTAACATTTCAAAGTAGAAACAATGGCTTAATTACCTACATATTCTACTCAAAGTCCTCATTATTTGTAGACTGTAAAATTTCAACTAATTTGGGGCTATTAAAAATGTTTTGCCAGGATTTTAAGCAGAACAAACACAAGTTCATCAAAAGTAAAAACCTATAAACAGTCTCCCAATTAATGTGCAAAAAAAGTTTAAAAAGTATCAAATCACGACACCTCAAACTTCATTATGTACATAGCTAATATCTGTAAATGCTGTTAACTAGCTAGTTTTGTTTTGTTCTGCTACAAATAACTTACCTCTGTCCTGCAAAATGTCTGCATTGTAAAGATTTCAGTGCAAGTGCTTGCTTCATTGTTTAGTGCATTATCATGTTCGTTATTTTTTATTTTACAGTGAGCAGAACAGCATATAAATTAACACATACAACTCACACACAAGAGATCCTTCATCTACTGAATTCCTAGTTTGTTGTTTTCCATTGCTCCAGGGTAGTGTCAGCCAGTTTGCTCCCGTTTATCCCATTGGAACTGCAAACAGAATCTAAAATAAAAGTGCTATGATCTTCAGGTAATCCCTAGATTTTGAAATTCCATAACAACACTGCAGAAGCACTCAGCAGAGTATGAAATTAGAGAATGACCTGCACACTGAGAAGACACTTGAAAGTCTGGCATCAGGCAATTTCACTTTTTTGGTCTTTAAAAATATTGACTGTCTATAAACATTGGCAACCTCGTGTGTATGTCACTGGACTCACAAGCTTCACTTGTTTATCTGTTTTTAGGAATTGTAGACATGTTCCCTCTTATTTATGACTAGCTTAGAAATAAGACCATTCTGCTTAAAAATCTAAATAAAGTGGAAATACACTTCTTGTTGAAAGGGAAAATTTCTGTACTTTCCTTTGGACAGGTTTCCTAACAGAACAGCTCTGAAATGAGAAAACCGGGATCAGATGCTAGTGCAAATACAGCCCACTTTTCGTGCTAGGAGTTGTACTGAAGAAAGAGGAAATTCAGGATAAATGGATTATTATTTTTTCAAGTCCTCCCTGCAGAAAAAAAAATAGCAGTTACAGTGGTTATAATTATTAAACAGAAAAGAACTTATTATGAACTTTAATGGCTGAAATGTAAGGAAGGCATGTTGTGTGTCAGTAACGTTCCAGAACTCAGTTTCTTCCAGGATGAGGTGCTTTAAATGGGACTTTATCATGGAACATTTTTCTCCTTTCTATGCATCTGAAATGCAGCTCTGGATCCTGTCCATCCATTGTTGAGCACTCTGTGCATCTTGGGCACAAAAGTTATACACACGTTTATTTGTCTTCAGCTGCAAAGGAAAAACAAGGGCACAGATGTCAGCACATGGAAAAGAAAACCTGCAGACTTTAAAGTGCAATACTCAAGTGGGTCTGAATGTAACATTTTTGAACTATTCCTGCTGAGAGTGATGCCAGCTACATAATTTTTTTTGATGTTGAGATGGCACAACAGCTCTTTCCTAGCTCACACCTTCCGGCAGGACTGGAAGCAGGAGCTTAAACACACCAAGGGAAGGAGGTTTCACATAAAGATCAAGTAAAAACCAGATATACTTACATCAAAAAACGCCTTTTCACTGGCATGTTTTGGAGCTCCAATGGTTGGAGAAGCAGGAATCACAGTTTCCACTTCTGCCAGGTCTATGTGTCCCTTACAGCTCGTATCCTCCCCAGAGTCGTAGTATCGCAGCTGGAACAGAGAGAAAAGAAAACCCAGACGTGCTTTTAGATGGACCTTTCAGATCAATTCCCTTTTCCCGGATACAGCCTGGGGGCATTGACTGCTAAGGGTGGGACCCACAAAGATTACTAGGAGCTGAGGAGGTGTGGAAGAGTATTTTGTCCACAGAGCTCCAGAGCAGAGAAGCAAATAGTCATGGATTGCTCTGGGCAGAGGGCACTTGAGGCAGGAAAGCAGAACCATTTCTTCACTGGTCATTACATAAAACCAACAGAAAAAGTTTACTTCACTGAGTCATTGACAGAACACTTATTCTCTGCATTTCAAGAATTTAAAGTGATCAGCATAAATTTAAGTGTAATTTTAGGTAATTATAAACCACACAGAAAGCTCACATTTTCCTATAGAGGTTGAGTGAAGTCTGTGCTTTTTTTTTGTCCTTGCAAAGATACTTTGATATGGATATTAATCACTCTGTAAAGTGAGTTCCAACAAGCAAACAAGTTCCAAAAAAAGCCCCCACAACAAAACCCCAATGAATTCCCATAAGACAATGCAAAATAGCAACAGAAACTTTCACAGCAAAAGTCAAACAACAGAATTCCAGCTAGGATTGACCTGTATTACTCCTGCATCTATCATACTCAGACGGTTATTTGGTTATACAAAAAATGTAAAAGTTTCCTTTTCTCCTGCAAAATGAACCTTTTCTCCTATATATAAGATATATAGGATACATTAGGAAGAATAATTATAAACAGCACATTTGTTGGTATTTACCACACTGATCTCAAAGTACTCAGTTAACATTTCAAAAGATGCCTGTCTTTATCTATATTACATGTTCTGAAGTGTATGGACTACAATAAATTAAATTTTTTTTAAACAAAAGCATACATGAGCCTGAGAAGTTATAACCACCACTTTGTGGAATATTGGGCTCAGAATATTTTACTGCAGAATTCCAGCATACATTGTAAATTGGATAAAAAGTTTAGACCAACAGACGTCTATCTTTGGTGCTTCTTTTCATACAAGGATTAGGTAGACACTTATGAATAATTTTGCTACTAAATTTACATGACTCTGACTAATCTAAAATACTCCTATATATTTTTAAAATACAATAATACATTTTTATAAAATACTCCTATATGTTTCTTTCTAAAAGATAAAAGGCATAATACCAAAATCCCTCTGTCCACTCAGAATTCTGTATCAGCTACAAGACACACAAGACAAACATTGATAGGTCATGAATGATGTAGGACACATCACATCTGAAAATCATAATTACTAATATTCTTTGTAAGGCCAATCTATACAAACCCAGTCAATAAAAAAAGGAGCAACATAATAATATAACAGAAATCCATTATCTAAAGAAGTTTACCTGGTGTTTTGTCACATCCAGCACAAACCAGCGAGGTTTCCAACCTTTTAGCAAAGCTCCTCTTTTGTACAGCGTACCTTCAAAAGATCTGGGAGGGACAGAAAACACAGTGGCATGTGATCCCATAGTATGGATACTGCTGAAGAAATAAAAGCCCCAAAATGATATATATTAAACTCTTACTACATATATATGAAACACTTATTTTCCTGCAGGAAAACTAGCAAGACTTAAACCAATAGTTTAGCTATTGGTAACTGTGACACACCGACTAAACACTCTTTTAGTACTTTGGATGCATCAAATGCACAACTACAATTTGCTTGTGCATCTAATGAAAGGGAAGGGTGAAGGATGCTGGTAGGAGATAGAGGCCCACATACTGAGACAACTAAATGTAATCAAATCCAAAAAGGATTAAGGTTGCCACAAAATGTTCTGTGCACATGAAAGTTTGACTTCTTCCTAAGGCAGAGACTTTTACCAATCTAATAAAATATTACTAACTACTGTCTGATTATTCAATGATATTCAGATATACTATCTGATTATTATCACTAACTACTGTCTGATTGTTCAGTTTACCTGTTTTCATCATTCTTTGATGTGAAATGATTGTACAGCGTGGTTGTTCTTCTGTCTATTCCATTGGAGGGAGAGATGCTTGAACTCTGCTCCTCACCCAGCCCACTGTCAGGTATTTCCAACAAAGACCTCTTCTGATAGGAATGCAGATTAGGTGACATCATCCCTGAGGAGCCAGAAGGATGTCTCCGGAGCTGAAACAGAGGGAAATGGAAGAAAAAAGGTAATGGAATGTGTCTTGCATTGTGAGATGGTCTCAGTGCTGTACTGATAATAAATACATGGTACAACATGTAAGTTGGGAACTACTGTGAGGCCAAAATAAAATCTTCCTAATGCAAGTCAGTGCTGCCTCAGAGAAGCCAGAGGGATGGCAATTCCTTGCATTTCTTAGGCAGAAGGGTTCACAAGGTGTGAGAAATCAGTATTTCAGAAAAGCTTCATATATTCCAGTGACATAATACTGAACAGTGTTTGCCTTGCTTTCTCAGAAGCATCTAAAACTGAACAGACATTTGGATACAATTTCCCTGATTTCAAAGGGAAGGAAGGGGGGAAATGAAAAACTATGGCTTCCAAGAGCTACTTTACAGATCCATATCATTTCAGTAGAATCTCAACAACCTGGAACAAGAGGGATCCTGTATTTGGTCCTAATCTAAATGACAACACTCTGCAGATACAGTCCTGAACTGGTAACTCAGTGTGCAGAGTTCAGAGGCCAAGCTCCCAAAAAGCAGTATCTAGCTTTATTCCTGGTGCACAGAGAGCAAAGGGGCAGCCTTTGACTTAGAAAGCATCTATACTGTCAGCTCTTCTTGTTACCACACTCAGGAACTGGAAACACAAGCATGAATATTCCTTATCTCTACTTAGCAACTCCATTTAGCCATGGAAATGTCTTTACTCATCTCTGAGAATCCATGATATCCTTTTGGATACTTTCACGAATTGAGCTTTTTTAGTACTTCAATGATCTTTAAATGTATAAATCATACATTTGCGCATTAATAAAATGCTCATTTTATCTGCATGCCTTGTATGCCTTTGGAAAATCAACTAGATAAGCAGCACCAGTAAAAATACATTTTTCAACATGAAGAAATAAAAAGCCAATATCATGGGTTAGAACAACATATTCAGTTTTTCAAAAGCAGGATTTTGCTCCAAGAAATACAGTGATTTTGACAGTGCCTCAGGTAGCCTATATGGCAGGAATGGAATTATTCCACTGGATAAGCTCTTTTCTACTTACATTGTCTTGTCTGGTGTCATCCTTGAGATTCATTTTGACCCTTTCCCACAAAAGCTGCCACCTCTCTGGGCTCTGATTTAATTTACTTTCCAACCTTTCGATTTCCTGAAAAGAGTAACAAGGGTTTCCTTAAGAACAAACATTTCCAACTGATCATTCCCTGGCCATCATTTTTATACAGCCATTCTCCAGTCAGTGTTTTCAGCCAGTGAAGTACAAGCCCCTCTGTCACACGAGCTATAAACTGAGAGCCATCAGAATCAGGAGTCAAAGGCACCCAAGGACAGCACCAGCCACATTTTGTTCTTCCTGCATGTCCCAGGTAGGAGGAGCCACCAGGCTTTCAATTCTCCCCCAGTTCCCCTGAACACACAAAATTCGACACCCACTGCCATAACAGAAACACAACACTGATAAGGACAGGCTGTATTTTATGAAAATATTTACAAAGAACAAATTCTGTGCTGCGACACCAACATTGTACACTGCCAATATTAACATTTACCCTGGTTTATAAAATGTGATACAAAGCTGTAATAAAAGAAGGAAATGAAACAGAAAGATTTATTCAATCTGGATGCCAAACTGTAACAACATGTTCTTGTTGTGGAACTTGGGAATATGACCTGCGTTGATAACCTCCAGTTAGGGTTATTTCCTGTTAATAAGACAGTGCAAAGTTAAGTAAGAAGAGGCAATTTTATGAGTTTATGTTTACTTGTGAACACTCATTCATACATTTGTCAAGACTTTGAAGTGTGGTCCATATTCCTTGCCATGCTTCCTTTCTCCATTTTTACTTTCAACAGCTATATTGTTATGAATATTTTTTATTAATTAAATAAAATTAAAACCTCAATTTTGCAAATTCAATTAAGAATTAATGATGGAATAAAAATTTGCCATAGGATATAGGCTTCTCATGCTATATAGAAGCCAACTAAACACCCAAAACATTTATTTTCGAAGTAGAGACAGTGAGTCTCTACTTACTTCTGCCATACTTAATAATTAAAGTAGATTTTATGATATTGTCCAATTCCTATTGATCTTTTGATTGTTTTTTTTTTCAGTAAATTGCTATTATTTGAAAGACAGAAAATTATTATACTTTTAAAGTAAGAAAATACTTTGATAAGGAAATTAACTTCTGAACTAAATTTTGAACTCTTAGGTGAAAATAAAAAGCCAGCATTTGACAATGTAACAGGAACAACATATTTCTACAAACTTTTCCTTGCTGAAGACAAATTAGAAAACCCCAAAGTGAAACTAAATATAAGAAATGTGGCTTAACAGCAAGAATCAAATGAGAAGCTTTAAATACTGAAGGTAGCTGAAAGTCACATATGCTCTCCTTCTGCTAAGAAATAAAACCAGAATACTTTTGTTTGGAGTATCTTCAGGTAGATAAAAAAATAAGGGACGATGAACACAAGCCAGACTGAAGCCTTCTCTAGATGACTTGTTTGTCTTTGAAAGAGCTGAATGGAAAACACTTCTGGAGGCATAAAACTGAATCAATTTACCAGACACTTTTTAAAGTAAAATCCTTTCCAAATTGCTGTAAAGGATATAAGCTCTTTATTGCCCTAAGTTAGGCAGTTCAATCTGATCATTCTCTTTCTGCCCTATTCTTGACTTCTGAGTATGAGTCCTTCTCTGCAGAATCTGGAAGTAACTGAAACTTGTTACTTAGCAACTGGGTCACATTCCTTCTTTTTTGGCTCCACAGTGAGTAGTGCTTCCAGAACTTAAAATGAAAAACTTTCACAAAAAACTTTCAACAATCTCCTGTATATAACTTGAAAAGTTAGGACTAAATTCTCCTTTAATAGACCACATGTAAAAAAACATATATGGCAATAAATCACTGAGATTTACTCTTGCCTCTTCAGTTTTAAATTTTATGGAAAGCAGCAGATTTTTTGTTTCCCTTTCCATGTGTGGAATGGATTCCGAGTAGATGCATTTCCTTGAAAGAAAAAAATATCTTTAAACTGATCTCTCTGGTTGATCTGCTGTTGTCCAGGCTTACAAGAGCAGAAATATATATATATAAAAAAAGAAAGGTTATAACAAATTAAATTATGAGATGATCCATTTCCTGCAATTAATAAGCAGCAATTAGCATTACTGTGCCTTCCAGAAGATCTGCTAAATAACCAGCTTTGGAATATTTGAATGGTAGAGACAAGAGTTACATCTGCAGCAACTCCAGAACTGTGGATGCTGATCCTTTGCACCCACAGTATGTCTGTGAATGCACACAGGTTCATTTCTCACAATTCTGACAAATACCAGGATCTGATCCACTCTTAAAAGAAGAGCATCACTTCTACCCTGAAAATTCTGAATTAAGGCACTCAATGACTTCTATGTTCCAGCTTTACATCCTGAAGTGCACTATCTAGTTTTCAATTGAAAAATATCTTTAGAACAAACAAATTTGGGCTTATCATTATAAACTAAGCAAGACTCAATCTTCCCCAGTAATTTACGATGCTAAATATGGTCTCAGTTGAAACATTTTTTGGATACCAACACATTCTCAGTGGATTTATGATTAAAGGAGGCCTTTCTCCTATATCAGCAATAGCCCTAAATTAACAACTGGTTTTAAAAGAACATTCACTTTGCTTTTTAAACTTAGAAGAATATTTTTGTAACCTTTATACAACCTCTCCAAAGTTTTCCAAATGTTCTCTCCATTGCTATCTTTTATTACTATAATCTAATTCACAAATAGCATTTAAACTCTATAAAACCTGACCCACATTTCTTTAGCCTATAATGTGGCTAATTTCCCTGTTACATGGCAGCTTCTCACAGTTGTGGACATGGATATTCTGGCACCTACCCCGGGAAGAAAAGCAGGAGAACATTGTTGTGTTCCTGATGTGCTCCTGGCCTCGGTTACCTGACACAAAACTCTCTGTGCTTTGCTGAACAACCCCCAAATGTTCCCTGCTGGCAGGCTGCTCTTCCTTTGCCTCTGGGAAGTTAGAAGCTCTGAGAAGCTCTGACTCTCTTATTCTGAGTTAAGGGGGGGTTTTATGTGAGATTGTCTTTTTTTTTTTTTTTTTTTTTTTTTTTTAAACAGGCTTTGTTCCTGAGTTCCATCAATCAGATTTGGAAGGAGCAGACCAAAAGGAATTCCAGGAATGTGCCAGAATAAAGCTAACTCTCTATCGAAATCTTCAAGGACTCACATCCATTCAGAAGCTTCCTGCTTTAAGACTTGCTAAAAACCATCTTTTAATCAGGAGCACTGGGGGCCTAGAGCATACCCTGATTTTCCAAGCATTGCAATAGTGGGCTCCATAATCCCAGCTTTAATTTAAGGTAAAGTTTGCAAAGAATTTTCAAAATAAAACACTGCACACAGGAATGGGTATCTGGACACACAAGTGGCTCAAAACAATGGAAGTGAAGAGTGCCCTTGTCATTTTCCTGCACTGTCAATTATGATGATAACCAAATGTTAGGCTGTTAATTAATTATAATCAACAAGCATCTTCATCTTTAAGAGAAGACAGATGTTAAATCACTCTAAATAACTACAACAATGATGATAATGGGATCATTTTTCATCTTCTAATGAAGGACAAAACCTAAGCAGCCTAAGTGAGCCCAAATAAGAAAAAGCCAAAATCAAGCATCTATTTCAAGTACCAAAATATTTTGAAGAAATCTAAATTTATCAGTTTGCTTCTAGTAAACACGAATAAACTAAGAGCAATCATGGCAAGCTTTTTTGAGAAATGTGGGCCAAGATGTTCAGTTTATGTTTGTGCATATGCTTCCCAATTGTTAAAATCAACAAGTGTCAGATTGTATTTTCTGATTTGTCCAAGAATCTGGGTCGTTATTTTACCACACACCTACTTTAAAATGAGGAAAAAGAGGTCAAGAAAGCAAGATTCACCATTTGCCCAAATCAAAATAGCTGCTCCTGCATTCCCTATGAAAGGCAACCTAAATTTTATTAATTCTTTAAAACAGTGAAAAAATGAATCCAGGAGTAGCTGTTGGCTACAGTTAAAGAACACTCCCAGGGAAGGCTGCATTCAGAACAATATCAGCTTTGCAGGAAGTCTGGTTGATTCCCAGAACCTCCACCACATCTCCAGACCAACCAGTCAGTCTTACTAAAGACCTGTTTTGACATCTATCATGATCCTTCAAGAATAGTACATCTGTAAGGCCATAACTTCAATAAAAAGTAAAAATGAATTTCATGGGCCTAAGAGAACTCACTGCTCTGTGCAACACAAGTACTCACATTTAAAAGGCTGGTGATGGCATCAGGCTGTATTTTTTTTACATCATCATAACATGGCCACACTATTTTCCTCTTAGTCTGAGAGACTGAAGCATCTGCTTGGTCATTTTCTTCTGAAACACTGCATTTCGCAGGTACCATGCTCCAATCATAGGAAGGACCTGTAGCCAAAATCTCTTCTACGTAATAATCCCACTTTTTGAGGCTGGACATATTTACATTTGGCTTCAGTGCCTATTTGAAACAAAGTGTTAGTATAATGACATGAAGGAAGCCTTTGAATTTAAGATTTACAACACAATACCTGTATTTTCCAGATTATTCTAAATTGAATTCTACAGTGGTGAGTGTACTGTGAATTTTCTAGAATTATTCAAGCCCAGACTAGGGGACAGGCATGGTCATGTAAGACAGAGATGAAGATAATATGATTCAATCAGATTGTTGTGAAATGTATCCCATTATGACTCCAAACTCAGTTCCCCTTTAAAGACAATTTTAATAATGATTCATATAATTTAAAGAAATCAAACAGGGAGCCTCATTTAGTTCACCAGGATGCAAGAACACATGTTCCAGAACTTGGCCCTTTAAATTACATTTCCATGCCTTTCAGACACTGCTCCAATCAATCAGGTAAGGTCAATTTTGTCCACCAAATACTTCATTCAGTTCTGAACAATTAAGATATCAGAATGTACTCAAGGAATCACTCAGAATAACAAACCACCTCTATTTTAAGAAAAATCATACCTCGTTTTCAGCAGGGGCGTAGAGGTAATTGAAGAAAATAGGGCTCCTTTTGTGCATCTTTTCAATACATTCCCAAATACAAATTCCTTTCTTGGCATGTTTATCTCCTTTATCTTCAAACAATGTCCCTGGGAAAAAGAGGAGCAGCAAAAAGACGGCTTTGGGATAATGCTCAACAAATGCTAAAGCACAGCCTAAAGGAATTCCACAGATTGAAGGTATAGCACACTCTACTATCAAATGCCACTGCAAGAGGAAATAAATAATGAAGTTAAGTAATAGACTTTTTTTTTTAATAAAATGGTTGTTCAAGCCTAATCTGCCCCACAGCTACAACAGTTTTAAAGAAAGCATTACAATTGATCATATGCCATGAGAAGCAGCCCACAAAGCAGAGAAATTTGGAGCATGTTTGAGTGGACAAGTCCCATGAACAGCCTCAGCTGGGGTTATGCATCCCAGTAAGATGGCTCTGAGGGCAGCTAAGGCCTTGGAACCAGTCAGGTTGCACATGACAGATGGAGTAAAACAGAAAATATAAAAGGAGAAACACTGAGGATAATGCAAGAGGAAGAAGTGGGAGGTAATCAATGGAAAGGGTTTTCTTTCTTGAAACTTTGTGCACGCTCTGATGGACTCACAGAGACTTTGTTTCTGTTAAAAGAAGGTATTTAGTAGGGAAAATGGAACTATGTGGGAAAATTGCTAAAAACCCTGAGGTATGGCACTAATTTCTTCTACTTTCTCTTAGGGCCATCAGAGGCATGGCTCAGGAATCACTGATGCAGGAAATACTACATGTTCTTCATCTCCTTTTTCTTTCTACACCTTAAATGTAATTCCATGACATGGAAATTCATTATGTGGTCACCACACAGCTACTGGACCATCTTAACCCAGGGAAATCTTTGTAGACCAAATATTGAGGAGAAAAATATCAACAACTACACAAGCAGTATGCAAGACACAAAGATCACACATACCATGTTCTAGTCTCTCATAATCTGAATCCAGAAGAAATGTTTTAAATCGATTTGATATGTGATGAAAAGCCAGAAACTTCAGATAATATTGATTGAACTCAAACTCTGTCGGGTATTGGTTATGAATCTAAAAAATAAAATTTAAAAAAATAAAAGGAAAAAAGTGGATATTGAGGATAATACAAATAGATATGTAAGAAATAATAAAGTGAAATGACAGCAAAACAATTTCCCCATGAATGCTGAAAACAAATTGCAAGTGTCACAAAAATCCTTCTAACATTTTGTCCTAGAATATTTTTTGGCTAAATAAATTCGTGTATTGTCTATGCTGCAAGAACATTTCAGAGCAGATAGAGTGAACTGTGTAATAGCAGTATCATACTCTGCACAAGTGATTCCATGATTCTTCCAGGAAATCCAACTGGATATAAATCTTCTATGATAATTCTTGAGTGACCACATAACTTCACAGGTAAAGATGCTATTCCTGGATGTGGCTGGAATTCAAACTTTAACTGAAAGGTTTCACACTGGATTTCTGGCTATTGCTCAGAACCCCACAAAGCAGAAAAGTACAGAGACAATGCTGAAAATGATATTCCACGTACCACTTCTGAAACAGCCAATTACTCAAGTACTTACTAGTCTACATATATTTCCTCCTTTTCAAAATATGACCAAAAATATTAGAGTATGAAAAAAACCCCACACTGAGGAGGTGTCTTGCCATTATTCTTTTAAAACAATAAAACCATGTCATTCCTTAAATTGTTACTCTCATTAGGCTGTGGGTCTGTCTGATTCAGTGAATGACTCCAACATGAGTGAGGAGTATATTTATTTAAGAAAACTATATTAAATTATCAGAGTACAGCACTGTGAAATTGCTGGTTCTTCACAGCAGCTTCTCTTTAACATTATCATAAAGAGCCTGATGTAAGATTTTAAGCACAAAGTTTAATATGCAGGGCAAAATATTAGCATTAGTTACTGATATTTATACTTGATATCCATACAAAATGAAAGATTCTAAAAATCTTGATAAGATAGTGCTTGGAGAAATTTTATGTGTTAATTTAAAATTTACTCTTCAAGTAAGTTTATGACTCATGTTCTTTATTTTCAGAATAAACACAGCAGTTAATTGAAGATTCCTAATTGCACTGGAAATAAGTACAGTAGGCAACTGAAAAAGAAACTGCTGAGTGAATTTCACATTCAAAGTAAATCCCAGTGTTCTCTGTCTAGCTCCACATCAAACCTCTAACATACCTTTTGTTCTGCAAATTACCCCTGCCTTGTCTTTTGCATTCCCATCACTCATTTTTCTGTTCCATATTTTCTCTCAAATCTCTTATCAGTTTCTCTCAACCTGTCAATTACTCGATGGGGTTTTTGCAGAAATGATGGGAACTGTTACTAACATTACTTGAAGCTCCTTACATTTATATTTCCACATAGACCAGTTAGATAAAGGGGGAAATAAGTGTTTAGCAAGGAGAGGTTTTCTACTGCACATACAACAGTGAAAGGAAAATCCCTTGAAAGGACCCACAAACACCACACAGCGTTTCAGCCACAGAATTTGCTGTTATTGTATCTCAATATTATCGTGGGGCTGGGCATTTTAAATGCTCAGATAGTTTAAGACATGTCAGTTCAAAATACCCACTCTTATTTAATCCCCATTTTTCCCCTGATACAAATACTACATTCCTGCACAGATTTGTAAGAATAAAAGAAGTAAGAATAAGCAATTTTTTTTCTATGATAAATACAGGACTTCAATTTTATAGGCAAATTAAAAATTCAGCTCTATTTATAAAAAATAGATCTTTTTCCATATCATCTTTAGTACATATTTTCTCCTTGTGTTCAGAGAAGGTTTTTTTAAGATACTGTAAGAAGGAGAGGGAACATTCTGCTATTTGACATGAAATATATACAGGGTCTTAACTTCTACTTATGGTCCAACAATTATTTTAATACATGTAAGAGTTACAAGAACAAGCTGCTGATAAAATCCTGTCATGGCTTTAAATGTTGTGGGCCATTCCATTTCTGAGATTTCTGGATGCAGAAATATTGTAATAACGGTAAGTTATTATAATTTCCATTTAAAGAGAAAACATCTATAAAACATTTCTCTGATAGAGGTAAACAATGTAGTAATTGTTGTTGTCTAAATCTCCATAATACATGAACATTTAAAACCTGATTAAACCTGTACGTGTTTCTAATATCATGATTAGAGAAACTCAGTATCTTGGAGTTGTTTTTAAAATTACCATGTTCCCACTGAAGTAACTCCTAAGTGAATTTAATAATCTTATAGACCTATCAGCTTTCCTTAGTTTTCTAATACATTTTTGGTTTTTTAAATCAAATTTTTACTTAGCATGAATGAGGAATACAGCACTCCAAAGGTCCTGTGCTGGTAAGGACTACAAGGTTTTCCTGCAAACCCTGGAATAACTGAGCAC
Source organism: Onychostruthus taczanowskii (assembly GCF_017590055.1). NCBI lineage: Eukaryota > Metazoa > Chordata > Aves > Passeriformes > Passeridae > Onychostruthus > Onychostruthus taczanowskii. Next base: position 5,874,804 of record NW_024502458.1, read on the forward strand.
ACCTCCCATGGGAGCAGCACTCACCTCCTCTCACACAGGGTGCTGTGACAGAGTTCTTCACTGGGCTTAAAAGAAGTCAGCTCTAGAAAATCATCCTGTTTTAATTATAGCTAATAAATTACCAAACAGATTCAGAAGAAAAATAAGAAAAGCTTCCTCACTGACATCACTTGCATAAACTGCGTCTCCTTAGAAGCAGGGAAAGTATCTGCCAGATGCTGCTATTGTGAAAGACTGATTTTGCATTAATAATTCAGCTGACACCTGGAGATATTGGCATAAACAATGACTTTTTATAAGATGATGCAGTTCTAATTTAGGAATCACTGCTTCATTTGTTTTCTCTGTATCTTTAGTTTAACCCCTGATATTTAATGCATGTACTGGCTCTGTGGTAATCTTACTGCACCCAGTATATGGATTCTAAAGATTAAAAGTACTTTGAAAGGACCAAATGTTTGCTTCCAGTGAATGGGTAATTTTAAAAAACTCATCATAATATATTACACTACAGGGTTAAGTTGCAATCTAATTGGATTCTGTAGTTGTGTAACAATTTGCACAGAAACCAATAAAAATTCACAAAAATTTTCAAGTAGAGATGTTGAGAAAACTTATTTTTTTATGGTAAATTCATATGAAATTTCAACCAATAATTTGACTTCAAAATCAATTTCCCTGGAAATTACAATCACACTGTTAGAATTTGGTAACTCAATAGTATGAGTTAGAAGAGTTATTGTGAGTTAGAAGGACAATCTAGTTCTAGAAAAGCTACTCATAACTGCATTCTCCATGGGACTGTAGGTCATTTAGCTTACAGTCTGTATTATTGTCAATATTAGACTGATTGTGCTTCCCATGCCCTGTCTTGGATGAAGATAACACTGGGTAAAATATTTATAACCCCTTCACAGCCTTATCTTTCCTCAGAAGAAGTCACTGTCTCCTTCAGACGGACAAGCTGAACTGCTTCTAATGATCTTTTCTACCAAATTTCCCCATCATTTTGGCTGGAAAAGCAGGCAGGCTGCCAAGAAGCCCTGAGCTAAGGGACTGGAGGTGCTGTTTCCACCAGAGCAGCAGTGAGCAGCTCCTGGCGGGCAGCAGGAGGTACCAGTCCTACTGGCACAGCTGCACCCAGGGCACACAGCTCAAACTCAAACAGAAAATGCTCTTCTCTCTGCAAAATGAATCTGCTAATAACCTGTGTATGTCATAAGACAGAGGCAGATACCTGCTGAGTGACTGTGATAATTCACTTGGGGGGAATTTTGGAAGGAATTCGAGAGCTCTGAGTTGTTTTTGATGATGCAGTTTATTTTTTTTATCTTCTACACAGGCAGGAAGGGTGAATTTGGCTCACATTGTTACAGCATGGTTCGGAAGGTCCCAAGACCCTTAGTTACAAGACCTTTTAAGGAGTTATTGACCAATAAAATACTGCCAGAAGGACATTCATGTTTTTGACCCAATCAATAAATATTTCATCTTACAGACCCATGCTACAGTATAAGCTTTCTTAGCCAATCATAACACACAAACCTACAATGTGTTCATCTTATAAAACCTACTGCATTCTAAACTCCTTGTTTACCTCTGTAACTACTTTTATATTTTCTATATCTTAAACTCACGTATCTCTGTTTTAAACTATAAATCCACATTCTCACTTCTAGCAGCTAAGTTTGGAAGCCTTTTCCAAGGTCTCAGATCAAATCCTGTGTTTAATTCTAAGCTTTGGCTTCCAGGCTCAGAGTTCTGAGAGCTCCTTGCATTCTGGATTCCAACAAGTGACAGGCACTGAAGCTGCTCCCTGAGGTGAATGACAAAGGTGATGTTCCTGTATCTCCTTGACATGTTCACATGTGTGCAGCTTGAGGCTAAACTGCACCTGACAGTTGTCAACAGCAGGGATTTGTCCCACTTTGCACTTCATTCTAACTTTTAAAGATGGGATGACTATAATCCACTATTCCATGTCCTTAGAACTGCAGATTTCATTAAACATAACTTAAAGAAAAACCATGAAGAAAACATGGTCCATTCTATTTCACGACAATAACCCCAAATCCTTGAATTTAATTTTTAACTTTCTTCTTGATAACCCATTTGTTTCCACCACCTGTGTCATTTCTGAATCACTTGAGAAGGAAATACTGTATGGGCATGTGAGGATAATTCACTTGTAATGACAACTTTCTAAGATTTATTACAGTAAAACTGAAGCAAAGTGTTTCCAGGGGCACAAACAGGATGCAGGCTATGTCTACATTAGCGAGAAATCAGAAGGAACCCAGAGGAGACAAACAGACTGAAGCAGCTGCTGCTGAGGTCCCTGCAGCCATACCACACATCTGTGGTTTTACCTGGACTGCATTTAGTCCAGGTGAGTGGATGACTGAACTTTACATTGATGACCCCAATGGCTAGGTGAAAAAATCATTGGTGCAAGTTCAAATTCTTCCCAAAAAAATTTAGTGCACATGCACGAGACCAGCATCAAAAAATGGCAAGGGGAGATGCTGGGAGGATTCCAACTCCAAATTTGCACTACTGCTTAAAATCAGAGGTAGGGTTACTCCATTCTACTATGGATGGTGTTATCCAATCAGCCAATTTAAGCTTAGAGCAGACACCTGAAAGCAGAGAGAACACAGCACCATGACCAAGACAAATTATTAATTAACAGAACTGAATGAACCACCAGGCACATAGGTTTCAGTATTAGAGCACATGGAAATTTTGTCCTGCTGTATTCATTGAAACCAAGAATATGTCTTTTTTTCTACTGCAGAAAAGGAGCAATAACCCTATTGTAAGATAAAGTGTGACACTTGGGCAGATCCACTTATTTGAACAAAAAATGCAGTATTGATTCTCTTTAGAGAAATCTCCCAATTTCAAATAAAAAATAACCTTACGACTACAACCACTGGGAAATGGATGAAACAGATGACAAATATTACTAAAGTTTTCATAAGGGGAATGCTGTAGGAATTAATGCACATTCCAAGAATATGATTTATTAACTCCTGAGACAGCAATAATGATGGTTGTTTGTGTTTACTACTGGGACACAAACAAAGCTGGGGATATTTTCCATAACATGTTTTTCACTCCTCTTCTTCTATGCTCATTCATTATCAATCTCACACAGATATATCTGAAGATTGCTTTCCATTGGTTTAGCAAATTATTTAATCAGTGGAGTTTTCTTCAGGTACCAGAGCAGGACCTACTCACAGACTCCTGTTTCATGCAAGTATTCACTATGAATGTGTGTTCCCAGTAAAAAGGCTGGTGCCTTAACAGTTAATTTTCTGTGATACACAGTCATCCATACTTTTAACACAGGTGAATAATGTCAAGGAAACTTTCAGCTTTTTCAGCGAGAAAAATCAGAGAAGTGGGAAAAGAAGGACATATGTACAAGAGGAACTATGCAAGAATCCCTCTTAAGTTTGCATACACAGAATCTCTGCAAAGAATTTACATTTAGTGCTTTGAGATGAACACAAGGACATACTTCAGAATTAACCCAAAATGAATATAATCTTCTTAACCTAATTTCCTCCTACACAACACAATTGTTGGTGTTCATCTTCTTCTGAACATGTACTAGACATAAAAATCAGAACATCTCAGAACGCCTGGTTTGTAGCTGTCATTGTTTCCAGAACTGGTGCAGTACAAGGCCTCTTCAAGGCTCATCATCAGGCACAAGGAATTAAAAACTGTCTAGTCAAGGTGCTAGAAACCAGTCCCTTCTTCCTTCTGAATAAAGGACTCTAAAAGCCACTCATAGCTTAAAAACCTTCTAATAGAAACCTCTACATAAACAACCTCAATAGAGAAGTACTCCCATCCCTCTGAGTGTCTGCTTTGGGTCAGTCTCCTCTATGTATGCCAAAAGAGAGTAACTCCAGTGCTATCTGCCATCTAGACAACCATTCCAGCTCTTCCTGGGGTGAAATCCATCCACTTTATTAACACCTAGGGAATGATGTTACTAATCTTCTCCCAAACCTGTACCTATAACACTTGAAATACTGGAATGCACACATTTCTTCATGAAACCTTCTTGTAAATGGCAGTTAGAGACTGGCTCACCTGATGCACACAGTCTAAGAACTGCAAGAAAACAGGAGCAAATCCACTGCCCTGGCAGTTGAGGGTGAGATTGCTGCGCTGGCTGAATTTATGGCCAAAGGAGAGCCACTCCTTCTCCACCAGCATTCGGAAGCCTTCCAGGGTCCTGTAGAAGGGGTCACTGAGTAACTGCACCAGAGACACCACCTGGATCACAGGACAGGATATTCTGTGTTACACAACTTAGGAGAAACCTTAATGTAAGCATTCAGTAATCTGTTCACTGTTCAAGAAAACAAAATCTTTCGTATAAACTTAATGACAAGCGTTTTATCACACACATTTTTATGAAACAAGCCAAATAATACTCCATATGAAAAAGCTCCAATTACACTGACACTTTATGGTATCTGTAGAAGTAGAACCTAAGCACCTGCAGACTTGGGAGGTGATTATGATGCCTACTACATTTAAATTATGTTTGAAATAAAACCCCTTTTATAATAAACATTTAAAAGATAGTATCTACTACCTCAGCAGAAAAAGCATTAAAGAATTGGTCCTCAGGGCGACTTCAGAGTTTTTGTCCCAGCCAACTGCAGTCTGTTTTTATACACAGCATCTCAGGAGACTTTAAAATGCAGCACAGCCTTCTTGCACTTCCAGCTATGTATATCCCCTCTCTACTCTTCATCGTTTGTCAATGATTCCAGTAATTATGGTCACACTCTTTTGTGTGCTTGTTTACCTGGTGTTACGATGCTGGCTGCACATGAAGGTTTTATTTACTAGAATTATGGATATCTGTGCTTCTCTTCTGAATTATGAAGCAGCAGCATGGACACAATGCATCTATTAAATCAGGCAGCAGGTCTTGATTCACCTAATTTATAGTTTGGGATGATCTGCCCTTGCAGCAGGTGTTACAGGCACTCTGGCACAAATTCAGTTTTCTCCCTGTGTGGTCTCCTAACATTACTTATGGAAATTGAATGGAAGATAAATTTCTCCTGTGTTTAAAATATACAGTGTTTAAAATGATAAATGAACAGTTGTGGCAACTTCTAGCTTTCATTCTTACACATGGTTAGGTGCAGGAATGCAGATCTTACATCTAAGCCTTAGAACTGTTAAGACCATCAGGACCTTTGGAATGAATTCAATCTAAGGAACTATGTCATGAAATAAATTGCAAATGAATGCAGGGATTCATGCATTCTGATTTCTTTTCTTCTGCCACAACACAAATTTATTAATGTCATACCAAATTATCTGTCATCTGTGTAAAAAAGTATTGCCTGGTGTTTTTTATTAATATTGAACTATTTCAAGGTTTTTATAGCAGCTTACTTGAGCAGTTATATCCCAGCCATCTTCCAAACAAACCATAACAGAAGAACCATTTTCCAAGAGTTCAGAGATGATCACCCCCAGTTGCATTATCCTGTGAAGCTATAAAATATTATGAATGAGTAACACACTCTAGATACATCTTTAGATAATATAAATAAATAGAATATTTTCATATTTAAAAATACATTCCTGGATCCACATATAGCACAAAGAAATACATTGGTGCAACTGATTAGGCAACAATTAAATGTAACAGTCTAAGGATTTCCATCTGCACTACAATAAAACTAAGGGAAGTTTTGAAGATAGGAACTTAAAGTATTAAAGCCAATGAGTACTGTAATAAACTAGCTGTCATAAAAAGGAGAATGGGAACAACACAGTTGACAGATTTACTGGAGAGAAATTCCATCCTGGGCTTAACACTAAAATAATTTCCTGTGAAATGCTAAGATTCCATAAAGTCACTAAGTACTTTAATGGGAGAATCCACGCAGGATATTTACAAGGTAATATTACTAATATTCAGTACCACGGAAGTTGGAAACTAATGAAGTGAATAATAACAACAACAGAGGAACACTTTAGATAGTTGGGCAGACAGGCTAAAATATATGAAAAGAGGACACTTTAATGATTTGCACTTTAATATTCATTACACAATGTTGCTAAAATAAGCAGGTTAAAGAAGTTCAGGTGAATCTGGGCAATTTTATCTTACTATGAGACTTCACATCATTATTACTAAAAAGAAAAATCTGTATGATGATTTTACCATTTTGTATACTATGACAGCACTCTTGGTAAACAACATAATAGGTAATATATAAAAAATTCAGTTTTTTACAGCAGAGTGAAACTGTTCTTTGTGCAGCACTGAATACAATCCAACCAACAGAAGCAATGGGAAAGATGAAAGTCTGAAAGAAGGAAGAAAACAGTACAGGGAAACAAACAAAAGATGGTAAGAATCATCTAAGATCATTTATGCAAGGAAAGAAAGTAAGTTCAGAAAGTACACAAGGCACAGGAAAGTGAGAAAAAATTAAACTGAAAAATATAAGAGGAAGAAAGATCAACCAAACAACAGTTAAACGCTAGAAAATTCATCCTTATTCATGGCAGTCCGCTTTCTTCCTCTTAAAAATCTAATGAATATTGCTATGGAAATTGTGACAGAAAAACCTGGACTCCTCTGAGCATTCACATAGCCATTATTTAGGAAAAAACCCCAACCCAAACAGACTAATTTTCCTGCAATTTTTATAAGTAAAGACTGAAAAGAGAACCACTTTTAAAACAAAGCTTGTTTATTCTTCTATGCTTTCTTAGGCAATTGACTAGAAGAAAGGCTGTTTCTTCCATCTTTAATGAGGAAACTGATATGCAATCTGGTTTTACAGATTCATTGTTAAAAATGCAAAGCACTGTTTTTTTAATTAGTGTTCAGAACACAGGGCAGTGTTCAATTTTCTTCTATGTATTCACATTCTTATAAAGAGATAGTCCATACAGTGTTAAAATCTGTAATTTAATCAGTTAAACTTCTATTGCCCAGAAGAGGAAAGCATAATACAATGAAAACATTTCTGAGATGACAGATCTATGTTCTTTCATGGGAATAGTAGAAAATGTGCCAAATCAGTCATAAATTAACTTTATCACTCATAAATTAGCTTTATCACATAAGTCAGATATGACATGATTTAAACCACAGAAATGTGGTTTAAATATAATAAAGCTAGTGTGTGACATGATGTCCTAGCCCTCAGCAGAGTGATGTACTCAAAGCAAGGAATGATCCCCTGAAATATGCCAAAAAAGAGAATTGCAGTGTTATCTGCCCTGCATCCCTGGGCTGCTGCAGGGGACAAGTTTATTTCATTAATTCAATGATGAAATGACATTAGATTCATTTATCTACACTTATGAACTTGCTCAAGCACTCTGTGATGGAAAATGTTCACATGATGAGAAAGTCAGGTGTTTTTCATGCTCTCCCAGCTTTTCCTCTTCCTGAAAACCTTCCTGGCCAGCCCCAGCCACGAGCAGCTCCTGCTCTCACCCCAGGGAAGAAGCTGAGCCCTCCTTGCAGCACATTTCAACCAGGAATGCAGTTCCTGAGGTGTCATAACTGACAAGTTACTCACAAGTATTTCCTCCTTAAGAAATCAGCATAATTCTATTCTGCTTTCTGTGATTAATTGCACTTGAGAAAAGTATATTCTGCAGGGGTTTCCAAACATAACAAGCAGCTGTTAAAAACCATTCACTGTAATTAAAGTGCTTTTAGATTTACAAAGAGCTGGCTTTCCCACATCCTTCTTAATTTGAATCTTGCAAAGTTTGCTCCAGTCTTGCCTTTGTTTGGTTAAATAACAAATAAATAAATAAATAATTTATGTAAAGGAAGATGAGATAGGGAAATAAAGGTACAGATTCAGAGAGAAGAGAGTGACACACATAGAATCCTCTCTTCCCCACAAACACTTTTCCATATCCCACAACAGATATTTGCTTGTTCTTTAACTTGTGCCTATCAAAATCCAGGGTGGGCACACATAAGAAGAGTCAAATATTTGTTTTAAAATAAAAAAGCTCATTTATTGTCCCACACTTTCTTTTTCTGATTTTTAAAATATATAAAATAAGAAAAATAATTTAAAACCAAGACCCATGAACTTATATAGACAGAAAACCCAGTCACCCCTCCTTGAGAGTGTGTTCCATGTCATAAAACATAAATTTTGTTATAAAAATGCCTCCCATATTTGTAAATATTATGATGGCATTAAAATAATAGTAATGCCTATGGAATGCCAGAACAGAGAGCATGCAAAGTGCTTACAATGAGCAAAGAACAGCTGGTTAGAACACAATAGTCCTCTGTCACAAGAGCTTGGAATTTATTTTGTGTGAGCAGTACTACATATAGATTATCAGAAGTACCTGTCAGATCAATTACCTGTGGGAACCACTCTGACTCCCCAAGAGCTTTGAGGAATGTTGCCTCAGAGTCAGTAGGAATAGTGCTGGGAACACAAGCTCTCATCAGCTTCTTAAAGCTCGCCTTTGTCTGCCGGATGTCACTGAATTCAACAGGAACAAATTCACAATTCAAAGCAAAATCTAGTTTGAACCCCTGTATGGAAAGGACAACAGCAGATGTAATTTAAAAGGGAAGCATATTTTTTGCTGACAGTCTCCTTAAATCCCAAAGTCTTGCCTGCTTTATTGCTAAGTAATTAATTCCTCATGAAAAATTGGTGTAGTTAAACACCTGCCCAGGATAATAAAAAATATAATAAAATCCTTGCAAAATGTACCACAGGAAAGTACCCAACTATAACCATAACAGCAGAATGTACTGCACAGCAGCCATATTTTCAATAATAATCAGAATTATTCTAGCAGTAATAGTAATGAAAACCCAAAGTTGAATGGCAATCTGCTCAGTTCCTTATACACAACATAGTGTACTTCCTTTAACATTTTTAAAGCTAAGCAACAACAAACAAATAAAAATGAAAATTTCTGTATGGATGACATATGAAGAGTGCAGGACACATTTTGGGATTTCAATAAAGCAGAAAAAAGTAACTCCCACACCCAAAAAGAAGCCCCATGAGTGCAAACCAGCTGAGTCATCTAAACCATCACTGGGCATTGAGGGGGTTGTTTGGCTGAAGTACCTTGTTCAGCACAGAGTAGCAGCTGGATGGTTTTCCTAGCAGAATTCCTCATGTTTTATTTAACTTACTGCATTTAGCAATAAGAGAGGAGGACTGAATTAAAAGAACAAGTTAGCTGACTGAAAAAACCCCCACCAAAACCCAATGGATTATGATGAAAAGGATAATATGGAGAACATTATTAGGAAAAACAATTCTCATGTATGAAGCATCACTGAAGATGTTCACGCCAAACTTTTTGAGTTTTCTTCAGAAATTGCTTTCATTGAATTAAACTTGGCCTGCAAATAATCTTCATTAAGCTTCTTCATAGAATGCCAATTGAAAATGTAGGAAAGTGAAAGCCTGGTTTTAATTCTGTTTATATTTTGCATGGTTCAAAAATAAATTCAATAACTCAACAATGGCAAATTGTAATAACGCATGACAAAAGCAACTGAGGAAAGTAGCACCATTTCTTTAAAATGCTGTATATTTCTGTTTGCCTCATCAATTTATGTGACGTGATATTTAACAGAATAAAGCAGTAGTTTCTGCTACACAGCTGTAGATGCATGATTGAACTCTTCACTTATCATTCATTAAGAAATCAAACAAATAGAAACAGTTATTTTTAGTGGAATATAGTAATTTAATTCTATGTAATTGATGCATTAATCTGGTACAGCATGTTTCCTCCACCTCCTGATAGAACATAACTTCAGAAAAAAATGGATAGTGATGTGTTTTCCTACTACCAGTAATGGGTTTTGGACCTTTCGTATTTCAAAAAATACATTAATGTTTTATGTGTGTTCACATTTCAAATAAGAAAATATGAAAAAAATGGTTTCTTAATCTTTGAATGCAGAGATTAAAAAAAATTCTGAAAACATTTTCAGAAAACAAATAAGACCACTAAGAATTAGAAGATACCTGTTTTTCAAACAATTGCACCTAAAACATTAAATTCTCTGAAATAATATGTACATAACTGTAGACATCATGGTCCTCTCCAGGTAATCAAATCAGGAGTTCTGGGCTGGCCTTATTCTCATCAATTTGGCTTTATGTGAGTTTAGTGCTGCCCACAGTCATGAAGGTTTCCTTCTCTGTCAATTGCTTTCCCAGCTAACAACATTTTTGTTTCCTTCATAACATATTTCCATCTTATCTTGAATACCATTTACTGTTTGTAACAACATGAGAATAATTAAACTCAACTAAATTAAAACTACATCACACATGAAAAAAATTAAACCGCCATTACCCGTAACTGAGATTTTTCTCCAAATATGTAGAGGGCAGCTTGTCTTCTCAGCAGCTGACTTTGCAGAAAGGAGCTGCTGCTGTAGGGAGGGGGGTTATCCTTCCCTGCAAGCCTTGCACCAACATCAATGAACGGAGTCTGGGTGTTGATAAATCGGTTGCTTGAACGAAGACTCGCCCATACACCTTCATAAGGATGAAGAATATGTAAAAAACATTTTGTGTGAGGCACTGGAGATCATAATTACTGAGACATATGCTTAAACATGTCACATGCATCCCTCACAGGACATAATTAACAGCATGAACTGGAAAGAAAGAGATTTGTAACAAAAATTGTCAAAACCATCCTACTGCATTGTTTAACCTCAGACTCTCATCTGACTCTGCTTTCTACTGTAGAGAAAAGAGTTGCTGTGATATCAGTGACACAGTGATAAACCACAATTTGCAAACACCAATGTCTGTGTAAGTGCATGGAAATGAAATTCCTAGAGGGACAGAAGCCAGGAAAGTGCAGAAATCCCAAAGCTGGCAACAACATGCAGTGCAGTGGGATGTGGAAGCAGCAATCCTTGGATGGTGTGGCATCCACACTCTCTGAACAGAGAGACATAATTCTCTCTCAGGGTTTTTTCCTGGAGAAGCACAGAGAGAAGAAAACTATTCTTATCTCTACTTGCTGCTCCTGTTGTTTCTGCACATGTAGAATGTGTTAAGAAGGTCGTTTACCTGAAGGGAGTTCTTAATTGGATTCTGGTGAAGGTTGTTTATATTAATTGGCCTCTTGGGTCAAAGCTGTGTCCCGGCAGCCTCAAGCCAGTCACAGGTTTTTCTTTAGTATGTAATTCAGTATGGTGTAGTATGCATCTCTTTAATATAGCATAGTATAATGTAATCTAATATAGTTTTAATAAAGCAATTGTACATCATTCTGAAGCAGCGGAGTCAGAGCCAATCATTCCATGCTCGCCTGTTTTACTGCAGAATGGCATCACAGCAACAGCCCAGCAGCACTGAGTCTGCACAGTGTCCACAGCTCCACTGGCACTGCCAGGGAGAGGAATTCTGCAGCACACAGCCATGCTCTCATCTCATGCTTGATTTTAACATAAGGAAGTAGTGATTTTTAATCTGATTTTTAAAATCAGATTGCCAAGTGCTGTTTAGTGCTAGAAGAAAAGACAAGCAGTAAATATTTTTCTGTTTCTTCTACCTCAATTAATAACCAGGATATTGTGGGATTGTTTTTGTGTGTGCAATGTGAGGCATGTGAAAGGTATTGGATTCTCAGAGTATGAATAGCACTACTTGAAAATCAAATCCCTTAAAGTACACTAAATTTGGCGTCCAAATGGCAGTGTGAAATTCCTTATCCCAATATGCAGTAAATCAGATTATCAGAAGAGTCTCTTGTCCATAAATCTGTGAAGCAAGATATCCAAAAGAGGCACCAGAAATACCTCATAGTACTAGAAATTTAGATACCATAGGACCAACACCCAGCCCTCTTCAGGAAAATCCAACAATGTGCATAGTTAACATTTCTTGCACAGAAGAAAAAAGATGCAGATAACAATAAATCCCACTGAGATAGCTCAACCAGCAAAATAATTTTACTCTTATTTTTTTAGAAGCAGGATTGTGTTTCTATTAAAAAATAATTCTGTACAGTAACTCTCAACAGGGACTTGTCTGTACAGCTTAGCTTGTCTGCCTGTCTGGCTGCTAGTCTGAGATGTGAGGAGATGAACTGCAGCAACTCAGAGTGGCTGGCAAGGAGTTCTGGGCAGTAACACCTCTCAAAAACTCCCACTTCACAGCCAGCCACTTCTATAAACACCTCAAGCAGTAAAGGAGTGTGTTTAGTACAAAGTCTTATTCCAAGTCTCAGCTACCACACATGAAATAATAGAGACTTTAGCAAGCAGAAATCACAGCAAATACTTAATAAGAGGAAGAAGTTCTCATTCATTTGGTATGAAAAATTTCCAACACAAACTGCTGTCCCCAAAGATGAAGAGTACAAAAATGCACAGTGACGCTCTGGAGCATTTCACAAATGCACTCATCATCAGCACTTGTGGCACATCAAAAGCAACAAAACTGGCTACAAATACATTCCTGCCAGCATGGACAGCAGTGATTAAAAGGCACAATTGTGTTTCTACTGTACTTTTGTTTACTACTTTATTTTTGTTAGCAGTATCTTGTGTATTACTGTATTATGACTTTCTGATTTGACAGTAATCCATTTCCCCTTGTTCATTAACATTAATAACTATGGAAAGAAATACATTGACTAGGTAAGTGTTTCTTAGCTATTTTCTGAAAGCAGTAGGAATACTAAACTCTTTTCCAGAACTGATTTTTAGCTGTTTAAAATTTTCACGCAGAAAATTTTCTACATATCACTCTGGGGTTACATCACAGTCACTGTGCATACATTCAATGGGCAAAAAACCTCCAAACACAAAAAATCCACAACACTGAGCTAAAATTTTGTTAATGCAGGAACAAGGCTTTCTGTCAGTATCACTTTAGAATGAATTAAGACATAGTAGCAGAAGATGGTAGAAAAGAATGGGCTTTCAGGACACAGAATACAGTACCTTGGTGGACTCTTTCCTTAGTTGCTGGTTTGGAATTGGAATGAGTGAAACATTTATCCCTGTGCCCAAGCACTGGCAGATAACAGTTAAGACAGAAGGAGGAGGAATGGAATGCACATTGCAGCGAAACACATTGCAGGAGAGAAGAAAAGGGTTACTTATTAATTTCCAAAGATCTGGTATATATTGCATTTCTTTATAGTACATGATTTATCAGACAGCACGAATCTCAGGCATCACAAGACAAAACATCAATCAAGCCACAAAACCAATATAAAATGGGAAGGAGGCACCCATTTATCAAACAGGAATAATTTCCATTGTCATTGCAATAGCTTCAGACATGTTGCAAAGCCACCATGTGTTTCCATAATTATAATACCAAAGGAAATGTAATTAAATCATTCTGTTGAATAATTTATTGAAAGTTTCTATCCAGCTGAAAGTCAGTTTAATTAAAAATCCCAACATTAATGCTTGTTATAAAAAGATGGTTTAGTCTAGGGACATTAAGTGTAGAATTCGATGGACCTCAAAATTAAAGCAGAAGGCAAGGTATTAGTTCTGTACACCCACAAACATCTTTAAAAGCCTGTGTACAAGTATAGAATTTAGAAAACGTAATATCTACCACAGAAAGAGATCTTCTCTCTCCTTGCAAAAATCATCTTTTTCTGTGGGAGCCTTATGTGTTTATCAGTGCATTTATCTTTGGCTCAAAACCCACATCAACATAACTGAGTCCTTTTAATACAAATATTCTATTAAATCATACTCAAAATGGTAATGTTTCCTGATTTGGAAGTAATTCTCTGAGCTGGGTCTGTATTTTTTAATTATAAATATCCTAGTATTTCTCCAATAGTGGCAAAACATACTCAGGAAACTTCTTATTCTGCTAAATTACACAGCAATGGCAGGTAAGAAGTTCTGCTCTGCAGAACCACATTATACTTACAAAGGAAGGAAGAGGAAAAGCTACGGCTTTTGAGTGAACTTACAATTCTCATGAAAAGTATCGACCAAGAAAAGGTCAAAGAATAAAAATATATTATGAAACATAAGTATTTGACCAAATATTTCAGATCAAAACCAACTTGACTGAGCTTTGGGCAGATGCTTCGTGACAATGTTCCAGATACAGTAAAAAATCATACTTGACACAGACACAAATATTCAGAACAACTGATGAGTGTTCAGAACAATGATGGTTTAAAAAAATTAGAAATACCGTTCATGCACTGGAACATTTATTCCAACTTATATTTTAAGATTATATGTATTACAAATACATTGTCTGGCACAAAAAAATAGAAAATGTAATTTTTTACTGGTGTATCATAGCTGAACCTGGTTTTTGAGCTTTGGTATGTGTGATAATAAACACAAGGAAAGGAAAGAGTGGTCCAGAATCCAAACCACAAAACCACTGCTATTGTATTTTGCACAGTGTATAATCCATAGCTGTTTGCTGCTCCACATGTGAAATACATCTAGCTGAGACAAAGCAGTGAGGAACTCTGTGATAATGGATTTGAGAACAATTTTAGAGATTTTATATACTCTGTGTATTTTTAAATTTCTTCTAAAAGAATTGTATCTGCTAATCTACAAAACCCCTAGTGTTTACTTCTCTCCAGGGAGATATTCCCTTTCTCTGTTCCCTCTTCCCCTGTCAACTTCTCACCTTCCCTAGGGTTCCCACTGTACTTGTCAAACATTCTCATGTTTCAGCCAAGTCCTCCTGTGTCCTGCTGAGCTGTGAGCAGACACCTTTCAGATACACAGGGCAGGTGTGGCAGAGATCCAGCAAGACACAAGATAACTTCCCTGCCCTCCTCCTGATTACTGCTGAAATTCAGCCAAGGGACTCCAATGTCCAATAAAACACCATGTCTGTGACCTAACACTGCCTTCAGGCTCCTTTTTTCTTCTTTGAGTAGCAACAAACTCATCCCATCACACTTAGCACCAACTCTAATCCTAGAAACCAGCAGCAGTTATTTCAGTAACCCCTTTATCTTCAAAGGACAACTTCCACCCAGCAACCAGAGAGCTTTCCCTGACTTATCTGCAGCCCCTTCCCTGCCCTCAGCAGCACCGGGCTGTTGGTGTTTTTGTGCTGCAGGGCTCAGCCAGGCTGGGCACAGCCCCACTCACCCAACAGCCGCAGCCTCCTGTCCCTGCTGCCCTCCTCACCCACATCACCAGCTGTGTTCACCTCCAGCACAGGAGCAGCACAGTGGGCACAGAACACAAACAAAACTCTCACATAAGAAATATGCATTGACTATGATTAATGAAAATGCACACAATTCCTAAGATTGATGGAAATTCCCCAGTCTTTGGTGATCCCTTGTGTCCTCTCCTGCCCTTCCTCTCTTCCCTTCTGCCACAATTCTCTCATCACTTCCCTACACATCCCTGAACATTTTCCTTTCTCCCTCCCTCTCTGTTATTCCTTCCTTTATTTCCATAATCCCATCCCATCTCTTCTGGAATTTTTTCTCTATAAAACATTTTTATCCTTCCTCATATGAGCTGTAGGTTTTGCATCCCACAAGTAGATTTAGGTTGCAATGGACTTCAGCAGGTGAATGTAAACCTAACTAACTTCAGATGCTAAAAGTATCTAATGAGAAGAAAACCAGCATTTAGATGCTTAGAAATATCTGTCAAAGGAGTCCTCATGGCTGAAAGGTAATGAATCAAATATAAAACGCTCTCCTTTATGGAACAGATTAATCCCTATTTTAATAAACCTATGTTTAAGACATTTGGTGCACTAATTTATGCACATGTTGCACATTAAAAAAAGAAATCACAACTTCATCAAACTAGAAGTGTAGAAGTAGATGGAATCCCTCTAACAGAAAGAAATGTTCTTGCAGAAATGGCACTGATGAGCCCCTGTATCTAGGAATAACTATTTCCAAAAAATGCACTGTATCTCCCTCCCTACTACACCTAGCCACATAACTCCCTACTACTTAGAGTAAAGTTATTCACAGATTTCTTGTAACATTATGAAGCATCAGCAAAGCTTCAGACATATATTGGAATGATTTGTAATTGCAGATTCTAGAGTCTATAAAATTCTTCTATAAAAATATGCATTTTCAGGCCATACATAGACAAAAATATGGATGAATCCCAAATTATTTAGAAACATAATCCCTATCTGTGTGCTTATTTTTTCACTAATTGCGACATGAAACCAACTTTATTTCAGTGGTAAGTAAAGGATTTGAACAGAAATTAGATAATGTTGTAGACTGAGGCCAATCTAATTTCTGTTTTGTTGTTTCACGGAGCAACAAATCAATAAAGAGTACAATTATTTTTATTTCACTAACAGTTTTCATCATTTATTACTTCAAATAATAGACTTTGAGCTAGTCTTACTAACCTCCTCGAGCAAAGCTATTGGATAGATTTACATCCAAATGTCCTGGCACTACCTGCTTAAACACAGTGGACATTCTTGAAGCCCTCGTTTCAGTGCCTAAAGTCAGCCAAAAAAAGAATAGAAGATTAAAAAAGCTACAGTGTTAACCAGACTAATACTTAATATGACTGATAAAATGCCCCTTTTCACCCAATACAGCTAATTCTTGCCAATTTTGTACTTCAGATTTAGTTTTTAACACAAATGTGTACATTGGCAACAGTATGGAGGTGTTAGATACAGCTAAGCAATCAACATATTTTACAATAAATGAAACAAGGCACACACACTTTGGATAGTGTTACTTTACAAGAAAAGCCACTGTTTGGCAGTATTAGGTCAATTACAACTGAGTAAGACAAGACAGACACAATTTCAAGTCACACAGTCCTTCCTGACATGTTGGGGTTACCCTCACCTAAACCTCACCATTTTTCATCATAAAATAACTGAAAAAAAACATGGATTAATTTCTTCATGGCTCCACCTAGGCATAACTCAAATAGGGTGTTTTGAAAGATTTTTTCACTGCAAAAAAGAGCTCTATTTGGGAATTACATTAGTAGAAACCTATTATGAGTATGTAAAACATAAAGAGGCCTCTATGCCTTCCATTGCTGCTGCAGCTAAACAATGTCATCTGTTCTGATCTTGCAACCTCACACTTCCTCATTACACAAAACAGCAGATTTTGTCTTATTATATAAAACAGAACAGATTTTGCATCCTTTCAAATCTGGTAGTCTTTTATTCAATATGCAGTTTATTAGTTATAAAAGACTTTACTGCCAGATTAATATTGAAAAGTATTTCAGGAGAGATTATAAACATCCTTTACACAGAAACATATTCACTGAAACTAAGAGTGAACAGGCTACCTGGAAAGCCTAACAATAAAGAAACAACAGAATTCATATGGAACACTGAACTATCACTAAGTCAGAGAAAAGTCTCAGCTTAGCCAGAGAAAAGCACTGTACAAAGGAGTTTTACCTGGAGACAGAGCAATGGTTGGGCTGACAGTGAGGGTATTGCCGCCATTCCTTTTGCAGTGGACGGATATCACATTCAGCAAGGCTTGAAGGTATTTCTCCTGCTCTATACTGCTTGAAGATTCTAGAGAAGTGGGGGCTAGAGTCACAACAAGAATGGAATGCAATAAAAGAGAAAAATACAATTTGTAAATACACAGAATAAAAGGCTTACTGTGTAAAGCAGAGCATTGAAAATGTCCTAGTTTGTCTGTCAAAGGTTCAAAAAGCCTCTCCTTTGATGACAAGCATCACCTGGCTGCACAGCAGGATCCAGCAATGTCCTCCTGTATTCCACACAAAGCTGAACTTCTGAAACTTTCACCTCATGGTCACTACTTAAACCATTCATCACTAGCCATAACATCAGCACAAACTGAGTGAAGGTCATGCAGCTTTCCCTTCAGTCTCCAAATGAAAAGTAACATTTCTACGTTTGTGCTGCTTGTCAGCAAAATGCGCAGAGAACAGAGAGAACTGTTTCTTTAACAAAAGTAAGTTAAAACCATACTCAATCAGCTCTTCCTCATTCCAGAAAAGGAAGGTTACTCACCTGTACTTGGAGGTTCCTTAGGATACAGTGCCCATTTAAAAAGTTCAGAAATCATTAACAAAACACAGAACCAAGGGAAAAAACCCTCAAAAATAAGACAAACAAATAATCCTAATCATTGTGGGATCCCAACCATAAAGTCCACCCATTGTGTCCAGGTGCAAGGACCTAAGGACAGGAGATGAAGCTCAGGTCCTGGGCCATGATGACAAAATAGTGTTCAATATCAATGAATCAGTTTATATTTTTTCAAATGCCAAACAAAATTGTTGGAATTACAGTTTATTGCAGCCATCTTTGGACTTACTATAGGGCAAAAGTTTCATAGCTGCTTAAACCAGGATTTGATATCTTTCTCACAAGAGCCAACATTTAGAAGAAGAGACAGAGTCAAGGAATTTGATTGAGCACATTGTGACAAAACACAATGCTAATTTGTAAACAATCTTCTCCAATGATGATCCAATCAGGTTCTATGCTGGAGACTAATAGACAGTGAGCTAATTAGCTAGAGGTGGCAAAAGAAATTTCAAGATAGAAATTAGTATCTGAATTGAAAGTACAATTAGGAAGTAATGATGTTTCCTGCAGGATACATCATGCTGTTTCTTTCTGGCCAAGTGGAAAAAGCCTGAGCAGGAACATTATTTTCTCTTCTACTCCTAAGCAGGATTTACATATCCTGAAATCTACTGGAATGATCTCTGGGTCCCCTAGCCCTAGAAATAATATTATAAAAAGTCAATTTAGGTCTTAACAGTTTAGTTAAACTAAAAGCTGTCTAAATGACAGGATAATGTCTATACCACTTGCACAGGTTTATTTTGTGAAGAGTATTGTGTGTGTTTTAGAAAAAAACCTTGACTTACATCAAAGTTTGTCATTGGACCAAGCAGAAATCAGAATTAAAGACTGAGGACAAAAATGCCCTTGTGATGGTTTAGAGATGGAAAATGTGCCCCTTCATCCTCACCACAGCTCATCCGATCACAGCAGCATACAGAGGTGACTCAAAGCATTGCCCCTACCAGCACAGGTGAACTGGGATTTCCATGAAATCACCACCTTTCATGTGCTGTATCCCATGTGAAGGTCACCACAGAAACATGGATTTAATAAAAAATGGGGGATGGGGATCCCAGTAGCAATTTTATCCCATTTAATTTTGTTTTTGTCTCAGAAAAGAAATGCATTGCTTAGTCCTGCAATGCTAATGTGTGCTTTATATGCCTGGTCACAGGTTGCTCCATCTTTATCTTACAAGCCCTAATACAATGAGTAATTCAGCCTGAACCAAGATAACTGTTCTCTTGGATAGTGTTACTACATCCAAGAAACCTAAATGTTCTTTCCATAGGGTAGCTGACCAATAAATGCTAATTTAGGTGTAGAATGTCATATTTAGAAATACAGTGCTCTGCAACACAATTCCCAGAGAGGTCAAAGTAATTCAGAAACCAACTTGCAGGTTTCAAAGGAACATTTCAAAAGACCCATATACTCTCCATCTCATATCTGAACATCTGTTAATAATCTTTTCTTTGGACAGACGTTAGAAAATACAACTCTGTTGCACATGCAGTTTGGTTCCACACAGAAATTAAGTACGGTGCATAATTTCTCTAAAAATATGTTCTGTTCTTCTTATATAACACACTGACCTCCAACTATGCTCTGAAAACTTGCGTAATACCCCACGTAACAGGAAGTCACAAAAATGTTCACTAAGTTCCAGCAGGCTCTCCTTGTTTCTCTGTATCAACCCAGAGCTGAGCAACAAAAATCTACTCCTATTTAGGAAAGAATGAATTTGTCAACTTGAATTTAACTTCAGATTCTCTTTGTCCTCTTAGTTTGCTTCACAATGCATTTTCCATTATAGACATTTCTTTACTGCACACAGCTCCTGCTGAGGCAGCCGTGTACAACCACCTTTGCTGGTCACTTTTGCTTCAACAAGCTTCAGCTCCATTAAAAGTAAGATAAACACCCTAGAAATAGTCTCCATTTTCCTTCCTGAGGGATGTCTCCATTTTCTTCACATTTTAAAAGAAGCAGTAACTCCAGAAGCAGGTATCTGTCAGACACAGTTATTGTCAATCCATTTATCTACTCCATAATATTCTGGTGGGCATATGGCAACGGCAATATAAAAGTCTATATATAGCCTTTTATATAAAATTAAGAAAAGAAACCATCAGAAAACTTCTACAGAAAACATCAAAGTGTTTGTCTTTACATAATTTTGAGATTAGTCCTGCAGATTTTTTTTCAATTTATTCTCTATTTGTACCAGGTTAAAATGCCTCATCTGTATTTCAGCCAAGACAATCAGTATTAAATCAGTTGAAGACTAATATTTGAATTGCCATGCCTGGGATTCACACCACAAGGATGTGGAAAAACTGGTGTATCCATAAGCTTTGGCAGCTGCTGTGTCAACTATTGGTAGTACTTCATTGATTCATTTCATTAATCCTTTCAACAAAAACACATTATATAAATTTCAGTTCATTGCCTTCACTGCTCATCACTCCAACTAAAAAAAGCTCCCACAAAACACTGCAGAGATACATTCAATAAATGTTGCAGCAATAAATATTCAGCAGATAATTAGTGATTCACAAATTAGTCAGTCCAGACACTAACTCTAAAATCTTAGAAATAATGAGATTTTAAAGGTGCATTTGATATGCAAAAAAACCCTCATTATGTCTGATAAAGTTGCTCTTAAACATAAGAAAAACATGATTTTCATAAAGGTATTCTGTGAAGGAAAAATTATGGAAGGCTATGTAAAAAGTATTTAAATAATAATCTTCAAATTACTTTTATGGCACTTGTACATAAGTGTACAGTATCCTTCTTATAGGTTTTGGAAAATTCTATAGAACACACTTGAATAGAGTCAAAACTTTTAGTTGCATTTTAGCCATTACTGGGGAGAAGTGCAAATATAAACAGGACATAAGAATCTCTTTGATACCTTAACAAGTTTCTGGTACTCCAATTCGACCTCACGTTTCCTTTTCCTCCAACAAGAAAAATTATGGCCTAATTCTGGAATAATTTCTAAACAACTATCAGTTTGATTAAAGAAAATACTGACTCATTCTTGGCATGAAGTTAACTCTGATAAAGCTATTGGCATGAGATGGAAATCCAGGCAATCACAAGTATCCTAAACACTGCCTGTGAACTATGGAAGTCAATGAATGTTAGTTCCAAAATTAATGTTACTCTAATATTACACTCTTCTGAAAAACTAAGTATTCTGATAAATCTTGTGCTGGTCCAGTCTCTGCCCAAATGCTTCATTCACATTTTTTGACCTGCTTTCATACCATTCAGGATTTTGACACACAGTAACTAATAACATCAGATAACCACTTATACTAAGACTTCTGGTTCAACCCAATCACTGCTTTTCCTCTGGCAAAATTCCTTCTCCAGAGAGCCTGGCTGCACCAACTCACCCGTGGGATGTGTGTTCTGGGATTTGAAGAGGCCCACCACGCTTTTTCCATGGAAGCCCCCAGCCCTGAGGAGCAGAGTGCTGTTTTTGGTGTTCTTCCAGCACACAACGGGCAGGCGGTTGTGGCGGTAGCAGCGAGCCACTCTCTGCAGGCTGCTGTCCTGCACAGACTGAGGGACCACCAGCAGCCCAGGATAGCTGCAGTGGCAGCAAAGGGGGAAAAAAAAAATTAAACTATTAAAATTGCTTTCAAAACACTCAGCAATGCAAAAACAAATTGCTGCAATTACAAGCTGAAAACACTTCTTAATGAAATACACCTTAACTGATAGAATGACTTTTATTTTTAAAGTAATTTTTAGTCCAAGCCTAGCAGATATATTAATTTAAGCAAACAGAATTTTAAATAGAAAGTGATTTATGAAAAAATTGTAATACTCTCATCACTAATCACTTTCCATTTAAGGTACGTGTTATTTGGTTGTATTTTTCTTCTTAGCACATCTCTTATCTATCTCTAGAATGAAGCCATATTTTTAAGCATGGCAGAAAACAGATTTTTGAGGTACAAAAATGATGCAGTAGTTCCATTTTGACAATTGTATATGAAATATGAGAATTGAAAGGAAAGAATGTTAGATTGCCTAAAGTATCACAATGAAAACAATAGTCTTTCGTTTATGGAAAAATATATTTAAATTTTACAGTTGGAGTCCTTGGAACAGAGTGCTTGACACTGCATTTTTGTGCTCTGTTAAAACATTGCAGTGCACTGAGAGATTAGAATATTCACTGATATAGTACCTTTAAAGATGGAAAACACAGTAAGATGGCAGTTTTGTTCATGTTAGTGAACGAAGGATTCAAGCAATATGAAATATGATTTTCTATCGCCTCCAAAAAATCAAAAATCAACTTAAGTGCCAATTTCATGTGTTATGAAGAAACTAAGATGAGGAACAAGAAACATCTGCTGCTTACTAAATAACTTTTATTCCCTCTACAATATACACTATTTCTGCAAATTCAGTTCTTGGACATCTATTCAACTGCCTTCAGGCAAAATAAATGTACATGGTATTTACAGTCTACACAGCAACCACAGTAATACAGCAGTAGGTAAGTATTTATATCATCAGATTTGTAATTCTTTCAGATACTAATTATATTTTCAAAAAAAGCCTAGAGAGTATTAAAACCTCATGGTTTTAGGGGAGAAAAGGGTTGTCTGCATAATGTTCAAAGCATAATGAAAATGGACAGATTTCATGCCTTCATCTGCATTGATTCTAACTAGACAAGTTAGAAAACAAGAAAGGATCTAGTATTTTCCTTCTATGCCCTTCTTCCTGGCAATTCCATTGTCCATAATGAAAGCAATGACCAGCCTAAACTGGCTCTAGAGAATGCAAATGTCTTCTGATATGACTCATGCAGATAGGCTTTTGTATTAAAAGGAATTTTTGTGGGCAGCGTCAGCAAACTACATCAGCTTTCACAATAAAAAGAAAGGACTTAGTAACACTGATGTGCGAAAAAACAGCATGTGACTTTCAGCACATGACAAACTTTTAAAGCAAATACTTTCATGAAGTGAACTCTAACACATACTTTTTAATTTGAAGAAAATAGTCATTTATATTTATAATAGCTTCTGAAGCTTGCTTTTTTATTCAGGAACAGCAGAGATGCTAAATGCAAACACATTAATGCAGATATACAGACATGTGTCTCTAGTTTCAGCTACTTCAGTGAACTGACAAACTCACCTCCTGCAAAGGGAGTACATCCTGTTCAGTGCAGTTATTCTCAAGTATTCTGTTTTGGAGCGAGAGGAGTTGGTGCTGATGGTGCCCAGCCCCAAGCGCTGGTAGTCCCTGAAGCAGGCTCTTTCCACTAATTGCTCCATGGTTGATTTTTCTGATGCTTTCAGGGTACCACTGGTGTGCAGCTCGCTGTCATCTGAAACTAAAGGCAATAATCTTGCTGGGGAGGCCAGCAGTTCCACAGCAAACACTGCTACTTTCTTCCAAACAAGTTTGTGCTGCTCCCAGTGATGAATGGCAAGGTCCAGGACATGCAAACCACAGCTTACTGAATTTATAAACACTAAACCAGTATTTTAGTCAGCAAACCTGATTATAGCACCAAATTACCTAAACTTGTGACTGGCATGACTAACATCTCTCTAGCTAAAATCCTGGAAAAAGTTATCTCATATATTCATTTGAACTGGACTGAAAACTGATAATTTCTTTACCAATTTACAAATTCTTTACAGATTCATTACCCATTCAAGATAAAAATGAACTGCACAATTTTTAAAAAGCTATCTTCAGAAGAGGTATCAATCTTTTTAAGGCTTTAAATGTTTCAGTGTTGTAATTTCACAAGAGATGACTGTTGGGTTCTGAATGTCTCAGTTTCAGTATCAGGCAGCAGCTTTCTTCAGCCGAGCATATCAGCTGCCCTTTCCAAAGCAGAAAAAACTTCAACCATGAGAGATAAAAAACTATGTCACAAGTTCAAACTACTCTGAAATTCAAGTCAAGCAAGGTCTTTGTACAAAACCTGCCACCTGCCTATTAGTGACACTTTCAACCATTTCCAAATACTTCTGAGAGCAGATTTACTGCTCACAGCATGTATCAGTTACTTGCTACCACCTCAAGCATTGAAATATGTGCATATGAGACCTATTTCTTCATGGATGAGGCACTGAAAAGTATATGAGGATTTAAACATAAAACAGGACTTCATAAAACTGGAATTTAAACTTATTTAGAAAATAAAAATTATGCAATAATTAACATTTTACTGGCAGTAGACAACATTCAGTATTTACAGAAGTAGTACCTCTATGATTTTTTTTTCTGTGCATCTTTTGCATAAAAGCTAAATGAAAAATTTTCTTTGCCCTTTCAGCTAAAAAAAATATTCTGTATTTGATCTAAATAATAAAGTTGAACACTCTGGATGTCTCCTCTTTTTCCTCTTTTTTAATATTTTTCATGGTAAAAAGAAGTCACACAACAGCTGAAGTATGAAGTGCACTAATGAGAAACAAATTTAAATTAGCTTTAGAAATAATTCTTTTGGGTCATACAAAATCTTGGTATTCAACAGTTTTGAATGGAAAGCTATAACTGATTCAAGATGAGGGTGCATTTTGTGAAATATTTTTTCCTAAATGGATTTTTCTCCCATGAAGGCAGGTACATTGGTGATCAGACTTTGCAAAACAATCTCCTGTGCATAAAAAACTAAACATAAGAGCTCCTATTCATGTGCTTGAGCTGAAGAGGGAGATGAAGATATTTTGCTGCCTCAAGTTTAACATGATTTATTTGATTTTGAAAAACTAAGGAATAATCCCTCTGTTTTACTGTTCTTGAAATATGACTGTTTTCAAAAGAAGGTTTCAGTCTCTTGTTTTATTGAACACACCCATATGACCAGTATAAGAAAAAGAATTTACTAATGATTGAGATATTCTAAACTCTGAAAACAAAGAGATGAGGAGGAATTCGAGGGAAATCAGATGTTCATTGGCAACAACTCATAACTACAGTACTGTGCCCAGTTTTCAAAGTCACAGTGCAAGTTATATGTGGAGTACCTAAAGAAGCCTGAGAAGAGAGCAGTGAAGAGGATCAGAAGTCCATCAAGACTAATAAACAAAGAACTGAAAGAGCTGCATAGATATAACATTGAGAAGACAACAGAAAAATACTACAATAGATCACAAATACATTATGTATTGCAATCAGAATGAGAGGAATCATCTCTTCTATCTGTATATAGTGGCAGAGTAAGAAATGAAGGGTTTAAATTGCAGCAAGAAGATGTTTAGTCCTGAATCTCAGAAAATTGCTTGTTTTCTCCAGCATAAAGGATGGTTTCAGTATTGGTAAGAGCTTCCTAGAGTTGTGGAACCTTCACCTTTGAAAGCTTTTAAGAAGAAGTCAGGCAAACACCTGTGGGGAAGAGATGAAGATGATCTTGCCTTGGGGCAGAGAGTTGGACTGTTTGATCTCATGAAGTTCCTTCCAGCCCTATCTTTAACATTTCTTTTCCAAGACAATGCATCACCTGCTGTAGACAGTTCATTGTTGGCAGAGCTGCATAGTTTCCTATACTTCAGTTTTTGAGACTTGCAAACAAGTCAAAAACAAAGCCAAAGCCACAGCAGTCAACAGAAAAGGAATGGCAGTGATTACTGCCTCTGCTCTCTGCACTCTGTCTGGAGCAGAGCCACTGCTGCTGACAGCTCCCTGTCCCTGATGTGCCAGTGCTGCATGGAGAGAACAGTAAACTCAGCCTTTGGTCACCTGAACACCTTCCCAGCCAAGACACCTGGAAAGCAGCAGGTCTAGAGACTCACAAGTTATAATTTTAGATAGTTTTTTTTAGGGAAGGAAAAAAGTGACTGTCACTAATCTTATACAGCACCTGTGTTCATGGAAGAGTATTGTTGTTTTATGTATCAGCAATGCAAAAACTCTGCAAACTTCTTCTTCATCAAGAGACTGTGAATACACAGGTATGACTGTGCTTGGTGTCTCTGGGTGAATGACACAAAATCACCCCAAAATCACCCAGGTCCAGCCTGCAGAATTGTTTCTGACCCAAAGAACACGTAACGTCAGAGCACGTGCTAACTCAGCACTTCAGGAAGATGCTGGAAATTCAATTAAGAATTCAAGAATGTAATTTTTCAGCACTCTAAAGACACTCTGTGTTTTCCAAAGCTTTATTTTTGTCTATTTCTCATCAGTTTATCTGGAATAAAAGAAGAGAAACAGTATTTTTAAGCTTGCCTGGAATGGCTTTCTTCCATTTCAGAGAGAACAGAGGCTTCATTCCTGCTTTAGACAACTCATACATCTGTTCCTAAGTCACATGAGCTGCCTTGCTCAGTGACCAAATATTCAAAAGGAAAATTCGGCTTGTTTGATGTTTGGAAGAAATTATCAGTGTTTGAAGAACACTTCATTATCTGAGATGCCTATGTTTTTTTTTAAAGAAAGAATGCTTTGACAAAACAACACCTGTTTATGTACAGGAGAATCTGGTTCCCTCTAGTGGTTTATTACAAATTAGCAGTGGTCCAGATAAGGATATAGAGACAGATAAGGATATACAGACAGCAGCATATGGGAGGAAAAGAGGCTTTTTTGGGGAAAAGCCAAACTCCACACCATCACACAAACTGCACAAAGTGCCCAAACCTCTTTCTACCTTCTACCCCAAAATAATTTCAACCAAAAATATGGGAAGTGGTATTTTCAGCAGTAACTAGCTCTACTGCTTTCAGAAATCATTTGTCAGTTCCACATCCACAAAAGTCTCCAATTTGCTCATTCTTGCACCTCACCAGTTACAGCTTCCTCATCACAGACTAGCTGCAGATGTCAGATGTCGAGAGAGAAATGGAAGCTGCAGCATGCTTCTGTGCTGTTTCATCTCCACTAGCATGATGTAAAAATGATCTAAAAGATAACATATCTAAATAGTTTGATAATTAAAAAGCAATCTAGTACTTTGCTGTACCACTGAATTAAGCCAACTTCCTCTTCTCATTGCAAAAGAAAACACCCACTAAATGCACAGATTTAAAACCCTTCTCTTTCCTGTCTAGGAAAACCCTTCCATTTCTTGTTGAAGGCATTTCTCATTCAGTACACCAGAATGGAAGCACAACAGGACAGATTTATTCACCAACATGGACAAAGAAGTCACACTCTCACCAGAGACATCATCCTCTTCATTCCAGCCAGGCCGGCTCCCTCTCTCCTCCACTATCGTTCCTGTTTTCTTCTTCAGTAAGTACTGGCGCCCAATTGTCATCTTCCCAGCACGTTTTGCTCCCTTCACAATGCTTTTGGAGAAGGTACTGTAAATCCAAAACAATAAAAGCATTTGGAAAGATTCATCTGATTCTGCCTGATAGCATTTACAGATTTCTAGAAGGAACGCAAATAAAATGGATTTAATAGTTTTTCACTTAATACAACAACTATAAACTTCAGAAAAATTGCTTCCTGTGTTAATTTTTAAACAGAAATTGTATTACTTAAAGATAAATTTGTGTCCTTTTTTTCTACTGGTAATAAATATCATCATTAAAGAGGTCATCTTTCTGTAGATTTTTTATTTTGCTAGTAATGTGATAAACCTAGAAAGTTGCCAAAGTAAAGGCAGGAAAGATAGAAATTACATTTGAGTTTTAGGATTTCATGGCTTGGGATTCTATTTCCTGTGTCAACAATGCACTAAACAACAGAGAATCACAGGAGCTACCACTCTGGAATAAACTAATGATGCAGCTGGTCCAGTAAAAATTTATGTGTAACAAAATTCGGAAGAGGACCCAAAGCTCAAACTCTAAATTAAAAACCAGTAGGGCAAATGCACAGGGTAAAATTAATCCGAATTCACACCAGGCTTTAAGTGGCTAGGCTACTAATTATAAAGTAATACACAATTAATCTTCTTTCCATGTTGAGGTTGCATAGCTCAAGATGCTACTTCTATTTTGTGTGTTTCAAAATGCAATAAGGTGCTCCTTCAAATCTACTGCAGCCAGAAGTTTAGGTAAATAATATAATTCCTATCCCAAATAAACATCTGTATCCTACTAATCTATCTCTTACTCAGGAAATACAAAGAGATGCAAAATAGCAATCACTGATTTTGACATGATCTCCACTTTTGCAGAGCTTTCAGGTTGTTCAGTGCATTTGGACAATACAAGACAAGAACATCAGGAAGAAAAGAAAAGAAAAGAAGAAAGGTTGTACCGGAATGAAGTGTTCTTTTCTTTCTGTTTTGGGAGAATTATCTGTGGTGCTGTTTGCCCAGCTGCAAAGGCAAAAGTGCTGAAGATGGACTGAGGGTAACGGAACTTCATCAACTGCTTCTTAAATATTTCCACCACTTCAGGACTGACTTCTTCATCAAATGCTACTTTAATTAACTGTGTATTAAAGACATGACATGTTAGAAACTGGAAAACAATCTGAGAATTTCAGAAATTGAAAGATTCTAAAATACAGCAGCAAAATTCCCACACTTTCATGGTATTATGCCTTTCAGAAAATACAGATGTATGTACATATGCCTCATTTATTTTGAAGGCTTTCATACGTTTCAAGAATTTTTTATTTCCTATTTTAAATTTATGTCCTAATACTAAGGTATCTTCACTAGGCAGCATCTGGAATTCTCATAAGGTCAAATACAAAATATTTTGGTAAATCCAAGTCGTACTGCTGGCACTAAGACATCTACAGCAGTTCAAATTCTGGTCACATGGGACAGCTTAGCTGGGAAATAGTCTGCCAGCTCTGCCCCTACACTAGGAACTGAGGTTGGTAATGCACTTCAAAGACTCAGCAATTTCAGCATTCGTATGTCACAACCATTATGTTTCTATTACTAAGATGTTCCAATTTTGGCCTCACCTTGCAAAGTATAGAAAACTGCTAGTAACAAAAAGGTGATAGTGCAATCTGCTCCTTAAAAAGGAAATAACCTTGTGCTATTCAATACTGATCCATTCACTTGACTAAAAATGTTTTTTTGAAAGGTTCTGGGGAAAAAAAACCTCCCATCCAATCATCCTCTGCTGAAAGCAAGTCAACAATTCGGGGAAAACAAATAAGAGACAGAAAATACGGAATCCATAAAAAGGCCCAGAAGAACTCTAAGAATGTGGAGAAAGCAAACAAAGAAATATCCTAGAGCTCTATTTCTGAGCACATACCTAGACACCTTTTAAATTCCTTTGCTTGCCATCTAGGAGGTGGATTTCATCCTTGCTTTTCCAATTTCACTTGTTTTGTAAATACTTTCCAAATGACTAATGGCTCTGTTGTTCTAGGACCTCCTTGAAAGGAGCTCTTCAGTCTTTTGGGGTTACACAGATCAGAAGTTTTAAAGATACCAAACAGCATAGCTGCACACAAACCCATCTGAAAATCATAATTAATAAACAAAGGGGAGGGGCTATTTCATCCTGTGTTGAACCCTGGCTGTTACATAGGGGACAAGGAATAAACTGTTTGTGGCTTGTTTTTGTTCTCAGAACCTAATACAAAACTATGCTAAACAAAAGCAAAGATGATGTTTGACCTGAATCCAGCTCTGAAAACACTGAGCTGTGTCTGTATTTATCACATCATTGAAGCATGCTAAGTATTCTGTTAAAAAGACTTCTGGAAAATAAAAGTCCTCTCAAAAGCCCACAAGAACAACTTTTTTTTGTTTGTTTTACTCATTTGCATTCCTAATTTTTTGTTTTTGAAGAGCATACTGAAGGATGATTAGCTAAATGATGTTCATTATCGTAAGGAATTAGTAAAATGCTATTTTCTTATGGTTTCAAATGTTGGAGTTATTGTTCTCAATGAAAATACGCTTC
The DNA here is from genome assembly GCF_017590055.1 of Onychostruthus taczanowskii. Taxonomy (NCBI): domain Eukaryota; kingdom Metazoa; phylum Chordata; class Aves; order Passeriformes; family Passeridae; genus Onychostruthus; species Onychostruthus taczanowskii. The sequence continues at coordinate 5,904,733 of NW_024502458.1, forward strand.
TGCAGTCAGTCAACCCAGCAAAATATTTCATATCTGAAGCACTGCAGTCTACTTTCAGTCCATGATACAGAATTCTTTGCTTGCAGCTTTTGATCTCTCAGGGTTTGACCACAGTTAAGATCAAAACCAAGATGGAAGACTCAGGAAAGACTTCAGGATTTCTAATTATTTCTCTATCAATTGCCCTGCCATACATACTTTTGTTGAACACACTGATGGGGATCCTACAGAAAATTCCTAGATCTGTGTGTCATACAGAAGCTCATTGGTTCTACCCTAAAGATTCCTGGAAGTGCAGCTTCCATGTGCAACATGCCATGACTTTCTGCCATGGATTTTAACAGAAAGCTGGTGAAGTGACAAACCTTCAGAAGAAAGCAACACTCAGAGCTTTTCCATATTGATTCCATGTAGCTGGAGGAGAGAGGAAGCAGGTTCTCACTAGCATCCCCAGGCCTCTACGTACATGCAGGGATTCTGGACCAAAACCAGCCCTTTTCTGGTTCCAAAATAGGTGAGGAAAGCAGTTAAAGAAATCCAATGTGAAAATAGCAACCCTCTGTAAATACCACGAGGGCCAAGAAATGCCAGGGTTTCTATGAGTTCTGCCTTGTCTATTGACCTTACAGGGCAGAGAACCAGACTCCTCACTAACACCAGGGCAAACTGCTGCTTGTGAATATTTTGAGCTGCCTGCAGCCACATAAATTTTCACAAAACTTCCTTTTACCTGAAAAGTGGCTGAACTGATCTGCAGCCCTTCCTGCATGCTCTGCTGCAGCTGGTTCTGGATGCTGATCTTCTTCTCCTTGGTCATGGAGGCGATAGGAAAGCTCCGGATCACGGTCTGCTCCCCAACTGAGGATACAACACACAGACACTTGTCAGACCACACAACCTCTGCTCACACTGCCACTGGAATAAACAAGGGTGAATAAGTACAAAGTAACATGAACATGATGGCACGGGATCAATTTCAGGCAAAATACCAGAAAAGTTAGCAAATTTCTAAAGCTGATTTTCTACTCTGAATTTCTACTCTATTTCAGCCGTGATGATTAGGAAAATATTCTCCTTCCTTCTGAGTCTACATAATGGAAATGCATCCCCAAAACCTATGTTGGTAGGGGACAAAGAAACAATTTCAAGTTTATTCATATTTCATAATGCAATATATAACTTATAAACAGAAATTATATACTTTGATATCTTTACATATGACCACAAACTTTCCCCAATACATTTATTCTTCTGAATGACAATCTGCTTAGAAATAGCACATGTTAAACTATGAAAAAATATCATTCAGAAGAGCTGAAATATTAAGAAAATACTGTTCTTTCCAAGCAATAATTTTAGGTAGAACACCAACTCATGAATATTTTTCCTTTCACTTGCTTCCAGTGTCTGAAAAAAACTGTTTAATGGTGGTGATGCTTGAATAGGTGGACAGGCCAGCTCAAAATCCTGCCTATCTGAAGGACCACAACTACCTGTTGGTTACTGTTTGGATTTTCTTACCCAGTTGATCATGAGGAGTGCCTTTAAATATAATTCTGTAAGTGGTAAGGAACAAAGCTCCTTCAGCAGGGAGGATATGAGGACCTCCAAGCAGTCCTCCTGTGGCTTCCTCTCTGCCATCAGGATCCAGCAGCACACGGAGACCTTCACAAACAAATTCTTCTCCTGGCAGTAAAGTTGGCCGTAGAATTTTGGGCTGATGCAAATAAATGGAAGTGTAAATGAGTGTTATACTTCAGGCTAGTAATAATATTTGGTTTTAAAAGCTTAAAAACAAAATTATTATGACACTTAGTCCAAATAAGGGAGATAGAGCTTGGACTCAAGGAGGAGAAATGGGTCACAAAAAGCAGTGGGCATGCAACAGCTTGTTTATGATCAGAAGTCTGGCTCTACTGGTTTCATATTTCATGAGACCAAAGCCAAGCACTTTATTTATCACTGGTGGAAATTTTCTTTTAACGTTTTGATATTTCCTCATAACATTATGAGAGGAAAAAAAAAAGATTACTAGATTTAATGATTCTAATACTTGTGAAGAATACAAACATGTTTCATAACACTTGCCTTCTGTATTGGTGGAAGCCTCCTACTCTCACGATGGACAGCCTCCAGAGTCTCTATGTGCATTGCTACAATGCCTGAAAAGCAGGAACACCATAAATGAAGTCTCACACAATGGGAAAGAGAAAGCTGCCCTGAAAATAGAACTCTGGTAATTCTGAAATTCTCAAATTTTGGCACCAAGGAAATAATTATCTGACATTCAACAGCAATTACAGTCTGGAAAAGAAATCTAACACTCTAACTTATCTGAAGGTAACTCAAATTAGATAATGCATTTGTTTAATTAGGAAAAAAGACTATAAAGCACCTTTTTGTAACAATTCCTACCTGGTATCATGCAGTGCAGACCCTTGATGTGATCCTGTGTGACCCCACTTTCTGTGCAAACCTTGTCAATAAATCTGGTGATGAAGCGCACGACTGCGTTTGCAACATCATTGTTCTCTGAGTCCTCAAACCCACTCTCAGTGTCATAACTCTCTGCAACACTGCCTGCAATGCTAAAGGCAGAAATAAAAGCAGTAACAAGCATGAACAATTCAGCTGGTGATGCACATGTGACACTGGAACAGACACTGACAAGCTGTGGGGGTTTTTCCTAGCTACAATTTGCAAACCGTGCTAAAAGCATATGGTGGTACCACAATCACACTGAACTTTCATTGTCAAAACTTCATGAATGATGACACTGGACAATTTTCTCTCCATGAGTCCAGCACAGATAGGCCCAGAAGAGAAAAAACAGCTTTTGGGAAGTGAGCTCTATGTCTTCCCTTCATAAAGTCAAGTAAAGTATTTGCAACCCATGGCAAGCAAACATCCAGTTATATAGAGAAAATCATTAATTGTATATTTAGGTTGCAGAGCAAAGCAATCAAAAGCGAAAAAGATCATAAGGAAATTTTTTTGTGCATTAGATAAGCAAGCAAGTCAGTGGGAGATGTACTTTGAATGCCTAAAAATGCCTCCCATAATAACATTAGGGGCCAAATTCATAGATTGCAACATACACCACAAGCAGTCTACTGAGCACATCCTAATGCCTGAGATTAGAGGTGTGTAGTCAGCAGAAATTACTAACTCCATGGGGAGCTTCATCCTGATAGTCTTTTTCTTGGTGCCAATGTACTCACATAGTGTTCTATAATTTTATCAAGTGAGAATTTGTACAGAGAGGTGATAATGAAGACAATAAACAAAGAGGGAGGAAGGCTGGTTATGAAATGTCCTGGATTTGCATGCTAGGGAATGAATGGAACTGGTGTTATACTCCTACTGCTTCCTTAGTAATTTAACCTTTGCCTTTGTGGTTTAGCCCTCAACTTTTTTGTGACCTCACTGCCTTTCCTCCTTTGCAGCTGTTGCACAGAAATGATGATTTTATAGATGCTATACAAATGCTTTCTTGATTTTAGGTTCATACAGTGGTTTTTTCAAGTTATATAAAAACTAACAGAGTGGGTTTGGGGCTGCTGTTTTCTTTCTCACCAAACCTCATGTTTGCCTTCAACATCTGCATTACTAGATTAAAAATTCTTACTGGGACAATACAATGTTTCTTTAAATGGAATCACTCCAGACAAAATTCTGCTATTTGAGAGGAATCATGTTAGACTTCTACTCAACTACTAAACTTGAAAGGAAGTGAGGATGCTGAAACAATCTGGTATTTAGAGCACAGCCACTGTGCAAGCTGTGGCCCATCCTGCTGGATGAGCCCTGGCCTTGGGTACCCACCTGTTTGTGACAATGCTGTTGCTTCCACTCTCCCAGTCCCCAGTGGCTGATGTCCTCAGCAGCTTGTTCTTACTTGTATCCAGTGGTACCAGCAGGTAGACCATGAGGTTGGCAAAATGAATGGCCTGGCTGAAAACTGTGCTTTCCTCATTCTGGACCAGCTCCTGCTGTGTCTGTTTATTGAGGGTTGGCCATAACCTCAGCTGCTCAGCAGCCAGGTCCATTGCTGTCTTCTCCTGGTCTGCAGGAGGTTTGTCCTAGAAGACACAGAGAAAGAAATATAAAGACATAGAAGAAAAGAGAAAGCTACAACTGAAAAAACAATGCTTGGCCAAAGCTTTATTTGTTAAATTGCTAATTAAATTTCTTCAGATATTTAAATTATATATTCATTTAAAAATAAAGAGCAAATAATTACCCTTAACAGGAGAGTTATGATTATGAGAACTGAGCTTTGAGAGCAGTTTACTGAAATGCACCAGCAGCAAAACATGGGCAGATCTAAATAACATCATTACTTTTAAGGTCTTTTTTATGCCATCCACTCTTCCATGTTTCTTTGGAGAGGTGATTTTAACTGATTTTAACACAGCTGTTCTCCTCAGCTTATCCACTTAGCTCAAATAAGAACAAGCATAAATCAGATTGAGAAATAACACGCAGCTCATGGCTCGATGCTGGCAATATCCTCCAAATTCCTAGGATGTTCAGGTGAGGGAAGCTTGTATATAAATAGCTTCCAGACCAGCTGAAACATTCATGTTTTTATATGTTGGAGTCCAATTCTAGCATTAGCTTTAAGCAAACTAGGTAGATGGCACACAGTCAAAGTAGAATAAAGGAATCTGGCAGCTGATATTAGTGACCTAAATCCTGATGTTAAATTAATAATGACTAGGCATCTTGCAAAAGCTTTTTCCACACTAAGTTGAGCTAACATTAAATTATAATGCTTTGCAGATAAATGCAAATTCCTATTATTTCTCATGTTATTGTATACTGTGTAATACAGGAGAAAATGAAAGAAAAACACATAAAATTGGAAAAGCCATAACTTAACTCTCTGTAACCCAGGAGACAATTAATATGTGATAAAAATATTAATATTTTAATATTTTAATATTAGTAAATAATAAATAAATGATTAATTAAATTAATTATTTAATATTTAACAATTTTTAATATTTTAATAGAGTCCTCTACCTTTTGTTTCAACTGCACTGCATGGTTGTCATCTTTGGCTGTAAGGTAGAGGGAGCGAACTTGATTTTGCACGTTGCTATAGAAGGTTGTTTCCCAGAACTGCTGGTTAGTCCAGATAGGATGATCTTGTACACAGGTGTAAGCAAACTGACTAACCCCAGGTGCTAATTTCTGAAAGCAAAAATATGCAAAGTTGACCAATCAGTCCTATTATTCAATTTCTTTTAAAGGCTATGACTTCAGAACTGACACACACATATGTGTATATATATGATTAGTAGTACAGACTGAAATATGAAATATATCAACTTTTGTACTGCAATATAGGCTAGAGAAATTATCTCCAGTTTTGTGCCATTCAAGAAATTAACACACAGGGAGGTTGTATACAAGTCTAATGCCAGTGCCAGGCATGGTCTTCTTGATTCAGAGTAGAAAAATGAGAATTGAGGTAAGAATTCGGTGATAACAGTACAGTACACATATGTAATATAAAACATCTTCCTTGCCAACAAACCACAGTATTTTCAATAACCTAGGTGTACAACATAGAAATCAGTATTCAAACAGATGAAAATTATTTCTCCTTTTAATTAGAGCCGTAGTAATGAAAATTAAAGTAACAGTAAGTGTCAGCTGAGTCCTTCCAATAAATAGCATTTGTTGCAACAGCAGAAGATTAGATAAATCGTTATCTTCAGTGTTATTTACTGAAATGAATGACCCCAATCCAGTTCCTGAAAGAGTGCTAATTTGGGTATGTTCTTTGAAGTCACAAGGGTCTGGATCACTGTAAAGTCTCAAACAAACCCAGAATTGTTACAGCATTAGTCATTATGAATGAACCATTTTTTTCAAGTACATCTATTTATTTAGGTTGCACTAGTCTCCCAGGGAATTGTTTAATATTCTTCATAACCACATACAAAGGAAGGAAATTTATTTCAATGACCCAAATAATGAAGAATTAAATCCTTCATCATATGTTCTTACTTTTGGAAAGAAATAAAGCCACAAAACAATGTTGTATACTGCATGTAGCAAAGAAGCAGGTAATCTAAATTTGTGCTTATTTCTGCAGCAGACCTGAAGAATGAAGTACATTACTGGGCGCCTCATCTAATGTCTATCACTCACAATACTACCCATCACCTGAAACACACAGTATCTGGAACTTAGATTTTACTGCAGTGACTATGTTCTGAAGCACTTTCCTGGAGAGCATGAATACTACTCCATTTAATATTTTTAATTGTAGAATTGCACAGAACAGCCAGTACTTACAATATTTCCCCAGCTGGCACTTGGGCATTCAAGTGGAAGGGTAGGAAATTACAACCAAAAATGTTGCAGTCTGGTTTACAGATTTCCGGTTTTGCAATTCTTCAAACTGTGTTTTCCTCACTGGGCTCCTCCAAGTACAGCATGAACTCAAAGTTCTGATCATGTGCCATGTACTTATTCCCTATCAAAGGTTCTTGAAAATTCTATAGCTGAGGAAATTCTGTGTGATATGCTACGAGAATTTACCCCACTGAAGTGCCTTCTCATGCTTAGCCATCTAAAAGTGAGCAGTGTAATTCTGATTTTATCATGCAGAATTTAATCGGAATTTCTTGGTAACCTGTTAAGAAATCTATATCTACTCAAATAACGCTCAATGTGACTTTGTTTATTCAATGCAGACTGAGAGAGCAGATATCTGGTTTGCTTAACAGATGCCCAAGTTTCAATTGTGGTGCAGCTTACGGCAGATGACAGGAAATGATAACTGATCTCCCATGCCTGATCCAGCTGTTAAATCCCAGAAAAGGTCAGCACAGTGTCCTACTCATCTTTGTAGGAACTGCTGGACATTCCCTTGAAAAAACCTGATCATACACAAGGGGCTCACAGATTGATCCGGCCCAATCACTGACCTACCTCAAAATCCAGATGCACAAAACCTGTGTTACAGAGGAACAGGAATGATGGGTAAATCATGGAATAAAAATATGGACAACATAGGTTGAAAGCAAAGGTTAGTGCTAAAGCCATAGAATGACTTTTACTTTGATTTATTATTTGTTTTTTTCACTGGGCCTGAATTCCCAGTCACAAAAGGTCTGCAAAAAGGGAGTATGAATGTCAAGAAGAGGGGGAAGGAAAAAGGGGAAAGGACAGAAAAGAAAAGAAAAAGGGGAAGGAAAAACAAAAGAGGAAGGAAAAAAAAGTCTGTTCAAGCCTAGCTAGTTGGTAGGGTTAACTCATGTCAGTTTGTGCAGTAAATGCACACAAAGGAGTGAGTTGGCTATCAGCATCTTCAGTTGCCTTTGACAACTCAACCCACACCAGGTAATTGGGTAAACTGGGTAGAAAAGGGACGATCTTTGAAACAAACTCAAAAGGAAGTTTAAGCTCCTAAAAGTGGGTTTAAAGAAATAAAAATGAGATAAATTATTTTCACATGGGGACAAACATGACAGGAAAGCTGAGGGGCTTTTAGAAGCTCTTCCTATGCTCGTAATTTAAAATCATGAACAGCCGTGTACAAAACATAATTTTTAAACAATGGAGATTTATGTTCACATATAACAACATAAATCAACACTGACAATAACTCCTAGACCAAATAAAAAAAGTTTGTTTACAAAAGCATGAAAGAAAACACATTAAAATAAGCTCAGTGATCATAAATATTATCCTTCTCATCACCCGCATGTGTTGAAACAAATGGCAAAACCTGATAGTGGCCAGAGCACAGCATCAAAATCAGGACTTGCAGTTCCTGGCTCTGCCAGTTATTGTGGGCAAAATCACTTTGGATTCTCTGCTTGTTTGGGTTACTTTGTTTGTAAAAAAACCAGTAACAATACCAACCTCAAGAAGCACACTGCTGTTCCTGTGCAGCCTCAACCCATGGACTAAAAATACTCCTGGGACAAACATAAGCATTCCACGAAGTTTGCAGTGTCTATATTCTCTATGCTGAGAGTGTTTAGTCAGCCCATTTCCCTACAATGGAAACTCACCTAACACATCAAAAGAGCCCCAATGTTCACTGCTGCACTCAAAAGAATTTGCTCAGAATTTCTCCAGTTTAAGCAGAACAGTAGTTTGGTGTTTTCCATCATGAAATACTACATATATGAAACATATCTTCACCCAGGACAGCTAAACTACACTGATATTTGTGCTCTCTCTCTGTCCCAGTAACTCACTCCTGCCAGACAGAATGAATGCAGGAGGCAGCAAAAGAATTTCCTACTTATAAGGGAGGATTTAGGGACTGACAGCTTAAAAGAGACCCCAGAAGAAAATAATAAAAATAGTTCTGAACTGATGAAGTCCTTATTCTAAAGCTGTCAGTATGACAGAAAGAGCATTGAGGTGTAAATTGTAACAACCAACAGAAAATCAGTTAACTTCTGCAAAGGACACTGAGTCCTTTAAACAGATTAATGAAACTTAAGAACCCCCAAACGCTCCCTTCCCAAATTCTGTATGAAACAAACCTTACCCCTATCAAAATAATTAATTACATACTCAGTTTGTGAGAAAACAAGGTAGGTTTGGGACTTGCTATGTAAGACTATACAGGCAACTTCCTGAATTCAGGAATTATCTTGCCATTATTTCCACCTTACTGAGAGGTACTGGATAACACCTGCCTGGAATTTTTCCCTGTTTCCCTACACTGGATACTCCTGATTGTGAAAATGATATTTGCAACTCAGTAAGAAATATGCACCAGTTCCAAGACTCCCAAACTTGCTGTGGGGTCCAGGCCCTCAAAGAATGTCTCTGTAACACTAAATTATCTAGACTGCTTGTTTCTGATAAAGAAAAGCATGTGTTGTGCTGGTCACTCAGCAGTTACTACCCTTTACACCATAAAAGCTTAAAGAAGGAACTTTATTATAGCAAAGCAGAGGATCAGCTATTGATTGTGAAGTTGAAAAGGGATTTTAAAACCAAAAAGAATAAAACCCCAAGTACGAATACACCTAACTGCTCTTTCCTCACAGGATTTTGCTGCATGTCTCTCAGTTATGGAAATGAAGGGGCAAACTCAACAGCACACCTTTAGCGTTAGTTTTAGTGTTAGTTTTTTAGAGAAATCCAGTTTACTACAGAAATAAAGCGTATTTCTGTCTCCAGCTGACAGCTTGAGTTATTTGTTAGGATATATTTGCTGGGAAAATGAAGCAGAACAAGTGAGAAGGAGGATGCTGCTGAAGGCAAAGAGCAGCCTCCTCCTCAGCTCCTCGAGGCATCACTGGCTGTGGGTCATCATCTGACCCCTCTGAGGAAGCTACTGCAGCACCTTTGCCTGCCAAAGCTCCTCCTCTCCTCTGCTGGTTACAGTTATCCCTGGAATCTGTAGGCTTAGAGATCATCAGGACACAGTGGCACTGTTAACTTAAAGAGCTGCTCCCTGTCCCTGCTCAGCCAAACATCCAGTCAGGCAGCACCTGCAGCACAGCAGGAGCAGGTACCAGTTAGTGCAGCCACCCCTGCCCAAGTGATGCAAACCAAACTCTGCATGTACCAGCCATTCTACCAGCCAGCCCTGCAGGCACATCCATGCTGTGCCCACACAGATCCTGCTAAACCCAAAAAACTTCAAAGCTGTCCCCCAGGATCAACCTCACTGACTGACCTTGAAGATCATCCAGCTCCAACACCCCTGCCAAGGGAGGGACACCTCCACTATCCCAGGTGGCTCCGAGCCCCATCCAACCTGGCCCTGGACACTCCCAGGGATGGGGCACCCACAGCTTCTCTGGACAACCTTCCCTCACTTCTCATCACCCTTGCAATTAACAATTTATTCTTATCATCTATTCTAAATCTACTCTCTTTCACTTTAAAGCCATTACACACACATACTCCAACAGGGATAATTGTATATGAACATGTTTTCAAGTCTGACTGTGTGCTGCACGGACAACATCTGTCAAAAAATTCAATTCAGTGGATGGCTTTCCTATTTGGTCTAAAATATAAAACTATACCCACACATATTATGCACACAAATGTGAGGAAATGTCATAAAAGCATGAAGGAAGAACTGCAAAGCTTCTGTTTCTTTCTATTTTACTGCTTTAGAAAAAAATGGTGAAATACTAAAATGATCTTCTTCTCCAACCTGAAAACCTTGGCAACAAAAAAGAAAACAATTTGCCCCCTTTCCTGCCACCAAGCCAGACTCAAGATTGACTTCTATTTTAAAATAAAATGAGCAGTAAAGTGGTCCATTACACTGTTTATCTACTATTATTTTACCATGAAAAATAAAAGGAAGGTAAATTTACTCATAATTCAGCGCTACCAAATCACAGCCAGGTACACTAAACCAGCAGAGGGCAATAGAATTCTAGAATTTTGCAAAAATGGGATGTAATTCTGGACGGAGCTTTATTTACTGTATACATTTTCTGGCAAAAGTCATTTAAACATCTAATTACTCATGATCTCTAATCCTAGATTCCTGAAGGTCATGTGTAATTTACTAGACATTACTTAAAGCCATGTACAATACCTCAGATTTCTACACAGATTTATCAAGATGGATAGATGCTAATACACAGTTCTCTGCAACATTAAATAATACACATAATAACATACTTCTTTCTCCAAAGAGATAAAAAGAGATTTAAATAGTTCTGTTATACAAAGAAAGAAAGGAAACTAAAATCATCTAGAACAACATATGTTCAGACCCCACAAAACAGAGAGAAGACATTTTCATACCAGAACTTCACAGTACTAAAGAAGGTTAAACTCCACAAAGTGGATAAGAAATAGTTTGATTTTTCTCTCTCTATACATCACAATGAAGTTTTGGTGGGTTAAATCCATTAGTTAAGATACAGATTTTACAAATCCTCAGTTGAAGTGTTGAATCCACCTGAAGAGTTTTTCAAGCTTTGACACAGTTATTTTGAAAATCTAAAACATCACTGAATCCCTTTGGATCAGGTGGTTCAGCCATGAGTGTGCACCTGTGAGTGCCCTGGAACGGTGGCATTGGCTCTACCCACAAAAATAACCCACAGCAATAAAGTCGTTATCCAGGTCTGTGCTCAGAAATAAATAAACCCTGTAAATCTCACAAGTTCACGGCTTTTATCTATATTCAAATAATGGCACTTAGAATTATTGGTGATCTGATACGTAACTTAAAGCCCAGCTAAACAGAACATCTAAGTAATCCCCCAAGGGGGTAGTAAAATAACTACTTTAAGTTCTTCTGTCACTTCATTCTTTAATTACTATTTCCCTTCTTCTATGGGAGCTTTCTCTGTCTTCAATGGTCAAATTATTTCTGAATTTCTCTCAATATGCAGCATTTCCTTATCTGAAGAAACTATTAAAACAATAGTCCTCAGGAACAGGATGAGCAAATTTGAAAGATGTAATGGTACAATACAGAATATAAATTGCAAATTCGTAACATTTTAACACTAGTAGATCTGATCTTGGCAATACAAATTTTATATATATACTACATGGTTCAGGTGAAAGAAAGAGGATGGGCAAAATCAGCAACCGCAACATTATGAAGAATTCTGAAAGTAAGGAAAAGAAAACTGAACTTGCACTCTGAGCTAAGTCATTTGAGAGATCAAACAAATTCCAGTTTGACCAACAAAGAAAATTATTGTGGAGGTGCTGAATGGAAGTGCCTTACAGAGCAGGATATTGTCAGGAACAGTTCTGCCAAATGGTAAGGTGAGTTTTGGCACATGCAGTGCACGAGGAAGAGGGAAGCCACACACCTGCCCTGTGAATTCTTACTGGCACCATGTTATGAACTCATGACAATGAGCTGATATGGTATTCACAAGTTCAGAGCTGTGATTAATCAGAGGAAGTCAAGAAGAACATCCTACCAAGAATTCCAACTGTAGGTATTGTCATGAAGGTAGAGAAGCAGCAAATGGAAAAAAAATGCAGGGATATGGATGAAAACAAGAGTAGGAGACATGAACCCCCATTATGGGCTTAAATCACTTGGCTGGGTAAGGAAGAAAAGCGTTTGTGACATCTCAATTCTTTGGTCACACTCACTTTAAATTGTTAATGAGCTATCTAGGATGGCAACTGAGACATTCACAGAGAAACAGGCAATACTCACAAATGTATCAGCAGTTTCCCTCCCTTACCATCTGTAAGCACTTGCTCTCTCATGGAAACATAAAATAACGCTGCTCAAATCAGATAATAATGCTACAATGAAATGGAACTCAATGAAGGAAATTGTGCTTTCATGCAGAAAGTTCCATTCTACTGGGATAAGGACGTGGTGATGAGGAGGCAAAGCCGAACTTACACATATGGAAAACGCATGGGGGACTCTGTTACTTCATTTACATTCCTTCACATTAAGCTCAGAAGCTTTACTAGATTTTAATTAAGCCACCAGAAATTCTTTCATGGTGAAAATTCTAAGTGAATCAGAATTTCTGTAACACTGTAATCCCCCCTAGAAGGAACAACGTAAAGAGATGGGCAACAAGGAAATTAAAATTCTTAAGCCAGAGTTACATATCATTTCTAGAAAACAAGCTAAAGGGAAATCAGTTACAAATTATGTGATCCAATATAGAGGAAATGCAACAGAAAGATTTTTCCATATTCTACGCAATAGTGAGTCAGTTCCTCAGTAACACATATTTACTACAAAATTTATCATTACCTCCATTTTAATTGGGGGAAATTTCCTGTTTTCTCTTCCCAACCAAGTACTTCCGCCCACAAACCACTAAGGAAAGGAACTAGAGATTGCTAAACTATGTTTTCCATTATGTTACCATTCTGGGAAAGCCAGCTTCTTCAACAGAGCAAAGTTACCTCATTAATTGATTTCCTAAATTCCTTGTAAAGACACGTGTTAAAAACATTCTTCCCTTAGTCTCTCCATGCTAACCTGTTGTATTATACTTTCTTGTTTAATTTCTTTTTCCCCCACCTAAAAATAGTTTTGGAAGTTAGATATTCTGTACTGCAAAGACAAAATGTATTCTACAGGCATGTATTATGTGCCCATTCAGAGGCAAAGTGCACAAGTTAAAATCTTAAGGATCAGAGATGACATTTGGGTGCCTGTGTTTGTAAGGGATACTGCGAAAGCACTCAATCATAAGTAACAAGAATCCTCAGATTCCTGTCTTAACATGAGAAGTATGTTTGCTTTTACAAAAATAATTTACTGAACTACAATATTTATATGAAAATATCTTTTAATGGATGTCATAAAATCTTTTGACTGGAGGAGCGTTTGGAAATATTGACAGAACTTTGACCATTGCCTTAAAAATGCTCTTCCATGACCCCACTCATATTCATAAGCACCTGCCAAGTAACCACATTATTCTCCCTCAAAAGTCAATAAAACCCTGCTTTTAGGTCATGTCTATTAAAACTTCAGCCCTACTGGTGCACAGCATCACCAACAGTAATGATTACTATTATGAATAATGATGACTGTCATGAATCATGAGCAATAATGATGACTCCACAGCTTCCTTCCAATGCTTCAAACTGTCTGGTTTCAAGTATTATTACTTCTTTCAAATACATGCTGTATGCTCTTGAGGGTAAGTATCTTCATTTTTCTGTTCTTTTGTACAAAAGCAACACAATTAAGGCTCCTGGATTTTCCAGGAATGCAAATAATGCTCATATAGACACTTGGTAATGTTGTAAATGTTCCTTTGTGGTTCAGCTTCTTCTCTATTATCCATTACATGATACAGCCATGCTTTTTTTAAGCATGGCAACTTATATGTGTTTTTATATTAAAGGGATTAGCATTCTGAGAATGGATAAATAAAATAATTTCAGTACTAAAAATAATGTTACTTAATACTATTTCAGTCACAAAAACATTTCCATAGACTAAGATAGTATCAGAACTGGCAGGATAGAGATACAAAAAAGAAAATTAATGGAAGCAGACAAAACTCCTTGCCAAGACAATAAAGGAAGTCTTTCACGATGGGAGTTTCCTAAATTAAAGCCAGCAATTCAAGAGTGAAGAATTTTAAAGTAGAAGTGATTTTAATCCAAGCACACCAGAGTAGGACAGAAAGTTTTAGAAGGAAGTATAATAACTAGGTGCAAGAATGAAAATATTTTAGTGTAGAGCTAGCACTTTACAGAAAGTCTTCCTAGCTTTCCAGGAGGCTAAAAGCATGTTGCTGATTATGAGAATCACTTGGGACAATCACAGTTGTGCAGAAATTAAAGTTAAAAATCAAAAGTCACGTTAAATGTAAAAAACCCAACTAATTTTGCTTTTTTAAAATTAACTGCATCATCCAGTAGCTTTATGCAATTCCCTGGTATTTACACAAATTCTAAAATAAACACTAATACAATATTGTCATTAAGTAACAGAGATAATGTTAGTACCAAATTATTCCACTGTTTTCCACAGTAGGTGGACCAACATTCCACTGATTCCAGCTGACACTAACTGTAAAATCTGCCTGACAAAGACAAAAAAATGCAATCAACTCTTCACCCATCATCACAGATTTTCCACATCACCCTTTCATGGGGTGTCTTCACAGCTGCTGCTACACAACAAAGAGCACAATTCAAATTATGAAGCTTCTGTTACATAATTAACCTTGAATTGGGTCTTTCTTAGAAGACCCAATTTCTTAGAAGGGGGAGTTCATGATAATGATTAGAATATTATAAACTATTCTGAATTTCACTAGTATTGCCTCCAATCTTCAGAGAAACCCTTCATCCATGAAACCGGGAATCCCTCCTACACCCAACGAGCTCTGGAGTTAAGCACTCATTTATTCAGGCATTTCAAGGAGTAAAGACTTTCTTCCACTGAGTATCTGCCACAACTGTTACTGAAACTTGGTAATCCATTTCAGCTAGGAAATTACACACTCAAAGTGCTTTCATTTTACTGTTGTGCTATACAAAACACCAGATATAATTCACTATGGAAGACATTCAAATTATTTCTATTTGAATGGTGCATTAACATGAAATACATCCAGTTGCACATTTTTTTTATTCATTCAATTCTTTCTTAACTCATAATTTTGTATTGTCCTGGAAGATTATAAAAAAAGCCCTTGGACTAAAATCCTTTTCTTCAAAAAAATGCTGCCAGGATAATTCTTAAGATGACCTGAACAAATGTTCTGTATGATATTCAAAGATTTTAAGTTAAATTATTAACACCAAATGTTCTTTTAAAAACTCTGAAAAAAGTCTAATACTTTATGTAATTCTCTTTCATTCTCAAAAAAGTACAAGAACATGGAGTACAAATGAAAACTGGGCAGCCATGCAGATGAACAACCCAATGATGCCATATCCTAAGGATTTCAGCCAGCCCCAGTCTGCAAAGCTGCAGACTCATTTCTCTCATTCCATTTCAAGCTCTACAAAAAAATTCACATCAGTATCCAATGAAATTTTATTTGAAATTTTGTGGCTTAGAAGCATTAAAAAAAAAATCAATTTAAAAAATCAGTTTTTCCCTCTCTCTCTCCCAAGAATTACATAATTTAGTCACATAAAAATTCAAAAGCAGTCTCCAGTGCATCTTGCTAAAAGACAAATGTCAATTTGAATGTAATACATCCAAACTGTAAAAAATTTTGTTGCATTTGGGTTATTTTTTGCCTAAACCACATCAGCACTCTCCAAGCATAGAGCACAACATTAAAAACTAAGAAATTTAAATTAATTTCTAATTTTCTAATTAATGCGTGATTCTGAAAAAATAATACTGCCCTGAATACAGCCATTTAAAGAAATGCTTGTCTATAAATATGGAATCCCATTAATAATATCTACACAGAGAAAACTTTACTCTTAGACTAGTGTATTTTTATTATGACATTTCCTTTATTTAAACACTTCTGGATGCCAAACAACAGAAAATTCGCAAGTGTTACTGCGGACTGTGCGATGCGGCAGAAAGGTATGGGAACACAGATGATCATACCCAGTTTAACCACAACATTTTAGCTGTAAAATTCTGAAAAAGATCCCTGAGGGGTAGAAAATGTTACTATAATCTGCACAATCAGGTTGAGAGGGGAACCCAACATTCAGTGGGTGAGGGATGCAAGAGGGACTGAGCAGAGTGCCAGAGACCAGCTGAGCTGCCAGCGAGGGCAGATGGAGAGGTGGCCCCTGCCTGGGGCAGCACTGGGGACCTTGGGGTGGCAGCTCTGCTGCCGTGTCATTGTCATCGTCACTGTCCAGGACAGGCTGGAACTGGAGCCTGCCAGAAAGGCAGCGTGGGGCTCACCACATCCTGCCAGCCTGGCAGGGAGCCTGGGACAAACAGGGCACCCAAAGCCTGGGGATGGGACAATGCTGGTTGTGCAAGCACCAAACTGCTCCTCCATGAGTTAATGCAAGGAAAACATGATTAAAATAGATACCTTTCCTCTCCTCCTCTCTTCCCCCACGTGGAACAAGACCTCTTTTCCACAGCACCAAGGAATACTACATTTCCACTTTATACACAGAAGAAGTGAGCAAATACCAAATAAGCATGGGTCATTGGTACCATGAAAACATGGAAAAATTCTTTTATCTTCACATATAAATACATTTTATTTATATTGTTTCAATTTTAAACAGAATTCCAACGGTATTACTAATGGTAAACTAAAACCTTTTTCTAACCCAGAAGCAAAAATTTGTTTGTTTTTGTGACATTAAGAGTACACACCAAAGTCCACTGTCACTGATGAGTCACATTTTGCTAACAGCTTGTGTCCAATATTTAAAAATTTTAAAAAGCATTGGGACTATTTTTTCTAGAAAAATTCAATTATTACTCCAGGCCACAAATATGCAACCAGTGCTGACTTCCTGTCTATGACTTTAATCCCATCAGCTCTGACTTAGAGTGTGATCAAATCCTGCCTGATCAAGTTTCACAATAGATCACTCACCAGACTTCAGGGAGAATTCTGAAATTTCACCAGACATCCCAAGAGCTCCTAGCACGCTGTACACAGCGTGATGTTTCTTGTAATTTTAATTGGATCTGTGTAGAAATAACCTAGACTAGGTTTTAAATAAGCAAAGGCATTAAGACAAGATGGGTTACATCATGCCAGCTTGCTCCCTTCTTTAAATTTTCTGCCGTTTTACCAAAAATATTTAAAAATCCCTGAAGGCTAACGCATGACACAACCCTTCCAGAATATTACCAACAACACCTCCAACTCTTAAGTTGTGTTACTGCTCAGTTTCTTGGCTTATTTGCTGGACTCAAACAAAACCACGTCCTTCTCATGATTTATACATCTCAAACACTGGGTGACTGCACTGTGTTCAGTAAAACACAGCGAAGTTATTTAGGAAGAACAGGTAATTGTTTCATTTGTGCTCTGCTTTGTCTTGGATAAACAAAATGAAACCTAACATTTCATGAACACAACAGTACTTCCATAAAGGAACTGTGAAGTAGTGTAACTTCTTTATGCTGCTTCATTGGAAGCCACAGGAATGACACGAACAATGAAATGCTGCAACATGAAATCCCATCACAATTTCCCATCAAAATCCTACAGCAACCATAGGTGGTAAAATATCAGACTGGACTGAACTCTGAAGACTTGTAGAACTCTACCATCTTTTAGATTTACTAGTTTTGTCACTGATAACTTGATTTGGAGCACTGCCTGTGCAATGACATGGATGTGCAATGCACAAGGACAAATGGAACCCTGTGCCACTGTCAGATGCACAATTCCTCTCTATTCCTGGCTACTAGGAACATTGTCCAGTCTCAAAAGGGGTGGGTGAAATGAGATTTAACAGGCTGCTGGCATTAAACATGGTATTCTGAGAACAGAAACACCAACAAAACAACTGCACCCGGCCAAGCACCGCTTCATCCTTGGGAAGCATCAACACAGTCATGTGGCACAGGCCATATAATAAAGCGATTATAATTATAAATGATAATTAGAACTATAAATGACAATTCTTCATGTTGAAGCACAGGCTCAAGCCAGGTACAACATATTCACTCCAGTCTATGACACAATTTTGAAAACCTCTGTAGAAGCTGAAAGACCCCCTAAAAAGTATAAATTTTTACTGAAAAATAATCAGTTTACTCAAAAGTGTAAGTTTTACTCTGAACCTTAAACTGTTAATCTGACTTTTAACTAATCACTGCAAAGTTCATGTAATAATCTTATGTTCCGAACAGCGTGTCAGTTTGTGTTTAGTATGAACAGTTGTATGCCAAAATAAGTACTTTTGCCAAAGAATTGTATCTAATGGGACATACCAAAGGGGACCATCACTGAACCTGAGGATTAGATCTGGGAAAAACAAAATTCTTTTTCTATTATGCATTAACAGCTGGCTTTTGCAAGTTAATAGTCAGGTTATTTTAATTTTTAATTCAGGTCAAGCACATTAAAAAACTCATCATGCTTCTTCCATCAAGGGACTCACAGTTTCCTGAGAGTATTTTTAGAGTTAAATAGTCCAGGCTATTAAAAAAAGATTTCAGAGAACTTTCTGTGAGAGAAATGGTGTGAGATCTTGGTAACTCTACCAAAAACTACAAGTGTGTAGATGAAATTACTTAAATATATTTTACATTTTTGCTCTGCTTGATGGTGAAATCCAAACTTGTTTAAGCTTTTTTCAAAACTCCTGATACTACATTAAAAATTATCTTTCTATTGTCTTTCTTCTTTTTTTTTTTTTTTTTTTTTTTTTTTTTTTTTTTTTTTTTTGGCCTACTTGATCAAACTTTACCAAGGTAGGAATCTAACCAAACTGCACCAATACCCCAAAATACTCCCTGTACCTCTCAAGGAAAAGAGCTATGTGGACTCTCTTGGCTATTCTTATAAGCAAAACTAAAAACCAGAAAATAAAAGAAAGAAGAAGTTTCTTAAAAATGTAGAATTCATGCAGAAAATAAGTAAGAGTAAAATAGGGAAGAGGGAAATTTCTATAGCTCATTATCTCTTCCCTCAAATTAAGTATTTGTGGCAGCAGCAAATGTGAAACAATTCTGCTACTGAAGGACTCAAAACAGAGGGAACAGAGAAAGATAAACTTGGATCTAAAGATGGGAGAAAATCAATTTGCTGGGATTGAAAAATTTAACATCTCACCATGCTACTTTACATAAGAGAATGAAAATACTCTGTACACTCTTCCCTAAAAGCAGTTGTGGGGTAGTATGTTCAGCTATAAACTAAAACACATTTTTAAAAATTTTTTTTACAGTTCAAATAATTAGAAGAGGAAAAACCCTGCTACTTCACGCTCCATACACATTGTTAAATACTAGTTTAAACACGAAATGTCAGGAATCTTCTACACATTTAAGTTTGACAAAATGGCTCTTGCCTTCAACAGATGATTCTGGATTCTATGATTGCTAAAGTTTGAGATTTTTTTATTCTAAAAACAACACGACAGAATCTTTTTCTAGTTTAAAAAACCCAGAAATTGATTACAATATATAATTTAAACTAAAAACTACTGACTGAAGGTGGAAGGTTGCATTTTTCAACTGCTATATTATTAATGTGTAGATAAGCTGTCAAAGCAATTACTGTTTTGCAATATCACAGTGTACCAATTACCAATGACCAAGCACTTATTTCCCAAACTGGGTTATATAACAACATTCACATTAAACAAAGTTTATTTAATACTGTAAGCCAGTCCACATTCTGAACTTATCTCCTCAGGTATGTGTATCCTAAAAAGCAGGACTGGAGCTACCCAGAATTGGTGAAAACACTACTGTACTGGGACATTGAAAAAAGTACAGTCAAACTACAAGACTTCTCCTTCTGAAATAATTACTTACAAAATGTGCATTGTTTACATTTTTGCAATTACTTTCACACTGTATTTTGCCACGATCAATCATTATGTACTTTCCCCCAAAGAGAAACCAAAACAAGAAATTGAAAACAAATACACATTTAAAACATCCCAGTCACGATATCCTCCAAAATTAACAACTACACAGACTGAAAACTTCACTTGTACTTTTGGCCAAGTACTTTATTGGCCAACTGTACTACAGTGACCATTGTATTATATTGGCCGGTGCATGTTTAACATGCCAAATTAAACACAGCGGTACTGCAATAAACAGTTTCTACAGAGTAACATCAGAAATTATCCTTTTCTATAATTTTAGTGACTAAATATAATGCAATGATAATTCTCTAACCCATCCTATAGCCTGCATTTAGTTCTGGGTGTATGTCTCATAATCTTAACGACCCAACATTAATAAGTGTCCTTCTGGAGTAATGTCCATACCAGTCTATTTGATGATTTCCATTGACATTAATAAATTTTAGAATTAATATTCCCGCCTGTCAGGTATCTCCTGTCATCTCTTTTTCCATTTTAACAATGTATGTGATGTAAAAAAAATACAAAATAGCAGTGGTTGCAATAGAAACTCACCCTATAGAAGGCAGTTGTTAGGGGCAGCAATGCTGCAGCAATGCTGTATTCTTCTGAAGATGAACAATCCTGCAAGAAAAACAAAGAAGAAAGTAAGCAAAACCATTTTATGCACTGTAATTTCATTTCTGCCTTATGGAGTCCCTCTGGCATCCTTCTGACACACAAGGTAATCTTTAATAATTCAATATCATGTAAAAACAACACATATTTATGAGTATGTGAGTATAAATATATACACTATATACAGATCTATCTCTATATCTATCTATCTATCTTCTCATGATTTCGACTACAGAAGTAATGCTGTGATTCTTCCCACTTTAGACATTTATTAGCCAATTTCTCATTCATATGTCTGACATACAAATTCACTGACCTAGTTTATAAACAATAAGGAAAGTTTTCCTCATTTAGGAAACAATAAAAAGGTAGCTTGCTTCCATTTGGGTCAAGAGCAAACCTGACTAAAATGGAAGTGATGTGATGACCAAAGAATGCCCTTTCAAAACGTCTACGTGAAGGAAGTGACATTTATGCAATATGAAATAATCACCTCCACAGTCTCTACAAAAGTTTGGCACAAGGTTAACTTTAAAAGAAGATGAAAACCTATTCTCTTCAAGTCTCTGAATGCCTCATTTAACAGTCAAGTGTGTCATTCATGTCTCTCTAGGCAGAGAAGGGTATGCCAAAGTAAATCAACTAGTAATTGTGCTGATGAAAGTCGTGATTTTATTACGGAAGTCTTTTAAAAGAAAGCAGAATTGGAATGTAACTTGATATTTAAAAAACAAACTACTTGAATTTTTATTACCATTAAAAAAAAAAAAGAACAAAAAATACCCAACAAGAGTTAAAAATGATACATTTTCAGGAGTTTTTTCAGCAGCTCTTTTTGCCACCACTAAAGAGCACAATAATGCACATAATTGTACTAGAAAAATGCATCACCATTGTGCCCCTGGATGACCAATGGACAACCAACATTTCCAGCTGAACGCTTCATTTAAAAATTTTTAATATCTTTGTTACACTGGGCACCCTGCAACTCAAACCACTCCTATTAACTGTAACAACTGACCAAATGCCAAAATTAAAATATCTCAAGTGTTCCTCTGCCAGACTTTACATTTATGCCTTCAACATATCAGAGTTATCTAAAACAGAGCAAGTAGAAAAACTTGGCACCAGCCAATTGTGATAGCAGAAATATGAAATCTGCATTACAAAACCAACAATGTTATGGATTATTAGGATGTTATTTGTATCCATCTCATTTTTTGTTCTTAAATGGCTGCAGAGTGACTGTGGATTGCAGGTTTAAAACAACAGACCAAAAAAACTCATCACAAGACAATTTTGCTTCTCATCATTGTAAATTCTATTTCAACCTTTGTGATTTCACAATCAATTTTAACAAATCCTTCCTCTTCTATTACTTTAATCAAGCTCACCTAAATGGAATAGCAATGTCCATTATAGTTAAATACAGCAGCATTTAGAAAATGCTTACACATAAATTCTGAAAAGGGACACAACAAGTTCACAGTTGTGAAGGTTTATTTCTGCACAGAGGGTTCCAGTGTGTCTAACACTGCACAAATGCAAGAATGCTAACTGTGCATGGACAACACGAGTTTGGCAAGTGCTCACACTTCATAACACACTTCCAACCTGGTAGAGGAAAACTAACAAAAATGGACACTGAAAAACTCAATAAATGTTTCAATGATGCCTCTTGGTATTGCAATATGTATACAGCAAACCCAAATTAGTTCGTAAGATCTCAGAGCACAAGGTTAAAGGACACAGCCTCAGCTGCTTTCAATTTTCCATTTCTGCATTATTCCCTATTGTTATCCATATCCTTAATCCCCATTTGGAAGTTAGCATACATATTTTTAGTTCAATATATGATAAATATTCTTAGTACTTTTTCACTTAACAAGAACACTTCCCACTTAAAATTTGACTTTCCAATCTTTAGAAATGTGCAACAGCTTTCAAAGAAATACATATCTTATTTCTGTACATGATTATTTATAACCAGGTATAAAATAATCCATCCTCAATTTCAGGTTACCTACTTAATCCCTTAGCTCAAATTATTTGAAGGAGTTCGGGCTTTTATCCAAAATATACATAAAAATATCTTTATAAAAACTGAGCAATGTATCTTCACCTAGAGAGCATTCAATACTCCAAGAGCTAACATATGTCTCAAAGATATATATCATCACCATATAAACAACACATTAGATTATTTTTCCATTCCTTCCTTCAAGTATGAAATTCTCCACATATTCCATGTCAGCAGTACATGGACTTGTAGTGTGGTAGTATTATCTCTCTATATTTTTTTTTCTTCTTCTGTATATGACAAGGAATACAAAATTATCAGAATTAGGAATAAATTACAACACTGTTGTTTTAAGATGAATGGAACTAATTAATTGTTTACTTGCATTGTAGCTGCAAGACAGAATGCCATAGTTAAAAGAGATGCTGCACTGAAATCTCAGCTTCTGAATTTTACAGCCAAACCAAAGCACTGGAAATGTCATATGTGTGCTGTAGGCAATTAATTTAGACCCCTGAAACAATGCAATCCAGCTGCCTAATATATAATGTCTTTACCAATTGTGAAAAATACTGCTGCTACAGAAGTAGACAAAAATCAAATACCATAAAATAATCAAAGTTTTTCCACCTAATTTGCACAAAATGAAGCTGAAACACATCTGGGGAACAAAAATTATTTTCAGCAAATTAATCACCAAAAAACCAATGTCATTTGACAGTGAAATACAGACTTCCACCATGACATATGCAGAGTACTGCTTTGAATGCATGCCGAATTGAGTGAAAACCTGGCACATTGTTCTGGCCATACTGATCCTATATCCAGACAGTTGCTGAACTCTGTAGCAGATTGGATAGGTTACAGGAATTCATGTACACTTAAAATAGCTTTGCTACACTGAATTGACAAGTGAATAATAAAAAGAGAATGCTTTTCCTTACATCACTTACTTTGACATATGAATTACTTTTATACTCCAGTCAGTTTAAATATGCAGCAAAACTTTGGTGGTTCCATATTGCCATTAGATTGCAGAGCTGAGAGCCTGGAAGTTACAGATTTTGGCTGCCTGGCTGGACACGTGCGGCTGATATGGGGGAGCACTGATGGCTTTTGGAATCTGGTAGGTGGCTTAGGCTTCTGGTGCTGGAGGAGAGAGTCAACTCTGCTCCTCACTCTTGACTTCAGAATGGGTACTGCCTGGAGCGCTTGCTTGGAAAACAAGGTATTGTACATCATCAGGAACTGTACACCATCATGAACTGTACACCACCACGAATTGTACATCATCAGGAACTGTACATCATCACGAACTGTACATCATCAGGAATTGCACATCATTGTGAACTGTACATCATTGTGAACTGTACATCATCAGGAATTGTACACCATCATGAACTGTGCACCATCATGAAGCAGAGATGCCCTCTGCCGTGTGATGAACAGCTGGGAAAAGTCACCCCAGGAAAAGACCTTCCCTGATCTGCTCCTGGACATGCAGGCTCAAGAAGGCTGTTAAGTCCCCTCTGATATCCCACAAGAGCAAGCCCAAGCCAGTGAAGCACCATGACAGTGCAGGAAAATGACCTCTTCCTGCATTAAACAACTTACACTTAGGGATTTCTGCTTTCTCTTAGTCACATGATAAAAATTTAGACTATATGTAAGGAACATCGAGATAACATTTAAGATGGAATTTTCTTAAATTCATCTTGATAGTCTCTCTCATTAACTGCTACCTGATACAGTGTCTTCCTGCATTAAAACCCATTCTGCTTTAGGCACTAAGCTTTTCAAACAGACACCACATTTTTAATAATCTACAGAAATCTGAGTATGCCAAAAACTTGGGATCCAATTTTGCCTTACAATCAGGAACACCACAAATACATGGAATTCCCCACAGGCCTGGCTATCACGTGAAATCACTGTAGCATGCAGTGAATGCATCCAAACTAAAAAGCTGAATATGGCAGCACTTGATCCACACCTTTTTGGCAGCACAGGAGGATGCGTGCATGCTCTGTTAAAAATGCTGCTCAACACTGCACTGTCCCTCTTGAGAATAACTGAAGTCAATTTTCAGGCATACGGAGAGCATTCATCACCCTGCAGGACTAAGCTCAAAATGAATCCAGAAAAAAAAAAAAGCCAGAAACTTTAGGATCAGATGTGTTTTTAAAGCACTAACCCAAGAACTGTTAAATCAGCATACGTAACTATGTGCAGAACATCAGCTACAAATTACAGGTGAAACATTAGTTATAAATTCAACAGATTACTTCACTGGTGTGAGGTTTTAATCCCAATTCTTACAGTGGGCAGGGTTTTACTAAATCACAGAATTTTTATTATTGATGCAGTTTATATTTTGGAAACATGAACTATCAATCCTAATGCACAAGCTACTACTTTTGTCTAAAGCAGGAAGAGAATTCAACAGCCCAGCTTAGAAAAATGTTTTGCATGCTAAAAGGAATAGAGATTCAGGTAGAACTGCAGTGTTAAGTCATAACTATACCTTAATATTAATGAGGTTATTTTTCATTTTTTTTAGATGAACTGCATAGATTTTACTCATTCATACACAAATACAATATTAATGCAATTGAACTATTACAATTGAGTTTTCATCAAAGAAAGCCTGTCTTATGTAAATTGATGATACCATCAATGTCCTTTATATTCAATCTTTGCAGAATCAAAAATGCAAGTAAATAAACTGACAATTTAACAATATCTGATTATAACCAATATAATTATATGCCATCTTGAAAAACCACAGTCCTACCTGGAACTTCCAAAACAACTTTAAAAAGTATTCAACTTACAAGTTTCAACTTCACAGATAAAGCCATAGCTAAAATTACAGAGTTTGTTGAAATAAATGCCGATATGACAGTAATCACTTACATTACCTTTACTAGCATCACATAATTAACTTCACAAGAAAGTTTAAATCTTATTATTAGAATCATAAGCAAAATTGCTTTTTTTCAGTAAATTCATGTGCATTTACTTTCTTGCTAATATTCATACAAAGCTTCGTCTAGCAAAGTTACCACCAATGCCAGCTGCTGCTTTTTTTTTGTTTTGTTTTTTGTTTTTTGGTTTTTTTTGTTTGTTTGTTTGTTTGTTTGTTGTTGACAAAGGTGAAATAAAACTTTATTGGACCAGCTACATTTTATTAAGTGTAACTCTTCTGGGACCTGAGAAACAGGATGAAAAGTAGACATACTGAGAAAGCCCACAGAGCTGACTACCTACTGCCTTATCTTTTGACAACTATAAGAACAAACTCAAAGCTTGGGAGATACTGCCTTACAAAATTCTCATTATTTTTAAAACTTCTTGTCTTGATAAGAATATAAAGAGCTTTTCAAAAGTATTAATTTGCAAAAACCAACTCTGCCTTCATAAATGACCCTAATATGTTTTATGTGTCGCTCTTTAACACAAGATTTTAATTTTATTTTTTGTTCTGCCTAAACACTGCTGCAGGGATTGACAGTTAATAAAACCAAGACAAGGACACTCTTATTGTCTGTGGTTTCCAGGTTTAAAATTGATCAGATCTCCAGGCTTTTAATGAGCAGCTTCTCATACTGCTGCCTGGGCTGACAGCAATAATTGAACACAAAGTCCAGAGCACAGGCTTGACCCGTGCTCTGAATTTTGCCACATGGAACAGTCTCTTCACCCTCTATGGCCAGCACAGAGTGATGCTAGTGCAGAAGACAAAGGAACAGCACTCAGCCCAGGAGAATCCTCACTGATTTGCTTTGATTTTGTGGTCTTTCTGCCTGACCAAGAGCCTTTGCAATGACCATTTAGTTAAGCAACCTATCCTGTCAGCAACAGGATGCAAGATACTGTAGAGCTGCCATTCTAGGCAAGAGATCCAGTTTTATTTTAGAGGTATTTTACTTCCTGAGGAACTTCATGTTTGTCTTCACCTGGCCCTGAATCATCAGAAGTTTGCCTGTTCTTGAAGCATAGTGGTATAAGGAACAGGATTCAATCAAGGCAGCTCAGATGCAATTACACAAGCACATAGTGCTCAATGATTTTTAAGTTTCCTTTTGCTTTACTCCACATATTCACAAGCTAGCAAATGCAACAGATTTTCTCTGTGCAGCCCCATCCCACTCCTGATCTCACAGCAAGTGAAAACAAGAAACAACATTTCACTCAAAGAAGAGCTGTCGAGCCCCCCCAGCCCCCACGCTTTCTCAATAAACACATTTCCGTCTAGGCTTGAGGTTAGTAATTTCCTCCTCCTCTTTACAAATTACATCTAGGAGATCAGGAACCTCAGTTTTTATGTGCATAAATTACACATTTGTCACTGTAGTTTTCTGTACCCTAGAAGCCTAAAAACATGTAACTTTTTTTGCAAGATACTGATAAAAACAAGAATGCCATCCCTCGCGTCTCAGCACATCTGAGTTTCTTTAACAGAAATGCCATGCATGTTTCTGAATACTGTCATGAGGCCCATGGCAATAAAGTTCAACATACTCAGGCTGTAATCTTCTCCCAAGGAAATGGTTGGGATGCCAAGATGCCTTTTGACTTTTATTTCACAGCAGGGCTTCATTCACAGTGACTCTGTCCAAACCTTAAACTACACCAGCTGTGATACAAGGTCCTGCACAGCAATTTGTAAAAAGTTTTGACAAACAACACTCAAATGATAGAATATATTGCAATTCATGATAAAAAAGTGATCAATATCCATTAACTGCTCAGCTGGAGGGAGTGATTAATTGATAATATATCTAGGAACTGCAGTGTACTCCTGGAGCCTTGGTAGACCAAAACACTTCTGCAGCCCCTGCAAAACATTAACATAGGATACTCTGTAAACTGTTGTACAGACAGCCTGTTTACTTGAGTTAGGGAACAACAGAGAAATGCTTAAGACATTAAAAGAACTATTAAAATAGATGCCATATTACAGTACAGTCCAGTTACACATTAACAAATCAGTTCACAAGTACACAGGACACATCCTTACTCCCAGCAGCATCTCCTCTCCTAAATTTTAAAGGAGACTTTCAAATATATATACTTTCATAAACTTTCAAATATGCACAAAAACATTCACCTTGCTTAACTTTTACTGTTCTTTTCTAAGTTTCATGTGATTTTACAATTTCACATACTTTTAATAAAAATGCATCACATCATCAGAGCACATTCTATACAATTTTTACAACTTAACAGGAATGAACTCCTAAAAAAAATTAATCAGATTTATAAGGGTA
This sequence comes from Onychostruthus taczanowskii, assembly GCF_017590055.1. Taxonomy (NCBI): domain Eukaryota; kingdom Metazoa; phylum Chordata; class Aves; order Passeriformes; family Passeridae; genus Onychostruthus; species Onychostruthus taczanowskii. The sequence continues at coordinate 5,932,573 of NW_024502458.1, forward strand.
TGTAAAGTGATTCACTGAAAAACCAGTTTTTCACTTTAGAAGAAAAACATTTGGATAGAAATGGAATTTTACATCCATCTTCTGTCACGTAATGAGCCGACGCTCAGTTCAGAGCAGATACCAAAAGATTTTGGGTCTAGTTCACCACGGAGAAATTGAACAGTGTCTGATGAAATGTAACTTGGAAGTAGGGCTCACTGAAAATTTTCCACTGAATAGCACGTGATAGCAAAATAATTTTTTATTTATGCTAAGAACCCTCAATGACATCATCTTAGGAAAGAGAACTTCCAATCCTCAAGGCTCTCCCCTTGGGAGACTCAGTCTCTTGCCGACTGATTTTCTGGGGAACCAGAAATAAAACCTTTGACACGAATTCAAAGAAGGCAAGGAACAGGTTTGGGGGAGCTACAGGCTGGACAGTAGGGAGCAAGTCCTCATAGAGAGCATTTCCAGACACAGGAAGAACACAAAAGTGATTTAGAACACAAAAAACCAACTGACCAAGGAAAACAGGATCACTGTCATCAATGAAATACCAAGCTCTGTATCTGAGGAAAGAGCAGCCTGTCTTTTGCAGGCTCCTTTGGTACCCTTGGGGCACAAGCTGGGAGAGAAAGTCTGGAGGAAAGAGTGGGAAACTGACTGCACTGTCAGGCTCAAGCTTTAGCAGGCAGGTGGTTCTGAATCCTGTTTTCAGGGCCTGATACTGCGGTGAATGTTTTCATTAACAACACGGAAAATGGCATGAAATGCATCCTCATCACATCTCTGACTGACATCAAATTTGGGAGAGGTAAATACGCTGGAGGGCAGGACTGCTGCTGACTGGCATCACAGCCTGGCAGACACAGACTGTAAGAGCCTCCTGAGCCTCCCAAAGAGAAAGTTCTGTACAAGGGACAGGGTTAACTCCATGTGGAAACATGAACTACACACAGACAGCACCAGGAGCCATATGCTGTGCTAGACATGTCAAACCAAGTCAAAAATCCTATAGAGTTACAGCAGAGGAAAAATAACAAAACAATTAGAAAGTTTATGGATATGAACCAAGAGAATATCAGGATAGAACACAACTGAAAGAATCCCAAAAAACCTAAATAAATACATAAAGAGAAAAGAGCGTGCTCAACCAGCACAGACAGAAATTACTGGCAAGAAAGCTGATGCCAATTTTATGTATCTCTACCTATGTCCAATGCATCCACAGGGTTCTGGCAGGTGAACCCAAGCCCAAGTTTGCCTGGCTGTAGCACTGCCCCTGGCAGAGGCATTTTCCACCAACTGCCCAAAATAGGGTCTCTTCAATACCTACTTGACATCTTATTACAGGACCGCTTTGGGCTTTTTAAGCCAACCTTGATATTACTGAAAAGCTTTCCTACACTTTTGGCAGGGGCACCAGATGGTCTGTGCACAGCTGCACCAAAGGACAACACGACCGACACTGACCAGCTGCTCCTGGAAGAAGTTTTCTTGGATCAGTTTTATTGGTGCAGCCCCATTTCTGGATCCATGAAACAAGTGTCAGCTGCTGGAAGAGGATATTTCTGGGATGACCTGCAATGGCTGCAGAATTTCAAGGATGACAAGCGGTGTTTTGTGGGTTTTTCTGAGGAAATTGTGATTAAAAGGTTCTGAATCTCGAATTCAGCCAGCGAGGGCTTTTCCACGCTCAGGCACAGATGACGCACTGTGTTAGCTGTGCTGGTGAACTTGACAGAACCGAAAATCCCTCGCTGCCAACTCCACTGCCAGACCTCTCTGCTCCTTAATAGGCTGGAATGTAAATCTTCAGTTATGTTTCAAAGAGTAGTGCAGTTTTAACAGCATTAATGGAAGCTGTTGTAGAAGTTGCTTAATCCAAAAACCAACCTTGAAACAACAACCAGAATTAGGCACACTGCACATCATGAAAAAAATCATGTTACTAGAGCAGTCAGAAATATCCCATTTAGCTGGAGAAAAAAAATAAAGTGATAAAGTAATTTCAAGGATAAGCAGTTCATAGAAAAGAATACTTGAAGCAAATTTGAGAAACTGAAAGACATATGTCATGCATGATTCAGTAGCATGTAGAGCAGTGCCCACCTTGATTAACACATCAAATCTGTGTGATCAAGGAAGAATGTTGCTACAAAGCCTGAAAAGCCCAAGAGATTCTGAGATTTCAAGCCTGCTTGATTTAGTAAAGTGCTTCCTCCAAGACAGCATCCATCAACGGAATATTCTAATACAAATATTTAAACTATGAAAAAGGAAAACACAGAAAATGCAGTATTTTCATTTCACTTAATATTAAGTATTTTAAACTTTCTGATTGTACTATTCAGTGCACTGACAGCAGCCACCTCTTTCATATAGATACACATTTTGTTTGAAATCTTACACTTTTTAGTGGTTCAATGCACAGGAACTGTGGAACCGGAAATGCGGGAACTGTTTATTATGAAACATTTATTAAAAATTAATTTCTTGATAATTAATGAAATGTTTGCTTTTCTAAGAATCCAAGTGAAAATAAGCATGAAGCATTTTTAGTAAGAGATAAAGACAATGGAGAAACAGTAAACCAATTTTAAATTTGTAGAACTCCCCTCAAAATCCTTCTGTCTTAAAGCTTGCTGAATCGATACTTTTCTCTAGGATTTTTAAATGGCTTCAGGAAATAAGAAGGTTAGAATTCCAGGATGTAATTTCTCCAACTTTGGTTACAAAAGTGAAAAAGTAAACTCCCAAAACATGCTAGCTGGTCATCTAGCTGAAGAGGCATGTTTGGATGTCCTTAAAAAAATTCCTGTTCTCTGTAAGAACTGTTTGGCAGGGTAAACACAACCAGAGGAAAGAAGACATCCTTGAGCTTGCTGTGTGGACCAAAGAAGCAGAAGTGTACTAGCACTGCCTTCCAGCAAAATTCTTTCTTTGGTACAAATTCTAGGAAATCTTGGTATGATCCCTTTCTGTTCCACAGCCTTCTAAACCACAGCTAGTAGCAACATCCAGCTAACTAGACACAGAGAAAGCCTTCTTTGCCAGATTTTGGATTGCCAGCTAATCCATTTTAAAACCCTGACAAATCTTCTCCTAGGCTATCTGATCTTGCTTCCAGAAGGTTTTGTTCCAAACACCCGTTTTCTTCTTATTTCACTGGCATTTCAAGAAAAAAGTGCAGAAAGGGTAGTTCTGCCATGTAATCACAGAACACGGCAAGAAGTTTAATAAAACTTCTGTACCTTGGGGTACAATGAAATATTGGTGAAGTTCTAAGTCCCAAGCCCAACTATAGTCATACTGCTTCTTTCCTCACAATTCATATTTGGAGCTTTCAGAAGGATGTGCCAGATTGCAATGGCCGGATAAAAAAGAACGGGTAGTGAAAACAAAAACTGAGAAGTTCAAGCATTAGCAATGGCTTTGGCATCCTGAAACCAGCATGACTCCAATTCCAGAGAACACACAAGCAAATCACCAAATGAGTGCAGAACACAATTCTGAAAATCAACAGATAATTTTTGGACAGCATGGCATTATTTAGTGCACATGCTCAATGAAACACACTGTATCAGCAAGAACTATCAGCCATGTACAATAAATGTGTGATGTGATGACTCACAGATTTCTTATCTGTGTCTCTTCCTAACAAGTAATATGAGTAGATGGCCTGATGCATTTGACCATCTTCTCATTCCTTTTATCTTAGGTGCAGTTCTAAGTAGCAAAGAAATCCCCAAGCTTCCAGAAAGCTTCACTATCACAGCTGACATGAATCCCACAGTATCCCCTTCCTTTTCTTTCAGTACCACACTCGTGTTGATGGCAACTTTTTGTCCAAGTTCCTTATGCTGCTAAAGTTTTAGATCTTGTTCTTTCCTGTTTTTCAAGGACACTTAGGAGCGTAGCTTTTAGTTCAATCCTGTGAGACATCTTGCCAGGTGCTGCTAGTCGACAACTTATTAAAAATTTCAAATACTCTTACTTACCACCCTTCTCCTTCTTCAGATCTTCTCTTATGCACAGAAACTAAAATAATGCATTTTCTAAATGAATACACAGCGTGAGAGCTGGGTGCATCAGCATGATGCTGCTGGGTCATGTGCTGGAGCCCATTTGTGCAACGAGACGTGACTGTGATGATGCAGCCAAAATTCACCACCGCTTTAACAACAACAGAGGTGCTACATACCTGATTTTGATGAAAATCTCTACAAAATACCTTATTAAACGGGTTGGAATAATTAATTATGATCTGCTAGACTGATTTTAAATTCATCAGTTCTGACGCCTACTGTTTTCATGTGCAGGTTGTACCTTGAATTTGGAAATGAGAATATTACAAACAGTGTATTATAATGCAGGCAAGGAAAAACATGAAGTTTCTACAGAAGAAGTGCTGAAAATCATGGCACTCCCATAATCTGAGTTGATTTTAAGTACATTATTATTATTACTACAGTTAGAGTAATAAGATATTTCATTCCATATACCTGAGAGACATAGAGAATATTAGGTGCCAATTGTATGGAATTTACTTACATATAACAAAGGATTTTTATTCTCTAAAGTGATGTTTAACCAATTAACATTCCAAGTAAAGATTTTACAAGGTGTTCAACTGACTAAAGGACTCAATTTAATCAAAAGAAGCTGGTTTTGTCCTCAAAAGTCAAATAATCTGTATAGAACATAAAATAAATTTGTTTATTTACAAACATTGTAGGACTTTAGACTGCTAAACATGCACTTCCAATTCCAATTCTTAGCTCCCAAGTGGAGTTTTGGACTTCAGAGTTCAAGAATTAGGGGAGAGGTAGGGAAAGGGGGTTATGGGATTTGTTTGTTTATCTATAGACATTAGGTAAAGTAATTTTTAAATACTTTGCTGGATCACTAGATACCAAAGCCTGCCCCCGTGACTGAGTACAGGGAGGGAATTACTAAAAATAAGCCTCATTAAAGCATGTTTACATGGCATTTTCCATGAATCCTAAAAGCCAATTAATTTAAGTCATAATTCTGGGCTGTAATATTGAAAAAGAATGTCAACAGCTGCAAGAATTTTTTACAACATATGCAGATTGTCAAATGTTCTTCTGTTTACACCTTTATTTTGTGTTCTTGTTCTAGAATAGCACATACTTTTAATGTAAAAGCAGAGGAGGCAGATCTTATACTGTAAAGAAATTGATCCTTATGCTTTTTTCCTCAGAAATCATTCTAATGTCACACAGTTCACTACTGTTTGTTTGTCATATTAATGCATTTGTCAAAGTTTACACAAAATACTGACAAACCCCAGAACTGGCCTGTGTTTTATGGTACTTATCTCAGCACCACACTTCAGTTTTTGAATGCAAGCTGCTGAGATCTCTTTGGTTTAAACCAAAGGTTATGCAAACATGACAGCAGCCAAATGATTAGAAGGCTTTGGGTATTCCATTTTCTGTCTGCTTCAGAAATGACCACGTGTGAAAAATAATGAGGCTCTTACAGCCACCCATTAGGAATTTTTATGCAAATTCCTGTAAAATCAAGCACTTAGAAGCTTCATAAAATTCCCTACAGAAACAACAAAGCAGTTGTCCATCTGGCATGTTTCTCCTGGTGGCCAAGGCAGCACACCTTGCAGAAACGTCTCACTGCAGCTTCTCTGCCTGGGCTTACCAGGTTCTTGAAGCGTGAAGTGCAGGGGAAGGAGGAGCAGACACCACAATACACAGGAATTCCTTTTCCTAAAAATAGACTGTGCACATGTGGTACAGTCACTGCATGGGTACAGCAAATCAATACCATGCAATATTCTGCCACTTACTGCACACACTGAATGGCACTCAGAGCAGATGAAGAGCATGTACACATAATTAACAGTGTTTTATACACATATCTACAGGGAATGGATGGACCTGTACTGCCATACACTTTATAAACCTACCTAACATCTTAGCTAAAACAAAAATTTCATGTGCTACTTCCTTATTTATATAAATATAAAACCTGTAAAAACAGAAGTCACTGATTTCACATAGCTTGTTATATTAGCAAAGTGCCTATTCTTTCCAACGTGAAAGACTTTTGGTTTTGGGTATGTTCTTTACCACCTTCCACCAGCTAACCTCTTTCCCAGCCAGGCTGGAGAACAACTCCACAGCAGCACAACACAATTCCTAAGCCAGACTTGTTTTATTTACAGCAGTGAGCAGCAGTACAAACACATGTCTGCTTTTCATCACGACGACCAAAAATATTCAGAACATGGAGTTATTAGGAACACTTGGCAACCACAAGGCCACAATTAACAGTAATGATCACTTCAGAGCAGTCAGAGCTTACCATGCCAACACTCCAAGGAGCTGCATGGCTTCAGTGAGGTACCCGGGTGTGAGCAAACACAGGGGAGCACATCCTGCACCAGCAGCAAATGTCAGAGGGTTGAACAGAAGGCCAGCAACAAGGAGACATCCATGAAGAGTAAAGCTTGAGTAAAGCCTGCTCCAGCTGCCCAACAGCACAGAGACCCCTCTGGGATGGATGGGTTTGTACCACCCTCCTCACCTGTGCCAGGGAGCTGCTCAGGGAAATTCCCCTGTGAGCCCCAAAGCTGCATCCTGCCAGAGCAGCTGCTGGGGCCACTCACTGCTCATGTGCAGTTCTGCTTGTTCTTGTATTAAACCCAACACCCCCCTATCATTTGATATTTTGATATAATATTAAGCAAAGACTCTGAAAACAAGGCTGGCCCTGCTCTGGCATGCCTGTGCACATGTGTGCACACATCAAGGGCAGGAGGAAGTGTGTGAACACCACGTGTTGTGGGCAGAAGCCTGGAGAGAAGGGAGGGAAGTTGAAGGCAGATGCAGGAGTGGACAGCATGCCATGGGACTCTCATTTCTGCTAATCCCTCTCTTTTCCTTTCCTTAAGTAACAGTCTTGTGCAATAGCTGCGCAGGGCAGGTCCATGCAGAAGTCAGGATTAACAGAAGCGGGGTCTCGGAAGTCTGCAGGAAACAGCAATTTAGGAATTTCCCTGCCACACACGAGCTCATTCCTGAACAGCACTGCTGGCACAGCCCCAGTGTGAAAAGCAGCCTTGGTTTTCTGCTGCCTGGTCATCAAAAACCCATCCTTGCTAAAACCACAGAGGCAGTTTAACAGAGCTGGAGACAACACCCCTGGGGCATGGGCACACATGCAGAATCAGCCAGACCTCGCTGGGCACACCACTGCACTCATTAATGTCCCCGAGGATGCCACAAGGAATTACCTGGACACTGTCACACAGGGAGAGTCCTGGCCCAAGGAGTGGTTGCTGCCATGCCAGAGGGGACACCTGCCTTGACACCTGCAGGGTGGGGAATGCTGACTGTCCCTCCAGCAGGGGTAGGGAAGCTGGCAGTGCCATGACAGCAGCACACACACCCCCACTCCATGACACGGATAGAGGCAGCCCTGCAAAGAAAGCAACTCTGCTTTCTGGATTGGACAAAGAGACACCCTTGACTGCAACCTCCCAGGACTCTGCAGCCATCCTATGATGAGTATAACAAACAATATGCTCCTCAGCAAAGAAAGGAAAAATGAAAACTGATCAACAACTCAATCTTTTACAGAGTGCTTCCATTTTTTTTTTTTTCCTAGAGAAATTATGTAAGAACTATTGAGTTCAATGTCAGTGCAATGATATTCTGGTACTGTGCAATCTCTTGGGAAAAAGACATTATCAGAAAGATTCAGGAATAGCAACTTCTTTTACTAAGTCCAGAATTTTATAGGTGGACCCCTTAAAAAGTCAACAGGATGATAATGCTGTAATTTCTACCTTTTGGAAATCATGTATCAGAGAAGCCATATGATGTGACCAAAAAATCCCTACCAAAATTATGTTCAGCACAACACAGAATTAAATCTGAAAGCTTGAAGCCCAAGCCTTAAACACTGGAATCTCCTTTTTCCCTCACTTAAATAATACCATTACTATGTCTAACATGATGAGAAAGTTCAAACTGGTAATAACTGATTAATTAGTAGAATTAAGTGTGAAACTGTTAAATTCTCATGATTTCTCTTCATGTCTGACCTTCTATGATTTAAAATACCTTTAAATATTTTTAAATAATGCTGTTTTTCAAACGTGAATTCTGAGACTCTGTTTCCAGGAATGCAAGTCACACTGAGAAACAAAAGACAGGTCACGAAATAAAAATCCAAAAGGAGAGAAATCTACTGTAATCCTCCAAAATAAAGATGTTTAGCAACATAGTTTTCAACATAAAATATGAGAAATGCTATCTCATGTAACCTTCATGTTGCCAAGAATTTGAATCATATGACACACACACACCAAGCTGATTTTCTCTCAGGAATAATAAAATCTTTCTTGTTATTGGACAGTATTTGCAAACCTCTGAATTCTGAGAACTGACTGATAGGTTTGCAAACTTTATCTGGTGGCAAAATACAATACAAAAGTTACTTGCCTTGGAAAAATAAATTTAATATTATTTATAGAATGCCACTGGTTTTAATTTTGCTCATCAAAGTTTCTTTCACAACCGACTGCATAGCAAGTGCTACAAAGAGGCCCTTATTACACTTAAGTGATAGAGAAGAATCACAAGCAAAGTTCTAGAGGCAAAATAAATCAGTATTATCTTCCATCTGCTTCTGGCCAACGTTGGAGAACAGATGATGGCCCAGATGTGCCTTTGCTGTAACTTAATACAGGTTACATTTTTAATTTTGTCCTGGCTGCTACTAAGTTGTGTTTCATAATCTACACTACAAGTATACTTCTAGAATATTCAGTGTAATCCATTTCAAAGATAAACACCAGGTTGTTGCCACTATGGAAAGCTACAGTGATCCATCAGAAACGACCTAAAGCACTAAAACAATGACTAATTAGTTTACAATTAAAGATATTCTCCCGGTTACAGTGGTACAACTCGTGTCTACTGACACAGATGTGACACTGGAGCAGACCCTAAGCCAGCACTGGTGACTGTGCAACTGTCACATTAAATCACATCACAAGAAAACCTCACTCCTTCCCCGCAGCTTAAGACCAGAATTTGGAGTATTTACATATTTATCAGTTTTATGCACAATTTTTCCACTCAAACCACATTTAGATTAAGAATCCAGATGTCTGGGGCAGATGTGTTTTCCAATTTGACTCACATTTGCCAAACAAAAGCATTAATATGCAGTTAGGCAATATTACTGACCAACATCTTAGAGAGGCAGTGTTGTACTGCAGCATCCTGGAGCTCTTCCTTTGAAACAAAAAAGTTTTATCTGCTCCAACAAAGGTGTCTCACAGTCCTGCATTAACTGAAGGGAAACTTTCCCCAGAAATAAATTTTCTTAGGAAGACTTATTGTTACTGTTAAATATTTTATGCAAATTGCTTTGAATGTCTTTTTAATATGAAAATTGTTTCAGGTTATCAAATACCATCCCCACAGTGTATTCAGGACTATTCTTGATTTTACTACCATTTAATTTATCAAATTAAGTGCAACTACATTTCAAAATACAGTGTTCACTTGTTGCTGCCAGAGGAAAGCTAGAGAGACAAATGAAATTCTGGGCAAGTTATGACTGCAATAAATGAAGGGAGAAATTTGCAAATTGAGCCTTGAGATGCTTTCTGCCACAAATTCTGAGCAAGTATTAAAAGTACAATGTGTTGTTGGAAACATAATTACATAGAAGTGTTTCCCTGCTAAAAAAAAAGGCTTTTTAGTTGCAAAAAAAGTTAAGTATTTATTTCTGAGATGTCAGCAAATGTTATTATAGAAAATTAAAACAGAAAGAAAAATGCTTGAAATAGCAATTTATGTGGAACTGCAAATTTTTCTGAGGTAACCACAGCAAAGGAAAACAAGTATGACTGAAATAGTGTTTAGAGCTATAATTTCACATTTTTGTCTGCAATAGTATCTGTTTGAATAAACTGAATTGTCAATCAACAATATATTAAGCTTTCACAACACTGCAGGTGTTTTTTAACAGCTGTTTAGTCATACAACATATGGAACGGAACATAATGCTCCTGCTCCTCCATCAAAGGTATTCATCACTCTGGTAAGACAGGCTGATTTAAATGTTTGCCACAGTAGATGATTTGTCAGGGGAAAAAGTCTTACTCAGGGCATGACAACAAAGTTTTCAGCAAGTGGTCAGTGACACCTCCTAGCAGAGATAAAATAAAGTAACTGGGGATTTAATTGGCCTCATCAGAAGATGCCTGCTTTAATCCATAACCATTACAATCTCTATGTAGTTTTGATTTTCCTACTACTAAACTCTATCAGAAATACTTCTCTCATTTCTATTTTAGCAGTAGTAATTGTCAATACTTCTCAGACACAGAAGAGCATATGTAACACTTGAGTACTGACTTGCTGCATCATACCTCACTTTAACTTTATTTGAAAGGCTCTTACAGTCCACCATAGGTACTAAAGAAAAAAAGGCAGATGAACACAAAGCTCTAAAGTAGTATTCCACAAATCATAAGCCTATTAAAATCTGCAGGTTCTACCTGTTATCAGCTGAAAGAACAACAGTTTCAAACAATGCTCCTGTTGGACTGAGAGAACTCAAGCTGACAACCACCAGAGATGTGGCAAATCCAAGTTTTGCCATCTCTAGAGAAATTGGTAAAATATCACCCTCACTTCCTCCCAGGTGCCAAATGGCTAGATCAGATCCTTGGGGAAATACAGCCTATGGAACTGCTCACTAAAATCAAACAGCCATTCACTTGAAGCAATAGTAGGAGTTTTTATTCCAGTTCTTTAATCTCTGAAGTCCTCTGGTAGCAGACATACATGAGACCAGGAAAAATACACATGGTGGGATTACCACAAGCACTTTGTTAACACACTTCTCTTCATGCACAGAACAAGTATACAAAAGCTCTGAGAAAGTATCTGACCTTTATTTTTGTGGACTCTAGTAAAAACCAGAAAATAGATTCTATTAAATGAAAAAACCTGCCACTAGACAATCAGAAAAATCTTGACTAGCTATGGAGGGCTCTGCATTAGACTTGCAGAGTGCAATCTTCCTGATTTTGTAACACCTGGCACTTCACAGCAAGACAAAGAATTCAGTCCAAAAGACTTCCCAGAAATTGCCAACCTGCATCTCTTGAAACTGTTCATTTTTCGTGGTTTTTTTAACAGACACTGTTTAAATCACTTGGTCCTACGACCTGCAGCTAACAGAATTCATGAATCTACAGCAAAATGTTGACTTGCTGAGTTTGCAACAATTCCCCTTATCATCAACACAGGTTTGTTGGCTGGAGAGCATCAGATTGCCACCTGGATGAGCAGGTGAAACTGGAGTGTCCCAGGGCAAGCCATGGGACTGGAGCTGGCTGCACACAGGTCCCCACTCACCCAGTGTGCCCAGCAGGGAGCCAGGGCTCTGCCACCCTGCCAGGGCATGCCCTTCCCCTCCTCTCAGCTGGTGGATCACCCTCTCCATGCTCCAGCCTCAGCAGGATTTCAGTTTGCATCTTGCAGAAGCCAATGGGAATGTGCAATATCATTAACAGAAAATCCTGGTGGTAAGACTGAGGCAGTTTCTACAATTCCAGCAGTTCAGTGAGGTCTGAAAGCCCTACTGCAACCTAACTCTGCCCAAAAACCCCATCAATAATTAATGTGGTATTTCCCTAAAGCTTCACTACATCTCCAGTTAAGACCACGTTTCTTAAATTACATTTTTGTGTCTTTTAACAGACACTGCTTAAATTACTTGGTCTTATGACCTGCAGCTAACAGAATTCATGTGTCTACAGCTAAATGCTGACTGTGTCCTACTGCAGCAAGGGCAAACTCATTTAAGTTCTTGATAACGTGCTTTTTTCTTGAATTGATACAGGGAAGCTCCAAAATGTCACAATTTACAAATTGTTTCAAATAACACACGAGCAAAGTGCACAGACAAATTATAAATCATGTTTTTATCTTAATAAATAACTTCTTATGTCATAAAAGTAGATGTGAAAAATACTTGCTTACAACTCACTGCCCAGTGTCAGGAGTTCAGATGTTTCCATGTTGGCCGTGCTTACTTCTGAGAAACAAAAACTTTCATTTCATGTTTTCAAAGATATGAAAACACTGTTGGGGGGGCCGAAAAACTGTTCCTCCTTATTTGATCTCTTTCCCTTGTATGATTTGAATTATATTTGCTAGTTTTATTGGAGAAAAATAAGCGTAATTTTTATTGAAGAAAAACGAACCTATTTAAATTTCAGTAACTCTTCAGACACATTCATTTCCTTGAACTTGAGCTCCTTCTTAGACCTTCAAATCACTGAGGTGGGAAAAAAGCTTTTCTTCCAGAGCAAAACTGGCTTTTAGTATTTTATTAAAAGGGGATGTCAGTATTTTTTTCCTCAGAAAAGCAAATTTCATTTGATTCTGCTATCATTTTTCTGAGATACAGAAATTAAGGAGATTTGCATTTTGTTCCTATTGTTTAAAAACATCTGGATGTTTTTTTAATCAAGGAATGATCGAAAAAGTGCAAGCAAAACCTGTGACACATCTAGACAATCCTGCTTTCTGGTTTGAAAGAAAATTTCTAATTCTGGAATACACAGCAGGTGCAATATTCCATTAGTCATTATTTTGGACAGAGAAATAGAGTTTCACAGATGCATTCAATTCTTCTTCCAACTCTAAGGTTAAATTTAGGGCTTGGAAAAGGTGAAGAACTGTGTCAAAAAGCAGATTCTAGGTGCTGTGTAATTTTAAACAGTCAGCTTCCTTTTTCATCTGGTGACTGCAGGTAGTTTTGCTTTTAAGACCACGGCTCAGACAAAGATGAACTTCTTTCACAACAGAAGAAAAATACCTTGCTCTGAACAAACAAGAAATGTAACAGAAAGCAAAACTCACATTTGATGGTGACCTGAGGTAGCATTTGCTCAGTCAATGTTAATTTATTTCTACACTTCAGTGAAAGTGGCATTTAGCACTCACCTTTTAAAAAATGTGGGTCAACCTTTTATAAATTGTTGCAGAATAATTTCAGTGGGTTTTAGGTTAGAGGAGAGTGGGATTAAAATACTAAGGCCTCCATCAAGTCCTTCATTTGATACAATAACTTAGAGTCAACAAAAGATAACTTATAACCAATTGTGACCACATTACAAATTAATAAAAATACTACTACATTCTCAGACAAGAAACATGTAAGAAAACATGTAAGTCTATAAAATATTTCAGATGATGAATTGAGAACAAGTGAAGGTAAAACAGACCAAATATTGAAATGAAAGTCAAAAGAAGTCACCCACATATTTTGCTTTCATAGGCAGCTGCCACTATATGTTGATGTTCATTCAGCACATAATAATTTGTCAGTAGAATTAACTTTGGAGATGAACTGCAAACACTTGCAGTGAGTTTCTGACAAACTGTGACAAGCAGAACTGCCACCATGAGCCACAGAAGCAGAAAGTATGCTTTCTTAAACTCTGTTTAAACAAGGAGGACAGACTTCTGGGATTTTTAAGTGAGCAGTGGTTGATACACATTTTAGGAACTCTGAGTTGAAAATGACCTGGAAAAGGCAAGACCCACTCATTTAAAAAAAAGCACTTCAAGTTAAATCATTTCAGTATCTACCAAAACTAAATTGTATCTATATTATTAATAATGGGAACAGTTTTCTTTCTCCCTGCCATATCAGGCAGATCTGTACAGACCTGAGTGTTTTATTCTTTCAACAACAAAGTATCTTCAATCCACCATCAAGTAGTATCTGCTACATCACCACAGGACACGGTCAAGTAATTTAATTATTTTGCTTCTCCACAACCCTCTAAGGAATTTTGCTTATCCTAATCCTAAACAAGAGAAAGACAACCAAGGCCAAAGCCCTGCCATACTGTACCTGCAAAGCACAGTTCATCATTCTCACAATGTAGTCAAACTGCTGGTGGTCCAGGATTGCTCGGTTTTCCTTGACGTGCTGGCCCAGCTCCTGGGTCAGGCAGTGCCGAGCTGCCTTGCCCTTCAGGGCTCTCAGGGCTGCAGGCAGGGTCTGCAGAGAACAACATCTCACTCTATGGAAATGGAAATGGCACTACTCATACTGAATAGCATTCATTTTTTACTAAGAAACTGCACTAGAAAACAACTCTAGAAATGATCCATTAGCTTGACTATCAAACTTTCATATAATGGGTGATTTAGCCTGAGTTACCAAGTACTAAATTTTTCTCTTCTTTTTCCCAAATGCATTAAACAGCATTTCTCACCTACATCTGTAAATAGAAATCCTTTATTGTGGACAGGCTAGATGTGAAATCAGAAATGGATTATTGTAGATGAAAGCTAGTGCTCTGCTCTGTACAGGCAGGCCAGGACTGGAGTTTGGCTGTCAAGGCTGAGCAACATGTTTTGGGATAAGCAAGGAATGACAAATGGGTTTAGAAGTGGCATAGCTCTCATAGCAGTGAGGCCACTAGATTGTCATGCAGTTTATCCTAAACTGCATGACACCAAAATATTTTTACCAAAGTTTTAAAGATGCAGCAAATGCAACAACAGTGATTACCAGCTGTGGCCCTTTAGGCTGGAGGTAACAGGTAAGTAAGAAAAGGCAGACTACTGGCTAAGGAAAAATTTAACATATAGAGGGACAAAAAACCCACTGAATTTCCCAAGTGCCTGGAAGTTGAATGAGGTTAAAAACTACTGTGCTCTGCTTGGATGAAAACTCTTTTTTTAAAGAGTTACACACTTGACTAGGACTTTTCCCATGTGCATTTTGACATCATAACTAATTCAAGCAAAGCTCATTTTCTATCTTGATCTGCACAGTGTCAGAGATGTACAGGTGATACTTTCCCTGAGAAATAAAAAAAAACCTTAAAATAACTCTACAGTCATTTTCATATGTAGAATTAGATTTGATTGTAAGTTTGAGTGATTGTTCTACAATCAATAACAGAACACTCTATGGACAGAATCTACAAAACCTGGCAACTTCTTAATGAAGAGAAAATAAAAATGTCAAGGATAACAACTCACTAGCACACTTCAGTGAAGGCAGACATGCCAAATATTTATATTAATCTCTGAGTTCTATCAAATTACTGGTTTTTAAAACCAGCAAAAATTGACTGCACTGAAAATTTCCAAAGAGCATTGGCTGTTAAACACCAAAGCACATATGTATGCCTTTTGTTTGCATTCCTTCTAATTAATGCTGCTAGACCAATATACACCACTTCTTTTTTAAAAAAAAAAAGTTATGTGGACAATGCTACTTATAACAGTAATAACTTTTGCAAAAAGGGTTTTCAACTCACCCACGTAGGATTAGAAACAGGTTTTCAAATGCATTAGCCTCACATTACACACAATATTGTATTTAGACGATGGTTTTTATTGCTCAGTTCATTCATTTAAATGGCCAAAATAATCCTTAGCATTTGTAACAAGACTTCAAAATGTACTTTGTGATTAGGCCAGTCTCCATTTGCTCATTAACAAAACAGAGAGTAATTTGGGAGAATTAAAATTTCATTTTATTACCTTTTCAGTCTCCAGAAATTTGTTTTCAAAAATGAACGAGATGCAGTTTCTAACAACTTCCAGCCTTTGAGCACTGTTGAAAACTGTGTTTCCTTTTTCCATTATGGAAACTAACAAAGAAAAAGAAGAATATACATCTGTGAAATGTCTGCAATAACCACAAAGAATACCACAAATTTCTTTAAAAAATAATTACTGTGTCCTCCCTTTTATTCTGTTAAGTAAATGCCATTTCTAGGCAGATGGGAACACAAGATCCCAAATCTCTGGTTTTCCTATTCCATCTGAAAAGGAGAGTGCTCTAAATTGTAACTGGATTAGTTGATTCTTTTAACTGTTTGGTCTTGTTTTCTCATACAGGCACAAAGAGATTATAACCTCTAACATACTGATTAAATACATAAACAAACATAAATTAATAATAAATGTGTGTGTTCTGCAGTGAGTTACATAGCCTTGCATATTTTGTAGCAATAGATAACTATTTTTAGATGGCCATGACAAGAATTCTGCAACATGGAATAAAACCTGACAAACCTGTTCTCTTATCTAGATTTCAAATTGTTGAGATCTTATTTTCTTAATGCAATGTTTCGCCCCGATTTTTCAACAAAATTCAGAAAGCAAGAACTAACATTCTCTTTTTCTCTATAATATCAAATAAATGGTATCTAAATTCAGGATATGCCTTTCTAGTAGATAATAAAGAGCTACTTATATCCAAGGATTCTGAGATACAGTTTAGCAGGGAGTGTAAGTGTAAAAGCTGTTCTTCAGAAAAAAAAACCAGCAATCCCCCTGCTTTGACACAGAAATTAACTTATTAAAAAACCCCTTCTCTTGCAACTAGCCTTTTGAAGAAACACAACAGGACACAACCACATATCCTTGAAATTTTCTCTAAGTACCAGATTCAATGATACAGTCAACAGCAAAGGCAGGTGAAGAGAGTTCATCCTCTTCTTGCATAAACTCAAAGAGAAACAGGCCTGGGCAGGGCCTCAAGGGGCCATCTAGTTCACCCTGCTGTCCCTAGACAGGATCAACTCTATTTATGTTATTTCTCATGTTTGTCTAATATGTTCCCAATGTTCTGTGATAAGAGAGACTCCATGGCTGCACAAGAAATCCACTCAACTGCCTCACCATCCTCATTTTACCATGTCTTGCTGACAAATAACTCTATTTTTGTGCTGCAATTAAACCCATTATTTCTTATCATTACAGATTATTCCCCTTCTTTTTCTCACTGTCTCTTGTATAATTGAAGCCTGCTATTATGTGTCCCCTCAGTCTCCTAGTTTTCAGTCTAAACAACTCCCCATCTTTCCTTGTAGGTCACATTCTCTGGACCACTGGTCATTCCTGTTGCTTTCTTATGGACTCCCTCCAACAGAACCAAAAATGGAGACAGTCTTCCAGTGTCCAAACATGGACAAACATCCAGCTGAGGTCTTACTGAGCACAATGAAAAGATTTCTCCATGGGGTTCACTGACTGCACTCCTGTTTATACATCCTACTAAGATGTTTGGCTTTTTTGCAGTAGCTTGATATAGTTGGGTCATGTTTGCCCTACAGTCATTAAAGTTCCCAAATTAATTTCTGAAGAGCTGCTGCCTAGTCAGGCGAGCCTGCCTATGCAATGCCATACCTTATTTGAAGAAAAGCAGTAGAGAAGGATTCAACGGAATCTTGTGGATAGATATCTAATTTTTAAAGATGGATTTGAATTCTTAGCCCATCCTTCAAAAGTTTTGCAAGCTCTTCATGTGCAAGTTTACTAACCATACTGGTTTATGCCACCATTCACATCAATGAGTATGACTACGAGTAATAAAACTTTCTGGCATTAAAATTAAAATGGCAGGTCTACAATGTCCACATCTGCTCTTTATGCTAAAATATAGGTATATTTATTTTGAGACAGATGCTAGCTTTGCTCTTTGCCTTTTTCCAGTAATTTACATGTCTTTCACTGGTATCAAAGGAGGAAGTCAAAAAACGTTCAAAGCTTGGTTCAGCCAGTGCTACAAGTGACCTATGGTGATATTTAGCAGGCCTGGCTGAATAGACAGTATCTAGTTTAATTGTTCAACTCAAAAATCTAATTCAGATCAAATCCACTTTTGTTGTTATCCTGACTTTCTGGATGTCTGACTTCTCAGTAAAGGCAGATAAAAAAGGGCTTTCAAAACTGCAAAGGCAAACACTGGAGCCTACGCACCAGAGTTTGCCACGATCACTAAAAACACAATATTAACACAAAATTGGGAGCAACACATTGCAGAACGAACATACCCACAGGGGGACCTGCTGGAACCACGCACTTCTTGTCCCCACGGGTGGCAGGGGGGGCTCCCTGGCTCCTGGCCAGCCCCTCCTGGAGCAGCTGGTGCACGCGGCCCTCGTTGATGCGCGGGAAGGGCAGGACGTGCACGCGCAGGTGAGAGCCCTCCGTGGGCCGCGGCACCTTCTGGAACGCCATGTGGGGATTGGGGTTCTCCTGCAGGGCAAGAGCAAAAGGGCACACACCAAATCAATCAGGCAGTGTCACCATCTGCCTCATGGAATTTTGCTGTTGTTTGGAGAGTCTCCCATACCCAAAGGATGAAGTCAAAATATCTTAACCCGAAGGTTAATTAAAATATTAAGTCAAATATTTAATGCAGATGATTAATAAAATGTTTCATATTCATATCGCCCTTGACTCATTAACTTTAATATTTCCCACATTCTTAAAGGCTTTTATAAAATTATTTTTGTCAATGTGCAAAATTCAAAACAAGTGCAAAGGAAAATTCCTGCTTAACTTAGGCTGATTTGAGGCAAACTAACTAATTAAGGACTTGAATATAAACTGGTGTGACAGTCAAGCTCTTCATTAGAGAAACCATCTACCACCATGCACAGGATCACAGCTCACATTTCCAGGGCTGCAGTAATCAAACAAAATGGGTTATTTTCATCTCTTCATTCATTTATTCTGAGGTTACCATTAATCACATCTGAATTTGCTGCTGTCCAATTTGACTCTATGCTGTTACTCATTACTGGCTACATACCACTGCCAAAGAGTGCTATCCATCAATGAGGGCTCTCTTGTAAATGCACAATAAGTTTGGAAGAAAACTTGTAAACAGGAGCTTAATACTGTTGTTTACAGGAGCAAAAGGCAACAAGGAGATCAAGTGCATCAACTTGAGAAACAGCAGACAAAACAGAACAGCTACTTAGCCACATGCATTCTCTGCAAAGGAAAATTTTATGGAACAAGCCAAAAATTCAGGGGCATGAGAGCAGCAGATGCGAGGGGAAGCAAGGAAGACAAAGGGAACACAGAGTCATGAGGGGGTAACAGAAGGCAGAGGGCAGAACACTCCAGAAAAGGAGAGTAACTGCTCCAAAATCCATTTCAGTGAGAGGAAAAATTCAGAGGAAATACACAGGAAAAGTTACTTTTATCTTGGACATCACAAATGTCATGTCAGGTGTACATGCTATTGGGATATTAAAAGTCTAATCCTTGGATTGCCCGCCTGTGCCAGCAAGACTCTTGCAAACATTATCTCTCCCTAAGAGAGACCTTGTCTCTCCCTGGTATCTAAACTATCACAGCTACAATATTGTGATCATTAAAACTGTGAAACTAGATGTCAAAATACATCGAGCAGTCTGTTTAAAATCAGGAAGCTCTAGGCACAGCTTAAGCAGTGTTACTCATCACCTTTATTTAGCCAAAGACAGGTGCATGCACAGCTCCCACAGATCTGACTTCTCAATGCACAAAGTCATAGATTTAGTGAATATCATCAGTGTGTGCTCCTGTGAAGTCACTGACTTAGTGGTAGTGAAGGAGCAGGTCAGTCACAATGATATAAATAAATATCATCATCAGAAAAGACACACAGGACAGAAAAGAAAACCCAGAGCGTAGCAGCATTTGGTAATTCTTGTGGGTTTTTTTCTCCAGAACTGTAGATGTAAACCACAGTTCCGGGGAAGTGGGATGTAGAAAAGAAAAGGTGACGAAGGTGTCAGCTGATGGTGTAACAGATAATGCTCTCTGGAGTCTGAATAACCACAGAAGTGTGAGGGGGAGGGAGATCAGTCTATGCCAAAAAAGCCCACAAACCTCAAAGCAAACAAAAAAATCTAAAGCCTACAAACAAAAAAACCCCATCCCAGAACCAGATAATGGAATGGTAAGAGACTTTATAAAAGCATTAGGTAAAATAAACATGATATGAAGGCAAAAATTAAACTGGAAATGGAATTGTACAAGAAACAGGCTGTAAAAAATGAAATAATGCCTGCTGAGCATGCAAACCAGGCTGACTGGGTCAGGAAAGAAATGCTGAAAGCACACATTATGCCACATTGTATGACATTATAAATGTGTAATTTTCATATGGAAAACTGTTAAGAGGCAAGAAAAGAGATGTATTTGGCATAGATGGGTTGTAGCAGGGAAAACAGCAGTTTATAGACCTTATGTAAATACACACTAAAAATAGATAAGTAGTTGTACCTATATTTAAATCACTATTAGCATTAATAAACCAATGGTATTATATTGAATTTCCTTCGCATGTACAAATTTAATGATCTTTAAATTTTGCCATAATGCAGATGATGACTTCCACAAGCAGTCACTTCCATTTTCTGGACACTGGATTCATCTGAGAAATCAGACTTTTCAATGTTACCATCTCAACTCTCCAGATGCAGCAGGTACAGTCAACTTACATTTTTGAAGAGCTGTTCTGCAAGTTCTCTAACGTGCTTTATCATTTTTGGTGGGTTGCCCTCTTCAGCTTTAATTCTTTCAACTTCAAAGGCCACCAACTTTTTTTAAAAGAAGAAAGAATAAAAATGTTGATAATTCAACAAAAAAATCATTTCCTATTTAAGTTATGAAATGTTAATCTGAAACTGAAACCAAAGAAAGAAAGCTGAACACTGAAGAATGTGTGAGGCCACGTTGCTCTGGAACATGAGACATTTTCAGTTCCATGTGCAGCATTTGTTACCAGACAAAGTCCTACATACCTAAACCAATCCTTTCACATTTCTACACCTCAATCCAAATTTCTTACAGGTACTACTACTACAACACAGAATTAATATCACACTCTATTTTTACTCTAGATTCAACTCAAAACTAACACAGTAAAATGACAGCATTGCTTTTTAAAATAAATTTTTTTTTGTCTCAGTTTACATTGTTGGGTATTATTTAATGTAATATTTCTCTATGAGGTTGTTAACATTTCAGAGAATATAATTAAATTATTGAAAATAATTCTGTACTAGCACATGCAATGTATTTTGAAGCTACAGATCTGACAACAGGAACAGCATTACCTAAGTTTATACAATTATTTAATTTCATACATATGAGGGGGCATAATTTTATGGAAGTTATATAGAAATATCTCCTTAGCAGAAAATAAGAGTTGAGATGATTAGTATAAACTTGATATAATAAACATTGGGGATTCAGAAGCATTCCAGTAGTTTTTCCCATGCTGAAATATCACAGTAAATTGCAATTTACTTGGGAATACAGAAACAGTTTTCACCTCATCAAAAAGATCACAGGTTCTGAAGGGAGGACCTCTCTCTGACACAAAGCCAGCAAATGCCATTCCATTGAGGACTTTGGTCAGAAAGTCATTCTCAATTAAGCCTCGCTGGCCCAAGAAGGCTGCCTGCAACAAAGGCAGAAAAAAATTTCACCTTTTTTAATTAGCACCAAACTTGCAATTACAAGCAACTGTTACATATTAGTTAAACATTTTCACCAGCCTATCAGCTTATACTAGTAAGTGGTACTTTCTAATTAAATTTTTTACTACACATAGTATCTTTTTATACCCAAATTCAGAACTGGAAATTTGATGCACACATTTTTCAAATCTCACAGGTAATAAAAGAGAAAACTAGTACCTTCAAGCAATGTGTTATTACATACGGAGGTTTTCAAAATTCCACAGTAATTCCTCAAATGTTTATTTGTATTAAATTTCAATGTTAACTTTGTTGTACATTTCTGTCCTGTCCCTGCAATTAGTCCCACTAAAACACACTGATACTGTGCTATGCCAAAACAATGTGCTTATCACGTGGAGATAATTTTATTTACATTTTTAAACTTCACCACTTGTTCAAAAGGCAGGCTTGTGGGAACAACATGGCACAAAGGAACACCATAAACACACAGAACTGCTCCTCCTTTACCTTGTGGAAGTGAATGACAGGTTCAGCATGAATTCTGATCAGCTGAAGACACGACCTGTATCCTTGGAAGAGCTGTGCAAAGAGCCTGAGGAAGATTGCTCGCACTTCTTTGTCCTGCAAGCAGTAATTGAATATACTGTCAAAATGTCCTAGTATCCTGAATTTCTCCACACTTTGTAGGAATCCATACGAGAAATGCCTACAGCTCCATGAGTGCAGCAGTGCAGCACATGAAGCAGAGATATTTGTACAGGGGTAAGGTTGTCTCATAGCATGGCTGGGGCTGGAAGGGACCTTAAAGGCCACCAGGTTGCCCTGCCTGTCCCCAGCTGGCCATGGCAGATGGTGTGCACAGCCACCCTCCAGCCCTGCTGGTCTTTGCTGTGCCTGCAGCACAGGCTCTGGGCAAAGCCAGGGGGGCTGAGGGATGGTCATGTCCTGAACCACACAAATGAGTTGCCATGAGAGAAACCTGATGTGAAATAAAGGAAAAAGGCTATTTTAGCCTGGCTTCATTCCCTAAAATAAGTGTGGCTTTGAAGCACTATGCAGGCAGTGTCTTCTGGGTGGGCAGGGGCAGCAGGGAAGAACAGGAGCCTGAGGTGGCACAGCTGCTGCTGCTGCTCCTGGAGGAGCCAGGCTTGGAGCATCCCACCCCAGCCTGCAGCTGCAGCTGTGCCAGACTGCTCCAGGTCAGCCCAGCCACCTGTCTGGGACTCTTCCAACTCACATCTTCACCTGCCAACTTTCTGCCACCAAAACAAGCCAGAGTTACTTAAAAAAAGTTTAAAATAGTAGGGCTTTAAAGTCCTGGATTATTTATTTAAGAGAGTGCTTACACACACACCACCAGATTAATGGAAATGATGTGAGCAACTGGGGCAGTGACATCTCTACCTGGCCCAGATGCCACTAAAGACTGACACCAAATCCTGGGCCACCCTATTATTTTATCCTAGCAGGCATCTCAAAAAATCTGATGTCCCAAAAATTCCTTTATTACCTCAGGTTTTATGGTGTTATATTACAAACTCTAATTTTAAATGTTACGCACAATATTTACTATCAGATAACCAGCTGATCAGTTAAGTAACAGCCAAATTAAGTAAATTACAGCCTGAATTTATTTTTGAAGAGAAAAGAAATATATAAGATTATATAAAGCTGGAATATATTACTGGAGTATTTTACTAGATGTCTGTTTATTCTGCACTGGAACATGAGCCATTTTGCTCTATTTTTAACTTAAATTTTGTATGGCTCACTTTACTGACAGATATGCTCATTTTCTGCTGCTGTCTAGGATTTTAACAGGGTACATTTGTACCCTGACTTTTTTGACTACTTGAAACATGATTATTTTTTTCAGATTTAACAAAATTCTTACTTTGATACAAAATTATATAAATTTGAAACTTCCCTAATCAAAGGGAGATCTTAGCTGAATTCTTCCACTAGTATAGATAAAGTCTGGATGACATTCCCCGTCTTCACCAATGAAAAATCTCAATCTTAAAGCCAGAAATAAGTACAACAAATATATTGTACCACCTAAGAATTTCACATTTTCAAGATTATCTACGCAAAAAGCCCCAATGTGTGTTGTTAAATTGAACTGGCTTTTGGATTTTGTAACACTTCTGACCCATCAGAATGCCATCAGAGGGGAAAATGTATTTCTTAGCTCCACCAGTAATACTATAAATATGTGGAAAAGCAAACACAAATTCTTAAAAGAAAGCTAGTCTAAAATTGCAACAGTTTTCTACTTATGAAAGTCAGACACAGAAAATAACACAGAAATCTTACCAGCATTTTGGAGTGTGATAAAGCTGTTCGTGGGGGAGGGAATGCATAATCTGCTGTTTCCAAATCAGGATGCAAAACCTAGAGAATTTTGAAAACATGATATTTTTTCCTTCATTTTGCTGAGAAAAAAAATTTTTTCTTTCCTTTCTCAAATTCACTGACATTGAGTACCTCAAGTAACAAATTAAATTAAATTGTCAAGACTGTATGGAAATAAAGATGGAATTAACTTCTCAGCTTCAGGTTTCTATATGGGAGTTAGTTATCAAAAACTCCTACCACAGTCCATGAAAATGATCAATACCATTAGGGATTCTAGAGACAATTCAGCTGAAACAGATTAACAGACTAAAATTTTTTTCTGTTGAAGACAAGATTTGCTCAGAAGCCTCCAAATAAGGTGATTTCTATTTTATTACAATGATAGCAAAAAGACAAACTGAAGTACTTTTTATGGCTAATATAGAATTCACCATTCCTAAATTCTGAAACAGGGGCATCACACAAATAAACTTTAAAGGGTGATTAATTTGCTAAATTTCAAGAAAATGTACAGTTGAAACGAATTTATAAACACAGACAGGCAGCAGAAATGAGTAGTAATAATGCTGCTCAAATACTCTTATTAAAAATCATTATAAAGGAAAAATGTCTACCTCTTGAACAATGAAAAGACATTTTAAATTTCCATTACTGATGGTATTAACTTGAACTAAAGAGAATTAACTCTTCTAAAAACAGGAATGATGCATGAATCATTCTATTAAATCTCATTTCCAGTGTGCTTGAAAGCTTAATATTGAAATTTTTCATTCTTTACAAATAGGTGAGAGGCTGAAAAGTGGGGATTTTATCTAAACCTACCAGAGAAAGTGCCATTTGAGTCTGGTGTAGCAGTGGTTCTGGCAGCTGGGACAGATGAATACATTCAGGAATTTTAATTGTGCCCCCATCCAGGTCTGCTATGATTACATCTAACTGTAATGGACAAATAGTAAAAGTACATACAGTGAGCATAGCTTAAAAAAACACAACAGTTCAAATTTCTGCACAGTGATCTGCGCATAAGTTTAAAAAACCAAATTAAAACAGTACCAGCTTTAATGTATAGAATGTTTTTGATAGAGGAAATACTCCAAATACTTTCTATTACTGAATCGAGCCCTGAAAAATGAAATTAAACCAAAGAAAATGAAATTAGGCTAAACTTTCAAAAATGACTTTTGTTTCTGGATGTTCCAGGTCTGTGTTCAGAGACACGAGATATCTAATAGGCTGTTTGCAAAGGACCACAGTGAGGGCAGCTAGAACTAAAATTTCATGTTTCAAAGCACCTTTTGCAACCCTGGTTCAGTTCCTCCAAACACATACTTTAAAAGGGTAAAATAAAACAATTGAGAATACTTGAAAATCCTAAGTGAATTGCTCAAACTCAGGACAAATAGATGACAAAGCCAGAAATGGATCCATTCCTTCTCCTCCTGCACTGGAATCAAATAATTTCCCTCTACTTTACAGTCTTGATGTAGTCACAAAAAAAAAAAAAAAAAAAAAAAGCTTTTTCTGTTTTTTCTTGCCCCGGACCGTCTTGCCCTGCCTTCTTACAGGAATATTTTGAAGATATGTGAATTATTCACACAAACAGCTCCCAAGCACCCAGGGGCAGGCTCTGGGCTGGGAGGGGCAGCAACACTCACCAGCTCGTGGATGTCATTGCGAAAGACGGAGTGCACCCCAATGATGAAAGGCGTCGGGGAGCTGAGAACCTCCAGCAGCTGGGCGGGAAGAATTGGGATATAGGGATAACTGTGAAAAGAATAAATTAAATAGAGTAAAAGCTTCTGAGTATCCTTTCAAATAAGCCAACTTTTTTCTTAAAAAAAAAAAAAATCTTCCTGTTAATCAGGGACACTAAAGTTATAAACAATACATTCATTTTAAAAGCATGATTCGTTTGTGGCCATATACCTACACTTCAGCTTTTTGCAAAATATCATTTTATAAGAAGTCTCTAAAGGAAATATTTTGTTTTCATGTTGAAATGACAACTAAACAACACTATTTCAGGCATTGTTTACTTGGTTTGACAATTTAAAAAACTCTGTGTTCATCAAAACAACATCAAGAGCTGGATCTAAACTGATCAATGAATTTCTACACCTAATAAAAGTTTACACTCATTATTAGTTACACATTAAGAAACATATTCTCAAACTCAATTTCCAGTTCTTTCTTCTTATTGTATATTATAATGAAACCAATCTCTGAAATATTTTAAATAAAACAAGCTATTAAAATACAAGCATAGTTTGAAACAGATGAGTCAGAATTAGATGTATTCTTCCTAATAAAATTGCCTGACATTAAGTTTTCCATTTCAGCATTCTAGATCCACCTGTGGCATTTTAGAGAGGATCAGTTTGTTGACTTAAATTCATTCTCTGGTGGACATTCGTCAGTGACTTAAAACTGATACACACTAATGTAGCTGCTACCTTTGAGCCACAGAATCTTCTGCGTTGTGAGTAGGGTTTCTACCCTACATTTGCAGGTGGAATTTCTCCCTTTATCGTTTTCACTGCCACAATGCAACCAGATTTTTATTAATGATGTGTACACACCAGGATTTGCATCAATAATAGCTTTGCTTATTTTACTAACTACAGCACAACTCCTTTTGTTTGGGACAAATGAAAAATAAAAGTAATTTGTTGTCGTAAGAAATTGTATTTGTAATAAAAGTTACAGAATGAGTTATAAAATTATTTCATGAGTTTAAAGAATCCAAACTTAACTCACCTGTATTTGAGGGGAAACATCAAAGACTCCAGAGCCCTACAGGCATCACTGAGCCTTTGAAAACTTGCTGAGTGAAAGAGAACTTTATTTTCTGTAAGCACGGCACAGAATAAGCTGAGTACATTTTGTATTCCTGAAAAAAATAAAATAATAAGAAAGAACTGTAAAAACATCCCAAAAATTTCAAAATTACATTAAAATGTACCATTTTCTGGAGGGATTTTCAAAAAGCATATGACAAACACATAAATTGCCAAGCTCCAAGTTTTTCTACCTTTTATTTGACTAGTGCAGCTTCTGTTTTTCAGTTTGCTATAAAACTATCTGAATGTATTTCTACATTTCAGATACACTGTACTATATCTCCCTTTCAATACCACTTGCAAGGATGTCCACATCTCAGCACAAATCCCAGCAATGCTTAATAATGGCTTCAAACAGTATTCAATGTGCATCTTCTGCTCGGCCTTCTGTGTATCCAGCACTCAATTCTGGTCACTGATCCAGGCTTAACTTCTAAACCTCTTTGTAACTCCAAGTAGGGGGAAAAAAAAAAATCATACTGCCAAGTTCCAAAGAAAATGAAAAGATTCCTAGTGAACACATTCATACCTTATCCATTCTAGGAGTCAAGAGGTTAACAGAGGGCAGTAAGAGAGTATTCATCATTAGAAAGATACTTTCTAAGGTAAGGAAGATCTGAATGTTTTAAAAAGTCCCACTAGATTTAGGGGAAGACTCATGAATCAGACGATGGGATGATTTTGGAGTTTTTTTAAGACAGTGTAATTTACCTAAGAGACAAAGCCATGTGCTTTCAGGGAAAACCAAAAATATATTTCCTTTAGAAAAAAAGTCCCATCCTGAGAAGCAGACATGCCTGACACATGTGAGATATGCTGAAATTTATGAAATTTCCTGAAATATGCTGGAATGTATGATGTTTCCCTGAGGACATGGCTTGTGTTATCAGTAAGACAGCCTGTATTACCTTCCCAAAGCTACTGCTTATCTAGCAATAATGTCCCCAAAAAGAAGTGTGACTGTGGAGAGCCACTATATTCACATGACAATTAACACTTCGGTTTTTTAAGTAATTTTTTTGTTACGTTTTGACACATTTTTTTCTTCCATAATGTATGCAGATTTTCTTGGCTGGAGTAAAACTCAGCTCATAAACACAGTGGGACAAAGATTTGGAGAGGGTTGTTTAGGAAAAGAAGAACTCATTCTTAGGACAAAAAAGTCAAACCACAAAATAACAGCTTGTGCTTCCAAACTCCATTCTCCAAGAGTCCCCCAGAACTCACACAACCAAAGGCAGAGGCTTGAGAGGACTGAGGATAGAGGGCTTTGCTACAAGGCTCAGTGAATTACTGCTGCAAATGTTTGGTATTATTGTCAGTGGCATAATTAATATTGTGCTGGTAGAAAACAAACTGCTTTGTAATACACAAGGTAAGGATGATGATAAAAAGTCCAATTTGTTCCCTCATGTGAATGAAACAGCAGTGAATGGTTAGAAGGGAACTGGAAATTGTGTCCTTTGAACGCAAGGTTAGAAACTGCTGCCTGCTTGAAAAAAATCTCAGTAAAAAGTTAGAAAGTCAAACCGCCCCTTTTATGCAAAACCACCATTGTTCCTTTCCCAGAAAATTTAAAAAAAAATTTTGGAGTATACTTTTTGTTTTAAACTAAGTTTTTGTTTTCAGCTGGGCTTCTCACTCCCTTTCATTCCACACCAAACGTCTTAAGACATCTAGGAATACTCTTTTTTTTTTAAACATCTGACAATTTTTTCCTACAATCAGAGAGAAAGATTCTCAAACAGTGCCCTAAAAACCTATAAGGTTTTGGCAGGTATTACTGAGAAAAATAATACCAAATACCTCACAAATATTCAAAATATTTGGTACAATGAGATGCTCTAAAAAAGCCCTTCCTGTCATCAAAACACTTCCAATATAATTGAAAATTTTTGAAAGGTATGGTTTTCAGTCTGCACATCTTAAAACCCAAACCTGAGTTCTGAAAGGTGAGAGTTCTAAAATATTTTCTGGATGTCACTGACTTCAAACTTTCTTTTGGAAAGAATTTGAACATTCATTTACTGATGTAGAAGACTCAATTGAAACCAAGCTGTGAAAAAAATCCAGCCTTTTTAGCTGTATGATATTATTATGCTGTGAATTATGATGATTCAAGAGTCTAGAAGGAGTATTTTAATTCTAACACCTTTGAAAGTCATAAAACTTATCCAGTATCAGCATTTTCAATTTCAAATCTCTTCTGAATACAGGCTTCCTCATCAGACACCAAAACAATACTCAATTCTCCAGAGTACATAATAACTGAACACTTCTGCAAAAATTTTACTAACAAAAAGCATAAATGAAGGGGAAAGCAGAATTTTTCTTATGTATAAAGAGGACACCTGCAAGTACTTCACAGTATTTGAACACAGTGGTTGTAGATCAGTGTCTTTCCTAGGGACTAGTAAAATGATACACTTTTGTATAAATAATAAAGGCAATCTTCATGTTCCTGCATAGTGTTAAAGTGTATATCTGTCTGATTATTATCTGCTTTTACCACTGCAAGAAATGGATTTTGTCAGCATCTTTTACAGAAGGTTCTGGATGTCAGTCAATGGAACACAAAGTTTATTTAAATTACTCAGCAGTGATGGTATGGTTTGTGAGGCTTTCAAAGTTTCACTAGGGAAATTAAGTCTGGTTTTGCTGCATTTTAGTGGCCACAGATAAAAGCTTCAGTTTGTACTCCACAAAGACATTTGTCAGTGCATCTTAATCAGCACCACTGTAAGTTGATATTTAAATGACTGCTTTCAGCAACTATTCCCCACAGCTTTACTTGATGCCCCATAGCAGAACACAAACTGCAAACATGTTTTCACTGCCTTATGGGAGTTGGTCTCCCAGATGTTCACTACACTCTAACTGGCCATGGAAGGTGAATTTGCAATGTTTACTGGGATATGAATGCACCTGATGTAGCCCCAGCTGTGCTGAGCTAGAGAAAAACACTGCTTTACTTGCAGAACCTATGGAAGAGACCAAACTTGAGAGCATCTAACACACTTGGGCAATAAAGCCCAGGCTAACCGCTTCCACGGACTGAAAAGCTTGCAGAGCCCACACAGCTTCTTTGAACCAGTGTTTTCCTTCTCTTTCCCTCTTTCTTTCCTTCCTTCTTTCTCTAAATGCTCTGTGTGCAATACAGAAGAATATAAAATACATGATATAAATAAAATTAAGTGCGCAATACAGATAGCTCATCTGGAACTTTCTTATTTTCAAGACGACAGCCACTAACTCAATACAAAATTATTGCTCCACATGTACTTTGAAATGCATCTTTTCAGGAATATCAGCAGTAAAATGACTGTGAGGAAAACTTTTGTCTGATAGAATCAAACAACTTATAAACAGTAGGACTTTTGATTACTTTCCTTTT
Source organism: Onychostruthus taczanowskii (assembly GCF_017590055.1). Taxonomy (NCBI): domain Eukaryota; kingdom Metazoa; phylum Chordata; class Aves; order Passeriformes; family Passeridae; genus Onychostruthus; species Onychostruthus taczanowskii. The sequence continues at coordinate 5,962,472 of NW_024502458.1, forward strand.
CTAAACCATTGAATCCATTGATTAAATCATTTGAGGAAGCCACCAAGGTGTTGTTCCAAGCCTTCACAGTTGTTTACTGAAAACAAACCATTCCAAAGCACAGCCTGAGCCCAGTTTCCTCGTGCTGCAGGACACAATCGAGGCTGGCTGTAACCTTGAACCCTCTGCTGCTCTGCAGACTCCACACTACATCCGATGCTCATTTGTCAGGGCATAAATAGACAACATGAAAAACAACAAACAAGTTGATTTTTACAGATTACTCCTTTGCAGTCTACAGACAGACATCCTGTAAAATATTATACATACGCTGGAAAATTTTGAATGGAGGCTTCCTGACCTTCACTGTTTTCAAGTATTTAAAGAATCTGTAATTTGTACTAAATTATCTGACATCCTACATCAACAAATGTATCATTCTGCCTGCTTCCTGTTGTTCTAGAATTTAAGTACTTATTTAAGCATGATTAAAAAAACCCCACCAAACACAAAGTCTACTTGACAAGTTACTGTCTTCTCTATTGCATGAAATCAAAGTATTACCACTTACTTCTTCAGACTTTTGTAAAGAGTTATAAACAGGGATTCAGAAACTCAACTAATTGAATACATTATTATGCCAATATGCCATTCTTGAATTACTGGACACAAGAAAAAGCTTAATAGACAAAATAATCCATAACTTAGCCAGACTAATCCAGGAAATGGGTCAACAAAGCCTGAAAAGCCTTTCTGAAAGGCCACTGGAGACTGCATAGTACAAGTTCTGTGCCAGGCAGCGTCAAGCTCTAAAGATAACTAGGAAAAGAGTAGAGAAAAACAAAACTCTTTTCATATTTATTTTTAGATGTGGCTGCATAACTCTGCTAATGACCAAAATACAAGCTTAACTAGTAAATAAGAGGCAACAACTGTACTCAATACTCACATAGGTAATCCGTGCCAAATTGCATTGATTTGTCCACCCAAAAATCACACAGTATCTGCAATCAGCTACACAGAGTGCAACCCAAATGACTGCTGTGTCACTCAGCTCAGGATCAGCCTGCATTTCAGAAAGCATGCAGGTCTGCTGTCAGAGCAGGACTGCACACTCCATGGCTGAACCCCAGCCAAGCTGGCTCACAAGTGGGGAGCAATCTGGCTGTGCCAGCAGAGAGCTTTGGGAGGGTTAATTTATCCTGCTTTTGGCTGGGAAACAGAGGACATGAGTCAGATGAGAACCCCAAGAGATTCACTTATTTGGGCTTTGTGAGACTCAGGAGGAAGAGAAGCAATCCCTACAGCATGGAGCCTTCAGCTGAGACTCGCTCAAAGAATCCAGCATTTCATGAATTCACCCCCAATTCTGAGCCCACAGAAGGAAACATGGGTGAGACATGCACTACTGAAGCCAACCTCCATTTTTAGAGATGCATTTCTGATTTGGGAACTGAACTGAAGGCAATTCAGAATCTGAACCATGAATTCTGCATGTTCTTTGTAGGAAGGGTGGAATGAAGGCTTCCCTACAAACCTGAGTCTGGGGAGGGTGGGAAGAGGAAACAGGGGAACCGTACAGAGACATTCTGGTATAAACACCACAGAAGCCAACTGACCATTAAAAGCTATCAAAAAGACTGTGAAAATGAGGAGATATATATAAAAAAGATGTCTTCACCTGGTGGATAAATATTCCTCCAGCTATCACTCCCCCAAAGTTCAACAGTACCCACTCTGTGCTGTCTACACTGAGCCAAGCAGATGGTTGTTCTCCAGACCCTAAATCACACAGGCACAAAGAAACAGGGATTAAGCACAGTATATGATCTGCCCAGAAAACAGTCAGTCTGTCTGTCATTTGCATGTTGATATCACTCCATTATTGCCAGTTTCCTTAAATCCCTCTGCAGACTTACTTAAAGAAGCAGCAAAAGCCCTTTGGCTTTCTTGAGCCTCCAAATACAACTCTGCCAATACATTGAGTGAACATGATCACTAATTTTTTATTTTCCAGAGACAATGATAAAGCTAAATACATTTTTTAACAGAAGATTTAGATAATAAGGTTTTCATCCCTGAAAAAAGTATGTGCAATACCATTTCTTACATGTATTTTAAATCTTTACATACCCAAAGGGAGATTGACAAGCTCAAGATGAATATGACTGTGCTAAGTGAATTTTCTTGACAAAGCAGAAAAGACATAGGAAGGTAAGCCAGACAAATAGCCCTTTAATATACAGAAAGTATTCACGTGGCAGGAAGGTAAATGCCAATTTCATGTGAAGGCAGTAAGCTGAATTACACAAATATACAAACATAACCTGCATTACCAGTTAGAAGTTTGCTACTGACTGTATGTCTGGCCCATATAAACAGGTTATGTTTGAGAGATGCTACAAAAAATAGACTAATTTAAGGGGAAGAATCTTCACAGAAATCAGATATAAGACTAACATTTCTTCTTAGAGGGAGGGTGGGAAGCACTATTTCTAAATATTGAATTGTTAACTGAATTGTTAGATATCAAATTAAACCAGAAGGTTTTGTTCTCTTACTGTGTCTCCATATGCATTCAAATGTTAAGATTTGAGTAATAGTCTATTCTGCTGAAATATGGTTTAATTTCTTGTCTGATTTCACATCTCATCTTCTGCTTACTTAGTTATCTAGGAAGGCAATTAAAATAGGATGCTATTTGTTTTGGATATTAATCCCATAAATATCAATTATTCCAAAATCATAAATAAAGGTAAACAGTAATCCTGTATAATTATTAGTAATCTGTGTACTAACTGTTAATTACCTGGATAATTACTAATATCAGGATACAGAATTTCTGTGTAACCCTCACAGGTCCACACTAACAGAAACTCAATGAAATTCTGTAAAAGAATTTTGAGTGGACTGGGATAATGAATACCCACTAATGAATTGAAATGCTGCCCAGTTTCCATGACTAGAGGTGGGAGAATGCTACCGAAAGATTCTCACATTTCCAGAAATTTTTACAGGGGAATTTCTTTCATTTCATTCTTTAGAACTGCCCTTTCAAGAATGATGATTTCATTGTTTGAACCAAATATTTTGTGAAACCTTTTTTCCCACGTACATCAAAAGATGTGTCAAAAAAATAAGCACATGCTATAAAAATTATTTATATCAGTTTGATACCGCCAAAATTATCTCTTTGCATCCTGATAGCAAATCTAAAATTGAGATTTGAGAAATTATTTGCAATTGCTGCTGTATTTAAGTAATCAAAACCAGAGCAGCTTACCATCCCTCCAAATTGATTCATAGATGGTAGTAAGTAAAGGAGGATTCTGTTCAGCCACCAACAGACATTTTAAAATTCAGAAGGAGCATTAAAATTTTTTGAGAAACCTGATTTGTTTCTAAGATTTTATAATTTCGTCTGGATTCACTTAAAGCAGAAGAAGTGTTCTTTAACATATCAATTCGGAGTGAGGGTAATACCAGTAGGATCCTTAGAAAGTAAATATCTAAGAATGAGAAGAGTATTGTCTTTCTTGAACTGTACACAGGAAAAATGGTCAAGGATACACAAGGAACTGCAAACATACCTGCTTCCTGTCTAAGGACTACAAAGTCTTTCTCAAGGAACATTACTACAGAGGCATTATATGAACATAACCAAATAAATGCAAAGCCAACAAGAACAGATGTGGGTGATCAGGATATTCTGTAAGAGCAATCTTCTGTAAGAGCAACCAGGATATTCTGTAAGAGCAATCTTCTATTTGTCCTTTTATACCAGCATAAAAGGACAAATATTCAACTGAAGAAACTGTGAAACAGTGTAACCATTAGAATTTTTAAAAATAACTTTATTTTTTCTAAAGATCATGCTTGGATTATCTTCAAAACATTTCCAAAATTTTAAAAATTCTTTGTCAAATTCTCTGAGATTTCCCTGATCTCCTGACACAGTGATACTTCAGCCCAAAATGCAACTCAAGAGCAAAACTTTAAATGTGAATTTATAAGAGTGAATATATGGAAGCAAACGTCTACAGAACTGTTTTTCTTTTCCTGTCACCACAAGTATTAACACTGAAGTTTGGAAATTGCAGTTTTGCAAGTTCTTATGATTTGACAGCTACCAAGCCTGCTTTGGAATAGTGAGAAAAGTTCTGCCTGCACTCAGACCAGCAAAAATAGAAAGAAAAGCCATCTGTTCCTAGGAGAATCCCTTTCAGTATTTTCTATAAGCACAGACAAGCTTCTTTCGCATCTTTTTGAACTTTGTCTATTTATTGACATTTGCTTGTTGGAGCTTACATTTTGCTCATCTCTGAAAAACAGTAATTTGTTTACACTCTTCTAAAATGTGTTTTCTGAAACAAAAGTGAAGTCCTGCTGTGAACAGAAATTAACTCTCTTCTCAAATGTCTCAAAACAAATTTTCACCTAATAGTTTAAATAAATTTCATTGAATTACAGTTATACAGCAAACTGTGGTCTGTAATTTTTTTCTCTTATTTGAAATGTTTTCTTTTAAAAAAAGCTCATTAACTACAGCACTTAATCAAATACACAGCTTCAAGTTGATTTACTTATGCCAGATAACTTTTCTTACTCAGATTTATAATTTGCTTAAAATATACTACTGCACAGTCTGTCTCAGTAAAAGAGTAATACAAGTTCAGAGTGGATATAAGTGAGCATCTTATGTCGTGTGCTTTGCTGTGCTGAAAAACAAGGAACACTGCAAGAAATATTGATTATAAGAACTACAGTGCCTCCAACTCATTTCAGACTCCTGCCACCACAGCAGCAGCATCTCAGGGGGTGCTGACCAAGCTCCCAGGGCATTCCCACGCGTCAAACAGGCAGAACCAGAGCAGGATGAACTGAAGGAATGGTTTGGCATTTCCTGACTGGAATCTCTGGCTCTCCCTGGCAGGGATGCTGCTGCTGCTGCTTCCCTTGCACCTGCAGCAAAGCTCACAGGAGTGAGGGAGCTCACGCTGGCAGAGGGATGGGTCTGTTCCCACTGCAGCCCTTGGCCACCAGGATTTAACCACAGCATCCAACCACAACCTGAGACTGCTGACACAGAACTGATGGGACCCTTCCTCCTTCCACCTTCCAAATATTTTCTGATAACTTGGTGAGCTGAAACTGCTCAGCACAGCTGAGTCAAGCACCGCTTTAGCAAAGGAGATGGGGCAGCACTGTGCAACTGGAAGTGGAGGTTCCAGACAGGATCATCTGCTTGGCTGCTGGGGAAATGAAGCCTCAGACTGTCCACAAAGTGCCTTTACTGGAAACTGCAGAAGAGTCCCTGTATAAAAGAGTCTGTATAAAAGTCTGTACAAGAGTCTGTATAAAATTCACTATGACAATGTCCCTTTATTTCCAACAGCATCTAAAAGAACACTTTCCTTTTGTTCTGCTCTTGCAGCAGTAAGGCCCCATTAGCAGTAAATGCCACATCAAATCCCTTCATAATCTACTTGTTCTTTGATGGACTACACAAATCTACTTGGAAAGCTTGAATGGTAAATTCTCTCTGGCTGGGTTATGGAGCTAATTGCAGCTCACCAGCCAGTGGGATTTAAACTGAAACTAGAACATGAGCCAACAGCATCCACTCATGTGATACCAGGTCCATAGGCTGGAGAGTATACAATTTATTAAGATCAAACACTGATTAGAAGTGTATACACTTAAATAAAGCAGTCCTCATTTAACATGCTTTAGTATGTTGAACATTTAACATGTTTTTAGCATTTTACACATGCTGATAAAGACTGACAAACGTTACACATGTTCCCATCACAGGATACATGATGTTTCATGGAAAAGAAAGAAATTGAATGAGTTGGGTGAGAAGTTTGTAAACAACCTGACAGTAAAAAAAGTTCTGGTTCATATCCCTGAAATCTCATAAAGATAAGATGTGGAAAGGGCACCACATCGACCCTTAGTGCATTTCACTGTTATAGGTATTAATGTACTGAAAATGCCTGCATTGGGATTCTTCATATGCTCTGCAGATTACATCTCTCATTGCTTTGCTGCCCTACATAATGAAATATTAAAATATCCTTGCTGTGTGTCAAAGACACCAGGATTTTCTTAGTCAACAAGTATAAGCCAGCTCACATGCTGACTGTGCAGTGACCCTTTCATAATGTCTCCCAGCCATACAAATACACATATATATTCATCAGGAATGTCTTTTCCCGTTTATACAGTAATTTGGTATTGTCATCTGTTGGCATAAAATACATTACATGAGAGGCTGAACATTTTATCTCCCCTAAACCAGAATTAAAATAATGAGAAGTTATTTCATTACAGAAAACATTACTCAAAGTGTCAACAAATGAAGCCAAAGGCAAAAATTCTGGGTATTTTAATATGTCCTGGATTTAGAATATATGGGACTGAAGGGTCTATAAACAGTGAAAGAGTCCAGCCTTTTCCCATCACGGCTATATCAGACAACCCCAAACTGATCAAGCTTCATCTTAAATACTGATAATGCTTTGTATTACTATTCCCAACAGGAGGTGTTTCAGGATGTTTCTTGTCCTACAGTTAGAAATTACCTTTTAACTTCCAACCTTAAATAACTCATGACCTTTTCGTATGAGCCTGTTCTTGGTGCTCACCTGTTTCTCTTAACTTGTGACTTCTCCCTGAACAATACTGACGTAAAAATCAGCAAATGGTAAATACATATGGTCTATGATACAGAGTAAACTAAAAAGAGTACAGCAGAAAACCCAAACACTGCTCAAAAAGCAGCTTCTAGAAGCCAGTATGAGCTATAACATGACCAACAATTTAAATACTCATTTCAGACTCTACCTTCTTTTGCGATTTATGTTTTCTAAAGGAATCTACACTTTTTAAGCAGTAGGGCTACTTCTCCTTTCATTCGAAATAAAAATGTAAAGCTAGCATGTCCTACAAATATTGTGAGTTTAAAAATTAGCTACCACAAAAATAAACTCATTTGAGGCACACCTAAATTCAGTTTTTCTCCTTTTGATTTGATAGGTTATTATCTAATTATCACAGTAAAGTTATACTGTCTACGTTACTCTATAGGCTGGACACTTTCAAACAGCCCCAGTAGCTCACATCATAATTTCTGAGACAGGGTGTTGGGAAGCAATAAAACATTGGAAAGATAGTTAACAGATGAAGTCATTTTCAGTGCAGAATTCAGAAATTGATCAGTGTTCATATTTTAAGATCAAGAAAATAATATAATTTTAAAATCTTATTCTCTTCCCCAGAATCAAACTGTACCAGGAAGTTGTGGTGCATGATTTCCTCTCTGGTAGGACTTATAAAGCTTGATTTTTAGCACCAAAGGGAACAAAACTTACTGTGAAGAACTAACACCAAAGTGCCAGCTCAAGACTTTTCAAAGGTAAGCACTGAAAATTGAAGAACCACCAGGTGCCAGGGATCAGCATCTCCCTGAGAAGGCAAAGAGAAGGCAAAGCATGGAGCAAGGGGGAAGGGTCAGTGCCCTGACCAACATGCCCCCAGAGAGATGAGTTGGGTGGGGCTGGTGACAGCCAGCCAGAAGCTCAGACAGCCAGACAGGGGCACAGAGATGAGGAGGCACAGTCAGGGAGCCAGGCTGGCATGGGTGAGGCCAGGGACAGTGGCCAGGTCAGTGTGGGGGCCAGGGACAGTGGCCAGGCCAGGGTAAGGCCAGTGACAGTGGCCAGGCCAGGGTGAGGACGGGCCAGGAGCAGGGCAGAAGGAGCAGCCCAGGGGAGAGGATCCTGCTCAGAGAGGGCACAACAATCATGGCTTGGGCTGGCCCTGGGGACATGGGCTGAGTTTAAGGACGACAGCCAAGCCAAGAGGCCAAGCAGCCCCTCCTTTTGCCATGTCTCACAGAGCTCTTCCCCCACAGCTGAGCCAAAGCTGTGCAGCTGTGCCCAGCTGTGCTGCCCCCAGCACAGCACAGCCCAGCCCTGCCAGGAGGGCCCTGGGGCTGCCCAGTGCCATGACATTAGCTCCAAAGGAAATGGGACTTGTAAGAACCAAGGACAGAGCCTGCTCAGCTCCCAGCCTATGCACAGATTTCTTCAGAGAGCAGAACATCTGCGTTACGATACTGGCACAACTACAGAACCATCCTAAAAATGTGGTTTTCATGAGTTAGCCAAAGCTGTAAAGTGCAAGATTGTCAGTTTAAAATCCCTTGGCACATACAAATATCTACTTCCAAACAGAGTTGGAGCAGCACATCTCAATTAAAAAATAATTAAAATAATGTTGCTGCAATTAAGATATTGTCCAAACAAATTTTTGAACATAATTACAGTATATTCATTATATTTTAAAAAAACACCCAAATCTCCACCATTCTTCATCAATTTTTAGCAAATCTGAAAAATAGAAAATACATAATTTCTTTTACTTCTGCACACTTGAATACACAAGTCCAAAAAATTCTAAACAGGTATGACAAATAATATACAATCCAATCATTATGTTTTGACTGGATTTATCACCATGTAACAGTAAAAGGGTTTGGCTCCATGACTGTTTAAACCAACAAAACTCATCTCTGTTGGTGTCACTCCATGGACACATGGAAAATAATTCACTTCTTCCTGCTTGCTTCTTGTTGTTTAATTATTTAATTTTAAGCAGCTCTCTGTGGTATCAGAGAAATATCTGCTCTGATGCAAAAGAAGGGCAAGAACATGCAAGCAGGACAAAAGGACAGAGAACACTCTGAACTCCTGAGTCCCAAGTCACAGTGTTGAAATTTGGAATTGAATAGTCACATTAAGAAAATACATCAATGCTGGAGCGGAGCATTTAAAGTGCTTGTACTGAAGTACTTCCCTGCTTAGCAACCCCCCCATCACCACAAACATCTGCCCTAGTATTTATATTTTGTGCAATTGTAATGATCTTTAGAAGTTTAATCAATCAATCACTTTTGAGATCTGGAATTAAAGATATTTAATGACACTGCAGTTTTCAATTATACTGTATTATTTTTGAGGACTCTTTTTTAGAGGCTCCATATACTGTCTAATGGTAAACACATAATTTCTAGTTTAAAATATTTTAAGACACATAAAAAGGCTGAAGGATAATCATGTTTAACACTTTCAAATCAAAGACAAAGTTGGACAAATCAAAGACAAGTTTGCCAAGCAAACTTCCACCTACCATGACCATTCATGTTTGTGTCATTCCACTTTTTTAATCTCTACTCTACACAGCCCTGGATTCCGAAGCATCCTTGCCTTGTGTCTTTGTCCAGAAGATTCAAAGCAGAATTTACTTCCAAGTGTCATTTTCAGCACTTAAAAAATTTCTTTTTAGAACAAAGTCTGCATGATTTTACTGAAAATACTTGAGTGGTGAATTTAAGATAGGAGGAAAACAAGCACAGGCAAACAAAGCAGAACAGGAGAAATAAGGACATAGGAAAACAGACCTGATATGAGACTAAACAGGAAGGAAAGGAAGGAAAACTCTTTCATCTCTGATTAAGTATTTGGAAAGGAGAAAAAATTTTCAGAAAAAAAGTTTTCATAATTTCTGCTCAGCTTAGCAGTGTGATTCATGCTACCAGGCCTTGAAATGTACAAAAATGAAAAGTGATGGCTAAACCTTAGGTTTTTGTTTTGCTCCTTAGGTCACTAATTTTTTTGTCCTGACTTATTCTGGAAAAAAAGCTGCCTCTTGGGGAGATGGAGGTGTATGTCTCAGACTCAAACAAATGAATGCATCCCTGCTGAATACCCACATGGAGAAGGCAAGTAGGGTTGGAGTCTGGAGAAAAGAGCTTAAGGCAGAAACTTAGGAATGTACAGTTAATGCAGTGAGACAGGAGAGAAATATAACCTAAATATAACTTAAACATAACCTAAATCTCCTTTGAGCCTGAAGAAAGCTACTACATTTTGAAGCTTCTATAGATACCATAGAAGCTTATATATATATATATATATGTATATAAGCTATATATATATAGACATATAACACACAATAAGAAATAGAAGAGCACTGAAAGTCTTCTTGCTACCACACATTATTTCCAAAAGTAACTTTATGATTGCTGTTTTTCTACCTAATCCTTTATTGATTGAATAATTTCTAGTGATCCAGCTACAGGCCTGGTTTTTGTCACACTATTTCTATATATTAGGCTTTTTAAAATAAAAAAAGAAGGTATGATTTAAAATGTCAAAGACTGCTGTTCCTTATTACTAAGCTTAAAACCTTTGGGGATATTTTTCCCAACTGTAGTTTAACGCCTAAGCACAAATAAGGTCTGTTTCCAGATATGCTGTGCACTTGGTAATACAGGGAGGGTCATCTGCTGACATGCTGTTATCCTGCCAAGCAGAAAAAGCTTGATGAGGCTACTATTGCACAATATTTCTCAAAATAAATGTTGAAATTACTTTTGTATCTATTCATAGTGATACACGTTGTCTTGCTGCCCACCTTCCTCCAAGAAAGAGCTATTTTTAAAAAGGTGATTTATGCAGTGCACAAATATTTTTCTAGCTACTCTTCAATTTTCTATTAATAATTGAGATAGGATGAAGTGCCTTGTGCCAGCAGAGAAATAACTGAACGTGTCGTTATTGGACAAAGGCTCTGGTCAATATTTGTGTCCTGAGACTGGATGGGAAAACAGCTGCCACTGAAGTACTGAAAAAAAAAGTATTAGAAAGCTTTAGTCCAGGTTGTAGAGACAAATACACATTAAGCTCCTGTTCCAACCAGGCAAGAGAAACAAAGCAAGGGTGACTATTGTTCCAAGAAGCACAAAAACTTCTGACAAGTTCAGCTGTGATCTCCAGCAGAAAGAATTAGGCCTTATCTTAGGAAAATAAACTTTCTCAAAAGGATGAGCCAGTAGGTTCTACCACACTCTTCTGGATTCGCTGCCTTTAACTCTTCGTAAGACTACATGAAAGGCGAGAATAAATGAGAATTTATTTAAAACAGTCTGTTGATATTTCCTGGTCCTCCTTTTGCAGTTAACAACCATTGCAAACAGGCACGTGTAGCTGTATTAACAACTCTTTTTTAGTAAATCCAGACAGAAACTTGGAATTAACAAGCCTTGGCACTAAGAACATGATGACAGCCCACCACCTACATGGGAATGGAATTTTGTGCTGTTCTGGAAAGTGAGGTAGACTATGAAAACACAAACATTTTCTAATCTGTGTCCTTTGAGACACAAGACAATTCTACCATTGTGCTGTATCCCCAGATGCTTAGATACATCAGCTGGAAATTGAGGCACACATGGGAAAAAATCCCAAACAACCCCCCCAAAACACAAAGAAACAAACAAAAAAAAATCTGTGATCAGAAATAGGAGGTGGGAAAAGCAGCCCTTTATAAAGTGTTCAAGTACTTGCTTTAAAAAAATCTACCTGTCAACTTAATTGCACATTCCTTAACTAGCACCAGGCCCCTTCCCAGGCAGCTGTACCACTCTTGCCACACCAAAAAATAGGGAGACACAACAAGAGGGCCCACACAAGGCCATTAGACCAACTATTCTGATTGTTCTTATAGTCTTGTAAAAGACAAAGTTCTGCTGCAACAAAAAAGAAGGGAGACAACTCTTCTTTTTGCCCATGAGCTTGCATGATCCCCTTCAGGGAAACAGGATGTAAGCCTATAAACTTCTCGTGACAAGATCTGCCAAGTTTTATAACCATGCACTTTCTTCAGTCTCTCCCTTCTTCAGGCCAGTTGAGGCATCACTAACTAGAAATCTGAGCACCGAGTTTTCCTTCCTTATCTCCCTTTCTCTCCCCCTCCTTCTGGTGATCTTCATATCCTTATGTGCCCTGGAAAGGACATCTGGTGAACACGGGCTTACTGACTCACACTTCTTACAAGGCACCGAAAAGCAAGAAATACAGAATCTCCAAACATTTACTGGAAGTCAGGAGGACAAAATAAGGCAGAAGAGCAGCAAAACCACAGAAAACAGACAGCAAAAAGTCTAATGGACTGTGGGGAAAGGAGGATGAGATGGTAGAGGAAGAGTAAATTGGGGGTATAGCTATTGAAAAGTGTAAGGGAGCTAATAAGAAATGACAAAAATTCAAAATATAAAGGTAAAGGATTTTTGACTGCTAGCACAACAATCTAGTCCTGGTTAAACTCCAAACTCTTCAGTACTCTGCTACAGTAGATTTAGGAATTTACATGACATCCATCTGTATATATTAACCCTCCAATAACATGTGGTTAACAATATTAAATTAAACTGAATGTGTTGGAAAGAAATGCTAAATTCTCGTATGAAAGTTTTATTACTCCTTTCTATACACAACAAGAGGAATTTTAAAAACTTGCCCTGCAAAATATACTCTCAGTAAGACAAGAGAAAAAGACTGGCCTCAGTTTTCTCTTCCATACATTTACATTCCCATTCCATCTTCATGGCTTCCCTCTATAAATCTGATGCATGCAATGACTTTTCAGATTTGTCCTCATTGTTTTCCTCAGCCTGGTCCTGTGACAAAACACTCCAATCCAAATTTTCCACAGAAAAGCCAGGTGCCACAAGACAGGGTAATTACCTAAGAACTAACTGAAAGCCTCACTTTCTTTGACATTTCCTAAACTGTGCATTTACAGCTACCTTCACTAGAACTGATTAAAAAACTACCTCAAATTAGTTATCACATACACTGTACTTACAGAACAACACACCACACCACATGGTGCAACCTGCTGCACTTATGGTACCTCACACCACATTTTATGTCTTCAGAAAAGGGGAAAAAATGTTAGGTCTGTCCACATTCAAAATAATGCCTGCAATCTGATCAGAGCAATCCTAATGAATCTTGACATAACAAGCCAAGTAAAATCTCAGGACTGTGATGAAGTTAAGTGGCACTATACACCATGTTTGCCACAATTTTTCTTTTACTTGAACTACTATTTTAAAAAATTAATATCTTCCTTTTGGAATAATATTCTTTTTGGAAGGATACAATTAAATCATCCTAGTAGGAGATGGCATTGAGCTCATCAGATCTGATACTGCTTTCTGTGACACAAGCTTAGTATTGTTCACTATTGTTTTTCTGGTTTGCATCCATTTTTACTGCCTGTTTGAGAGAAGAATGGATGACAACACATATCCTGAGGCCATTTGGTTGCTCGAGAGTAAAACTGAGATTCACAGGTTCAGAAAAGATTATTAATTGTGCCATTATCCAGTGCTGCTACAAGTTTATGATTCAAAGTCACTTCACAAACCAATGGAATGAAGACTAGAAGTGTCAGGATTTAATGGCAGACAAGACCAGTACTGAGGTACCCAGGGAACAGAGATGCAACACTGTAATTGTAATGAGCAAGAAAACATTTGGTGAGGGTTGTGTTGGAGCATCTTCTTGAAAGACTGGGAGTAACAGATAACAACAGCATTATAGAAACTTTTTGGTCACACCACCTTTATTACAAACCTCCCTGGTTTTCTCTGGAGTTTGTACAGTATCCTAGGGCAGTGGAGCAGGGAATCTTTTTACAGGAATGTTTTTGTGACTACATAGGGGCCACACTCACTTCTGCCCCCAGGAACTTACAGATACCACATGGTGGGATTGGACTAGATGAGCTTTAAAGGTTCCTTCCAACCCAAACAACTCCATGATTCTCTAATGCTGGAGATAACTTACCACAGGCAGGCTGCACAAAAAGGTGCTCTGAATGTCTGATTAGGGGGTAAAAGCACAGTCAGTCATTCTTTCATTTGAAAGAAATTAATATTTACCATGCAGCTTTCTTGGCACATGATTAGAATTGAATTAGAACAGAAAAGACCTCATTTTATAATTTAGAAAAATAGATTTTTTTCAAAGCAGGTCTAGACATACCCAGTTGCTGAAAGAGAAGAGCCACACTGGTGCCTGTAACAGGAAGGCTATCATGTAGAGGAGTCTGTATCAGCTGTCGGTCTCCAGCTCCCAAAGAAAACAACTTCTGTAGAAAAATTTTTTAAATTTTAATTTATATAGAAGGAACAAGCTGTCATCATACAGATAAGTGATTCGTACTGCAAAAATTATTTGTTTTGTATACAGAAATTTAAAGTCAAATAGAGATCTGAAATATAATTTGGGGACAGTGATATGTCTGCTTGAATGTACAGCATGGTAGTGTCACCCTTGCATTTACACTGACTTAGTGAAATAGTTGAGGCTTTGAAGGCAGTTAATAGAACATTTCTATTAATACAATAAAAACATTTCTATTAATACAATAAAAAACCTCCCAGGAACGAAAAAGGTTTCAGATCCATTTAAATCAGAAAAATGTGCAGTATTACTAACTGAATTTCTTTGCTGTCTCCCATCCCCAGGCATGTATTAAGTATGAACCTACTCGTGACATGTGGGTACTGAAGAGGGCACTTCTGCCATTCCTGTGCTCCTGCTCTGCACAATAAAGTACAATTACAGCTTCAGCTACCTTTCCAGCACAAGAAGCCTCCCTGGAGGGAGGCAGGAAGTGGGAGTGAAAGGAGTGCACTTGAGTCTCGCATCCCAAACAGCTCTGCAATTGCAAAACACCCTCACTTTGCTGTGAGCAAATCCACATGGCACTCAGGCAGCGAGTGATGCCAAGCAGCTCCCTCTAAGCAGACTCCCATGGGCTGGGGGGCATTTCTGTGTGCAAATCCTCACTCTGTATGGCAGCAAAGGTGGGGAATGCAGGAAGGCAGCAAGCTCTGGCTGCTGCACAGCAGGTATTTAAAAATCTCCCCAGTAAACCCAAACAAGTGCCTGAGCTGTAGCAGAGATGCTCTGCCCCAGCTCTGCAGCAGCAGTGGGTGCAGGTCAGTGACCCATTTCACAGCTGACCGTTTCTGGAAAGAAATGCTGCAAGAGAGATATAATTCTCTTCTTATAATCACTCTAAGAGATATAATTCACTATAATTCACCTTCAGCCCTGCAAGCATAAGGCTGAAGAAAGAAAAGACAAACACTGAATTTCTGATTTAAATGACAGTTTGACAGTAGCAAACTTAAGCTGGAAATGAGTGAGCATTTTATTTGAAGAGAGAAAGCAGAAGGAAGAACAGCATGACTTTTCCTTCCTCTTCTAGCAGAGCAAACAGAGAAAAGCTGCATTTTTGGACAGGGAGAAAAAAGAGAGGAGAGAAGCACAGCCAGAAGCTCAAGTGGATCACCAAAACCAAATACAAGAGGCTCAAATATCACTGGAAAAGAGGGTTTCTGATGAGGAGATAAAATCTCATTACTCCCCCTCAAAACCAAAAACAAGGATAGAAAAACCAGAGACGTGGCAGCCTGGAGAGCAGCAAGGCAGAGCTTGACTGAGCTGACAGGACACCCTGACACTAAGGGAAGTCCCACAGCAGCCTGGGCTATGGCAAAACCAGAACAGAATTAGGAACTTGTAGCATTTCAAGAGGGTTAAAAATCCATAGGTTGAGTGGGAAGCTGTGTGTGTAATTGACTTTAAAATGTTGCCACCTGCACATGTAGTTTTCTGGTATGTTTCATAGTAAGGACCATAATTTCCCATCATTGCCACAGCATAAAGTAACAACCATACACAGAAGACTCAACTGGCTTATCAAAACCCCACAAATGTATAGGAATAATTTATAAAAAGTAAATCAAGAAACAAACCTGACTTTTCTGCTCACAGAAAGCACAAGTGAAAAGCAGAAAGAAGTCTACTTGCTAGAAAACTTTATTTTAATTTTTGAATGCATGGGCCATTTGCAATATTTAATTCCTCTGAGTAAATCCCCCATTTGAGTTACTTTTTACCATTTAAAAAACAAATTATGGAAACAGAAATTTAAATGAGTTATCAAAGAAATGACCAGTGGAATCCTGAACTCCATCAAAGAAAAAACATGCATAAATGAACTGATATGAAGCTTATGTTAGAAAATGGTAAAGAAAAAAAAGTCTTTAAAAAATTTCTGTAACAAGCAAAAATATTCCTGAACACGTTATTATTTAAAAACTAAACTTATACAAACTGCTTAATTTGTTAATGTGCCCTGTAAAAGCCAACTCAGTGACAAAATTAACCCTTTGACCTTATCCTGGAAAGGAATTTTTGCTGTCTTTAGAAGACAGGCCACAGGGAAAGCACTCACAGGCCACAGGGAAAGCACTCAGCTGAACTATGATCTTTTTTTCTTCAAAAATATCTCAAGAATTTATTTTTTGTTTTCTTCATAAATTAAATTAACTGGAAAAATACCCTTTTCCCCCCTAGCCCCCCCTCCCCATTTACCTGAGACCCTCCAGAAGCAGGGACAAGGCATGAGCAGAGATTTGCAATGAGAGTCTCCAGTGACACATTCACACTGTCCACATACACGGTGTAGATCAAGCCAAGGCAAGCCTAGAAAGGTTGACAAAATATATCAGACTGCAATACAGGTCAAATTATTCAAAGATCTATGTATATAATCTTTAAAAAAATAGTTATTAGTAGTTACTACTGCAGTGAAGTACCCTCCAAGCAAAGTAATTTGCCACAGAGGCAATAACTCATTTTATAAAATTAGCTTGGCTACTTGCAAGGGATGTATGGTTTTTTTTTAAACGAAATTCTAGGTATAACGTTTTTGCTTTGTTTGTTATATAAGAAGTGCTTTATTATAAGCTACTCTTAAAAGTTACAAAAATCAACACAGTTTCATCTGTTCTTTGAACTCTAAAGTACTTAAACCTGACTGGTTTCCAGGGTAGAACACTGATTAATCAATGAGCTTCAGAGGCTCATTTTAAGAACAGCATCAATCACTAACAATTCCATATGTTTTTTAGCTTACATTCTTTATCTTGTTATATCAATGTAAATATATTTTATATTCATGGTATATTAATATTTCAGCATGTTTTATTAACGGATCAAATTTTGATTGAGAAATCACAGATACAGCTTTAGCGTTTTTACTAATAATTTAATCCAGATCAACGTGACATTCTAAGAAGCCTTTGGACAAAAGGAAATAACTCCTCCACAGCATCTTTTGCCTTTTAACTGCTGTAACTTTGATAAATCAGCAAATATTTTAGTAGTTCTCTTCTTAGAAATAATTCCAACAGTAACTTTTCATATCACACATAGTTAAACAGTGAAACTTTGTGTTGTGGATTGTAAAATATGAATGTTAAGAAAGTGAACTAATTATAGAAAAATCCACAGAAACAACACCTCTGGTTCAGGATGTCATTTAACCATTATTCACATTGAATGAGGAAAGCATTTTGTAGAACTATTTCTACAGCCTGCCCTATTCTTACCCACTGTGCTTTCCACTTGCCATGGGCCACTATGAGAGACAAAATCCTGGGCTACAAGGACTTTTAATCTCACATGGTGCAGTCATCCTCATTGTCTAAGGACAACTGCTGAGTGATTTCCTCCCTTCATCTGTAAACTGAACTTTATTTGTTTCTGTTAATATGTATTAGCTTAGGAGAAATTTAAGCTTTTCATTTATCTCAGATAAGTCATATTTCACCAGCTGAAAGTAATCCAAGGTCCTGAATCTTGGTCATGCATCTTAATTTGGTCTGGAAGAGGCTCAGACATTTTGCTTTATGTATGGAGGAGAACTAGATTTTTACTATTAATTTACCATTATATAGTTAGTCAAATATTGTCTGGTTTTGTCCTAATAACTTCTTTCATTACAGAGTACACTGAGGCCAGAAAAATCTCTACCACTCCTTCTGTGTAGTTTTAAAACTGCTTGGAGGGTAAAAAGGCACTACTTGAACCTAAAGGGGCTATTTACTGTCACAGATGGTGAATTTTATTAAGTTCAATCTAAAGCTACTTTTGCTTTTAAATTCCCAAATCAACCCTGAGTGAGATATTTTGGATCAAAAGAACAGTCATTGTTACCCATTTAAAATCAGATTTTTCTGCTGATACATTGTAAATAGCAATTGCAAGTTCTTTACCCTGAAAATTTCGGGATAATCTAGTCTGGACACCAGCACCAGACTTTTAGGAGCAAATACTTCTGCAGGCTGAATTAAACCAGACTCCTCTTCACCTTCAATTTCTTTGGTTCCCTTGAAAACAGAAACACTTCAATTAATAAGCAGGAAGAAAACTCAAACCAAAATGTTAGCAGTTTTACCAAAAGTTAACATTTCTCAGAGCTTCAGAAAAGCACTGCATTCTTTGAAACTGGTAACAAAATCAAGTAACAGGAGCACACTCCAATGGCTGCCTCAACTCCCTCAAGGTTCTAGATGTAATTCAGTTCATTAAAACTCACCCTGGGAAGTCAAGCACCAACGCACCTAAATAAAGTTCTCTTAAGACAGCAGTTTAACAGGACACTGTTCCACATTAAATACTCCCTGTGGCACATTTTAGACAGTGAAGGGGATCACAGAACAGGATCCTTCCACGTCAAAGTGTTAGCTGATCTACAATCTCTCCAAATACAGAGATCACGCATTTCACAAAAGAATGGTTGTCGTCCTCATATTAATACAATTCAATTTCTTACAGAATTCCCACTATCATTACAGCTGAAATTATCTGTAATGTCATCTCTAGCCTGACCTAGTGTATTTGGAATTTAAAGAAATTTCTTCACCAGAAGACTGGTTAAGTATTCTCAAAAAAATTCCTCACACTTAGGAACCACTAAGGTTATTTAAAAAAAAAAAAAAAGAGAGAGAACAGCACAGTGCAGATAAACTTGTAGTTGCTCATGATATTGTGCAAGTGGCTATAACCTTCTTGCCAGAACTTATTCAATCACAAATAGTTTATTATTATTCATAGCCAAAACTGAAGATGTCACTAAATATTTTCATTTCTAAAATTCCATACATTCTTTGACAAATTAAGTTTTCAGATGACAGAATGCCCTTGCTTTCCAATTTCTGGATGTAATTCTCTCCAACCCCGCACCACCCACCAAATTTCTTTTATTTGTTCCTCTGACCAAGCATTCTTCCAAGCAAAAATCACTCTATTATCTCAATTAGGAACACGAGAAAAATTATGTCCATTTTCATATGACAACATGAAGTATCTGCCTTCTATTTCTGTCACATTACTACTCATCATTTCAGTTCCTTAAAAAAAAAATCCAACATTTCTCCTAAATGGACGAAATCTGATAAAAATGCTCTTAAATGCCAGGAATGCTGCAAGTTCGTGAGCTTTACTTCACAACTTCAATTCAGAATGTAGAGTTTCTTTAGGAAAATGCTAACCCACAATTTAGAATTCAAGATAAAATTATATAAGAAGAGAGTACTTGGGTTTTAATCGGAATACCTTGGTTAATACAGTATAACACTTTCATACTAAAATAAAACCGGTTGGTTCAACAGTACATGTACACACATGGGCAAACACTTGGCTTTGTACATTAAATTTTACTTAAATGGCAACCAATGCATTTGCATTGTATGTGCTTAGCTGAGACTGCACCTCATTTCTAAGATAAAATTGTGATTCACAAATTTCACGAATAGAGAAACACAGTAACTCAACATCCCACACAGGTTCATTCATTTTCATCCATTTTAATGCTGACAGGGAGAGCTTTTACAGGAATTACAGTCCCCTCCCTCTGCCCCCCAAAATCCCCACATTTTTTAATTATCAGCAGAAGTTTACTGTATCAACCATTCCAAAGACCAAGTATGAGTTCTAGGCATAAAGACAACAGTTTCTGGATATCTGACAAATGGTGGGCTCTGACATTAGGAAATATGAAAATAAAACACATTCCACATTCCTAAAAGCAAGGGAACATGGAAGCTCCTCCATATTCACATGGTGCTAAGATAATGAAACCTCAGGGTACTCAGGCAGGGAGGAGCTTTCCACGCAAGACCTTTCTCGTAAAATCCACACAACTTCAGACCAAGTCTTGAATTAATTCATAATTAGATTTAAAGCTTTCGGGGCACGACAGCAGCACAATACTGATTGATAAAGCATTTATACTCTCAAACCACTCTCCTACTCCATAAAAGAGTTACAGAAAAATGCAATGTGACTGCTGTGTTTCTTCCCCAGCTCAACATTCTGACAGGCACACAGGCACATTATTAGGAGTCACTAGACTAAGTAGATAATCATTTCAAACACATGACTTTTAACCTACTTTTCAAGCAAAGTATTAACAGCATAAGTATTCTGTACCAAAAGTAATTACAGAGCACTAAAGCCACAAATGTGATTGTATTTACACTTCTGGTCACACACGCACACATACACACATTTTATCTTTCTTTATCCCTTTTTCCATCTAAGGAAAAAATATTGTCTAATAAAAAATAACAAAATGAAAGAGTTTGTTATGTTGGGGGCTTTTTACAATAACTTTTTATTTTATATATGCAGCATTTAGTTTACAAGTTAAGTAAGAATAAATGGATGGTATGGAAAACCTTGCTAAGGATACACAGATTGAAAGATTAATTTAAATTACAGAATCACAGAGCCACAGAATCATTTGGGTTGGAAAAGACCTCTGAGTTCAGCCTCTGAGTGAACACCACCCTGCCAATTAGACCACAGCGCTGAGTGCCATGTCCAGCTTCTTCTGGAGCACCTCCAGGGATGGTGACAGCACCACCTCCCTGGGCAGCCCATTCCAGCGTCTGGTCACCCTTTCCCTGAAGAAATTCCTGCTGATGTCCAACCTGAACCTCCCCTTGAGGCTGTGTCCTCTCATCCTGTCACTCATTGCCTGAGAGAAGGGACTGGTCCCCACCTGGCCACAGCTCCCTGCCATGGAGTCATAGAGAGTGCTGAAGTCCCCTCTGAGCCTCCTTTTCCCCAGGCCAAACACCCCCAGCTCCCCCAGCAGCTCCTCATCACACCTGTGCTCCAGACCCTTCCCCAGCTCTGTTGCCCTTCCCTGAATTTGCCTTGGTTAATTAATATTGAAAAAGATTCCTTTTTTTTTTTTTCCCCATCCATTTTTCTCTTTTTATTTATTCGAAATAAGCAAACTTTGAGAACAGATGAATTTAGAAAAATTTACCACTAGAGAGCAAACCAGTGTTCCAGATCCTTAACAACCCATTTAATTTAACAGGTGATAAACATCTAAAATCTAATCCAGAAATACCTGTGCCTTGAGAAGGCAAGTGAATATTATTTTCTTTTTTACCATCCAATTAATAAAGTCCTCGAAAAGACTTTTCCATAGGCTACAGAGTAGGTAACAGAGACTGATCTAACTGAATCACAGAACTGCATGAGCTGTGGTTATAGATGATTTCACCAAGCTTAAAATATTCAGTCCTGTGTACTTAGACATGACCAAAGCCCATCAGGGTCCTCTTCCCTGCCTGTCACACCCAGAATCCTCTTTTCTTCTGCACCTTGACTTGGTTTCTGAAGTTATAAGAAGAATATAATCTGTAAACTACGGCTCACTTATGTCCTTAGAGAAGTTTTCCCCAGAAATTTCCTGGGTGTTGCAAACTATCACAAAAACTTACATGCAACATGACGCTATTGAATGTTAACATTTATATCACATGAGATCAAAAAAATGTATAGGAAAAATTAAGAGAACCAATTTTAAAACTAAAAATAATATTAAATCCTTGAAAAATTAAAATGCAATTATTTCTTGTATAGGTAGAACATGGTTGAAAATATATCATAAGTTTGAACAGAAAAATCTTACCTGGTTTTACAACAAAATGATTTATTTACTTGCTCTCTTTTTTCCGTCTCTCTTTTTCTGCATTAATAATATTTGCTACACAAACTTGGAAAATGGTGAAACTTCTTTTGAACGTCACAGGATGCAATTTCATTTTGCTTACCTTGGCTGCAATAGCTATAAAGTGGTCTCTTAAAAGACTGGCCAAAGTGTGTGTGTGTGTGTTCAGTACACTTAAAGCACACCAATACATATATTTAAACTCAAGTGTTTTCATCTATTCTAACAAATGTGCACATACACATCTACACTAAAATATATGCGCGCGTGTGTGTATATATATATACACACACACACACATATATATATATACACACACACACACATATATATATATATACACACACACACAACTCCCAGAATGACACAATAATCAGTTTCACAGGTTCTTATAAAAATGAGAGCACAGAACTAGAGAGTGCACCTGTTGGCCTTTCTTCTTTTATAGGAAAAGCAGCCACTGAGCATTATGACCTCAAGTGATGGGGTAAATTAAAATATGCAATAACCAACCAGTTGAACTAACAGCATCACTCCAGAGTTTATGAATAACAATAAAAGCAGCTGAATTAATAAATGCATTAAACCAGCTTTGAACCCTGACTGATGACCAACAGTTAGAAAAATTAACTGTAATCACCACTGTTCATCATCACTCTGCTATTTATTTGTTTCCTTGTTTTCTGAAAACAACTTGTTCCTTGGATTAGCCAAGGGATGTACATGGCATCAAGCCCAAACTAGACAAATTCAGCCTTATTATTTAAACATTTTTTAATGAGGAAGGTAACTGACAACTGCAGTCACCAGCAGATCAGGCATGATGTCCCAGATCCTAGAAAAAGGTTTAGTACCTTCTCAATCATTGCAATTAAAATTGAACACTTGTGGGGTTTATACACATTAAGTAAGGTATTGCTTTGTTTAATCAGTGTCTTTTTGCTCTAAAAATCCCTCCACATCTATAAAAAAGTGTAAAGCTGAGCAGTGTAAAGTGAAAAAGTGTAAAGTTTGCAGCATTTTATCAAGTAATGAGATAAGAGTTTGAAAGCTTGGTATTAGAAAAAAAAAGTATTAAACAAAAGGTAATTATGATAATAAAATATTGCATATTTCCCTCAAATAAATTGGAGTCAATCAAGAGCAAAATACTTGCTGTACAGTGAAATGTATATTAAATACATTAAATATAACAAATACTAAATAAATAACTCCATCATGCATGTAACAAGAAAATAGGTGCTCACAGCCATGAATTCTTTTCATTTCATGTACATTTATGTCCAAGTTAGAATATTTGTGGGTGACCTGATGTCTGGTCAAGGCTGACCTTACACTCCAAGTTTTCTATCGAGTGGCAATGGACTATGGAACATCTCTCTGCTTCCCACTCACTTCCATGAAATTCCACTTCCTGTAAGCCACATCTGGCTGACACTGGATGGGTTTCAATGTTGCATGGGGCAAATCAGGAAAAAACCAGATATTCTCAGGCAAGTGTCAACTTCTGCTTAAAAAATTCTGTTAGAACTTCTAGAAGAAAAAGGTGACTGATTTTGTGCTACTTCAGTGAAAAACCGTAACTCATTTAAAGGCAACAGATGTGGCAGCCAAAAAAGAAAAAAAGCTTTAAAAAACAACTTTATTCATATTAACCTTATCTTCTTTTATTAAACAGAGATATTAACTGCCATGATCTAGCCTTCAAACTTTAAGGCTTCCTTTGAACTTTTATAAACCTGATTTTGCCATAACAATCACATTATTTTAAGATGTCAATTCTGCTTCTAAATATTGACATTTAACTTAAAGATAACCATCTAGCCAAAATCAACATTAGGAACCAAAGTCAATTATGAAAGATCAAAAGGACCTACCAATATGGTCATAAAAAATTCTCCCTACTACAGAGTGCAGCATTATCATTTGCTCCATCAACATGCAACTGCATTACAGCACACATGAACCACAGTCACCCTTCTCCTATCTTTTCACCCTAGTCCCTCAGAATCTGGAATGCTGGCTCTGATTCATCTTAAGCAGAGAAAAATTAGCTTTATCCTCATGTCAGAGGGAAGAAAATCAATTTAAACAGAGGCACTAATAGGAAAGTTAGAAAACACGAGGCCTTAGATGTAGCTGTGCTGTTCTGAGGGTGGAAGCTGGCAGGCATTACTTGAAACTCAGAGGAAATCAAATGTGAGCAGAAACCGGAGTTAGAGTTGTGCTTTAACAATTCGTTCACCCTTAGAAAGAGAACGAACTTCTCTCATTCCAAAACTTGCTCTCCAGTTCTTCATTATGTCAAAAACCAGTTTGCCCTATGCAAAGTTTTGCATTGAAATGATGCCAAATTGACCAAGCCTGTTGTTTTTCTACTAACTGCCCAGCAAAGATTTAGAGACCGTGTTCAATTTCTTATTTTAGGAAAAATTATTTGGAGTTTACTTTAGTAATCTTATGCCAATTACTCATTTGGGACAGATCCCTTTCTCCTTATGTGACTTGGTCTCTGTTTGTCTTATTTGCAGCCAAATACACGCTTAGCTGCTTTATTAACAATCAAAGGCCAAAAAACATTCAGCATCAATTAATTTTATTTACTTGCCAGAGTATATAAATGCATGTATCCAATAAATTCTAACACATGTAGGAAAGTTAAAATAAACTAAGCTGCCTGCTGCCAGAAGTCAAATCTGCAGCCCGTCTACAATCTGCAGTAGTGAGCTAAAACCACAGGTGAACAGATCTGCTTTGTGGCTTGCCTGTGTGCACTGCAGCTAAACCTATACTGGAAAAAATTAAACCAGCATAAAAGCCATTATCTTGATTTAATTATTTCAAAATGGGGATAATGCAATGTAGTAATGCACAGTAAGGAGCCTATCAACTAAAAAAAGATAAGGATCAAAGAAAATGAATGAAGATCATAAACTTATCAAAAAGAGTAATCTCGAGGTTTTATGACAGGTCAGCTGGTTCCCTCCCTATGTACTACTGACACTTCAGAGTACAAATGTGATAGGAAAGAGTTTGCAAGGCACCTTCCAGCGTTACACACAACTGACACCACCACAATCTATGAGATGTTTACCATTTAATGCCCTCACTTTGAAAACCTCCAGAAGGCGCTGATAAGGATTGTCACATAAAAACATTGAAAGCACTTTGGAACCAAAGTAACCTCACACCTACACTTTGCACATTTCAGTGCAGCTTTCCAGCCAAAGTGTCTGGAATAGGATGTGCAAGCTCCAGAGGATCTGGGAAGTCCAAGATGATGCCACTGAGTTGCCCTGCTGGAATATCAGTAATCAATAGCATTAAGCAACTGCTTTTACTGTGTTAATTTTTCCCTGAGGAACGGCAAAGAACTGCAATACTAGGTCCTTAGCAAGAACTATGCAGAAGCAAACATCATTTCAGAGCTTCAGGTTTACTAAACCTTTCTGAACTTTCCAAAAGGCAGCTAACCTGATCCATGAATTCACACAGCTCAAAACTAAGGTGAGAAAACTGCAGACACCTACGAAACACGTGGAGAACAAAAGGCAAAACTCAAATCTAAGAATGCTGTAATTCATATCCTATTTTAATTCACTATAATGTTTTTGAAAAAGAATATAGAACAGCATATGTAGGCATACACCAAGGCAACATTTTACAGACACAGATTGTTTTGGTTAATTAAAACAGTTAATCCCTTTGAATTGCATATGGGGAAATGCATTGAAAAGACCTCCAGTGAACTGCTGAATTAGTATTATACTACTGTTTGAAAGTCAGCTGAATCTGATCTCTACTGACAAAGAAATGCCTCTGCTTAAAAGATAGCATCTCCTTGTCCTGTGAGCTGAACTTGGGGCCTCTGTTCAACAACACAGGAGTTAAGAGGACAAGGTGACCTTTACCCAACACAAGTTTTTGTACCCTGCAAAAGCATGAGTTCAGCTTGGGGATGTGTGTGCAAATGCACGAGGCAGGGGATGAACAGGGCAGGAGAAATTATTGCCAGAGTTATTAAGATGGAAATATGATTTCCTCTGTACAACTGTTCTCATCTTAACTTTAAATTCTGGTCTAAAGAGGACCTTAAATGTAAAAAAGGACATTAAAATACAAATCTGTTTCTTATATAGACAATTATCTGCAATCTGGCCTTTACACCAGACTAGAAAGGAAATAAGGCATCACTTAAATCTCTATACAATGTCACAACAGCCATTTTTCAGTAGATTCAGAAAGATGGTGATGCAACATACTAAACATTGCTTTTAAAATTGGGAGGTTTTTTTACTCAAAATGTGCTTTGGGGCATTGACTATATGCAGAAACTTTCAGAATAAAATTAGCATTTGGGATACTAACAAAAAATGATTAAACTTCATTTTAGGAAGAACATGCTCATTTAATATCCAAGGGAGGGGTCAGATTTCCCACACAAAACAGGTACAACTGAACTGAGTGTTCTCAGCCTCTGGTAGAACCCAAACATCAGTGACTCACTGAGCAGCATATGCCTGAGCACACCAGGATCACCAACTCTCCAGCTGAAAAATCCTAACTTTTTGAAGCACAATCATTTTGTTGGCAGTTTTTCCCTTGACTCAGGAAATATCTGTGATTGTTGCAAATCTGCCATTTTATGGTTTGGGATTTTTACAAGTTCTTTTTCCTCCTTTTACAGGGGAGGGCAGAGAGAGGAAGAGAATGTGAATAGCAGGAAACAGGAGAGCTGTGAATTATTACTTATGTCCATTTTCCAGAGCAATACATTTAATCCTACATTTCTGATTGCAATGTTTTAACACACACACTCTTGAGACAACACACAAGCATGAGACAATCTTGTAATAAGATTGGTATAAACAAATGTTTGGGGTGTTGTGCTGACCTCACTGAGCAGATTTTCTGTAATGCAAGAAATGCAGTTGCACAGGCTCAATTGCAGGCATAAATCATCCTCTAATTTGTTGATGGTGGGGTTGGGAAGAGAGGGCAAATTTCTTTCCAAGTGCAAAGCAATGTACAAATTGACCATTATGCTCCTAAATTATCTGAGTCAACATTTTTTAAGAAAGATTCTATCAGTGGTGCTCTTCCAAACATTGTTAATATAAATTCTAACTGTGTAACTGGTAAGAAGCACAACTGAGGTCACTAGAAGTATCTGCTGAGTCAAAAGTATTAAATCAAGTCCTTGTCTGCTAAGTGGTAACATGCAGAAATTGCTGTTAGAAATAAGAACCTCATTTTAGCAAACTGTGTACACCACACAGAACTAAACATGCTAATGCATGCATGTATATGTATACAAATATACATTTTTTTAATGATCAATAAAGCTACAAACATAGAGACATTGAGTTTTATGGGTGAATGTTAGTTATGATCCTTCTGAACACCCTTTGGCTGCTCAACAGCTTCTGGCTTCAGCTGCCAGAAAAATAAATTAAGTAGACTTTTTTTTTTGGTTGATAAAACAAGGTTTTTCCAAATCACTGACATTTCAAATTTCAAACCTATAAGGTTTCAAGTCCACAGAAGCAATCAAAATACAGCAATGGGACATCACACACCTCCACATCCTCCCAGTCCCCCTAAAAAAACCAACCAACTTGGAAGGCACTTTGAGAGGAAGGGAAATAGGGATGTTTTGACTCATTCTCCTCCTCCTAATTGCTGCAGGCGCATGGAAGTGAATGAGGCACCCAGCTCTGTTTGCTAGAGTATGTAAATAGCACCTTAAGCCAGACAGAAATGTGGATACAGCCAAGCACGTGCTGGAAACACAAGAAGCTGGAAGAACCAAGAACCAGAGCAGTATCTCAGATTTGTTTACACTCATGTAGGAACTTGAGGTGGGAGAGAAACCTTGCATAGAACTGCTCTGCAACATGCTCAGAATGCCTCTAAATGACAGCAGCTTTATCACTGTTAATTGAACTGCCTCTAGAAGTGTCTACCCACAATCCAATTTATTTTGCTCTTAAGGTCAAACTTTCTAATGCGTCATTTTAAACCCAGATGAAGAACACATCCTTATTTAGCTTTAGCAAATGTTACTGACACAAATAAGTGAGACTAGCATCCTAAACCAGAACCCCTCATGAAGGACTCCATGGCAAAGCTGTGTCACCGGAAATCACACAGCACCAAGCGAGTTCCATTCCCCTGTTTAATGGAGTGTGTTCTCTCACTTGTGCCTACAGACAGATATGGAGTATTAATCAGCTAAAGTTAACAACAATCTTTTTTTATATTATCACCTTTTTCAGAGCTGATTGCTAATCAAATTGACCAGCACCCATGCAGGTAATGAATTCTGGGTCAGTCAGAACTGCAACAATGCAAAGGAAGATTCATAGATGCCACCAAAGAAAACAGCATTCTATTTTCTGTCCAGGAGTAAGAAGTTGAAAATAGGCCATCAGCTGATTGATTACTACAGCCTGTGCTTTCCTCTGGAAAACTTGTTATGGCATGCAACTGCCAAGAGACTACACTGAATCCAGGACTCTCAGGGATAGCAGGGAGGATACTTTTTTCCTGCAGACTGTGTAGTTTGTACAGCTGCTATATGAACCTTGCACCTTGGGTTATCATGGTATCACTTATGTATTCCATGTGAGTACAAACTCCTTACACTTCTGGTAGCATTTATTTGCAAATTATCCTGTAACAAACAACTGAAGCAGGGATGGATTAAACCAAACCAACAGAAGTCTTCTTGACTGGAGTCTGCCCTTGAGTCTTCTCAGACTCAACTGTGTCTAAAGGGTTTGCATTACTATGCAGAAGGTTCCAAAAAGGTTTGATGGTTCTCTTGGAGCATTCACAGGCTGAGAAATGAGTTTGTTTTCAATTCCCAGTTTAATTAACCACAGAAACTTCCAAGTGGTTGATTCCATTTTCTTTTTCTTTTTTGCGATGATTCTGCCAAGCCAAACATCTCATCTGCTGCTCTGGCTGAATTCTGACCAGCCTCATGTATCACCAAGGTTTACCTGGAGAAGGCTACTGGGAAAGAAGAGGTTTTGTGGGTTTTTTTGAAATTTAATCTTCCTTTTGCCTCAGTAAGTTATATCAGTCAGTTAAGGAAAAACTGAACTGTATTTATCTGTGCAAAGTACCGCCTAGATTTCATTTCAAGTCCTGGGCACAAGGTTTCATAGATTATTTCATTAAGCATGCATCTGAATGGTTAAATCAATATTACTGTCAGAGCCCAATGCTCTGAGCTTAGGTTTCATTACAGATTGTACACGTGCTGGATTCTTGTCTAATGACCATGAAACAGGGCACGTTCAATTATTCTCTTTGGGTTTCAGAAAGAAACAGGAAGTTTTGCTATAAACAATGCAGTCATAGAATAAATTTCACCACAGCAAGTTCATCTGAAAAATATGCATTCTTTACAACACAGCCAGGAATGGCATTATGAGAACCAACATCCTGCTGCACTCAGTTTTTTATTGTTTTTTACTTTGGGTTAATTTGTATTAATACTTAGGCAATATAAGAAAAAAAAAAAGTTTTAGTTAATACTGGATGTTTTGTGATGAGCATTACTTCAAAGATGTGGATAGGGAATCAAAAGCAGCTGCTAGAAACCACAGGATAAATAACAAGTTTGCTAAATTTAGTTTATGTTATGAAATACATAGAGTGGAGGAAGAGTCAGCCATTGTAAATTTTTATCAGCTGGGAAAGAATTACTATAGAATATTTCACTCTCTACTTATAAAATAAGGGAAATATGACAGACATTACATTTCTAAGAGGAATGTGTCAGCTGATCTACACTAAAGCTTAAGCCTAAAACACATCTAATATTGGGGTACATTTCTGCTTTCAAATCCTTGTAAAAGTCCACAAAAACATTCAACTAAACTGTAGCACTAATGAGAATAATTATTATTCTCTGGCTTCCAACTGTGCCCAGAAAAAACACACCATTATTATTATTACTACAACACGTCTTTCAATTATTCTACAAATAGGGTAATCTTTCAACTCTGGTATTAAATGAACATAGTGCTCTAGGATTATTAAAAACATTTTCTTAAAATAATCAATAATGATATAGTCCTTCACTAAAAGAACAAGAAATTACTTTACTCAGCTATTTATTTAATCTTAGCTAATTCCATTATACCTAGTGCCAAGATTTCACTTATTTCTTTAATTTTCATGTAGGAAAGAAGATATTTCAAAACATAACAAAGGCAGTCTGCAATTACATATTGGATTAGGTTTTCCCTAGGTTCTAGACTCTCAAGATTTCAAGTATTAAGTCACAGCAGATATTCTGTGAAGTACTTTACATCAAATGGGGAACAAAATGTCTATTTTTGAAAGACAGAGGTTGCCAAAAAATAATTAAAATACATGTTTAAAAATAAACAGTGCCAAGTAGCTGACATCTCAAATCTGACCCAACTAAAAACTGAATAGTTATTCCATCAGATTTTTAAATCTTGCCAATAAATGCCCTTACAGAAATATGGATGCACACTCCAGCATCCTTGTGCACATCTGTTCTGATGGAGCAGGCCAGCAGAGGGAGCAGAAGTTAACAAACCTTTTCCTAGAACAAGGCTGAGACTCATCCATGCTATGTCAAACATGAAAGGAAATGAAAGGAACACGATATTGCTTATCCCATTTGAAAAGGAAAATGTTGGGGCGGGGGGGAGGAAATTCTATGACATGGTTTTGGCTGGGTTTTTTTCGTTTCAAAGCAGATGAAAACTCCAAACACACAAAAAAAAGTGCCTCAAGCTCGCCTTTTTCAAAAACACAAGGATTTCTGTAGGAAAGAAAAATGCACCCTTAGCAGGAACAGCAAAATATTTTCTCAAGTTGCTCTCTGTGACACTGATCCATTGTTTATAGGCACTTCTTCCTGCATTTCTGTTTGCTGCTGTAAATCTCTTACCTGCAGGTTGATCTCTGCTTCATAGAACGTCAGGCAGGAGCAGTAGTGCCGCTCTGAGTCGATGTCAGTCAAAACCACCACGAAGAACGTTGGCTGTTTCCTCTCCTTGGAGAGCTGCCATCCTCCAGGCTGGCAAAACTGAGGGAGCAAAGGAACAGACACAGGTAAGCAGTGACACCAGCTGTTTTCAGAAATATGAAAATATTTCAGCCTTATCAAGGATGGTTTTGTTTAAAGTGAACATATGCAGGGCTGCAAATTTTGAAGAAAATGGGGAAAACCCAATATGTCTTGGACTTGGTAAGACTGAGATAAATTTAGCTCTATAAACATCGAGGGAGAGAATAAACACTATAACAAGAAAATGTATTCCTTTAAGTACAGTCAGCATTCAAGAGCATCTTTGCGGTGTTGAACAGGAAATAACGAGAATAAATTGGCACATGAAGCAGATTTCATCTGGATTAAAGGTTAGAATCTGAAGTTAAAATTCTTGTGTCTTAAAACATCTCTACATTTTTAATTTCTTCACTTATTTCACCAATAATTTATCTAATCAAGCACAGATATATATTACTTGCATCAGCTTGCAAAATTTTTCAATACTCATTCCTAAAAAGAGTATTACAGAACAATATTTTTCACCTATTTATTGATTACTTCTGTAAATGTCATTGTAGACATTTGAAATTTTACACACACAAGCAGTATAAACAGAGAACTGCAGCTCAACAGTGGAATTTGTTAGGTTTTTTTCCCTTTTTAAATGAATACTCTCTAATGCAAGAGTGTGGTGAAATTCAGGGATCAGTTTGCTGAAGATACCTGAGATGGCCTTTATGGAATACTGTACCCCTCCTTTCTTTTACTGAAGGCTAAAGTCACATCCACAAAAAAATCACAAGTACGTTTCTAATAGCAAAATTATAAACCTAGAATCTAGACAAAAAAAGCAATAACCCCTTATGTATTAGAGTAATAACAATAATAAAACCCCACAATAAATTCCTAGAATTGTTAAACAATGCAGATACCAAAGGAACCAAACAGATAGGTCAAAATCTCAAGTTTCCAGAATTGCTTCATTCCTCTAGACAGATGTTAAAGACTGAAAGAGCATGAAGAATAAGTTGTAAACAAACATTTTCTACAGATTCATCTTTAGAACCTCTACCATAAAACCTGGGTAGTCTTAGGTGAACCCCAGTTAAAACTCTGCCTCTGATATACAGTTTCTTTTATGATCCTGGGAAAATCTTCAAAACCAAAGTTTTCTCATGTTACATTCTTCAAATTCTAGATAGTCAGCTTAACACTTGTGAGTCTGTATCCTTAGAAGTGCTAAGCACTCCCTTCTACATCTGAGAATAACTGCTCTGAACATCAAAAAGTACTCTGTGAAAAGACATCCTAGTCATTCCAAGTTAAGCATCTAGTATTAGTCCATGATTTTGATAATACTGGCCTAATCTCCTTTTGTTTTTCATCCCATGTCAGTTAAAAATAAGAAGATACTGCTATTAATCTTGCAGGACTGCTATAAAGATAATGTAATATGGCAAATATATACAGACATTATAACAAAAACACCATTAAAAAGTTTGACAATAAAAATCATTAAGAGTTCCCCATGAATTGCAGAGTTTGATGGGTGTCTGTGTAATAAATGAAGCCTGGAATCCACAGTTCAACAAGATAACCCCCAAAACTGTGAATTACTCTCTGCTCAACAAATATGAGCCAAAATGCAAATAATGCAGCAAGAGCCTAATAATAAATTAAACCTTTCCATGATATGCCATTAAACCCAAATTATTCCTGCAAGGTAGGTCAAATTAAGGCTGTTCATGCAGCTCAGGCTTCTTAAGGTCCAAAACACTCAAATTTACAACCTCAACACTCCTTCAGATCTGCCAAATCTCCCAGTTATCACAGGAGCTCCTTGCTGGTGCCACTGCCTTTCAGCTTTACAGGTGATGCCCCACCTCACACCTGGAAACAACAATCTCAGATTTCTGATAGTCTGGAATTCCTGGAGAAAGCCCCACTCTGCCCATTCCAAACCCTACCTTACTAAAGGCACAGAAGTGCTTTGGTATTGTTTGAAAACAATTCTTTCTATTGGGAAAATGCATTATTAGCAGATCTGCTGCATAAAACCTATTCCAACATCTGCCCTGTAAACTGGAAAATGCAAAGGGAAACCCTACAGCTAAACTTTGAACTACCAGAGGAGACTTTGGATCTGGGCATGCTGCTGTCAATAGCAACCTCTCAATCTATTAATGTCTAAAACCTACTCATGTCACAGGTAAGAATTCTCCTCAATTTCCAAGTGATCTTGTGCACAAAATGATGCCTCAGGCTTTAGCTTTTATGTTTTTCAGGTTCTGCATACTTTGGTGTGTAGTTCCTATTAGGGGATGGTAATCTCTCTTCACAGAGCAGGGAGACAAAACAATTCCTTCTCTAGCTGGGGACCAAGGACAAATGATTCAAATTTCAGACCCAAGAGCATAAACAGCAGTGGACTGAATAGAGAAAAACAAGAAGGATGAGACTTCATGAGCTGAAGCTATAATTGGACAACTAACTCCAATATGCAAATGGAGCAGAACTTACAAAAGTGACAGACCCCGTGACCGTTCGTCCTTTTTCTGACTATTTTGGGTTTATCTTAGATGCAGCCCTGGCTGGGCTCTTGTGCTGCCCAAGGTGTGTCCATTGAGGCCTTCTAATAAATACCTACTTTATTCTTTAACTCCATATAGCCTCTGTCCTAGGTCAGCCTTCGTCAGGCATCAAAACATGTTTTCTAGATTTAACTATTTCACTAGAAAACAACAATTAGTGATTGCTGAAGAAAACAGCTGAAGTAGAGTACAGCCACTGGCTACACAGAGAATCCATGTTTTCGAATAAACTAGAAGGAATTTATAAATAAAGAGATTGAGGATAAAGACAACAGGCTCCCCCAAGAGATTAAACAATGACTGTTTCTCAGTTTCCTTAAAAGAAGGTAATAAATATTAGCGCAATATTTGAAATGCAAGCAACATTGAGAAGAACTTTCCAAACCAGTATAAATACAAGTTACCCTCCAGGATGATTACCAGCACTCTCTGGCTACTAAGAATAGGAAAATATTTCCTTACCAAACCAGATGCTTTACCAAAACAGACAAAAGCATCACTGTGAATATAAGCCAAAGGTCATGTGGCTCCTCCAGTAAACAAGAAAAACCTCAACAGTTTAAGAACCAACACGCTCCCATATTGTTTCACTTATTTGCCAGAATTCTTGGAAGCAGACTACAACTTCTATCAAAGGCAGTGAAAATAAGAATGAAGCAGAATGTCCAGCTTACAATTTATAAGAATGAGCCCCTAATGCTGGGCGAGTGCTTCCAACACACTCCATGTCAGAAGTGATTGCCTTCTAAAATTTGCTGCAGATATGCAGAAATTGCACTGAAGAATATGCAACACATCTTATACTGCAGGTGCTGAAATTACACTTTAGGCATTGTCTGAAACTGCAGGTGCCCACTGAAGCAAAGAACTTTCTCTTAATAATTCCCACAAATGTTTTCAGACTAAACAAGAAACCAGACAGATTTTAAAATGACGCATGGTGTTTCAAACCAGTGTAACTGGGTTTGTTACCTTCAAAAAATTTTTATGTCATCACCACAAGCCTTCTTGCTGAAGACTAGACATGATTAATCGGTTTAAAAGTGACATTTCTTTCTTCTGATTTTTAGACGCTAAACATATCATCCTTGCTTGATTCATAGATTTGTTCCCTCGCTCTAACCTAGAGCCACAGCTGTACTGCTACTGCCTTGCCTTGTCCCTCTCTATTAATATAAATCATTTGCATAAATCAGCATATCCCCTACAGCTTTGGTGTCCAGAATCCTAGGACATCCTGAATGGAAAGGGACAGGTCATGGAGCAGATCCTCCTGAGTGCCCTTACTTGAAAAAGGACATTGAGATGCTGGACTTTATCCAAAGATGGGCTTGAACACCCAGTGGTTCGAGGTCATGACAACTTCCCCAAGGAGCACTTAAAAGTCTGTTGAAAAATTGAAGAAAAAAATGTTGAAATTGTCACAATGTCTATTAAAGCACTGGAGGATTTAGAATTCCTAGGAAGAAGGCTTGTTGGTTACTGTGAGTATGAAGATTAAATATCATGATAATGAACAGTAATGGTAAAGTGTTCAAGTTTCACTGAAGAAAAATTTCAGTCCTTGGAATCCTTACCATGGCAAAACTATCCATATCTCAGAAATCAGATCAGAAATGACCCAGCTGCTGAACTGCACATTAGAAATTCATCATTTTCTTCTGGCCTTGCAGCCCAAGCACAACCAAGTCCACAACAAAAACTCAAACCAATATTCTAGCTGGGTCTGTGCAGCCACAGACTGCTCCCTCTGCACTTTACATTGTTTGCTGTATCAGTCAGCTGGTCAGCTTTCCATCAGAAATCTACCACCTCTGATGGCATGATCAAGGGAGAAAGGGAAAAAAGCTTGCTCAGAAAGTTTTACAACATGAAACATCCTTTGCAAGTCATCCTTTGAAAGCACTTTGTGAATGGTTTACACAGAACAGTAGACAAGCTCTGTGACAGAATCCTGCACTTGAATAATTATATTTAAGATGTTTTCTCATGCTCTATTTTTTTCTTCAAAATATATTTGTGCACTTGTTCCTCATCAAATAAAATCCAAAGCTATCTAGGATGCATATAAAATGGAAAACACTTGAACTCCATTGACAAAACTTGAATTAAAAGATCCCAAAATGATTTTAAAATTTAAAACATCTGACAGCGATATCCACTCTCCTTTCTAATTCAACTCTTTCACCAAACATTGAATTCTCCCTTGAATCACTCTGGGCACAAAGATTAATTTTATTAAGCCTGCTTCTGTAGGCTCTTACTATTCAAGTAATTGTGCTTTGTTTTTAACATGTATCATCATCATCTTTCCTGCAAACCTCCCTAAAAATAAAGAACCATGTTCTGGACATTATGTGAAGGAAGTTTGTTCCATCTGGACTTGCATGACCTAGCACCAGCTGCTGAGTATTTCACCATTTCTCCATTCACTTATGTACGGAATTTTGGCAAAGGGAATTTTCTCTCTCAGATGCATACCTCTACTTAAAACAAAACAATTACAATGCTCATTGGCATGATAAAAAAAGCAATGCTATGAAGCTGTAAATATGAAGAAACGCCTGGAGCTTTTGGATAACTCTGGATGTAAACAGAACACAAAATATAGACTGAATTTTGTAACAGCTTCCTGCCTTTCAATATCTTGTATCCAAGAAACCATGTATTTATCCTTATCCTGGTCTAAAATAAAACCAGGGCACTTAAAACACAGTCCGAATTATTTCCAGGTAAAAGCCCATTTGCAGTGTTGCAGAATATTCTGGTGATCAACTGTAAACAAACTCACCCACAAACAAAACAATAGTTTTCAATCCTAAAACTCTAAAGGAATAGAAAATAAAGGCCTTTTTAAAATTTCTACCTTGGAATGAACTGAAATGCAGCATTCTCCAAGAGGACCCTTTACATAACCACCTTGAGGCACCTGTGACCTGTGCTGCCTGTGAATTATATATATTACAGGTGAGTAATCCTTCCCCCTCTGCCCAGGTGCTGGGAACATTTCCTCACCAGCTCCTCACTCAAACCCTTAAAGCCACGTAAAAACAGACACTAAGAAACATTTCCCTTCAGAGGGAAGATCCACAACCACATTATTGAGCTTCCCAAGGCTGAAAGATCTCTCAGTGGCAATAATCCTGCATAAGGGACAGACCAGGAATTCTCCCATTGGAGCTG
Source organism: Onychostruthus taczanowskii (assembly GCF_017590055.1). NCBI lineage: Eukaryota > Metazoa > Chordata > Aves > Passeriformes > Passeridae > Onychostruthus > Onychostruthus taczanowskii. Next base: position 5,999,018 of record NW_024502458.1, read on the forward strand.
CACATTAAAGCGATCCTCAATAAGCAGCTGCTTAAGCTTGTCACTTGCAGCAAAGTTCCACAAAGCCAGAAAACTTAAAATATGCAGGAACATCTCAATTAGAACCAGTCAATTCATCCTCCCAAGTCAAAGACAGAGCAGTCTTTTTCTGAAATTCACCAAGGTTAACCTCCCCCATACACCAGCAAATAAATAATTCTGGGTGCACATCTACACATGCACTTGGGAAAAAACATCAGTTTCAAATTCATTGCTTTGCCTTTTTAAAACCTTGTAACATTGTGTAATTCTAAACACCTTTCCTGAATGAGCTGCTACAATGAAAACTCAAATTTGTAAAAATCATTTGTGCAGCAACTGTACTCCTGTTTTATCTTCTGAAAAAATAAAACAAACTGAACTGGCTTTTAGAAAGAAAACTACACCCACTGGGAAAACAGTTCCTTCTTGTGTTTTCAGAACACTTAGTATTGCCATTCCAGTGGCTTATTTAAAACAACAACAACAAAAAGCTGTCAAATACTCTTCTGACCATTTCTGAACAAAACCAGGCTAGTCTACAGAAATGGTGATTTGTGAGTAAGTACTGCAAGCTAAAGCCTTTATTTCAGAAATAGTACAGCACTAATAATGGCATTGAATGGGTTTTCTTCACAAAACAAACTTCCAACATCTCCATTCTATTGAAGTTTAGTAAGAATGTGGAATTGGCAGGCTTGCGCAAATAATTTTTTATTTTTTTAACCTATTTAAACATTGGTCCATCCTGTTGTTTTCAGTCAAGTGTTATCACAATAATCTTATGGAAATTAAAAAATTCTGAGAACCTTGGACCCAGAATCTTTTCTTACCACACCCACCCAGAGTAAAACCCAACACTGCTTTGAGCTATCTCAGGTGAAGTGAGCAAGACAGCTGTGGACAACAACCAGGAATTCTCAGATGTACATCAGCATGGCAACCCAATTATCCATACATTGGTTTTTAAAGCACATACTTTACACCAGAGAATTTCAGGTACTTTTTTTTTAAAAAAAAAACATACATTTTAAACTTCATCAAACAGTTAAGAAGTCATAAATTTAAACTTGGGTCTCACACCTGAAATTCAGGAACACAGGGCCTGCCTTCAGAATTCTTTTTACAAAGCTATCCTGGCTGGTCAGCAGTAACTGCTGCCCAGGGTAGCACAGGTCAAAGGAATAAAAGAAGTATGGAAATTAATTGTTCAACATGAAAGCAGAAAAGACAATTACAACACAGCAATAAATCCGAGTAAGACATGACTTTAGCAATTGATACTTCAGTCACAGGTTAGTGAATACAGAATAATACAGTTCTAGTGTGCGCTGTGATTGTCATAGACAAAAAGAGAGTGTGGAAGGAGGATTTCTGATATTTAGAATACTTAAAGAAGGACTATAAAAGAATAACACTATCAAAGAAACTGATTCCTTATATTCAGTGCTTGTGTTTTAATTTTCATCACAAAGTAGATAAAGAAGCATCTGTGTCCCTCTTAACCTTTTCAACAACTGTTTCTCAGAAGTGGTTTTGAAAATGCATTGTGACATTATATTAATAGTTAATTCATTTGGGAAGGGTTTTTTGCTTGCTTTTTTGCTTTGGGGCTTGGTTTTATTCCTACTTTTAATGACCCCTGACATTTTATAAGATCAGTAGTCATCTGAGATAGACAAGCCTAGAAATACAGTTTTTATTTACAAACACAATCGAGTATTTTATGCACAATATCAGTGAAGCACGAAATATTAACCTTGCCTATTGCACTCTTTTTGCTCCTTTATCTCTCTTCTTCCTTCTTTCTTGTTCTCTTTTGGCAGTAGTAGCACTGTGTTACAACAGCAGCCATAAACATTCCCCAGTCTTCAGTGATTCCCAACTCATTTACTAGATAAAGAGTAACCTAGCTTTAAAATACATACAGCATGTGCAATAATTGCATTGGTTGAATGTCAAAAAAATAAATATATAGCAAGGTAATGAACACATATCACTCAACAATTACAACTGGCACCCAGCAAGCAATTTACATGGACATAAATTTTGCTTTATGTTAATGATTAATACTACTCCAGGTAAATGTTCTATAAAATACTACCATAATACACAAAGTCCTCATTATCTCATTTTTATCACTCACACCTGCACAATCAGACATTAAACCACCCTGATAATACCATGCTAGAGTTTGGAGATAGTCTGTTGCTCTCTAGCAATCATAAAAAAGCACAAGCAGCTTTGTGCTAATATATGATAGGATTTTTGTATCCATCATTTTAAAACTCCTTAGAACAATATGCCAGAGATGGATTCAAGTTTCAACACTCAGAAAAAGCATGTGGGAGTTGGGGGCAGTGTGTGTAAGCACACGGCGCTGCTGTGTACTCTGGAAAGAACACGGATGCGACCTGAGAGACCCAACCACCAAAAGGCCTGGGACTGCTGCAGCAAAATGGACTTAGGAGATTCAAAAGAGAGGCCAACAGCCTCAAGATGACAGAATACAGAACAGGAAGTCTTGAAACAGGCAAATTAATTCAATGTCAGAATTTGCCCTGAAAACAGCAGAAATTCAACTGGAACAAATACTTGTGGAGGAAACCACAAAAAGGGTAATACATACCTAAAACTCCCTAAAAAAAAGTGTTCAGCGCAAAGTGATAACTGATTTCTTTTTGAAATATATCCCTTCATGACACAACTGGGGAAGTTTAAAACGTTTGGCACTGGCCTAGGCCAGCAGGAGCTCTGTAGCCATGTCAGGGGTGGAAGGTCTGAAGGGAGGACACTCCTAAAACCTCCACCTTGTCACATGCAGCCATTCCCAGCAGCACCACACCTGACACTGCTCCATCAACCTCAGATCCACAGGGATGCAAAGGACACACAGAACTACAGCAGCTCCCTGCACCAAAAGCTTGACTCAGCCAGGAGAAGTTAAATTAAAAATAAACAAAGGAAACTATAGAAAGGCAGTACATTGCTGGTCTGTTAATTTTGGGAATTTAACAATACTTCTTACATGAGTCATATTATTGTTTCCCACTTAAGGTCACAATTGATTTCCCCTTTTGCAGGTGTGAGATTCTACAAGGAAACAGAAGAGTACATACATAAACACAGAAAAATTAAATGTGACTAAAAATCTCACAAAGAAACATGTTATATAAGTGAAAGACTAGGCTGGGAGCTAAAATAAAAAAATACCAAACAACTGGATTGCAATATGAACATATTCCACCAATGAAGTTCTGTACACTGGTTGCTACTACTGAATTCTGCATTTCCACAGTGCTAATGAAGAAAAATATGGAATGTATTTCCTGTCAGCATTCTCACCAGGAACAAAGCAAAATATGTAGCATGAAAAGACAGCTGAAAAGTTTGGTGCTTTCCACTGAGTTTCAGTTTCCTGTGCAGAGAACTGGGATCGACAACATGAGACATACTCGTCCTCTCTTCCCACAACACTGGGGTCTCTATTATTATTGTCCCATAAGCAGTGGGCATTAGTGCTGGCCTGCACTACAGGATATCTCTCAGGGCTGTGGTAGGAGAGCGTGCCTGCCAAAAGCCCCAGAGTAAACAAAAAGCCTTTGTGCCACTGCAGATGCTTCCATGTGCACAGCTGGCATGCCAGGAAACAGCTACTTGGAGCAAGAGACTATTTCCTCCAGGTAGGCTTGCTGAATTTAGCAGTTTCTGCACTCTGAGATTCCAAAACTCATCAGAATGAAGCTTGAGAGAGGTTTGGCACTGAGGAAGTTTGTGCTTCTAAGTCCCCATCTATTCATGGCAGCCACTTTTCCTCCCTTCTGGCAGCTCTCCAGAGCACTCCACGTTTGGACAACATGCTAAACTGGAGCTTTGCACAATCACCACAAGACTGCAGCTTGCATGTGCTCTGATCTCCACTACATGGCAATTAAAACTGAGCATCACAAGTTTTTATGGGGGAACAGATTTCTGTCGCAAGAAGTTACTGGAACAGCAACAACAAAAAATTAGTAGAGAGAATGTGAGCACCTCTGATAAAAGTCAGTATTTTCAAGCAAGGCTCAAGCAACTTGCATGCAGCAGAAAAGGACTGAGGAGTTCTTCACCACTAAACTCAGTATTCCAAAAGGAGGAATTTCCAGAGGCCCAGACACCAAAGGCATAATTTTTATGCTTTAAGAGGGTAAAAAAGAATGTCCATAGGAAATTACTGACTAGTACAGCACAACAGTCAACTCATGTAAATTAGCAGAAGTAATCTAAAGCTGCATCAGAGCCAAAATGAAGATACAAACAGAATGATGACTGATATGTTTCTGTAAAAAACAAGGCATTAAAATGGTTTTTCAGGGTAGGGTAATAGCAATACAATGCAGCTAATAAATACAATCATAATCACATAAGTATACCTGGATTTCTTTCTTTCTTAAAAATTATTTTATGCTTTGTGGCAATTATGTTTTAAAAATACATTCCATAGATTAAAGACAAGCCTGCTGAGGGACTGGAAAAGATAACCCATCTTTGTTACCAGAGACACACATCAGTGAAGACACCTCTACTGAAGAGGCATTATCTAATACCCAGCCCTGCTCCCAGCTAAAAAGCCTCATCCTGTCCCATGTGTCCTAACTGGGCAGGCACAGACCTGCCAAAAAAATCACTTTGGAACATGGTGTAGAGAATACAAAGAGAGTTTTCCAAGTAAGACAAAAAAAAAGCCCCAACACTTGTGCTGGAAAACAAGTGTCATACCATGAGTTTAAAAGAGCTCAGCTTTTGGAGTTCACTGCAGAGAGTTGAGAAACACATTCTACAGTGGTTATTTGTAGATAAGGTGTTTGCTAGTAAGAGGATTTCAGATAAGGGTTCAGAATTCATTATCATAAAAATTCAAATCTCAAAATAAGATCTCATACTCTAGTCAGTGAAGGGTATGGAAAATAGAGTCAGGTTATCAGGGTAATCATTATGCTCTCCTCAGCTGGAGCTGGAGTCCTTCAAGTAAAATTGAACAGCTTTTGGAAGAAATTATTTTGTCCATGTGTGTCAGCACAAGTCAGTTCAGACCCGTGAGGGACTTGGGAATCTGTACATGAAACCTCTTGTTCTGAAACCTTCATGGGCTGAACGTGCTCGTAACACTTGAAGCTTTCCATCATTATACAGCTATAATCAGATCTCATACTTCAGAGCTTCAACCACTCAAGCATGGAGATTTAGACAGCACTTCCACCTGGATACCTAATTGGACATCCGAGTTTTTGCAAGAGAGCCAGTGGCAGCCATCCAGCACTTCATGGGGCTGGCAGGTACTTGCAGAGAAGTCTGGCTGGCCTGTCTTGCTTATGTGACTATAAACTGCATGCCAAATCAAGGGCTGAGATGGAATTTTCTACCAAATCAAGCTGAGAGGGATTCAGGGATTTATTTTACTTGTTTGTTTTCCTTTGCAGCATATGGCACGTTAGCATCATCAGTGTAATCAATTCCCTTAAGCTCAGGAGATGCTCTGGTTTCATCCTAATCTCAAGAACACTATCAAACTGGACAGGACTGAAACTAGCTGGAATAACTAGAATTCCTGGACATTGTATCAGAAATCAGTGGTGCTAATTAATAGACTCTGGTCAGACTAAATAAGCTGATGTATCACATATGGTCTTCTCCATGAAGCCAAAAAGGGGGGGGGGGGGGGGGTTTTTTAGTTTTTAAAAATAAACTGAAATGTTTTAAAAAGAAAGCAAACTTCACTGCTTGTGTGCAACATATCCAAAACATTATATCATTTCATATCACACAATTTAGTTCTTGGAAAGATTTGAGTAGGATTGCATATGAAGGAATAAATATTTTTCAAATGAATTAGGTAGGGATTAGATAATTCTATCTTGTCCTCATAATTTAATGCAAAATAACTGGTCAAATTATACTTGCAAATTATACTTGCAAAAGGGTTTACTGCTTATAAACACCACTTATTGGTAATTAATTAAAACAATGCCATGTTAAGAGAATTGAAAAATATAAGCAGGTAATTTCACTGTTTAGAAAAACCATGCATTTCCCCCTTTGTCCCAAGTGCGTCAACAAGTGCAGACAAAATATAAGAACTGCACTTCAGCTGCATCAAAGTGCCCTCTGCCGGGACAAGATGCCCAAAAAGGGCCTTCTCTTTACTTCTTTACTGGTGGGAGAATTCCAGTCCCTTATATCCAAAGGGACCTGGGCTGCCCTTACTGTTCTTTGAAACTAAACATTACTGAACATCAACAATTACAGATCCTCTCATAAAATACAAGGAGCAGAAATAGAAACCACATCTTTATCATCTAAATTGCACAAGAGGTGGGGAAAATACATTATTGTTGTTATTACTATGCATGTCAAATTATTACCAAATAATTACTACACAATACAAGACACTATTGAATAGTAGGAATTAATACATGGAAAATTACATTGTAAATATCACAATCTCTTTGAAAAAAATTAAATAACTGACATGTTTCCTTCCCCAAATTAATCAAATGTTAGTGGTACTTTTATATATAAAAATAGAAACACCAGTCAACCATGGGGGGTTCCCTTCTATTGTCCCACAAGCATACAGAGGAAATAGAAATATTTCAAGGCATCTGTAATGTCTTACATACTTTGAATAAAATAAAGAGCCAAAACACTTAACAGTACTGAAATTTATTCCAAATTATACCCAAGAGGAAGCCATCTGCAGGAAAAATAAAAAGTAAAACAAGAAAAAAACCCCACTCTTTTGCCTCAGACATCACTTGTGCAATACAGCTATCCAAAAGGACAGCATGTTCTTTTAAAAGAATGACTACTTATTCCTTCATGATACAGGCAACACAAAAATCACCTGAAAACGTTTGGGATTTTTCTTAACTACTAAAAATAAATTCTACACTGGTTCAGTGAAACACTGAGCTACTTTTGGCTCTTTTATTGTTCTCCTCATCTAAAATAAAATATTAATATATTGGCAAAAGCCATCTTTAAAAGACTCTAAAACTGTCAGAAGTTATCCAGAGCCAAGCAGACCACTGCTGCTCGGGTCTGGCTTGAAAGGAGACTGAAACCCGAGGTCTAAAATGCATTAGGAGTTCAACATGGACACCTACAAGGCCACAAGAAGTTTGAAGCCTTTGCTTTACACAACAGAAAATGGCTGGTAACATTTCAGTAGAGAAACAATAACATACAGCTTAGCAATGCACTCAGAGTAACACTAAAATTCAGGCTAGTAAAACAAAAATTTGGTTTATGAGGAAGGCTGGAAGTCTGAGACACAGGCGGTAGGATGGCGAGCACGGCGTGAGCGCCGACAATGACAACATCGCAGACATGATGGTCTTGTCTGAGCAGCAAGGGCTGCAGGGCTGCCTACAAATATTAGCACAGTCATTCATTTGTCTCAGGAGAAATGATACAAGATGAGCAGAAATACCCTAGTGCAGGCAGCACTTCCTGGTGCATCAATGTTTCCTACATTCCTGAGTCTCCCAAATATGAAACAGATCATACGAAAGAAAAATAATACGAAAAGTATTCGCTGTAAACTCCAAACAAATTAAGTGAAAATTTGAAAATAACTATGTAGTACTGGACAAACATTAAAAGAATAATAGATGAGCTTTGACAATGTGTGTATGGGTTACATTAGAAAAAAAAAATAACCAAAAAACAAGAAAACATCCCCCCCTTTTCAACAGTTGCATACCAGGAAACATGTGTTGACCTACGACACTTGAACAGCAAACAACAGTGTCCTACGCACAACCTCCAGCAGCACAGAAAAGAAGGAATCTTTCAGAGTAATTAGGGATTCAAGGACCCTGTAAAACATTACAAAAATTTCCTGCTATTCCTATTCTTCCTAGTCAACACCATGCGACCTAAGAAACTCGTTCATTTTCTTACAAGAAGGTGCAGCAGGCAGTAGATACTTTATCAAACAGTTTTGGCCCACACAGATGAACTCAGAGTAGATTGCCAGCATGGTTTTTTGATTATGCACAGATTTGCACCAAAATAGAAACCAACAGGCTGTTTCTTCGCAAAAGAGTATTTCCTACCCCCCAGGTATTTAGGATACTATGTCCTTGAAAATCTCAGCTGCTACAGCTTGAAAACACTGGTGTAGAGCTCGAGTCATAAACACCGGCCTACACATTTCTGCAATGGTCAGAAAGTCACTGCACTTCATTTTGCAAACTACAGCTCACCCAGAACAAACAGAATTCTGTTCGTTCGTTATGTAAAGCCAGAACTACGTGTTAATTTCTTTTTAATTGAGCTCAATTCATGAATATGTCACAGAATCACAGAATATGCTGAGCTGGAAGGGACGCGCAGGGACCATCGAGTCCAGCTCATGGCCCTGCACAGGCCATCCCCAGGAGTCCCATCATGTGCCTGAGGGCATCCTTCAACACTCCTGAGCTCTGCCAGGCCAGAGCTGTGACCACTGCCCTGGGGAGCTGTCCCAGTGCCCAAACACCCTCTGGGGGAAGAAACTTTTCCTAAACCTCTCCTGAATCAACTTCTGGGCATTCCCTCAGGTCCTGTCGCTGGTCACCAGAGAGCAGAGGTCAGTGCCTGCCCTTCCTCTTTCCCTAAGGAGGAATTTGTAACTGCAGTGACGTCTCCCCTCAGTCTCCTCCAGGATGAACAGCCCAAACGACCTCAAGCACTCCTCATGCAGCTTCCCCTTCAGACCCTTCACCACACTCCCTGGTCCATCATCCTGGCTGAAGCCACAGGCAAAGAATGCATTAAACACTTCAGCCTTGCCCATGGCCCTGTTTGCAGTGATCATCCTCATCCTGTAATGGGTCAGTTATTTTGCCTATTGCTGTTAATGCATTTTTAAAAACTCTTCTTATTGTCCCCCACAGCTCTGGCCAGCTTCAACTCCAGCTGAGCTTTGGCCACAAGAATTTTCTCCCTACAGTGGCAAGCAGTACCATTGTATTCTTCCCAGGTCACCTGACCTTGCTTCCACTCTGCACACATCTCCCTTTTTCCGCCTTATTTCCAAGAGAAGATTCTGCTCAGCCAAGCCAGTTTTCTGCCTCATCAGCTTGACTTGTGACATTTGGGAATTGCTGCTCCATTGCCCTTTAGGAGGTGATGTTTAAAAAGTGACCAGAATCAATTCATATATAAAGAAGTTCTCATCAGCTTCAACAAAGGAAATGCAAAGTCCTTCGCCTGGGGAAGGATTTTTCAATAGAAAACCACACAAGTACATTGACTTTCTTGTTGCTGTGCAGTGATTTTTAAAGACCTAGTTTTACTTTGTGTTCCCTGCAGATTTGGAAAGGAATCCATTACAGCAAACAAAGACTGACTGACACATGAGCCTACTCAAAATCCTTGTAGCCTTCCCTAAGAAGTTACTGCAATCTACTACATTATCAAAGTTCTGAACTCTCATCACTTCTCATAATGAAACGAGAAAATATTTCATTGCTATTACCATGGAACAACTGACACATTTTAAAAACATTCCTCCATATATCCGTTTTTCAAAAAAAAATTAAAATTACCAGTGAAGCACAAGAAAAGTGACTTAAGCGGATGAGCACCGGATACAGGAAAGAAAAACATACCACAATACCAGAACAAAATGAGGCAGAGGGAACAGAGAGGTCAGTTCTACCAGGATCTAGACAACATTTTCTGGAACTGTAGGTTATGGGAGAGCTCACAGGCTGGTGCTCTTCATTTGTAAATCACACCTAAGCAGCACCTCTGAGTCACAGAAGTTGCCATCAAGTGTCACATGGAACAGCAAGGCAGTGACACAGCCCCCTCCACTCTGCCAGGCACAGAACTGACATTCCCTGCTCTCCATGCACCAATGGATTCAGACAACTTACCCTTCAAAACCAGTGAGATAAAAAGCAACACTAAGGGAAAAGGGAAAGGTCAAAGACATGTAATCTATTTCATTACCTTTAATCAAAAAAAAAACCAACAACCCAAAAGCAATGTACAAAGATCTATCAACACTTTGGAGTGAGAGCTGGATATGTAAACATGTGTACAGACTGAGTGGCAGACCAAACCTTGAGTCACCATCCACAGTCTTTCAGTTGGTATTCTCACCCTCATCCAAGAAAATGTAGTTTTCTGCCATAGCTGCCCACCTACTCTTCCTGTCACCGCTGACTCACATATTTTTGACCCATTCTTCACTTACCTCTGACACTAAAATTTCTTTATCTTGTACCATTTCCTTTATAACCTCTAATAAATGTCTTTCTTCTATATTCTATTTATAATTACATAAGTTCTTCACTAGGCTGAGGAACTAAAGCACTATCATTTGAACTGATTCTCTTAAAAATCCCGCTCAGCAACTTTCTTTGCTTCAATTACATCAGCTCCTTTGCAGACCTCTTTCTTGTGTTATCTTTTGGACAGCCATGCTAAGACTTTAAAACCTAGATCAAGAATTTACTTACCCCTTTCACAAACCCTTACACTTAAGAATAACCCATTTTTTGATGCAGGTATTAATGTTCTTAATTTTCTTCTTTTGTAACTATCTGGAAAGCTTAAGAACTCTCTTCACAACCTTCTCCAATTCAATTCAGCTTGAGTTTCAACACAGCTCACTTTGATCAGAGACTTTGGTGGCATCCCATTTATGAGGAGCAACTAATATGCCCTTGTTGAAATCTTTTCCTCAATTCAGGAATTTCAAAACTGTTTTAAAGCTGGACACAACACACTTCACAGGAAAGCAGCTGGGAAAATGTAGGCAGAACGTCATTATTCGAGAAAGAAATACAAGGAAAAAAATTGGATAAGACCCCTAGTTTTGCATGGACAGGTCTTGAGTGCCTAAAATGGACATATCGCAATTTTTTTGTCTCAATGAAAGCTGCCATTCCAAAAATATTCCCCCAAAAGCACAAAGAGACAGCAATGCTGTAGCTATAACTCAGTCCTGAGGGAATTGTCACCTTTTCCCTCTACTATTGTAAATTTTATTTTATGTTTCTTTGCATATATTGAGTACCCTACCTCAAAGAGTCTCAGAGATTAACAATTCCTTAATAGAATTCTCATCTTGTAAAGGCGAAATTGGTGTGCTGCAGAAAGAAAACCAGAAAATCTAAACACAAAATCTTAACAATAAGCAACGAACGCCATCACATTTTGTACTTCTTTAGCTGTAGAACACGAGACACTGATCTTCCAACACACATTAATAACAAAATTATGTTCAATTTAAACTGCCTGATGCTGGACACATATGCAAACCCATCTTCTCCATCAAACTGGCACAGCACAGTGTGACTCGTGACCTTGTGCCTGAAGCACCGACCGCACCCTGTAACCAGAACAACAATGATTCCAACTTCTGGAATGACAGGAGGGGATTTGAACAATCCGGGCGTCCTTCCCTGCCCTGGTGACTCTGCTCTCAGTGAGGTGCATTTGTGCTCAGCTAAATGCTTCAAGGCTTTTCTATTTTAGGAACACTTGCTTAATATTCTTGCATGAAATAAGTCAGATCTTCACTAACATCTTTAATTTCCATTGTTAAAGGCTTTTCCTTAATTATTTGATTTCCTTGGTTGTCGAAACATAGCAAAGAGAATGTGGCATATTCTATAGTGTATTCACAGCTACCAGTGCAATGGCAGCAGCTCGTGTCTTAAAACACACCAAAAAAAACAAATAGGTCTTGTTCTCTAAACTAAAATGAATCTATTTCTACATGATTTAATTGAAATCCCCAGACACAGTGATGTTTAAAGCATGACAGCCAATAAATGTGGTTACAATTAAAACTAGAGTTGCTCTTCCAATCTCAATATTCTTCAAGTCCACTTTTTCCTCAAAACTACCACTCTACTGCCCTTTTTCTCCTTTTGCTTCCAGCTGCTCAGCACCAGCCACCAAGACAGCTTACACAGCAAATCAAGCTGTGCTTGAGGGATAAAGTAAAAAGTACAGCAGAAAACAAAGATCAAGAACAACATCTTGTTTATAATAGAGTAGAAAAGGAGAAAATTGCAAAAGTAGATACTTTGGTTTACAAAGCATTTAAATTAGGAAAGAAACAAAAAAATTGGGAATCTTTACACTGACTGGTACTCTTCCAAGTTTCTAACAGTTTACATTCTGTCCACAGTGAAGTAGAAATTTAATAGCTGAGGGAGTAAATGATGTATAAAATTATAGATCTGAGTTACGTACGGACCTTAAAAAAGTGTCCAGTATTAATGACAGCTTGCAACTCAACATTTCACAAAACAAGTTACTAGAAGGAAAAAAAAAAAGCTAAACAGAAAGCCTGGATCATATCCTTGTTTCTGTAAACCCCATGACTTGCTAACAGCTGTGTAATTACCAGACACATTTCATGAGTGAAATGCAGATTTAATGATGCACTTTGTGATTTGATGCCAATATTCTTAGGATTAAAAAGCTATGAATCTTCAAGTAATATTAAATGTATCTTCAGTATACATTTAAAAGTTGCACTGTAATACTTCCCCTTTACTTAATATTTTCAATAATCAACTTTGCATGCAAAGTGTCATCAACCTCCTGCACTACTTAAATGCAACAATAACTGTTTTCAATTGCTCTAACGCCTTGCACTACTCTAAAACCATTATAGAATTATAAAATGTCTTCCCCCCCTTTTCTTTTTTCTTTTGTTTTTTTTTATTAAATATTTTACAACTACAGTTCAAAACAAGTTTAAGGAGACAAGAAGATGTTCAGCTACATACTTTGCATCTTTCAGCATATCAGAAAGCCATACAAAACCAGGGAACTATTTCAAACCCAATATTTCCACAGTGATTTGGAAACTTTTCCAAACTCCAGAAAGTAGGGTATGAGCTGATACTACTACTACTTCCCGGTAATAGAAAGCTGGGAGTGGAAAATTACTCAACTCCCTGAACAAATGACTACCACTTGCTAATGATTTTACTAGAAACATTTTATAGAAAATAGGGAATTCAGATGGAATATAAAGATGACAAAAGTCAGACTTTTAAACTGCAGTTAAGTCTTCAGATTTCAGGTGCACAGATGTTTTGCAACAAGCTGTTGACAATATTCAAGTTCCTGTTGAAACCAGAGACAACATAGTCTGAAAAAAAGCCAGAAAGTTGTCAGGGCTCTTTAGGAAATTAACTTCCAATCAAAGATGTATCCTCTTTAATAGGACAAGAGGCAATGGGCAGAAACTGATCCACAAGGAAGTTCCACCTGAAGATGAGGAAGAACTTCTTCACTGTGCAGTGACCAAGCATTTAACGGGGCTGCCCAGAGGGGTTGTGGAGTCTCCCTCCTGGAGATATTCCAGAACCATCTGGATGCAATCCTGTGCCATGTGCTCTGGAATGACCCTGCTTGAGCGGGGAGGTTGCACCAGATGACCCCTGTGGTCCTTGCCATCCTGCCCCATCCTGTGATTCTGTGATTCTTTAGCCAAAATAAACAACATGTCTTCAATCAACCAATTATAATCTCAAAAGAGACCACATAATCATTTTACGTGGCTGCCATTTGCTCCACAATTATTAAAATGAGTAATTAGGTACATTAGTAATACCTGCATTCCACTCTTGTACATCCTTAACACACAAGTGCTTTGTTTTATAAAGATATTTATGATTTTTATCAGTCTGATGGCTCAAATGGTTGGGTTTTGAAATGAAATAATGTAGCCTAACTGGTCTGCCTGCATAAAACGGCAGCAAGGGTCAAACACAATTTTTGGCTACAGTATAAGCAGAGAGATGCGTGGACCAGACAACAACTTCTACATAGTCTTATACTTTAAAACAACAAATATCTGAAACACAAAGCACAAGAATCTAAGTGAGGTGATACTTTGAAATAATTGTAATCAAGGAAAAATTTCAGTTTTCAGAGAAGATCAAGAAGACTCTACCAGGAGATTCCAGTATCTGAGCTTCTTGGAAAACAGTACAATTATAGGAAATAAATATGAATAAAGATGTAGAGATATGGCAGAAACTACTCAATAACATCCACCCAAAACTACAAAAAAACTCTGAAGTTTTGCAATGCTAGACATTTAAAATTCCAGAGGAATTTGCACAAAAAACTCCCCAAACCTATATAATACAATTTATGCATTTAAATGCAAAAGAGGGGATTGATAAAGCTTGAGAGAAAAGACATTTTTAGCTGCCAAGTACTTTTCACAGGCTAACCAATTTTTCTTTATCTTGCTCACGAGACCTCTTTGAGATACATTTGTTAACCATTATTATGAAGAAAATAAGGCAACAGTACGAGAGCGTGTTTGTACTCTTTTAAAGCAAATCTTGCATATTAACACACTCATCAATTTTTATTATTTGCAAATTCCACTTTCATTAACAAGCAGCTTATTTTCGATAAATATGTTGATTCCAACTAACTTGGCAACAATTTTTAGATGAGGAACTTTTTGTCATGAGGAACTTCAATGAATTTGTGTGCATTTTTGCAAAAAGAGCAAGCACATTATGAAATCCCAAGACACAACACGAAGCATAAAACAATTTTTAGAATTAGAAAATAGACAAAGAAATGCCAAAATTAGAACATGAACAAATACCTATGAGAAAACTGATTTGTCCACTGCTTGAAAACACAATACTTCAAATTCCATTCAAAATCCTGAAAACCCATAAACGCTTACTCTAATCTTCACAATGAATTTGGAGTTTTTCCACACAGAAAATCAGCCAACCAGATGTGAATTCAATCGACTACGTTCCTTTCTAAGCCCAGAAACAAAAGAGAAAAAAAACAAACCAACAAAACAACAACCTTCCCTCAGCTTCACTCAGAGACTCAAGTTTTCTGGTTTTCACCCTGTTAGGTTACAAACTGATGACAAAATTTCTTACAGATCAATAAGCCTCATAACACCATTGCCATTTGGGGAGAACTTTCACATTGTCCCCAGGGTGGGACTTACTCATTTCACTCAAGAGCAAACCCCAATTCCAGGCAGCTTGACTGAGTCTGAACATTGGGAAGTGAATTTTGTGGGAGTAGTCTCTCAGGGATTGAGCTCATATCTGAACGTAGCAACCCCAGAGAGGCTGCAGCTGACAACGCAGAAACCGCTGCAATCATTTCCAGGCTGCACGTGCCACTGCTCCGGATTTAGAAACACAACACAGACTTCCCAAGAGATTTGAGGCAGAATCAGCCCCAGGGCAGCATCACTTCCCCTTTCCACAGGCAGAAAGGGCTGGGACTGCTTCCTAAAGCAGGCAAACATTGAAGTGACCACTTCAGAGGAACTGCAAGGGCACAGGTAATGAGTAACTCGATGCTCAAGGCCTGGACAGCTCTGTGCAGGGATATGACTGTCCAGTGTCAGAGCACCTGTGCAGCTCAGGAAAGCATTTTCACTCTGCTTTCCTTGGAAGCACATCCAAGATCCTGCCATAACAAGAAACCGGTATGCAAAGAGAGAGGTACATATCTTTTTGATAAATCTGAGGTAGCATTGTCAAGTTTCCTTGAATATAAATCTGCTTTTAACAGCTGTATTTTTAATTAGTGACTTCCCTTCTGGAAAAAGCTTATCATATGGAACCTTCCACATTATTTGCATTGAATCCTTTTTAGTCCTAAATTGCTTTTCTCTGGCAAATGCAACAATTCTGTTCCTTCAGAAATGTACCACCAATCACTAAAGCTCTGCAAAGCAGTACAGCTGTGGCATAAAACTCTAAGAAATAAAACATGGATATAAGAACACAAAGAAAAAGAATCTCAGCTTCTCAGCAAGGTAGTTTAACTTCACTCACAGTACAGGAATTAGAATCTCTTCTGTTGTGAATAAAATGTAAACAGGACAAGATCTCTGGAGATGCAAATCAGGCCACTTTACCAGAATCTTTTCCATTTTTATGGAATGCAGAATAAAATTGCCATGCCTTATTTTTCAGGTCCCCAGCACAGTTGAAATCTACCATTTCACTACCTGCCTCCTGTTGATTATTCAAATTGCAATTTTGGAAAGCCATCTATCTTTGGCAATACAAACAGCCCTGTGCAGCACCAAAGCTGACAACAGGGTTCCTGGTGGCCCAGCAGGCACACCAGCGGGAAGAGCAGGAATACCCTAATATCTGGAGTCCTGAACAGAAGTGACCTCAGGAACAAGCACTCTCCCTGTCACAACCCCAATCTCTGTTGGACAACAGAGGACAGCAAGCCAGTCTGAAAGAAGAACCATTCCAACACGGTCCAATTTGCCAAAATCATTCAGCTCTGCCACCTCCCATCCTCCCAAGTGATCCTAGACAGCAAAGTCCTCTAGGCACAAGTCCTGAAAACAACAGCATTTCCCAAGAATATGCTTCTCTTTTCAAACTGAGAAAATGTCTGTAGAAAAATAATCTCCTGAACCACACATTGAAGTTTAGAGTCTGCCAGAGAGGCTAAAGCTATCTTCCCTGGTAAAAATCCTAAAGTGCTCTACCAGGGGCAGCCCACAGATTAATTCTGGAAAACTGGCAGCAATGGGGAAGTTTCCTGTGAAAATTTAGAAAAGTCCAAACAGCCAGAAGAGCTGAAGAGCTCCTGGAACAGAAGCCCTATGAGGAACAACTGAGGGAGCTGGGGTTGTTTAGCCTGGAGAAAAGGAGACTCAGGGATGACCTTATCACTCTCTACAGCTCCCTGAAAGGTGGCTGTGCTCAGGTGGGGTTGGGCTCTTTCTCCAGGCAGCAACTGGCAGAACCAGAGGTCACAGTCTTAAGCTGCAGCAAGGGTAACACAGGCTGGATATTAGGAAAAAGTTTTTCATGGAAAGAGTGATAAAATTCTGGAATGGCCTGCCTGGGGAGGTCATGCAGTCACCACCCCAGTGTGGATGTGTTTAACAAAAGACTGGATGTGGCCCTCAGTGCCATGGTTTAGTTGAGGTGTTGGGGCTGAGTTGGACTCGATGATCTCTTCCAACCTAGTCATTCTGTGAAGAGACAACAGAGAGATTTCCAGTTTGCTCTGGAAATTTTCCCTGAGCTGGAAGAACGTGCATCCTTACAACTGGCTCTGCACTCAGTGGGAGCTGGGCTTGCAGGTCTCTGAAACGCACACCTACCCTGTGAGGAGTGGTGAAGAAGGTTATTTTTATTGAGCCCAGTACCAGCAAACAACAAGACAAGCAGTGAAAAGGACAGCAATCTTTCCACATAAAGAGCTATTTTTTTCCCAAGCACTTATCTTGATCAGCTAAATCTGAAACATTATTCATCTAAATAAACCTCGAGATGGAGTATGCTTGCTAAGATTATAAAAATTGTTTGGATAAGTGTAATGAAAATTCACTCTGGATGGTTGTCAATGTGCTGCTGAAGGTTTAGCAGACTTTACTAAAGCATAAAACCATCATGGTGCATATTTATCCTGACTAAGAATGTCATAATCTTGCTGTAATCTTTACTACATTCCGCAACTTTCAAGGTCAGTATATCTAGATGAAAAATTAACTTCCTTTTTTTAGTATCAACAGAAATGCATTATAAATTCAAAAATTACACCGTGACCATAAATTCTGCACATCAGACAGTCAGTCAAACCAAAAGTCCTTCTGTTTAATGGGAACCATCCACAGCTACAGAAATCTCTACTTATTAGCATCAACAGTGCCTTCTATCAGTGATGAAGCATGCAACACCAGGCATGCTGCTCTCTGGGTCTCCAGCTGCTGAAGGGACAGAATAAACTCAGACCCAAGAGAGGAAAAGGTGAAACTGGGTCTCTATGAAGAATTACACAGGGACACTGCACACCTATCAGCCAACAGTTTATAAAATTTCATAGGAAAATAGAATAGTTTTGGTTGGAAGGGACCCTGAAGATCATCTAGGTTGAAATCCCAGCCATGGGTAGGAACACCTTCCTCTAGACCAGGTGGCTCAGAGCCCCATCCAGTCTGGCTTTGAACAGTCCCAGAAAAGCCAAAGGGTTTGGCACCTTCAGCTGTTTGCCTACGCTGTGGGAGCTGCTGATCAGTGAAGTGGGGCTGTTCTGAAAAAGGACAGCAACTCGGCAGGACACTTTTACAGGTTTCTATACCCCAAAATAAAGAAACCAAGATGAGCTGCCCCAAAAACTTTATCATGGAATTGGTAACTGAACCAGGTGTCAGAGCGTAACACTGAGAGGTTTTGGACATGAAGGGTGGCTTCCTTTAGCTCTATAAACTTACAGAGATGACCCATACAAAAATGTTTGCTGAATTTCCTGGGGTTCCTGTCAGTACATTCCTTCAGCCTGTCCAGGTTGATCTGAATGACATCTCTGCATTCAACAGCACCCCTCAGTTTTGCATCATCTAAAAATCTGACTGTGCTGCAGTCTGCCTTCCCCAGACATTGCTTTTCACAGTTTTTGATGATGGACATAACATATATCTCTTTCTAGGCAACAGGGACAAGTTTCAGTATGAAAAACAGAGACATATGGGATAATTCAGTAAATTACAATTTATTAGTAGGTTCTGCCATGTACATTAATGTACAGTACATTAAAAGCATAGTTCTAATTTTTGTATATGTATCTTTAGTTTCTCCTCTTTCAAAAGGACAAATAACTGGGTTAGACTTATAAAACAAATAAATTGAAAACAAAAGTTGAAATTAACCACCATACATTCCTCTGACTAAAAAAGCACAATGCATAAGCAGTTGCATAAGAAGTACAGAGACAAACAGGCAATGTGATACTAGAGACTGCATTCCAAGCCTTGAAGTTTATTTGTTTGTTTTATGAAGAGCTTCATGATATAAGGAACACTTAATCCTCCAAGCAATGTAGGTGTTTAAAATATACCACTAGCATGAAAATGTTGGTATGATCACCTCAGTGCAAATCACCAATCTGTACAAGATGAAGCACTGTAAGCATTTAAAGAGAGAAGTTATTTTTAATTAGCAGAGCACTTTTAGTAGCAGTCACTCTTGCCTGAAACTGACGTAAGACAGAAAGGAGGATTGGGTTTTTAAAATGTAATTATAATATTTAAAAATATTGTCACTAATAAAGGTTGATAACAGTGTGCATTAGAGAGACAGACATATGTGAAATTACACATACAGATGTATTCTCATATCCTAAATTTGTCAATTAAGTCAAAGTTAGAATGTGATACTCTCATCTGAACATGATTCACAAATAAATGTTCTAGATGGCAGAACTGAAATTCATACATTCACAAAAGGATAAAGACATTTTTCAGCTCTGCAGAGGAAAGTATTTAGTCTTCTAGAAAAGACTGAAAAGTTTTGCTATGTAGTTAAATACAGTGTATACAAGAATTTAAGAAAATGCCTAAATGTAAGCAGGCAGTATTCTTACAACAGAACACGCATCTCCTGCCTGCATTTTTGCCAAAGAAAATGAGGCCTGAAATATGTGCCTTCAGACAACCTTAGATTTCCTCTAACTCAAAACAGGTGGCAAGTCACAAAGACTGATCATTTCTGCATGACTTAAACACACACAAGCATATATAGATTGAATTCAGCTTTATAAGCCAAAGAATTTCTTTATCACACAAACAAACAGCTCCCTGTGCACTCCTAGCCAAATGCATTTAACCAACACCAAAATCCTGAGCTAACTTGCCACCCATTGCTTACCAACGCTTTTGTGCTGCCCAACTGAGATGTTAAATATTCCACACGTACCTGTGCATATGAGTTCCTTTTCTGGCACACACACTGCATGCACACCCTTAAGTTCTCCTACTGATGCCATGCCTAATGAGGCTTGGGAAAGCCTTGAGGATTTTTAAGGGTTTTCTGGCTGCTGCTGGTAGGCTTTCCTGGTTTGTTGCATTTTTAACTTGTAGCCTCTGAGACAGTAACATGCTGACATAACTTCCTCCCTTCCTGCAGAAAAACTTCCCTTACTATAGTTATTACCAATGTTAAAAGAGATTGGTGTTTAGGGACATCCAGCTTTAGGCACAGAGGCAGAGCCAGTACCTTCTTTAGGAAACTGCTGACAACCTAAGCAGGGGGAGCTCTCCAGTGAGGAGCACAGGAGGCTGCTCAGAGCAGTTGCTTCCTTGGGACAGAAGTGTCAGAGCTCTGCTGCAGACTGAAGAGCTGAGCTGAGTGATGGGGCACTCACAGAGCTCTCAGTCCCCAGCCCCTGCAGAGGGAAGGTGACACCCTGCACCTGCTGAGCAAACCACTGGGAGCATTATTAATAACTGCAAATCTCTGCACTTGCTACTGCTTTTGTAGTTTTTATCCAGGATAAGCAGGCTTTGCTTTTCTCAAAAACATGTTCCAGTATTCCATACGTTAAATCCATGCTGTGAAATGCAGAAAAGACACTCTGAAAAGTAACCTGACTTTGGGGATATCAAAAGCAGTTTTACAGCACCAAATAGAGGGATTCATTGAGCTTGAGAACTCAGAGTTTTGTCCATTACCCCCTGGATGGCCAGGGTATCACACCCAGCCAGCACAGGTTTCGGAAGCGTAGGTCATGTTGGACCAGCCTGGTCTCCTTTTACGAGCAGGTGAGCTGGCTGGTGGATGCAGGAAAGGCTGTGGATGTGTACCTGGACTTCAGCAAGGCCTTTGACACTGTCTCCGCCAGAACACTCCTGGAAAGGCTGCAGCCCACAGCTTAGACAGGAGCACTCTGGGCTGGGTTAGGAACTGGCTGCATGGCCCAGAGGGTGATGGTGAACAGTGCTGCATTCAGCTGGGGCCAGGCACCAGGGGTGTCCCTCAGGGCTCTGTGCTGGGGCCAGCTCTGTTCAATATCTTTATTGATGACATGGATGAGGGGATTGAGCCTTTCATCGGTAAATTTGCAGACGACACTAAGCTGGGAGCGTGTGTCCATCTGTTGGAAGGTAGGAGGGCTCTGCAGACAGACCTGGAAAGGTTGGATGGGGGCAGAGTCCAATAGCATGAAGTTTAATGAGTCCAAGTGCCCAGTCCTGCATTTTGGCCACAATAACCCCCTGCAGCATTATAGGCTGGGGACGGTGTGGCTGGACAGTGCCCAGGCAGAAAGGGACCTGGGTGTGCTGCTGGACAGCCGGCTGGACATGAGCCAGCAGTGTGCCCTGGGGGCCGAGAAGGCCAATGGCTCCTGGCCTGGATCAGGAATGGTGTGGCCAGCAGGAGCAGGGAGGTCATTCTTCCCCTGCACTTGCCCTGAATGCTGTGTCCAGTTCTGGGCCCTCAGTTTAGGAAGGATGTTGAGATGCTGGAGCACATCCAGAGGAGGCAACGAGGCTGGAGAGGGGCTGGGAACACAAATCCTATGAGGAACGGCTGAGGGTGCACAGCCTGGAGCAAAGGAGACTCACTCTACATCACTCTCTACACTCTCTACAGCTCCCTGAAAGGTGGCTGTGCTCAGGTGGGGTTGGGCTCTTCCTCCAAGCAGCACTGACAGAACCAGAGGACACAGCCTTAAGCTGCATCAAGGGAAGTATGGGTTGGATATTAGGAAAAAGTTTTTCATGGAAAGAGTGATAAAATTCTGGAACGGCCTGCCTGGGGAGGTCATGCAGTCACCATCCCCGGATGTGTTTAACAAAAGACTGGATGTGGCCCTCAGTGCCATGGTTTAGTTGAGGTGTTGGGGCATGGATTGGACTCGATGATCTTGGTCTCTTCCAACCTGGTCAATCTGTGATTCTGTGAACCGCATCCTGGGTTTTTTAGGGTAATTTGAGGATACTGGAACTGAAGGAGCAACCAGTGATCAGAACCACACAGATACCATCTCTCTTCTTTCCCAGCCACAATGTCTTGTACAACAGTATCTTGCAATCACCAGTTCCCTTCACTTGCCAAACATAGAGCAATGGTATCCTGTAATTATCAGAATCATCTGATGATTGACTTAATGTTCCCTGATGTGTTCCTCCTTGTTCCTTTCCACAGTTTCAGAACAGAAAGGTCTACAACACCTTGGTCTGTGTTTTAGGATGATACTTTCATTCCATCCAGTTTTATGTGAAATGCTTTTTTTGTCTATCACACCCTGCTAGGTTAATTGCTGGTAAAACTGAAGCAGTCTCTCTCTCCTTACAAATCTACTCATTATTACAAAAGGATTTGAGTAATGAAGGCCATCCTTAAAGCTAGGTGTGCAAGAGCTACACTCCCAGCAATTCCCAGAACCAAAGGTTTTGAGTTCCTACAGCTTCTTTAGAAGAGATACACATAGAAGAAGTACTGTCATCATTAAAATTGAAATTAACTAGCAAAGGTAGACACTAGATGAAAAAAAATCTATTAAGAAACAAAGGTTGGCAGACATTATGTTAACCTTGGGCCAAAATCAAGCAGCAATGGCTTTTCCAAACTTTTAATTTACTAGTTATACCTTTGTGTAAAAATGTCACCAAGATACACACCAAAAATGAACTTTCCATTTAGGATACAAATTTTTAGAAATCCAAATGGTGAAATCCTGTATCCACTAGAAACATACAAATAACATTTATTTTTAATAATGAGAAATTATTCTGAAAAACTCAGTCACTAGTACTTATCTAATGTATCACAGAGTCACACTAATCCCAGAGTAATTTCCTACAGACACAGCTGTAAATCCCTTTTCTGCTCCAAACCAGAAAACTTCTAAGAAACAATGCTTAATTCATCTATGCCACAGAAATGCATACAACAGAGTCATCAGTAAGAGATATCTGCATCTCAGAATTACCTCAAGACAGTATCATGTGCATCTTCACAATGCTTTGCTTTTTTTGGCATTGATGCCAAGTGTGACTCTTGAATCAGAAGGACAAGCAATAGCCATGGCACTCAGTGTATTTTTTAATAACAAGCATTCTCAGCATTGAGAAGGCAACCAGAAAACACCTGTTGGCAGAAATTCACTTGAGCCAGAAAGCCTTTTAAACTAGTTCTTCTGCTGCTCAGAAATGAATTTAATGTATTTGCTGCATCTTGCTGTTTCCTAAAATTCACTGTGAATCCCAAATTTAATTGCATGCATCTACCAAGACTGATTAGTATTAAAAAGGATTTACATATAGGCATGATTTAAATCAAAAGCACCCCATTCATTGATTAGCAGTGTAATTTTGTAAAAGGATTTCTGCTTTAGTTTTTCCAAGCAGGAAAAACATTTATTAATGTTTGCCTGAGATGCTCAGATACAATTCCTCTAATAAACTGCAACTTATAAATTAAGAGGCCACCAGCAGTCTAAAGGATGAGAACTAAATAAGAGATTGAGGAGGCAGTGTATGAAAACAAAGTTCAGCTCCAGCCTGAGTGACAAACAGGTGCCTCACTGCAAATACATATTCTCACAAAAGTACAGCATATACCAAAAAAAAAAAAAGTCATTCCCCTACATGTGGAATTTCTCCAAAAATAAATTTATCAGAGTTAAAGGATTTGGAAATATTTACTACTGCTGAACTAAAAAGGTTTCGTTCATTAACCTGCAAATCCTTAAACTACTGTGAATGCTTTGTATATGAAAATGGAAATGCAAGAATCTGTTGGTGAAAAGAAGGAACTTATTCTTCTCCTACAAACATCTTGTCCAAAAAAAGTTTCTCTGAGCATTTAACATTGCTTACAATTTTTGTTTTCTGATTTTTGTGTTCTACAAGAGAGAAAAATATACCAGGTCCCAGAAGATGAAGAAAGACATATCCAGCATATTTATTATACATCTCCACAAGCTTTTCATCTACCTTGTCATTCCAGTAATCATTCCCAATTTCTTGTTTGTGCAGTTCCACACAAGAGGGGAACTATTTGTTTATGCATTTTATTTCCACAATTCTACATTTCACAAATCTTAGCTTTTGCTTTTTTTCATAAACTGCTGCTTACTGAGCCAGAGATCTCCAACTCTGCTGTCCAAAACATTGCTCAGATGTATTCTAAATTTGTCAAATTAATTCCTAACACAGCAAACCTTATGCACACTTCATATTACTTTCTTTACTATGCATGGGTTTGCATTCATCAGCACTGAATTTCATCTGCCATCTTGCTACTCATCCAACTAATCTGCACTCACAAAATTGTCCCAAGGGTTTCCTCTGATCCCAACTGGATAAATAGTTGTAATACCAGCAATTTTGTTAATCCTGTAAATGAAATTTATTACATATAAACATTCTCATCTCTGGCAAGGAACACTTCTGCTGTGATGAACACTTCGGTTTTGCACCTTTTGATTTCTTTCAGCTCTCCTGGTCAGCACCTGATTCCTGACTGGCCCTTGCCTTGTCATTTCCTTGACCTATTTTGAAGGGGTTTGGCAAAGGACGTGGAATCTTCAAATAAACTATGTCAATGATTCAGCTGTATTCACTGTTTGCTTATGCACTCAGAGAATATTAATAGATTAGCAAGGCATAGTTTTGCTTCGTGAAACCAAGAGAATTTTGTTCAGTACAGTTCTCTAAAACTGCATATTTTAATTGGCAGGCTGATTGAAAAATGGAACAACTTCTGAGACTGGAACTGAAGTTCCCCTTCAAATTCCCAAATACTGCAGTCCCCCCCCCACCACCACCTCTGCCCCTTTTGATTTTATTTCACAGGATTATTAAAAACTCAATATCCCCTGTGTGTGTCACTCAAAGTGAGGAGAACGTCAGTTCCTGGAAGAGGAAGAACATGTCAGCAGGATGCATCCTCCTTTATGCCTACGTTGTTTCTGGGCTTTCCCTAAATAACTTCAAACCGACAAAAAGGAAAAAAAAAAAAAAAAAAAAAAAAGTGCTTTGGATGAGGTGCTGGACATGGAAGGATTTACTAAAATGGAATGCAGGACAGAGGAATGAATCCCTTATCCTATGTGTCACACTCCAGGTCACAAGATAAAGGGATCAGCTGCACGGACTGAGCAGTCTCTCCATCCATAGTGCAGCTGGATCCAGTTCTGAATGTGCACTAAAACAGGAACAGATTCACAGGGAGTTTTCCTTTCTGAAACAATTAACTTCTTCTTTGATATCTTCTTTATTTTTATTTTAAAAAAAAAAATAATCTGCTGTTTGATCAGTTTCATTAGTTGTTCTGGTTAAGTTCTACCATCTTTTCAGTGCGCACACTTCAAAGATTTGAAGCTTTTTATTAACACAAAAGGAATGCACTAAGTGGTCTCTGAGGAAAAGTGCCCATTTCAGTCTCCATCCAGAGCTCTAATCACCTGTGCAATTAAGGCCTGACATGTACAGTACTTATTAAATCATTCCGTGTATTTTATGTAATGATGTCCTTCCTGCATGATTTTGTGTTCTTAATTACTAGAAATATGTAAGCAGTAAGTGTATTACTAGGAGAAAGTAAGCAGCTAGTACACATAGCCATAAATTCTTTTGTGTCATGAAAGCATTACTACTCACATAAATAAAAGACTTAATTCACCATCTGCAAGATACATCTATCAAGTAAAATGAATTCCAACTCTAATGAATCATCAGTAAAAACAGCACCAAAATAACCCCTTTCAAGGTGCAAAGAAAAATAAAAGGTACCATTTGTCACGTGAAAGATGCTAAAGTAGTGGAATAATCAAAACTTTCACAGGTTTACTACAATGTGATCAAATATTACAACTATAAGTAGTACATAGTGTAGTAACTAAAACAACATGTAAAATACTGACTTTTACAACAGTACATAAACAAACCAGCTCTTCTGATTATAACCATCACACCAGCTTCTTACACTAAGATGTAAAACCACAGTTTCAGAAATGCTGGGCTGTCGTGTTCTAAGATGAGCTTTCTAAGCAGTAACACGATGCTTCTGGCCTAAAGTTTTTTCTGGAATGTGTTGTAAATGAGAGGAATCTTGGCAGGTCAGTGTCTCACTAGAACGTGCGATTCTGCATGTCATTGCCTCGTGCTTATTCACTGCAACAACAGATTTCATTACCAAACAAGAAAGAGAAACAAACACAGCCTCCCGCAGTTCCTGCTCCAGGAGCTGCTTCACCTTTCCTTTCCTTTATCACCACAGCCATTGCCAAGACCACAGGAAACCAAAAAAGAACTGAGGAATTGCTAAGCTGAGCTCAGCTGCCCTTAGTCACCAGTGATGATGCTCCCTCCCATCGAGGCTGTGCTGGAGCAGAGTTCCAGCACTTCCCGGAAGCTCCTGCTGCATTCCACATTACAGCTGGGACTGAGCTGGAACAATGAGGAGAGTTTAAAAAGTCAAGCAGTCTCTGTCAGATAAATACCTCCACTCAGAACTATCTGCTGAACCCCCAGCCAGGTTTGCCCTGCAAACCTCACATGGAATAAAACAGAGACACAGCGGATTTAAAAAAAAAATTTCCATGAACTGCAGATTACCCGTAACGTTGCCTTTATCTAAATCACAGTCTGAGGCAAGGGGGTGCAAGTCTGAGTTTCATTTTCATTTCCCTCATGGAACTTTTAATTCACTGAAATTCTTGAAACACAAATTAAGCCTGGAATAGTCTTGCCTGAAGCTGAGCACTTCCTTTCTGTGGTAAAAGAAATCTTTTAGTACTAACAAATGGAATATTGAGATGTTTTCATTGAAGTACTTTCACTTTTAATTACACTTTTTCAGGATAGCATATTAAAAAACTACTACTTTTCAACTCGAAGAAAACATGAGTTTAATTAGATTTCCACTCTAGGACTCAAGAAGACATTTTCACAATTTACATCTCTAAGGTATCTAGATATCTTTCAAAACAATTCCCACAGGACTTTACATAGGCATTTAGTGAAGGCCAAACATACTGTTATGAAGGATGAACACAGCAATCGTTTAATATTTTTATAGAGAAAAAAAACTGTCAAAGAAGGGGTAAAGAAAATGAGCCAACTGACACGCTGACATTGAAACAAATTTCTGCTTAGGATTTCTTTTCCTGAAAAATAAAATGATTGTGTGATAAAGCAGACAAATTTATTTTTCCATTCATTGCAGCTGCTGTTTCTCACATTCCAAGTGCTAAAAGCAATACACATGTGATGCACAGAAAGGCCACGCTGTACACGACCACCTCCCTCACCCCTTCCATGGAAAACATGCACTCCTTCTAGAGCAAAATGTGAAAACATATTCAGACCAATTGTTCATTAACTTTGCCATGTTCACCTTTGCCTTTTCAGTAGACAACGATGCTCACCCAACAAACACCATCTACCAGCTAATCAGAATGATTTATCAGAAGAACAGCTACATTGAGTTAATGAAGCATATATACTGTTTCCAGATAGAGCTGATAGCTGATCTACTGGGAAGAACTTCCAGGCCTTTAATAACTTTTGATCAAGAGATCTGACAAGTCAGAAGTGGCTTTTCTGCTTCTACAGGTTTCTAGGAACTTGCACATTGCTATAAAACAGATGCTGTTGACGAATACCACAGAATCAAGGCACTAAATTACAATGAAAACATCTTGCATATCTGGCTCTACACATAAGAAAGTGACAGAAACCAAGTGACTGGATGGAATAATGAAAACCATACCACAGCCCATCAATAATTTAAATATCAAGATGAAAAAACATATTTTAAAATTAGTCACTTTCTTCTCCATGTTTTTTCAAATGCAGAGCTGTCAGTTAAGCCACCAGTTAGATCAAAACACTGGAGATCTTGCAATAAACAGGTCTGTCTCCTACATTTTTAAAAAGTAATTATTTCCAACAAAGTCTTTTAAGAGGTGGAATGCACACTTTGGTTTTTTTATCAGCGAATGCAGCAGCTGAAGAACATCTCCTGCTACCAGGGGCCAGACAACAACATCCAGAACTACTTCCCAGATTAAGCAGCCTTAGGATGTTGGGCAGAGAGGTGGAAAACCACTCTTCAGTTAGCTGTAAGAAATCAACTACAAAGTTGTTTGTGTTTGTACAACAAAGTTGTGCAGGATGTGTGTGACGTGGCTGGGATGCAGCTCCGCCCCTCCTGCCCGGCAGCAGAAGCTGCTTGAACTGAGATGTGATCTCACTGCAGATCTTCCTTCTCCTCATCAACCTCTGCACACTGTGATACGTAAGGTTGCTGACAGCTGGAGGTCCTAGGGATGGCACTTCAGAAGCTGTACAGTCCAACCTCTTGCTCTAAGTATGATAAACACAAAATTCAGACCAGATTGCTCAGGGATTCATAAAATCAGTCTTGAAAACCTCCAAGGATGAAGACCATGAAGTCTCTTGGACAACTTAACCCGATGCTTGACTCTCCTTATGATGCAAGCTTTTCCCTTGCTTGGCTTACAATCCCTCTTACTTTATAATTTTAATTTATATCCATTCCCTCTTGTTCTGCCATCACATGGCACTGAGCAGAACCTAGCTGCACCTCAACAGCATCCATGTAGGCATTGGAAAACTGTTGTTCAGTCATCCAAAGATGTCTCTCCTCCAGTTTGCAGACTCTCCCAGCTCCTGCAGCCTCTCCTCAAGTCTTCTGGCCTTGACCAGACCCTCTTGTCTGCCCTCCTGCAGAACAGCTCCATTTCATGGACATCCTTCTTGTACTGGGGAGCCAAAACCAGATGCAGCTTTTTGGATGGGCTCTGTAAAGTGCTGAGTAAAGGACTTCAGCTCCCTCAGGCTCCTGGCTGTGATGCTCTGAATGCCATTTGGGATGCTGCTGGAGATCTCTGCTGCCAGGGCACACTCTGGCTCACGTCTAGCTTGCTGTCTAGCAGGACCTCGAGGTCATTTTCAGCAGAGAGCCTTCCCAGCCAGCCAGTCTCCAACATGAAACACGACACGTGGTTCTTCCCTCCCAAACACGGGCTTTGCATTTTTCCCTGATTCATTTCATAATGCTTTCCCTGGCTCACTCCTCCAGCCTGTACAAGCTCTCTGTACGGGATCCCTGCCCCTGAGTGTATCGACTCAAACATCCTCTAGCACCAGATTCCAGTATCTGCTGGAAGCCAGAGCCTTGTGGTTTCTTCCTGTAACCAGTGCTAACCAACTTCTGCTGGCTCCTGCAGCAGGGACCTTCTTAAATGTCAATTCCCTTCAACCAAGACATGGCTTGGAGCACCAACCAGTCGGATATTTGAAATGAGACAGTGAAAACAATAAAACTTAGATGGTAAATACCTGACTAAATGCATGCCTTTAATGCCAACACCAGAAACAGAAAAAGCACAAGAGAATTTTATAGTCACGAATGCACTACATGCTACAAAAAAATGTGCCCCCGGGACTCATGACTGACTCCCATAACACCTGTTAACCTATTTGCAAAACTGATGCTAATAATGATGTTTTAAAGAGCAAATTATAATATCAAGTGTAATGAGTAAACTTACCTTTCAAAATACATAGGTAGTAAATTATCAAGTGTTCATAGTTGAGAAAAAATTGAAGTGTTTATATTTATCTATAATTCTAAAGCCTCATCTGAAATAATTGCTTCCAGAGCCAGCAGGTTTCTGCATTTGTAATATAAACGGTATCCTCAGTAAAGGAAAATCTTTAAAAAAAAATGTTAGAAGGAAATACTGCCAACTGAAAGGAAAAAACCTAAGAAAAATACTCTGCCTGGTCATTTGCAATGAATCCACATGAAAGTGTTCACAAAGCCCTGTGGAAATGTACATCAACATTTACATCAAATGTACATCAACCTTTAACAAGCTTCTCCCCCCTGCTCCATAGTATTACACAAACTTGTCTTAAACAGAGCTCAAGACCAAGATTGATTTGCTACAAAATAAAATCAAATTAAATATAAAATATTGGCTACTGTTCTGAAGAGTGAATTAATTACTGTATTCATTGAATACAACATACTGAGACAGGATATGTAAGACAAAAATAGCAAAGAGCACTCTGTGCATTGACGTTGCTTCCATGTCAAGCATGCAATTACTTATTTATATGCAATTTAAAAGCCATGGTAAAACACAATAAAACTTTCAAAGTCACTGCCTCTTTCACAACCCAGAATTCTAAAAAGTAAGGGATAAAAACTGTCAGACTTTTATTTTACATCTATTCATACACATATTCATTCAGTCACACTGACTAAAGTCAACTCTAACTGCGACCCTTGGCGTTCCAAGGATTAGGTTCATGACCTCAGAGCATTTTAATTCTTTCCTAGATGAGGTTATTAATAATGTTTACTGTAGTTGAAAACATTGCACATAAATTGCAGTCTTGTGCAAAATTTATGGCATGTGGCAGTGAAACTAGAGCCTGCAATCTTAAAAGAAGAAACAAACCCCCTCAAGCCCCAAAGTCCCCAAAACCAGTACTTTTGTGCCCCAATACTGCCACAGCTTTAAAGTAAAATCTCTTTGTTTTCCCACCATAAGTGTGGCACAGCTGCATCCCAAAGAGGACGTATGAACAAGTTCAGACAAGCACTCAAATCTGACAGCACCATGTACAGTCTTCCACTCTGCTATGAAAATATCTGTGATGTTCCTTTACTAAAATACCTGAAATACCTATCAGAGGGAAAAAAAAAATTAGCATCCTTTTCATCACCTCAGGTATTTTCAGGAAAGGTACATTATCTTCAAGTAAAACCTGAACCAAATGTAAACACAGTACAAATATACAATATGCAGTGAAAACATCCACAAACTAATTTCAAAGAGGAAGGATAACCACGGGAGGTTTAGTATGGGAATTTCAATACTCTTCCTACTTAGGAACATTCAGGCAGTGACAAGCAGCCCAAGCTCCAGAGTTCTGTTCCAAATGAACACAAGCGAGCTGGCCACAGGCTTTTAAAGCACTCTTGCCAGCTTGACTGAAAAGTTTAGAGACAAAATCCCTGCTTGGAAAACTTCATTAAAACGCTTTTGTTTTTTTCAACATTTCCACACTTTTTAATTACATGTTCCTGCATCAGACAGAAATTGAAAAGCCAAGAAAAAAATTGACAGCAAGTACATAAAAACTGAAAGATCAGCATCCACAATATCTATTCCCTCCTCCTCCTCCTGCCACATCCCAGTGGTGGCCCACATAGTTCCCCTGGGGAGCTGTGCCCAGGCTCTGCTCCTTGGAATGTGCTGCTGCTGTTCCTCTGCCAGAAGAGCAGCAGGTCACACCGTGCTGGGCCAGCCAGGCCACTCAACACTAACCCGCTCCAAGCCCTGGCTCTTTCTCAGTACAGAAAAGTCTCACATGAAGACAGCGTTATTCCAAGATATTCCCTACCAGTAGCCTTGACCATCTTTCCACAGAGGACACTCTCACAGTAGGAATGAACCCAGCTTGGAAGGAAAAGCAAGTTCCAAAGGCAGGGGAGTAGGACTATAGCTGATACCAGCAAGAACCTGTAGCAATTTGTTTGCTGGAAGTCAGTGTGATAAACCTCACGTGGACTTGACTGCTTCTGGTCTAGGAAGTGGTGATGAATTTGAAGTCTGTTGGTGTCAGAATGCACCACTCAGCAGTCATAATTATCTTTTGAAAACAATCAATTAACTGTCAGAGGGAGAAATGTCCCGTCCAAGACAAGGAAAATGGAAGCACACAAAAACTCCAGCAAGTTACATATAAAACCACATTTGAAAATGATTGAGAAACGTGGTAGAGAAATCTGCTAAGGAATGAAGATAAGAATCATCAAATCATAGCACATTCTGAGTTGGAAGGGATCCATCAGGATCACCAAAATCCAACTCCTGGCCCTGCACAGGACCATCCCCAGGAGTCCCACCATGTGCCTGAGGGCATTGTCCAAACACTCTTGAGCTCTGCCAGGCTGGTGCCGTGACGCTGCCCTGGGGAGCTGTCCCAGTGCCCAGCCACTCACTGGGGGAAGAAACTTTTCCTGATACCCAACCTAAACCTCCCTGACACAACTTCAGGCCAGGACCTTGAGTTCTGTCACTGTCACCACAGAGAAGAGACTAGTGCCTGCCCCTCCTCTTACCCTCGTGAGGAAGATTTAACTGCAGTGAGGTCTCTCCTCAGAGCCTTTTCTCCAGGCTGAACAGCCCAAGTGACCTCAAACAGCCTCCCCTCCCCCCTCCCAGCCCCTCCTCTTCATACCCTCCTTTGGTCACTCTCTAATAACTTTAACCCTTGTGAGGAAGATTTAACTGCAGTGAGGTCTCTCCTCAGAGCCTTTTCTCCAGGCTGAACAGCCCAAGTGACCTCAAACAGCCTCCCCTCCCACCTCCCAGCCCCTCCTCTTCATACCCTCCTTTGGTCACTCTCTAATAGCTTTATATTTCTTCTATATTGTGGATCTCAAAAGTGCACACAGGACTCGAGGTGAGGCCACCCCAGTGCAGAGCAGAACAGGACAATCCCCTCAATTACTACTGAGATATGTTTCATCACGCATCAGGAGAAAGCTTCTAAAAACTGATGATGACAACAGCTAAAATAAGAGCAAGAGTAAAGTCCCTCAAAGAGGACTGAAAAAAAAACCCTCTAAGAAGTCTTTCTATGTTATAGTTTCTCAGAGGGGTTCCTGGGGAAGTTCCCAGAATAAAACTGTATTTTGGAGGGGAAGATAGAAAAGATTTTGGAAAATGAAAATCAAAGCATCAGAGAACATGATTCCAAGTGTTCTGTGTAATCAAAATATAAAATTAGATAACTCTAAATTGTGAGTTTCTGAAGACAAGACAAGTTAGGGTTTTTGGAAGTAGGAAAATATTTAATCTGTTTATAAAAGCATTATCCAGAATCCAAATCCATCTTGCAAGTAGCAAATGTGCAGAAGACAAATTAAAGAACTAGTAACCCTACAGAAAAGCAAATTACACTGGAAAATAATCAGAAAGGCTTCTCTACAGCTAGATCATAAATCATCCATCTATTAACAGCTCTTCAACAAAAGTAAATGGATGTACTCAACAAAATAGTCACTTAGTAAAAAGTCTTTTAGAAGGAACATTCAAAAAAACTCTCAATCAAATTAAATTGTCATGGCATAGGAGAACAGTTCTCTTTTGAAGCAATAACCTATTTTTAAAAGTAAGACTAAATGGTTGGTTTTCCCCAAGAGATGCAAATTAGATCTCTGCTAGGCTCTGTGCATGTGCCATAGGGGGCTGATTGACTTAGGGGGTTTTTTGTTTGTTTTCTACAGATAATTTCTGAACAGATCACAAACATCCAACAGTAAATTCATCGAGTCTGGGGACAGTAAAAGAATCTGGAATAGTCAATACTAAAGTCTTCTGTAATTGTACATGAGAGGGTCTTACAATACCAAGCAATTGGGTAAGCACTCAGTTCCCTAACTGAGAAGAGGAACCTAAAGCACATGAAGAAAGAATCCTGAAGATGCACATGCAATACCAGACTTCTTGTTAGCACTCGGGAAAGGGAACCTGTAACACGGTTCACTTTAACCACATTAGCTCAACTATCAACAGTGTAATATCTCTTAAAGATCTTCTAAATCTAACTCCCTGCACAGAAACGGGGACACCTTCCACTATCCCAGGTTACTCAGAGCCACATCCAGCCTTGCCTTAAACACTTCCAGGGATGCAGCATCCACAACTGCTCTGGGCAACTTGGGAGTGCCTCACCACTCCCACAGTGAATCTTCCTATCACCTCATCTAAACCCACTATCTTTCAGTTTGAAGCCATTCCCCCTTGTCCTGTCACTACCTGTCCTTGTAAAAAGTCCCTCTGCAGCTCTCTTGTAGCACCACTTCAGCACAAGGCTGCCAGAAGGAGGTTTCCCTCAGCCTTCTCCAGGCTGCACACCCCCAGCTCTCTCAGCCTTCCTCACAGGAGAGGTGCTCCAACCCTGTGATCATCTTGGTGGTCTCTGGACTCCCTCCAACAGCTCCATGTCCTTCCTGTGCTAGGGAAGCAGAGCTGGATGCAGTGTTCCAGGTGGGATCTCGGCAGAGCAGAGGGGAAGAATCCCTTCCCTCCCTCCCCTGCTGCTTTTTGCAGTCCCAGCAGAAAGCACACACCTCCCCTGTGTCTCACTGGGCTCCGAAACACGTAGGGGCACTTGGCAAATCTCATTTACACGTTTCTAGATGGCATCTCAAAGTAGCTAACTGGCTCTCTCCTCTCCCTCTGGACCAGGGCTGGTCAGAGAACTGCAGCCTCTCCAAGAGGGAAACCCAAAGAAGGGGTACCCCAAAGGAAAAGGAAACGACAGACAACTCCTGAGCACCCCCTTCTTGCTCATTCACTGCAACAGAGCTCATCTTGTGAAACTGAAACAGCACATTCTTTTCTGCCACACTTAAAGCCAGTCATCTGAAGAGACAGGAGTCATTACATTTCCTTCTTTGAACTTCAGAAACCACCACTAAATTCAATCCCTCATTTAAATACTGCTTCCCCTGTAGTGAGGCTCTTGCAACAGACACGTAAGGTATTACCCATAATAGGTGAAATAGTGCACATAAAAATGCTGTTACCTAACTCACCGTAGTAAATTCATACTTTAAAAGGAAAGCTTATAAGCACTATCATATTTAAGCAATAAGACATAAGAGGGTGTGCATATGCTGTAATAATGACACACCTTAATAATATAAGAAGTATGTCAACTATTATCCCTTACTACACACCCTAAAATGCTTCAGCATAGATTCCATCTATGTATTTAACAAAAGAAATTAGGATACTTAGAAAAGATGTTTATTTAGTGGCTGATAAGCTCAAAATGTTTCATTTAAAAAAACCCAGCCAACACATAAAACATGCCACCAAATAGTCCTTTTCAGGTAACTCCAACCATTTCTTTTCATTATCAAACTACAAATACAGACTGTTAAAGAATACTTGCATCATTAAATGTATTCAGAATCTGCAAGAAGTAGTTAAAAAGGAAGGAGAGCCAATGAAAACCTCATTTTCTGTAATTCTGAAGTGTTCTTGAAATCTTAATGATGAATTTTGAAAGAAAGTTAATTAAGTTCTTTTTTTTTTTTTTTTTGTTAAACTGCTTCTGTCTTTCCATTTCAACAGCTAAAGAAATAATTCAATTAAAACATCCCCCCACTTAGGTTATCTCTGTTAATTCTCAGTCTGAACTCAGGGGCTGGAGTTAGGTGCCTTTAGCTGAACTCTTACACACAATACTTCTTACAGTCTAAAGCCAAAGTCAGCACAAAATCTGACATTTGATTACATTTTCCTTAATTATATAATTGTTCACCTTGGATCAAACTGAAACCTTTTGGAAAATGTATTACTGAACACTTCACTATCTACTTAGCCTTTGCCACACAAAATACAAATATAATTATGTTTGTAGCAGCCAAAATAAACTAAATTTAATACTGGTGTGCTTTCATTTTAAATCAAGCTAAAATATATTTAATTATTTATTAACTGCATATGATTCCACAGAAGTTATTACTGCAAAATGTTTTTCTCAGGCATAGCAACACAAATAGTTACCTTCTCCAGCTAAGGCACACTAGTACAAAAAACTGATATCAACAATCTTTCAAGCCTGATCAAACTTCACAAAGTTATTGCTATTTAATGCATTTCCATTCACTTCATCACTCTTTGGTTATATAAGTTTCCCAAATCATGGGAATTTTTCATAATTGTATTACCCAAACCCACAGAAAATTGCAGATATATATTCATTCCAATAGTCACAGTTTCCCAACTACACAGCTGGAAATGCTGCTAATCTTTTGGATGAAAGACATTCAGACATGAAATGACCAAAACACATCCTTTTAAGTAACAATATTGATGAAAGTGTAACAACAATCAAATCTTGAATTTCAAACTGGAAGACTTCAGCCATGCTTATACAAATTAATTCAGCCATAACCCAAAGCAGCAAGTGACATTTCAGAGTAATTTTTGTTCCTCAGTGCCAATCCAATAACTCTCTGTGGATGCTGAAAAGCTGTTCATGCAGAAGTGGCTGCTGTGAACACACACTGGTCATGGGAGCAAAATATTTAAATTGGGGGGAGGGGGAGAATGTACTCTCCACCCACTTTTTGAGAGTTCTTGCCAGTTCGTTTGCTTTTTGGGAGAAGCAGCTCAAATCCAATATACAAGACATGAACCAGATATGAAAATGGTCCAACAACAAATCTTCAAAATTGCAAATGCCAACAAGTCTCTACAAGTATATTACCAGGCCAGAATGCAGGAAAATCTTTGTGAAATAAGGTTTTCTGGTATGCAGTTATAGCAAATAATCATGAGGTGATGCAGAGAACTGGACAAATCTGGTATTCCAGGAATGTTAAAAACATCGAGGTCACGAATGCACGCTGTAACTTTAGTACTCACTTCTTATCCCACTATTTTGACATTAAATCTAATTCATTCTTCATTCTAAGCTTATAAGCCGTGATTTTAATGAACATCTCTCTTGTCCACTGCTAGAACACATGTCAAAAAGGAAACAATATAGTTAAAAAATGAAGTGAGGTTGATTCTGCATATGCCATGTACATAACAGGAGTATTGCTTGTTTTTAAAATACTACATCATACCACAGATTTGTCAGTAAACTAAAAAACAGAGCTTCTCTCTCAGATCAAAATTTTGAATTTATTTACATTTTTTTAGAATAATGCTCCCTGCACTCCTAGCTCACAGATAAGCATAAGAAAAAGCACCAAAATCATAAGTGCACTGGGCATTTTATTACTAAAAGAATATTTTGGTTGCTTATAATCCGATCCACACAAAGCAGTTACATAATCCAGCCCTGTCCTACCGGTCTGTTTCACACACACTGGAATGCATGTGTGCTGAACTGCCTTTACTTAGATAGACAGCTGAAAATAAGCTCTGAAAGACAGAGATCAGGGGAGAAGGAGGAAAGGGACATGAGCAGAAAGCCAAAGCCATTTCTTATATTAAATTCCCCACAATTTATGGCAGACTGACAACAGAAATACTAGCACCTCAGTAAAACAGCAGATCATTTTATTGAGAGGTGTGACTACATATTATAGATTATATTAAAATTGCTTTAGTCCTAATTTTATATATGTATTAGTTGCTTTTGTCCAAGTAACTTGGCAGAGATTCAAATCAGAAATATACTTTCAAAAAAAAGCAAAAAGACATTTTTGACTTGAGGATAACCAATACTGGTCAGTAACAGGGCATGATCTGCTTTTCTGATCTCCTTTTGTTGACATAAATAAAAGATCATTTCACATCCAAGTGAAGGAACCAGCCAGTAGAAAGGAAAGGTGAGCAAGCAGTTTGGGGATACTTTATCACAAAATCTGGACATCAAAGTTTCTTCAAAAGCATCAGTAGTACCTTAGAGCATCAGTAACCTTTATGTTAGAAACATAAATCCAAGAAGGGCAGGAGGGGGAGCAGGGGTTATTTGCTTTTTTCTAGGGAAACATGCTGAGAGCAGGTGATATTTTAAAGGATACAAACCTGCAAGACTTGTGATATCCAGTCAGGGAAGCTCGAGTTCCAAACACCATCCAAGAGAAGATTTGGGTGTCAGAGTTCCCCCTCTTTGCCCAGGTTCACTCCACAGCTCAGGTTTAATTAATTGCAGGCTGAGCAATAGCTACAAACTCTGCAAGGATCACCATACAAGCAGCATTAGCCACAAGTAAAGTCTGAAGTGCCTCCTGTCCAAATCTGCAAGCTGGAGCTTCATTGATCCACATTAGCAGCCAGTTGAAATGCCTCATTTATTACTCTATTTTTGATTTTTTTTCCCCTTTTTAGTTTATGCTGGTATCCATGACAGCTAAATAAAAGCACCTGTTCAAGAGATGCTTTGACAGTGTGTCCTTGAAAAACACAGCCACTGCAACCCAAGAGAGCCCACAGAGATCTCTCTTAGCAACATTTAATAAAGTTCTAACACTCCATGGATCAGCTGCACCATGAGCACTCATCTGAAAAATCCGCCACTTCTGAGGGTTTTGGCCTGCACTGGTTTAATTCTGACACGCACAGAGCAATGAGGACAGAAAAAAAGGGAAGGTTTGGCTAGGAGCAGTCCAGGTAAACTGCTGGCCAAACTACTGGTTCCACACTTGGAACTCATTACAAGAAGCCATGCCTGTGGCAGATCCCCACTCAGGAGAAGTTCAAAGCAAAAATTCTTCTTGGTGACTAGCCCTAAAATCAGCACTTACAAATAACATCTGACTATAGTTATATTTTTCTTCCTCTTAATACAAACTGTGTTTTGCATATAAAAGTACATTATTTCTTTACTTTACCTTATTATGACCAAACCCAAACTCCTGTTACAACAAATATATAGAAAATTATTACTTATTGATTTCTACTTAACATTAGATTTCTTCAGTGAAATTCTCATAGTCATTTACCAAATCCATACTGAAATTAGGATCAGAACCATACCAGAAAGTATAAAATACCATTTTATTACTAAAGAATAATACAGGAGGAAGAAGGCCATCTAAAGAACCTAGCCAACTTTTGTATCTTCTAACCTTGAAGTTCATTCATAAACTTCTTTTTCCACCCACAAATGCCAGGTTTTGTATAAAAGAAAACAATTGGTTACATGTTGCTGGGATACAGACAAGAGTCCAAAAAGGTTGTACAACAAAACTTGCAAATTTCAAAGTGGTTCTGCCAATTCCATGCAGTCACCCAAAACTCAGCACCACCATGCTGTATTGAAACAATATTTAGTGTTTGCTTTATAAACAAACAAAACATCATCTCAGCCTCAGGGTTCATAAAGTAAGCTCTGTTTGACACTTCAGTTAGTGGTGGTGCTGGAGGCCAACAGGCTACTTTTGGGGGGAGAAATCAAATAAATTGGTAAAGAGCCTCCAAGTCCTTTCCCAGGAATTTTGCATGGCACAGCCCCAGTCAGGCACTGAAGCACTGGAATCAGCTGCTTTCTGCACAGGTGCTGGGTCAGGTGCATGCCTGGAGCCACTCTGACCTTCCTGGAATCTGGAAATCAGAAATTGCACCAGCTGGGAACTGCAGAAAGCCTCTGCACTGATCCTTCTGCTTGGCTTCGAAGTGGATAATGCAACAACAAAATGAGCTGTGGCCCACAGAATGCACAGAATTGTGAATATCATCACAAGATTTGTTAATGTTCTTTTCTGTTCTTTGGTGAACACAACTAGGACACATCTTTTATAATTCATTATGAACAAAGCACTTACACTGTATAAAGGCTTCAAAAAAGTTTTCAAGTTTAAGAAGCCAAGCTTTGAAACCACTAAGATGATTTAAGCCAGCAGAAGAAACCTGCATCAAAACACAACAATTTATGTAGAGTACAATCTAAAAGGTCAGTCAAATTGGGTAGTTGGGGGACCATAATGATTTACAAGTACTACTGATTAGAATTCTTAGCAAGAAAAGTATCAGCTTTAACAAACCACTAACAAATTTGTTCAGAAAAAAGTAAAATACCCTTTATTTTCCATTAATCTGTTTTCTTGAACTATTGGAAAACATTCCAAAGTGATTTACAGTCATAGGAATCAACTTCACAGATAAATTATTTCTGGATTCCCAGAACACATTCGACGACCCAGTTCAAGTTTCACAATCTTGTCTCCAGCCCAATAGGCTGTGTTTGATTAGCTGCACATCATCTGCCTTTCTGCACAACCCCAGAGAGCATCTCTTTGTGACAACTGGATATATGGTTATAAATCCAACACACAACACTCCTGCTGGCTGGCCTTCTCCAAAACCACACCAATTCTCAGCTCCCTGCACAAACACACAGAAAAACCAAACCAACCAAACAAAAAACCCCAGAAACGTCAGTCCAAAAATTGTCTCAATTATAGGACTTCAAGAGTAAAAGAAGTTCCAGCTTCTTACAGAAAGCTGGCAGATAATCTGTAATAAGGAGCTGAAACAAAACATAGGATTTTAAACAACAAACTGGAAAGTGGTTCTGAGGTAATTCAATGGTTTTCAGGATTGTTACATTTGTCCAATTCTCTCTCTTCCTGTCTGGCAGTTACAGGAAGATGGTCCGGTGGTGACAAAGTTTGCTGTACTTAACAGTGAGGGCAAACACCTGACAATCCCCTCCAGGGATCAGGTCTCATCTCCCATGGTAACCCACAATATTTCTTCATTCATCTCCATTCTGATGTCCCAGCCTGCTCCCTTGGCATGGCTCTTTCTGCAGAGAAGCAAATGAGAAGGCACACACGAGAGCCAGGGTCTTTGCTTTTCAGATTAACAGATTTAAGAACAACTCCAGGAGATCATCCAAAGAATTCCCCTTTCCATGTCATACTGCTAGCCTCACACATGTCATACTCCATCAGAAACAAATAAGACTGCTCAAAATTTTCATACTAAATAGCACAAGCTCCATCTATTTAAACATCTACTCCTGTTTACACCAGATCTCCTTTGCTAGAGGATCCATTTGCTCACCATATTCTCAGAGGACAAGGAGAACAGTTTATCCTCTTCATTTTTTTTATCTGAAGTTGTCTCAAGTCTAACCTCTGGCCATTTTAGAATAGTGCTTACCTTTATTCAAAAGTTAAACTTCTTTGATTCATGCTGAGCACAACTTTGTAATTTGTGGAGACAACAGATGGGGAAATGTGGACACTGTACACAACTAACTTAGAGAGGTACAGTCATCTGTACATGGCACGAGGAAAAACTGCAAACAGGAGTTTTGTACAGCAACAGAACTTCCATGGATTTCTGTTCATAGAGAATTATTCTGAAATAATCACTGATGATTAGTCCAAAGTGGAATAGGTCACTTAGCATCAGAGGAGGATCTTTAGCCTAAGGACATGCTCAGCTTTTAAAGAACATGTGTCACTCCACAGTCACGTGCTGCATTCATCCAAGTTAACTTTCAAGCATAAACTAACACTTTTTAAAAACACAAAGCACATCGGTAACCAGGCTAATCATAAAGTTGAAAATAATTTAAACCATCATTTTTCCTCATAATTTTCACTCTCACATACAAAACAATAGGATTTCTGCTCTTCAGTTTTGGTTTCTGGAGATACAGCCCATTTTCATATCATGTGTTTGAGATGTATTTTTAGCCAAGAGTTTTTCAAGAGCTTAAAGAAAACCCAAGGAAAACCAAAATTTAGATATTATATTTCTATAATAATAATATAATTATATAAATAGAATTATAATATATTCATATAATAAATTGTATTATTAAATACTTGTATATAAATATTCAATATTTAAAATTCAGAAGCTTCAGGAAAAGCAGGGTCTCCCAGGAGACTTACTGTAAGTTATAATGTGTAAATACCGAGACACTCTGAGAACTGCTGAACTGGGGGTCTCAGAATCTCCTCCACAGACTGTTACACAAAAACCCCAAAGCAGAGGCTCTGAGAGAAGTCCACATTGCAATCTTTCCTCTAATTTTTAAACAAGATGAGAAAAACGTATGGAGAGGTAAGAAAGATGCTGAATCACACACAAAGCTTGGGTGGACAAGACCATCTCATACAATCAAGGATAATCTGTGGAGATTACAAATGAACAACAAAGAAAACAAACACAAATCATTCTGTGAGTCTAAAAAGATCTGCACTTCTTAAGCAAGCTTGTAAAAATGGCTTTCTCCTCCAGAAGATCTGAATTTAACTTAAAATGGAAGTGTGTGGATCTTAAAACACTGATAGATGCAAAAATGGTTACACTTCAATATACTCCATTGAAAGATTAGAGAGTTGAAAAAGAGCTGAAATTCCAAACAGGTGTCCCTTCAATATTTTACCATTTCTACCAAAGCTGTTGACTGTAGAGTGCTCTGATGTGGTTATTTTTCCAACTCAAAACTAAGAGTGGATAAAGCATGTTAATTGAACCCTTTGACAGCACCTAGTCAAGTGAGACAAAGTTATGGCACACAAGGACTACTTGCAAGACCTTAGGTACAAATATCAAATTATTTTATCGCATTATTCTACAAAATGCAGAAGCTAACATCCATTCAGTAAGACCAGATTCTAAAAGCAGAATGTAGCTGTTTTACAGCACAGCAGAAATGTAACTATAAAACACATCACATTAAGGGCATTCTGAGTTGTCTAGTGGAGGCCAATAGGTCCAAAGAATATAAGCTGAGTCCACAAACACTGACAAAAATTAAAAAAAAAAAAAAAAAACAAAAAAACCCTACTTTTGCTATCATCTGTTTCCTACTAGGTGCTGAAAGCACCTGCTCTGTAATATGAGCATAAAAACAACACAACACATTTCTGAGTGCTACGCTGAGCTCTGCTGTGCAGTTGTTCACTGAAGAACTACATATGTAATGATTCTTGAGAGGTAAAAAAAGTTTGAGGGGAAAGAAGACCAAAAAATCCCCCACCAAACAAAAATCTCTGCAGCTGAGCAGGTGCACTGAAAGTTAAATGGATGTGGTAGACAACTCCTTATTCAGGTCCTTAAAAGCATTAATGTTTGAGAAAAATTGGCTTACAGATCAGCTAGCTAAGACTGAAGCATTTAAAGATTAACTCCTTTAAAACTTTAATCACTTCAGGCCTTAACTGTCTAATCTGCAACCCTAGTTGTCTTATGTCTTATTTAAAATAAGTAGTGAAATGTTCAAGCATCAGATTTTTTTTTCCAGAAAAGATGCCTTATACCAAGGTGGCAAAACAAAACTAATACTGAGAGATCAGCACTTGAATTTTAAAAGTATTGCTTTTGACTGAATGTGTAATGATTTCCAGAGACTCTGCAGTGGAAATTTTCAGAAGTTTAGGAGTTCTGAAAAACTTTTCCACTTTAAAATCTGGCCTTCTTTTAAATGTCTTCAGTAGAGTGCAACTTTGAAGACAAATGAGCTGGGTTTTGGTGGGTGTTTTTTTTTTGTTGTTGTTGTTTTTTTTTTGATAATTTTTTTTTTTTTGATAATTTTTTTTCTTCCTATTCCAACTGTAAAACTCCAACAGAAGTAAATACCATTTAAGATCTCAGAGGTAGAGCTGTAACTCATAAATTATGCATGTAAAAATGAAGTGGAAATTTGTACAAGACCAACTAGCTCAGTCAGAATACAAATATACTTTGAAAATACCATTTCTTCCTCTCATTTTACAAAACTCATGGGTTTTTGTATCTCAGGTTAGTTGGAATTTCAAAGTTGAATCCAGTTTTTCATAAAAGACATATTCCACATCCATGCGAGTTCATGTCTGAAGCAAAAGAAGGGTGCAGAAATGCTGAGCTCCACAGCAAGGGCTGTACACTAAGGAGGAATAAACTGATTCCAACAACTCCAACTCCTCCTTTTGAAGGAAGCAGGGAAACCTCCAGATCCCAGGGAACATGCAGCCTTTCTTTCTCTCTTAGTCTCATAACTTGTGTAAGTGGTCTCCAAATGGTTGTATTAAACAGTACTTTTTACCAATTAAAAAATAAATCTTACAATTTAAGTTATTATTTGGATAGGTGATTATCTTGTCTAGAAATACATGTTAATTTCTATACTTGAGCACACTTGAAATTCAAATTACTGAATCATGACACTACTGCTAACACCAGCACCAGTTACAATGGGAAATTTCCTTCCCTGCCACTCACAAACTGCAGAAACACATCATATCCAGTTCAAACTCAAGACAATGTAACTGTTCCTAGGTATGACTTCCCCTGGCCTCATTAAGAGCAGCCTCCCAACACTGAGTAATGCAGATAAATTAGTTTAGCTAATTTAGCCCTGGGACAAAAATGACTTTACAGTGTAACATTACATAGCAAAGCTTCCTCTGATGTGTAACTAATTATGATGTCTAGAAAGTTACACAGTGAAATTAAAACTGCATTAGAAATAAGAAAAATATGCAGAAATCTACAGCTAACTCATTCAACCAACACAACTCTCCAGCATTCTTTCTACAAGCAAGATCAAGAAGTTTGATTGCCCTAACCTTACACTGCTCTGTATGTCTCACCTGACTTTACAGGATTATTTTTACACTTAAGCTGCATCTGAAAAAA
The DNA here is from genome assembly GCF_017590055.1 of Onychostruthus taczanowskii. Taxonomy (NCBI): domain Eukaryota; kingdom Metazoa; phylum Chordata; class Aves; order Passeriformes; family Passeridae; genus Onychostruthus; species Onychostruthus taczanowskii. The sequence goes on from NW_024502458.1 coordinate 6,042,971, forward strand.
CTTCTCAGAAACAGACTATGGAGAAGGATACCTAAAAACTATAATTTAAAATACCATGGGGAGGGCAGCTGTCAGATTAGGATGTTCTAACTGCATTCTTTCAAAAACCAATGACTGAAATGCTTTTCTGTGTTGCCATCTTGTTGCAAAGCTTTCGTACCTTCTTGGTGACTTCTCATGGGCAGCTCCTCACAGCACTGACTCCTTCTCCTCCTCCTCCTCAGGACAGCCAACAAACTCCATCTTACCTCTCGACCAGCCAACCTGCTCTTTTACAATGCCCCTCCTAATTGGATCCAGGTGTGGCCTATTAAGGGCAGGCTTGTTCTTAATTCTTGGTAATTAGCACAGCTGTAACTCCTTAGGGGTGAGATTACCTTCACCACTATCTCTATTTTCCTACATTCTATCTATCCACATTTCTGAGCCAAATATTTTATTAACTTTAAGAATGAGCAAAAATTTCTCTTTACCCCTCAAAGACAGCTTACTTCCATGGAACTGAAAGAAACTCACTCTGACTTGCATTTGTCAATAAAATACACATAGGCTACTATTTGTCAGTAAAATGAAGATGCTCAGATTCTGAACTGAAATTGTTCCTTAAATTTCTCTTGAATAGCCCACAAAAGGTTCTAACAAGTGGGAGAAGTGCATTTTATTGCTTCTGAAGTAACACTCAATATATATGATATATAACATTAAGAAATATCATATCTTATTCACGGTTACATTGCACAATTTAACAAATGATAAAAAAGTCTTCAGGCCCTTAGCAGCTACTGTAATTATCAATAACCCATTGCAAAAGACTTTAGGTATGTTTCACAGCAATTCGCAGGTGGCTTATCAAAGTTTCTGCGTTCAGTTACAAACAGAACAAAGTTTAGAGCTGTGAAGTCTTTAGTGAAATAGCAAATGCAAAAAGATTAAGAAAAATCTCTTTAGGTAATTTCAGGGGATGCAGACAAGTAAGAGGAGTAAGAAAACCCTGACAACACCTCCTGCCAGTATCATTCTCTCAGCAGAGACTCATGGCTTTCCTCACCACTGACAACCACAAGACACACAATTCATCAAACAAGACAAATTAAAGTACTTGACTTGAATAACATTGAATAGAGTATATTTCTGTTGAATTCTGGACAATGTGTTTACTCCCAGCTCATGTATTTGTTTATGCCCAGAAGACAGCTACGATGCTGCTCACATAAAAACAGACACAGTTTGAGTAACACACCAAATACAACACCCTTCAGTGATGTTCAGACTGCAATTATGCTTTATAATGACCCAATTCTCTGTATTTTTGTCAAACTACCAAAATTACAAAATACAGTCAAAGTGAAAGGTGAAATTGGGTCATCATTCCTAGGGAAGATGTTCTCAAAATGATCCCTTTTGACTCAGTCAAGGGCAGGTCCAGTAGGCCCAGTTTGTCCCATGGGTGCCTGTTTATCAAAACTGGGCTCAAAAGAAACTGTTAAATATAATTCAATGTGATTTTCTTATTTAACTTTAAAATCACCCACACATCTCCACTCTTTACATTGCCTTAATTATGTCTCAGAAATCTGACCACATTTATTCAAGCCCACAAGGACGTGGGGCCTGGAGGGCTGGCAAAGAGGAGAGCCCTCTAAAAAACTCTCAGAGGATTTTCATCTATCAGTTTTTGGCTAAAGCTTGGATTAATGGCATCTCTACAAGCTGCTTAGAGCACAAGGGTTCCCAGAAGGTATTTTCCATCTTAAAGCACTAAAGCCTGAGGGGTGGGGGTGTGCATAGGCCTTTTCCACTGTTTCCCCCTTTTCTTGTTTCATAAAATGCCATTAACAACATGAATAGGACATAACTAATAGACAATTTAGGGACAGTGGAGTTCCCACTGCTGGAGGTTTTTGAGGTGAGACTGGACAGGGTGGAAGGTGGTAGGACAATCTCAGCTATGTCTCCTTTCCCATGAAAGACCAAAGAACTTTTCCAAGTCCTTTCCAATCTGGACTGTTCTGTGATCTGTGGATCTATCACCCACTACATGTCAATACAAATACCCGATTCAACCTATCTTACTGGGAAAAAAAAAACACCTTTGAAAAAATGTCACAAATGTCTAAATTCTCAGGCAAAGAATTCATAAAAGAGCTGAGAGGGGTGGGGAGAAGTCAGTGGCACACTGAGATCATCACCAATAATCAGCTGAAGGTTTTCACAGCAGGAGAACCACCTTTGACAGAAGATAAGATTCGAACAGCAAATATCCCTTCAATCCTATCATTAAGCACAAAAAGCCTTGGCCTTTTTCTTTCATGAGAACACAGTGAAGAGAGCTTGACACATTTTTCAGATACAAACCACGGCTTTTTTTCCATTTAACAGAAACCATACAATTTCAAACAGATCTTTCAAAGAAGAGGAAGTACATTTAAGAAGATATTAGCTCAAACTTATCACAGAACTAAGTGCTATTAATAAATGTCTCTCTTCAGTCTCATATACATTTGTCAACTATTCTGTTCTTACCTTTTTCCCCATCTCTTTTTCCTTAAGGTTTGCCTAAGGAAATACATATTTAATATCATTTGCCCTTACTGATATTACATCTGCCCTTAAGGTGACAAACAGAACATGTAACACAGCTTTTCTTCTTTTCTTTCCATGAATTAATGCTGATTTTTGTTAGACTCATCTAAAACCTTGAAAAAACTTCCTGCCAACATCTGACTTTCATAAGTGATTTACTTTAGTACTTGATCTTTGCAGTATCTCTAACTCCTCAATCTTCATTAACTAAAATTTTATTTACCACACTTGGAAAGCAGATCAAAACTTGACTGATTTTGCCAACTGGCTGAATCAATGTCCTTAAATTGTCAGATTTTGTTTTATTTGGAAAGTTTAATATCTTAATGGCTTTGCCTAATGAGTCATTTGAGAATTGATACAAGAAATAGTTTTGTCTCATTTTAAAAAAAAAAAATCTTCCTTGAGAAAGGTGTTTCTTGCAGTGCTAAAATCCTACAATTGAACTTAAATGGGGGATAGCACCTGGGCACAGATTAAGAGTCACTGCTTCAAGAGAAAGTGTGCCTATTTCTTTTATTTATTTATTTTTCACATCTTCACGGGTAGTCACACCCATTGCTTTCTCTGAACGAGGTCAGGAAGATCTGTGGGCCACAGCAAATCTCACCATGACTCAGCCTCTGGGGCTGTTTGAGGCAAGAGGAACCCTCCTGGCTGAACCTTGGAGCTTCCCCATTTCAGCAGAGCTCGGCATTGCCAAACCTGGCGTTATGCAAGTGCCCCGAAAGGCTGCAATTCTCCATCAAGGGGGGAGAAATCCTGCTCACCCCAAAGACCAGGGCATGGCAAGCCCTGAAAGCCCAGGCTGGAGCTCTCTGTGAAGAAATGAAAGCCCAGAGGAGGAGAAAACGAGCGCGTACGCCAGCCCAGGGAGCGAACGCACCTCTCGGGAGGGAGCGGCCAGCCCCAGTCCCCTTCGCTGTCCTTCCACAGCACGTGGCAGTAGCACTGCAAGGAGCTGGACACTGCCTGAAAGGTGTTAGATTGGGAAAAGCCTGCTCTGTTGGCTGTATCTGTGCAATGAACTCAGCGGAAGAGTCGCTGTCTTTGTCCTCCGCAGCTGATTGTGCCCCACAGCAAGGACTCCTATTGCGACATCTCCCAGAGCCCATCTCCTCCTGTAGCTCATCCTGTCCCAGAGGTTGCTCAGTTCACAGCAGTAAAAGTTTCACTCTGACTTCTCAGAAGCCTCATTTCAGAATATGACCACAGTCCTTCGTTTCTCTTCAGGATTTTTAGAGACAAGATGTTGAATCCCTGATCCAGAGGGGGGAAGAGACATCTTTTCATTGCATCCCACAAGCAGAGATCAAGGAAGGGAAAGAAGCAGCACCTTTGGAATTCTCTATTTAAAACAGCTCCCTGCACACCAGCCTTGTTGACCATTTTAATAAATCCAGTTTATTGGAATATTATATTAATTTGTTTTAAATCTACATTATACAAATATGCATTTGTAATTATTTGAACATGACAATGAGAAGTCATCAGCCATCTGAAGGCTGCTCAAAAAAACACAGGAGCACAAACAAATTTTAAACACACTGTTTATAAATTTGCAGCAGACTATTTTCTATATTCTAGGAATATTTACTTCGCTGTGCATACCAGAAAAAATTATCTTCTGTTAGCAAAATTATTGTTCTTAAACCTATTATCTATCCCCTGTGCTCACTAATTTCTACCCATGCCCTGTTGGGTTAAATAATACAGATCATCTCACGAAGGCAGATGTATCTTCCGTCTGCACGTGAAAGAATTGCTAATAATTGCAAAATATCATGCAAACTTACCAACTCTATTCCCTGTGGAAAAGGAGTGTCTTCCCAGTCCTTCTGGGGAAATCTTTGTATTATTTTCCCCAAACCTTCTGTTGGTCCTGCTGAAAGATAAAATTCAATTACTTAAAGGCAAACTGGTGGAAGTGAAATCACCGTACATTTGAGAATATTTTCAAAATATACCCAATATTAGCAAGTTTTTCACTACAAGAGGCAGAACACACTCCTCAAACGTGTCTTGCAAGTCATATAATAAATACAATCTTAACATTTTCCAGCAGTAACACCAGGAATCACTACATGAAATGAAGCTACGAGCTGCACCCAGCCTCTGCCTCTCATGCACGTTTTCAAAGTGACAGATGACATTGATAATTTTGGTGTCTCTACAAAGAGAGACGTCTCTCTATAAAGCATTGAGTTTAATATAATGGATAATGTGATATTTAAAAAATAAAGCAATAGTTTCTCAAGAAGCAGTCTTCCAAAAGAAGCCTACAGATTGAAATAAATCTGCAGATTAGAACTCCACATGATTAATCCAGGACAGAGTAGCTCTTTGCCAGTATTTCTCACTGATTTCCTTGGACAAGTCAGCAGTGGTTTTCCACACAGAAAGATGTGAAGAAAAGCTGGTAATTTCTGGTAACTCTTCTGATGCAACTGTCCTCTTTTTTAACATGTTCCTTTTTTTGGAAGCAACAACGCTATAGATAAATTTTGGAAACACCACAAATACCCCACAATTGTAGCGCTGTGTCATCCTGAATGGAACAGGAATGCACGTACAAACAGGAATTTTGTTCTCCACCTTCTGAAATCCTGGAAAAAACCTTTCCCTGATATCCAGCCTAACCTCCCCAACTCAGCTTGAGGCCATTCCATCAGGTCCTGGTCACCAAAGAGATCAGTGCCTGCCCCTCCTCCTCTCCTCATGAAGAAGCTGAAATTCAGTGGTCCCAGGTCCCTTTCATAAGGCTGCCCTCCAGGGTCTCATTCTTCAGTCTGTCCATAGATGAAGAGCAAAGCTGAAATTTGCAACCATTTAAAATAGCTTTTAATAGCTGACCCATCGTATCTAATTGAATCATCTTTTCTCTAAAGTTGCATCCAAAAAATTTGAGATTAAGCATTAGAATTGTTTAACATTTTCTTGTCAAAGAAAATATTCTCACAGATCATCTTCTCAAAGCTGCACTCTGATAATACGAAGCAGTCCAACTCATGCATTAGTAGTAGCAGTCCATATGTGTTGCCTCCTCTGCAGACACCCAGGCAGCAGCAATGAATACATTACTGTCCTGGCTTTACCATGAAAAACTATTTTCAGTCTGACACAACTCAAGTCTGCTAGCATAAATCTGTGTTACAGTGAAAAAAATAGACTTCCTCATAGCTTCCTGCTAATTTACAGTTTGAGTTTGCTGTTGTCTTAAAACCCACAAGACAGCTTACAAGACATTTGGGCAGAACCAATCTGATGAGTTAGTAGGAAGAATTTTCTCCAGTTTGTGCATATTTACACTTAACGTTCTGTGACTGTCTCTTGGGAATAATCTCAGAACAGATGTTCTTGGTACAATGGCCATACAAACTCCCAAAAGCCATCTCACCCCCAAGGTAGCACAGAGTGTGACTGCCAAGGGCAGCCTGCTGACACACTGCAATCACACTGGGTTAGCTGGGAGCTCTGTGCATCAGGTCAGCAAGTAAAAGCCAAAGGAAATATCACGTTATAGAAGAGTGCAGAGATGGTCAAAGGCAGAGCCAGGATGTACCAGAAGCCAAGGAACAAATACAGACATGGCTCCAGCTGCAGTTTCTGTAAGGGAAAGGAGCTCTCTGTTAGACTGAATAACTCAACAGGGTCACCAGGCTCTGATCCACTGTTAAGTGCTCCCCTCATGTACTCCATCAAGGCACTTCCACTCCTTTAAGCAGAGCACTGGTGACTGTGGAGAAGGTGACTGCACAAAGGGGCTGTCCCTTCATTGACTCAGTGTCAGAACTTCCCCCTTATTGAGTTCAAGTCTCAAATTACCACATTATCTGCTTATCCTAAGTCGTATCTCTGCCAAATCTCTTCCTCCTCCAGTTGTTCTAGGGCTGGCAGGTGGCACAAAAAAGAGACATCAAACAAATGCACCCAAGGCAGGGGTGAGCACAAACACCCTCCGGGCAGAGCTCAGCCTGCAAGAAAGGGCAGAAGGACCGAGCTGAACAGAGGTATCCAGACTTCTGGAAAGGGAAGATCAAAGAGTTGCAGCAGCACACAGTCCCTGCTATGTGTATGCTCCCTAAGTTTCCTTGTGGGAACACAGGTGACTTTTTTAAACTCTGAATTCAGTTTACAAAAAACTGAGACCTCTGACACTACCAACTACAATTATAAATAATGACATCCAGGAAAGCAGCTAAAAATTTCTTCTATTTCATCATGTTTTGAAGCTATCAATCCTTCCAGTTCTCTTTTTACTTGACTGCCACAAAGACTCTCCCTACATTACAGTATAGGAAGCTCTTAATTCAGAATTGAGAGGTGTTCACTTTCTTTTAAAAGTTTTTAGTATTCTCTCCTTTATGTCAAAAGCTTACCAAGTTTTTAGGTTGCTTTCCTTAGTAGGCCACTACTGCTGGCCACCAGTGTTAGAGTTAACTGCATCTAATTCCATTTTGCTTTCAAGAAGGATTCTAAACCTCCACAGGAACTTCCCTGAAGAAAATTATGTTCTGCTGAGCATTTTCTGAAAGCCACACAAACTTCTTATGCTGCCTGAACTTGTACTGCAGGTCACCTCTGGGATCAGAGAGAAACCACTCCCCACAGCCCACGATGTGCTCCAAGAGGTGCAGCACCACGTCCCCAGACCCAGCCTGTCTCCACTGGTGGGAAAACACCTGGAAACCAAAAATGCTTTCTGTCTACCTCTAGTTCAGCCCCAACTGATTTGGTATCCCAGTCCTCAAAAAATTGAGAAAAGGATCCTGTTCAGAACAGCTCACAAACATTCCAGGTGTTTAACAGTCAAACTCAAGGCCAACAGCAGCAAAGCTGAATCTTCAGGAAATCATCTACTTAAATACAGAAAAAGACTAAAATTCTCCAAAAGTTCATGGAACAGTACATGAAGGATCTATCACAGAAATGCAACATTTTAAAGGGGATAAAAGGGGAAGTGAATAGTTCTGTGTTCAAGATATGAGCATTAGAAAAGTATTCACACCAATCAGATAAGAGTAAAAAATAAAAACAAAACACCAAGAGAAAGAGCACTGTTAATCCTTCAACAGAAAAGTCCTGTGATACAGATTTACAAATCTACTTATAATGCATAAAATTTAACTATTTCACATGATTTCTTAAGTTAAATACAATACAGATAGGTAGGAAACACTCTTTCCATCCCACTAAAATTTGGTTTGGCTTGGGGGGGGGATTGTTGGGTTCACTTTTTTAAATGAATCTACACTCCTTCAAAATTAGGGCAATTCTTCATGATCTCAGAGTTTTCTATGGTTGCAACCACAAGGCAGAATTCATTGTAATTTGATAAATTTTGAAAATAAATACAATTATTCCTTTCAATTACAAAAGTTACTGAACTGCAAGTTGCCTTCTTTGGGAAAAGTTTAGACCCAGAGCACTTGCAAGGATCTCCTGTGCAAGGGAAGGCCCAGCAGTTGCACTTCCTTCAATAACAAACCCAATCCAGTACCATATGCTCACCACATTTTCCCAATACTTTATACTGCAATTACTGTTGATTCTCTGTTGACATTTTTCAATCCAACCAGCAAAATAAGAGCAGAATTACAGTAAGTCCCTAAATCCCATGGTTTGGGGTGAGGGGGTGTGGACACTATATGCCTTCAGCTGACTTTTATTAAATCATCCAACTTTCAGCAGAGCAGTTGTGTCTGAAGATAACAGATTATTCAAGAGGTGGCTGCAACTCAACACCCAAGTGAATTTGCATTCTTGACTGCTTTAGCACAACAGGAAGAAACAGAAAAATATCAGGTCATGGGATTTCAACAACTATCATTTGTTTCAGTATATGCTACTGATAACTACTGACAACTTGGCAAAAATATTGAAGCCACATGAGGAAAGAAAATTATAAAGGTGATTCAGATTTTCCCATTAATAGCTTCACATTTTGACCACATTCCCTTCACTCTGTATCCAGTTTTCTTTCAAGCCCCTTTTATTAATTCTTAACACTCAAAGGACATCCCCTCAGTATCCTGATGAAATTCCTGTTAACTGAAGATAATTAAACGAATGTGAAACCACATTAAAAACATGCACACAGTGAACAGCAGCAGCCTCCTCAGTTTGTGCCTGATAGTATCTGCTCTACAGACCTACCAAGGTTTCAGAGGTTTTAAGAACATTGGAAGAATTTCTTCATGGAAGGGGTGGTTAGATACTGGAATGGGCTGCCCAGGGAGGTGGTGGGGCCACCATTCCTGGAGGAGCTCAGGGAATGACTGGATGTGGCCCTCAGTGCCATGGTCTGCTTGGCACCATGGTGTTGGGTCAGAGGTTGGACTCAATCATCTCAAAGGTCTTTTCCAACCTGTGATTCTGTGAACTGATTAACTCATTAACACTCATTAACACTGACACCTTGTTTTTCAACTGGAAAACAATTTCATTGCAGTGTCAATGGCTTCAGAGAACTACAGCCACCAGGAAGAGCCTCTGTATCAGCAATGAAATAATGTCTGTCTTTTGGTGTCCTTTCAAATAATGTGCAAGCTGCCCAAAACCATGGGTGGAAAAACCACTATCACCAAAACCATCATCAGCACATGGCCAGCACTGCTCATTGAATTCAGACTGGTCAGACAGAAGCTTTTGGAGGTTTTTTTAAACCACTTCAACTCAGATACACTCCAGACATCACTCAGACAATCTACTTAATGCAGTATTTGTGTGTGTGAGCAGAGCACAACTGCACATTAACAACATGGTCCATGTAAAACAGGAATTGCTCTCATTATTAATTATATATACAAAATATGCCTGGCAGTGACAAGAGACATATTTCCACAAAACCACTGCCATTATTATTATTGTTATTAAACACTCACATTGTTATATTAATAGTCATTCCTACAAAAACAAAACTATTCCTGTATTTCAACTGAATTGCAATTTTTTTCTTCCATTTTGTTGTAAAGTTTTGTTACATAAAGTGAAGCACAAAAGTGAAAACATTGCAGCCATTTTTCAAAACTGTAATTTGGCACCTACAGCAATGAATTGCATTTTCATTTTCACTAAAGGTTAAAATGATCAAGTTAAAATAATCACTATCATCCTTATCCAAGAGTTATGCTACCTTTAACAAGGCTTAACTCCTTAATCCATTAAGAATCACAACTGGCCAAATAAACCACAAAATAAATTAGGCTTCAAATTTTAAGACATTACATTCTTGCCCATGTATAGCACATACACCAAGTGAATTGCCAAGACCAAAGCCCAAATTTCAGCCTGTAAGAATCCTGAACAAGCAGCCTATACTTTAAGCTACTAAGGAACAAGCAACTTTTCTTCCCAGCTAATTTCTTCTGATCTGCCCTCTTTCTCCTTCTCCTTTCCCCATCTTTTTCTTTAAACAATACAAACATGTAACACATTAAAATTCTGGCACAATTTGCTGGTTCCTGAACCCTAGTCCCCTAAACTCCCTTCTTATATAAATCTTTCCCCATGAAAGGTCACATGCCATCTCTTGCTCGCCCTTGAAATTCCAGAAGCAAGCTGTTCATGTAACTTACATTCCAAATTAATGAGGACTGTGATACACTCTGTCTTTTCACTCACAAATCCCTGATAAAAATGCATCTGAGCACTAAGCATTGTTAACATGCAAAGCTTTGAATGGAAGCACTTTGGTGATCTGTTAAAAAGGTGTAATTTTCAGGCCTGAAGAAGAAACACACAACAGATCACAAAGAACATCAGCGGTTATGCCACGGAAAATAGTTCAAAATGATCACTGTAGATGTAAAGGTGATGCAAAGGTAATTTAAAGGTGAGAAATAATTTCAAGTATTCAGAAATACAGCTTTACATGTTCAGAGTTAGGAACACACTGTCAGTGTGAACGATGCACAGGCAGGTGGCAGAGGACAGAACCTCTGATCCTCTTCAAAACAGGACCCAGTACTAAAGACATCACTAAGATCTGCTCTGAAGTAAAATTCTTTTTACAGCAAGGTTCTTAACTTGAACCTTGCAGGAGTTTTAAACTATTCAGGATTCTTGTCACCATTAGGTGTTTGGGAAATGCTTTTCATGGAAGCATGAAGACAACTCCTGTTCTGTCTTGGGAACAGAAATGGACCTGAAGCCTCCCTGTACCTTTATAAACATCACTACAGAAATCTGGATGCCAGAAGACAGAAAATACTACAGAAGATATCCCCATTTTAACTCAGTCCCTTACAGAAGTCAGTGCTGAAACAAAAGGGAACAAGAAGCCAAAGGAGAGCTAATGTTAAACACCTAGAAAGAAAAATGTTTCTTTGATAGGCCTAAAATACATTAAATTCTGAAAACATCTGTCCAACCCCCACCAGCACATCACAGGCCATGTGCATCTTAAAGTCAGAAGTAGCCTGGACATGGAAGTTTACATAAAGAGCATTTAATTCTGATTTATTCAAGAGAGTAAAGACTATTGCAGCCTGTGGCCACAAAAGGTCAGACAAAATGCTGGCACGTTTAGGAATGAAGACAGGCTTCCCACCAAGACCAAGGACACTCTTTGTACAACTGGCACAGCTCAGTCAGTTCATCTGAACCAGGTCAAAGAGATGCACACAACAACCCAACAATCCTGGGAATCTGAACAACAGCCATTCTGGAGGCTGGCAGTACCATCAAGGATACAGCCAATAATGGGATAAGGCAACCCTAAGGCCATTTTCTTTGTAAACAGGACAAATTTGTTGAACTTAACAGGGGAAAAAAAAAAAAGTAGCATTTCAGTCTTCCCCCAAACGTACTGGCATTGCAGTCAGGACTACCTGAAATACTTGGGATGGTCCAAAATCCTGAATTGTCTTGGTATTTGATTTTTGTACTTCTGTAATTTGGAGAGCACAAACAAAGGGATGTACAAGAAATAGGGTCAATCATTAACACCCAAATCATGGATTGGCACCTTATTTGCAGGATCATCCTCCCCACTATTGCAACATATATTCTTCTAGGCAGGCCAACATTTGCCTTGCTCCTGGCTATCAGAAATCACTTCTATGCTTTGTAAATAAAGGAGGAAATATATTCTAGCTTGTATTTTAATTAAGGTAAAGTGGGAATATGGCAAAACATGCCATATCTCACTCCACTAAATCAGTTGATGTTTCTGCTGAAGGGAGGTTAGGCACTGGTACTCTAAACTAGATCTTCTAGGGGAAATTCACATTTGGGGATGAACTCCATCCACTGAAGCTGTATCAGTGCCAACTGAAATGAAAACAGATAAATATCATAAAAAGCAGAAGAGGAAGGAAATGGAGAAAAGGGAAGCAGAATGAGGAGGAAGAAGAGGGAATGAATAGGGATGTTACCAACATCAGCACAGTTTGGAGGCCTATTGAGCTGCAGCAGTGTCCCTGTAATGCTGCTCAGCTGACAGAGCCCAGCAGCCCTGCCTGGGGCTGCACCAGGGCTTTGGTCAGCCAAGCCTCCCCCAGCAGACAGCCCTTCTGATGAAATATGCCAAACGCCACAAACCCAGAACTGTCCTTGGAAAACTGTCCTGCAAAGTGCTGCCTCGTGCTGAAAGTCACTTCTGAGAACAAACCTCGGTGACCAGTGGCAATGAACTCACTGGCACTTGGCAGAGTTCTGTAAAAAGTAACTGGACTTTGCTGCCGTTGCATCTCTCATCTTCAAGAGCCTGAGTGGGAACTTCTGCACAGGCACCAGCTGTCCTTTAAAAAGCTTTGCTGGCCTCCACCTATGGAAGTGCCAGCTGCTCCTGAAGAACCATTCTCATACCATCATCCCCCACCTTTCAGCAGGACTCCAACTCCCACAGTACTATGATACAATGAATGCTTGGCTGGAACAGCTGCACCTCAGGACCCTTCCTTCCAGCCACAAGTTTGGGATGTAACACACTCCTGGACAAACGCTGTATTTTTGCGAGGTGGATAGTAAAGTGCTTTTGCAAAAGCCTTAAAAAAATAACAGATAAGAAAACAACAATGAATGTTAAATAATTTTCAAATAACTCCCTACCCAACAGTTGGCATAATATTCAAGAAACTGTAAAAAAGCTTGGGCAGGTGGCAGGGAGAAAGTTTCCTGCCCATCAACAACTCCCCTTCTTGTCTGCAAACAAATCACTTTTGCCAGCTTCTGCATAGGAAGAGAAGATCAGACTTCAAATAAACACTCTATATTAAACAAACAGACTTTTGAACACACCAAATTGAAAAAGGCGTCCCAGCTGTCTCGGAGAAAATATTTGCTATTTATTTTCAAGGAAGGTAGAAAAATCAGGATACCAAAACCATACTCAGCTTTGTACTCTGAATCCATGTCTTAAATGTTTAAAAAAAAAATTCAGGCAGCTTCTCAGCTCTAACAAATTACATTTACTTGCACAGCTTTAAAAATAACCCTGTCCTATTTACTAAATATGACTACTGTTTTCAATAAGTTATCTTCCTTCTACAACCATGTTTTGGTATTATTTTAACTGATAAACCAAATGATTAAAAAAAAAGCTCCACTTTGAAATTTCCTGAACATAACAGTAAGATTCTAATTTTACCAAAACAATTTTACACTTTCAATATTGTTATTTCAACATTTTAATCAGCACCCATTTCAGCATAGAAAAATTTGTATACATCAGAAAAAACAGCCCGTGCAAATACTTTTTATACTTTTTTTTACTTTTTCTATGTTTTTTTTTTTTTTTAACCAAACATAGGTGGCAAGGTTAAAATCAGATTTCAGATATTTACACTTCAGAGATGTAAGTAGCTGTTACTGTAATCTGATTTTGTGGAGTATAAAAGAAAGTCATTCATACTCTAAAATTCAGCAAACAACTTCAGGAAAAGGCTTTCTACATTTTATCTTAAAGAAGTCTGTTCATGTGCTAAAACTTATTTTTCTAAATCACTTTATAGGACTATAATAGGTAAAGAAAACTATGTGCAACAGTTCTTCTGTATCAGTATTTATTTACAGGATTCCTGAATGTGAAGATTCAGGTCTAAATGCAACACTTAAAACATACACTAAAGATGTTGAAACGCTTGGTTTACTATTTAAGTACAGTCATGTTTTATCTTCCACTATGGTTTGGGTTTTTTTCCTATTAAGTAATTTTTTCTCCAAGGAGCAGAGCATACAGAGATAATCTGGGGCCATGGGGTGGGAATCCCACATTTATCATTTTACTGACTGTACACTATGTGTTCAGATACACAAAATAACTTCTGGAAGTGTCTAATCATGTTTGGTGCTAGCCAGAAAAAGTCATAATTAGATCTATGCAAGGCACAATACAGATTACAATATTAAACAAAATTCTGGCACATTCCACTGAATATGGAAATATGCTACTGTGCTCTATTGAAAATGTTAATAATATGGTTTAAGGGTTTTTTGAAATCCTCCTCACTCACACTTGTGTGAACACTGATAAACAAGAGATCCTTCTTATGACATTCTGGGGGAAAATGAGAGTCACATGACAAAGTGAAAAATTAAATTATGCTCAAAGTAATTTCATTTGAAGTGCCATCTACAGCACCATAAATTATTCATTTGGAAAACCCATATATCTGATCAGGAAATTAAAATGTGAATAAGCCCTTTCGGGGCCTACAAAATATAGCAAAGTTGCAGACTAAATCCTCCACAAAAAGCCTGAAGAAGCTTCCTAATATTGTGCTTCCATTTGCATTTTAAAAGTGCTCAATAACAATTTAAAGGTAGGGGGGGGTGTTAAAAAAGTCAAAAAACTAGGGGAAAAAAAACCAAACCTGGATGAAGGGAGGAAGAAAAAGTCACACCGTGAGCACCAAGCTACCGATGCCCAAATTCCTAAAGGTCTTGATCCCTCCCAAAACCTCAGTCTGGGGCTCTGATCAATTTTTCCTGTCCCTGTAGCACCTGCGCCGCAGCAGCCTGGTGTGCAGCTCCAGTGTTACTGCTCTGTAGGCTTTGAGTACTTGCACAGTTCTGCTGCTGGGTCTGCCTCCTTCCCAAAAACTCATCTCCTGACCCTGAGCTCTTCTGCTCCAACAGGATCTCTTCACCCTCCCTCAGCTGTTTTCCTAAGGAAATGAGGTTTCTGTAGCGCACACTGGGTCAGTCCACAGCTTCTCCCCATCCCTTCAGCTCTCAGCCACTAACACACCTACAATAAAGCAGGAATACAAACCATGAAATACATCACTCAGTTGCTGTTCAGTTCAACCCATCATCACACTTTCTCTTCTACTGCTTATTCTAAGATTAGAGTAAGGAAAAATTATTTTACAGAGACAGGGGCTTGAGTTCAACAAGTTCTTCCAAAACTGATGCATATGCTAACAGAAAAATATTATATTTGGTCTCTTTGGGAGAGGAAATTAGTAGTAGTTGGGAGTACAGAGTGGAATAAGCATACACCAAGTTTGGGGTTGGATCTTGTGTTGTAAAAGATGTGTAAACTCTTGGACAAAGACAGTTTTCTAGAGGCAAACAATGAGACTTCCCCTGAAGCTCACATTTGTATCCAGTAGTCTGAACAAGTGGTTGCATTTGAGGGAGAGGGTCACAGAGTTAAAATTCAATCAAAAAGTAAAGAGCTCTGAAATGAAATGTCTCATAAAAAATGATTGGAAAGATCATTCTGAAAGGAAAGACAAGGTCTTCATGCCTATTGTAGCTCAAAATAAAAAGTGGAAGGAATGACAAGCAAATGGGTTCTCAAAAAGCTATGTGAAATTACACACTTTCCCTGTTAACAAGCATGAAGTAGAACACAAATATTTTTTGCTTGAAAAATTATAACAGTTTGTATAACATCATTTAGACCCTTTCAGAAGAACTTCAAGTAAATACTGAGATTGGAAGAAAAATCTTATCCCTACCACATTCTACCTCTGAAAAAAGACAAAATTAGACTACCAGTGTGAACTATCACCTGAAAATTCTGCTGATGAGAAAAACTGTCACTGCACAAGACCAAATGTGTCTTCTCAAGCGTTGACTTGTTTCAAAGGCACCAGAGAGTCGGATCTATCTAATTAACAGGGAATGCAATGTTGCAAAAGAGTAAGCAAAGCACTTCCCAGAGCTGGCTGATATCTGCATTTCAACCTAGGGCTCACCAACAGACCCATGAGAAGTGAGCAGAGAGGACAGTTTTGAGAGACAAAAGGATGATTCTCTAAAGATTTTTCCATCCCACGAGGAAAAGCAAGCACAGCACCAGAAGACAGCTCTAGATATGCCAAGTTCACATATTTGCAACAGAAGCTCTGGACTCTATTTTTGAAGACTAATCTTTGCTACACAGCAGACATCTTTTTTCCTGTTTTAAACTGAACACACACAATTCCAAGCACAAACACAGAGGAGAGAACGGACTGAGAGCAGCCCTGAGGAGAGAGGACTTGGGAGTGCTGGTTGGTGGGAAGCTCAGCATGACCCAGCAATGGGCACTTGCAGCACAGAGAGCCAAAGTGTCCTGGGCTGCATTGAAAGGAGAGTGGACAGCAGGTGACAGGGGGTGAATCTGCTCCTCTCTTCTGCTCTCCTCAGATCCCAGATGGAACACAGCATCCAACCCTGCGGCTCTCAGCATAAGGACATGGACCTGTTGGGGTGAGTCCAGTGGCCACAAAGGTGCTCCAAGGGCTGGAACACCTCTCCTATGGAGACAGAGTTGGGGCTGGTCAGCCTGGAGAAAAGAAGGCTCCAGGGAGACCTTACAGCACCCTCCAGTACCCCAGGGGACTACAAGAGAGCTGGAGAGGGACCTTTCACAAGGGCATGTAGCGACAGGACAAGGGGGAATGGCCTTAAGCTGAAAGAGAGCAGGTTCAGATTAGGTATTAGGAAGAAATTCTTTTCTGTGAGGATGGTGAAAATAGGTTACCCAGGGAAGCTGTGGAGGCTCATTTCTGGAAGTGTTCAAGCCAGGCTGGATGGGACTTGGAGAAACCTGCTCTAGTGGAAGGTGTCCCTGTCTATGGTGGTGCTATGGGAAATAGACAACCTTTATGGTCTCTTCCTGTTCAAACCATTCCAGGATTCTATGATTCTTAAGGAGAGTCACAGAGAAAGAATGCAAGAAGGCACCGTTTTAAATCTAGAAAGTAACAGAAGCAAAAATGTAAGGTTCAGATTTAATATGCAGTGCTTCAGCACTCATAAGTAGGAAGGAACTGTAAGATAACATCCCTCAGCTTTCATTTTCCTCAGATTAGCATGACCTTACAAACTATAACAGGTGGGATCCTTTTAGTTAAACTGCACCAACACATGCACAAACAGATCCAACAGTGGTTACTGAATTTGTTTTTTGTTACAGGAACAGAATCATATCAGCTTCAGGTCCAAAACATTTTACTTCTGGTAACTTTATATAAAGGATCAGCATCTGTATGATCTACTACAGTTCCTATAAAACAAAGCTTCATGTCCAGATCTCACAATGACAGCTGCCATGTTGATTGGGGTGCTTCATTAGTGTGATGTAAAGTACCTATCCCACACCAACTGCAGATGCAGCCCTGAACCTCTGGGCAGAAAACTGGGTATGATCCAGCAGTGGCCACATCATGAGGTGTAAGAAAAAGTGTCCATAATAATAATAACAATAGGCTCCTCTGTCATAGGTGACTCACAGAGACAGAAGCTAATACCTAATCACTCCCACTTTTTTTTTTTTTTGCCTACTAAATACATCATTGTCTTGGACCATCACACTTAAAGAGACACTTTAATTTTCAAGTTTTTGACTACTAGTTTTTCTTCAACCTAACAGCTGCTCTCAAATGACATTTTCCTTGTGCCAGATGTCAGAACACAAAATTAATGTTTGAACTTATAAAATACTTTCCATCATAGTATCACAAAACTTCTAGCCAAAGACAGATGACCTGTCAAAATAGCGACATCCCCATTTTATTCTCAGTGAAAGATTAACTATTGAACACCAAAAATGACAGCACTACAGCTACTTACATCCAACTGCAATATCTCCACTAAGGGTGTAAGTCTGTGTGCCCACGCAGAGGAACTCTTACAAAAGCCATTTTTATTAATTAGTACTATACAGAAAACCATTCTTGCCATAAGCTGCTCTCAACTGTGGCCTATAACAGAGCTTCTTTAACACATAATTCTTTTTAGTTTTGTGGTTTTCTTACGTAGGCCACATACAGAAGATGCAGAAGAATTCAGTGATACGACAGGCACTACATGGTGATTCTCCAATAACATTCCTGGTTATACAGTAGTTTTGAAGAAAACATCAGCCAGGAACACTCTTACATGCCTCTGAATTCCTACCAGGATGTAAATTATATGAATCCTAATATGAATCATAGAAAGCCTCACAGTTCAGTTACCTGACACAGAATAAGGCAAACTATTGGGACTGAAACAGTCTTCTACACTCCACACATAATATCAGGAAACGGAGATGGAATAACTCTACAGGAAGTTCACTGATCAAGAACCAGAACCCAAGCAGTGTTCATACAGTGCTGAATGTCACCTGAGTCTGAGAACATTCTAAGATACAGTAAGAAATACATTCACCCAGTCTTGAAAAATAAGGCACATAAATACACATGAAAGACCACAAAGGTTTGCAAGGCCTTGAATTTTCTCTACTCTTTCACACTGAACAAAAAGAGCAGAAGGCCTAAATATCAACATTTTCTCACCTATACAAAAAGAAATGGATAACCAGTGCTATACACAGTCTTTCCTTGGGCTAGAAGGATTTTCAACAGTGGAACCAGAACATAAATATGGCCAGACACCCTGATGTAATTGGGAGCGTATCCAAGAACATTTGCCTGCAAACTCATTAAGGAGCAGAAGAGCCTCCAGTTGCTGTAGGAAGAAAAACAGATTGATACCTCACTTTCTACATTTTAATTAGAATCTGCTGCTCATGATTTAGGAACCAGACATCTCAAATTTAAACATGAGAGTTTGAAGCTTCACTTGGGTGCATTGCTGGCAAGTGAATTTCTATGTACCTATCCCAAACCCCAATTTTCATATTAAAAGAGAAATGATTGCATAATGTTACCTGTCAATCTGGAATTAGGCAGTGAGGTTGCCCACCCATTTCCAAGAGTGCACAGCCCCACAGCACTGATGCAAAATGTCTCTTCCAACCACGACCACAGACCTTGCACAACATCACTGAAAATGGGCTTCCAACTGTCACGAACATATCTGATGTCACTTTTTTGGAGGATTCAGGGAAGTTCAAGTGCTGAACAGTATTACTACAACAAATCTGAACAATGTTGACCCACTCACCAAAGGAATGCTTGCCAGAAGGACTCAGAATGATTCCAGATACTTCAAGTCATCTGGGGTAACATTTGGTGCAATGAGTCACGTAGGATAAATGGGTCATCTATTTTAGAAGGAGGACATTCTGATTTACCATAGTGGTTAGCTGAGTATGCAATCACAGAACCAAACTTACAGACTGCTATCAGTTTTACAGGAAATAGACCTCTCCCCACTCAGGAATCAAGAATACATCCAGTTACTCCACAACTTCCACTGGTACAGTGCTCAAGCTTTTGCACAACAGCAAACTTCACAGAGCAGTATCATCTAGCTCTCTTAACAACTCCTGAAGAAATGCCCTGGAGACAATTTGGAAGAAGCAGTAATTCTGTCTGGTTTCAGTGGGCAGGAAGTCAAAGAGGAACAGCTTGGTCACTTCAAGAAAGCAGTGTGAAATAATCTGACAGCCCAACTGCAATGAGGCAAAGGAACAAATGCCTTTGCTGAAATCAGCCTCGTGCTGCAAATGCTTCTGGGGGGGTTTAGCTGAGAAGAAGGATTAAAGCAAGTGTTCACTTCCTTAAGAAACAGGTATTCCCCACTTACTCCAGGAGCAGCGAAGTAACAAAATCTGGAGACTTTCAGGGACAGAATGTCCAGGGTATAGTTGCAGAGAAGTGAATTTCCCCCCAAGCAGCCTGAATGGTGCTGTCTTTCAGACAGGTGACTGCAGCAGTGCTGATAATAAACCAAACTTCGAGCTGCTTGCGCAGCATCAAGGCCTTCTTTGTTTCTCACAAAGCTTTTCCTCACTTCTGTCCTTTTGAGTCTCTCCCCAGTACTGCTGTAGAGGAGCAAGCAAGTGGCCAGGGTCAACCCACCGCAGAAGATTCAGCAGGTTTATTCAGATTTCCTTTGCAGACAACGACACCCAGGCTGCAGGCAGATAACAGAACTTGACCACAAAGCATGGCTCCACTTCCACACTGAGGGACTCCTCCTCAGTAGGATCCACTGCTCATTTAAGCAAGTTTCATCACTGCAGAACACCTTTCTCTAATACAAAATAATGGTTCTGACAGACACTGACCACTGGAAAGGTTCTGAGGTACTAATTCCATGGAAGTGGGGAGTTCTCGTTGCAAAAGTAAAGATAAACCTGCTTCAAGTAAATTTTTACTATTTTTCTCTGTGAAAGTGTATTGTACAAATGTGCACTGGCTGAATGCCTGGTCTGTAGCCACAGAAAAGGAACACAAGTCTTGTGGAGGCATATCTAGAACTCACAGGGAATGAGGACAACTGCTACTGTCACAATTCTGGCTTCTTAGTTCCATGTCCGTGCCACAAGCAGCCACATCCTCCAAGACATGAGAACAGAGCATTGTGAGCGTACATTAACTTTGTTTTTCTGGATTTTACTGAATAACCCAATGCTGAACAGTTGTCAAATTCATCATGTAGACAGGGAATATTCTCAATACTGGAGTTGTTAGGATAGCAGCACCCAAGGAGCTGGCTGACAAAAACCTGCCTGCCTCTAAAGACACTGCTAAAGGCTCTGACTTTAGGTGATGTCAACTTGAGACATCCATAGGTCTTTCAGTGCCCCTTCAAGGACAAAATCTTCCAAGGTAAAGATCGTACCCACTTTTGTTTTGATGAAAGATGAATGGTGGAGTACCTTGACCTTTCCATCTCTGTGGTAAGAGGGATCCAACACGTGGAGTACAAGATGGAGTCAGTTCTCAAGTCGCAAAAGAAGAATTTGGGAAGCCAGAACATCTTGGAAAAAGAACAAATACGGAACAACTTTCTGCCACTCTGAAAAGAAAACAACTCACAGCTATGGAACACTCCATCTCCCCAAGGAAGAGCCGTGCCAGATGCATTCCAGCTAATGTGTCCATGTGTTTTCTCGTTCTCCATGCATGGAGCATGAATGTTCCATCTACAGAGCTTGCACAGGGAAAATATTCTCCTCTCTCAAGTTTGCAAGTGTAAGCAGCATGTTGGAATTCATGTGAGCCGCATTCAAATACAGAACTACAAATTCTGTAGAACTTAAAATGAAAAATGTATTATTAAAAAAAAAATATTATTACTCAAAGTCTGAGGAAGCCCTCCTTCTAAACAAACTCTATAAAAAAAATTTATCAACTCTGCCCAAAAGGATTTTTACCCCTCTGGAACAAAGGACAAAGAGTTACAACCAGGGACAACTGTTCTGTACTGGTGTTCTCTGTTACCTTTTGTTCTTATTTTTGAACCCTACAAGAATTTCAATACTGAAACAGAACCAGATGTATCAGAGTAAGTCCTTTCCTTCTGGCATGCTCCAGCAATATCTGCCTTACATGACTAAACATGACTAAAGTTTAAATATTTAATTTGGGAGAGCTACCTATCTATCAGTGACAAGCCACAGCCGCTAGAGAGAACACTTTAGAAAAATTTTAAAAAAAAGGGGGGGATGAAAAAAGCTAGTCTAGGAAAGAAACCACAGCCAAGCCTCCACTCTGATGTCCCTAAATGAAAATTGCAACTGTTTCAAAGGAAAATCACTGGACAGGAGTTCAACTGTGGAAAAACTTATTATAAAACTCTTCCAGAAACAGGAATCACCTGTATATAAAGAGCACTGACTTAGGCTAGAATCATCTTAAACTCTAAACTGTTAATCCAAACATGCTGAAAAAAACCACAAGAGTGCTATAAATGATTAATGACTAGGAAAAGCAAGGATTGCTTCACTTTTGTATCTAACCCATATGCACATATTGCAAAATGGTGAAGAACTGTGGCACACCAGATTTGTTACTATTAAAATTATGCTATCTGCAAACAAAAAAGAAAAAAAAAAAATAGCATTCATGTCTGCAGACAAACTACCACATCCAATCCCACTACTGGCTGTGGCTCCAGCACACCTTCTAGCTCATCTTTAGGCCATTGCTGAGTGTCTATGTGTACAAGTCAACAATAATTGCAATTAACTGCATTCAGCACATACAACAACCATAACACTCGACAGAAATGTTAAATCATTTCCCAGAACCACATACATTCGAGGGTATTCAACTGCTTTTATCAGAGTTCTATCACAAAACTGAAACTCCACTAGAAATCCTCAATCAGAAGTAGCTCTTCTGTTTTTAGAACACTAAAATCAAAATCAGAGCAAACCAGCATGGCGCTGTTTCACAGATTCCTGCTTTAGAAGGTTATCACTGAAGACCTCCAGGGGCTACAGGCACCACTGCTTTAATATGTAACCTCCAAAGTCAAGTACTGTGCTATTATCCAGCCCTGCCATCACATGCAAAAGGATACTGAAGTACAAAAGCCCTACAAACTTTGAAATCCTGTGGGATTTGCATGTGTAGTACAGTCTGAGCACAAAGTTGCTAAATTACTTCCAACTGCTCTTGAGTGTATCCTTCCAGATCAACACAACTATAAAGAGGCAAGAATTCCTGTGCATGCTGCAAGTGCCACATTGAACTGTTCCAAGATATCCTTCCTCACACATTATGACCTTACTTCAGTGGGGATTTTTTTTCAGTTTTAGAGTTGTCCTAAACCTACCAAATGCTGTCACAGAATCACAGGATGGGGCAGGCTGGAAGGGACCACAGCTGATCACCTGGTCTAACCTCCCTGCTTGAGCAGGGACATCCCAGAGCATGTGGCACAGGACTGAGTCCAGATGGTTCTGGAACATCTCCAGTGAGGGAAATTCCAAAACCTCTCTGGGCAATCTGTCCCAGTGCTTGGTCACTGCACAGTGAAGTTCTTCCTCATGTTCACATGGACCAACCTGTGGACAGATAGAATGTAAGAGAATAGAGATAGTGGTGAAGGTAATCTCACCCCCAAGGAGTTACAGCTGTGCTAATTATCAAGAATTAGGAACAGGCCTGCCCTTAATAGGCCACAGCTGGATCCAATTAGGAGGGACATTGTAAAAGAGCAGGTTGGCTGGTCAGGAAGGTTGGATGGAGTTTGTTGGCTGTGCTGAGAAGAAGGAGTCAGTGCTGTGAGGAGCTGCCCATGAGAAATCACCAAAAAGGTATGAAACCTTTGCAACAAGATGGCAACACCAACCTCTGCATCAGTTTCTGCCCTTGCCTCATGTCCCATTGCCCAGAACCACCGAGCAGAGCCTGCTCCATGCTCTGGCCCTCCCTGCAGACACTGACAGACTTTGATGGGTGCCCTCTCAGTGTCTCCTCTCCAGGCTGAACAGACCCAGCTCCCTCAGCCTCTCCTCACTGGAGAGATGCTCCAGGCCTTGAATAAGCTTTGTCACCCTTCCCTTTTCCTGCTCCACGAGCTCTGTGTCTCTTGTCCTGAGGAGCCCAGAACTGGACACAGCACACCGAGCAACAGGCACTGTCAAACTGTTCAGCAAAGCACCTTGAGTCAAACATGACTTTACCCAGCTTTACTTTTAAAACATCAAAACTCTTTTCTTCTAGGATGAGTTTTCACCCAAATCAGACTCAGAAAATTAGTGTCAATCAGTATGCACCCAACTAATGACTCAACACCTACTGTAGAATGTTCAGATTTCCCAAATCCCTTGGAGGAGTCCTCATCACCCGCAGCACAGAGGAAAACAAACTTGTCTGGCTGTGGGAAGAACATGATCCTGTGATCTCAGTCAAGCACCTGCCAACAGCCACTGATAACATCATAAATGCACCTACAATGTTCCCCAGAGGAGAGATAACAACTTACAAGGTATTTTTATTTTCAGGATTGTCAGACCAATTTCCACATAGGACACATGCTTTCTGAATTAGCAAAGTGTGCTGCAGCCTCTTGTACCAGAACTTGAAAGCCAAAAGTATGCTGGAAAAATAAAACATTTTGTAATATAGCTGGCTAAGACAAATGCATAAAATGGACCAAACACATACTCACCATCTCAGATTCAGCTACTCAGAAAGATTTCACTACACAGTTCAATTCCAGTAATACCTTCACATAAGGAGACTTATATAACAGCAATTTACACCAGTTAAACTTTATTTATCAAACTGGCAGCCCATGCTTTCTGAAGTAAACACTACTTCCACCACAGAGCTCTGTACTTTAAGTACTCTTTGTCCTGTGCAATGTCATCCAAGTCCCAGTTGTTTTTAGTCCATATATTATTATATACAATGCTCAGTTAAATGACTTTTCAAGCACTCTCTCCAAACTGTGTTTCTATGTTATCCAAAACAGGAGCCCTTAAAATACTGTCAAACCATTTAATGGCATACATACAAAATCCCACATGGCTCTTATTCCATGACACTTTTAATCCCTTCCTTAGTGCTCCCACAAACTATCCTCAGAGAAATTAATTTCTAGAGAAGGAATTACCAGAGAGGTTTTCATCTCTTATATATTTTTACATAGAATTTTCATTTTCAAACCTTTCAATAAATAAATTTTTCCTTATTCCCTTATTGGTGCATATCCAGATATGCAAACATGAAATGACAGATTACGGCTTTTTTAAAAGGAAAGTAAACTGCTAATCTAGCCTGCATCTGGTCAAACATTGTCTCGATCACCCAAATTACAAACTTATATACTCAGTACCTTTTTCTCTTGTACCACTAATATATTTAAGGCAGCTTTTTAATACCTGTGACCCATGGGCACAAAGAAATATTACCAGTCCCTGAACATGCAAGATTAGTCTACTTTACGTGTCAGAAACTACATCACTGTGACAACTACCTTGAGAATTTCACATGGTTTTTATTTACCTTCATGGTAATTTAAGTAATGTGTTTGAGGACTTTCTCCCCAGCCCATAATTAACACTGAGGAGGAGGCTGGAGAACTGTGTTAAGCTATAAATATTTCTGTTTCATAGAAGAGCATCAGGGTGCAGGGAACTCTCTACCCTATCAATTTCCAAAGCTGAAAGCCCACTTTGTCCTGGCTCCATCCTGAGAGACACTGGCTGCTCCAAGCACACGAGCCAGAAAGCACAGCAGGAGAGGGCAGCAGAGGCTGCTGCTGTGCTCCTCGACACTGCCTAGCAGGAGCAAACTCAAACCTCACACCTACTCAGAAACAGCTCTACATCTCCAGGGCTGCATCCTGTACATCCTGACAAGTGCATGGAGAAACAAAATGAGGGTATGAACATGGGAAAAACACATTGTTCAGCTCACAGGTTTTCAGGGAAAAAAAACTCCTGTTCAAACACAAACTCAAATACTGCCACACAGTAAATCAAAACTGAATGCCTATCAGCATAATACATATACATTTGGTTTTTTGTTCACCCATAAATTCTATATTGTGCTGAGTGTCTTCTGTTATTTTGATTTTTAAAGTTTTTCCTCTTCTGAAAAGGAAAAACCACCAAATAATTGCACAAAACCTAGAATAAACTCAACCAAATACCAAAGCAAATAAAGATTGTGCAGTTCTTGTGAATGTGTCCTTAGGACTAAATCCCCACTACGCCACCAAGAACATCCTCCAGCCAACTACCCAGGGCATTATGAACCACACTACATGAAGCAGGACAAATGAGGAACTCAGCATGTTATGAACTTCCAGGTCACACCCCACAATCACCACTCCACTTGGCCAATGTTCTTCATTCAAGAATCAAGTGCATTCAGAAACAGCCAGAGAAGCTGAACCGACTGGACAGATGTATTTTGGGGGTTTACTGAGTGGACCAACACATTCAGAATGTCATCTTCTCACAGATGTGATGTGCTGCTAGTGCCACCCACAACGCTGCTACAACAGGGACACTACTGCAAGTTTGGAGAACAGAACAAAGCTTGTGAAGATAACACAGAATTTACTGAAAGTCAAAACACACCTGTAACTCAACTCTGACACACATTAAAACTGACCTATGATACAAATAAACCCCAAAAAGGCAGTATTAGAAACCACTCTTAATAATAACTGAACTTGAATAATATACTTCCACAAACTACACAGAAGTGTAGACTGCTTCCAGGCACTAGCACCTCATATTTTCTTTAATGCGATTCAGAAAATTGTATCTACATTCTTGGCTAATTTCATACTGTAAAATTCTGCATTTTATACACTTCTGAACATCCACCCAGGTAATTTCAGTGTAATCATTCCTACCTCTAACCTTACTTACAAGAAATACTGTTCGTAAATGATGCACTTCATAGCCAAGACAGAGTCTTATCTACAGAAGTAATGGACTGGCAAATTATCACATCAAACCAATAGAAAAGAAAATCAAACAGCTATCAAAGGCAATAAGTTTGAATTTCAGCTGTCCTTTGAGAGAATGAGATAAAATGAGGCAGGGTGGGGGGAAAGGAGCAGCTGGGAAAAATAGGATCAGGAAGTCAGTGAACCCAAATGAAATAAATGCTGCAGCAATTGTGATGCAAATTTGATAATAATACACTCCTCAATAAGTTTCATTCAAACCTGCTTTGTGATTCACTGTCGAACAAATAATTCTAGTGATTCATTAATGAAAGAATGAATGATCTAATGCTGCTTTGAAGTAGACAATGCACACTGTAGAGGAAGGTTGCCATAGGTTTAAAAGCAAACATTACCTTCAGAAATGAAACTTTCCATTTCTTTTCAGTTCACAAAAAAAGGAATGGACTTAACTCCCAAAAATTTTAAGCTTTGATTTTTTTTTTTTTAATTCTCACCTATATCTCTCTTTGTTTTAGAGGTGATGCAATTACTCCTTATTAGGTTTTTTTTTTTTAGCAACTTTGTGGATTCTGATAAACTTGATGGAGTACCTCAAGGATTTCTCTACTGGCTCAACTCCAGCTTGCACAGTAACTGCAACAGACTCAACTTCAGCAGCCCTTCTGGAGTTCTTCCGCACGAGTAAAAGCATCAGAATATTATTTAACATCACACAGCATTTCACAAAAGCAAGAAAACAAACCCATAAAAGCTGGGTTATTACATAAATATGCTATACATTTAAACCAATGCATACCAACATGGAGTTTTATTGTCTTCAGTAACAGTAAAAAAACCTTCAAACCTAAGTCAGGTCTGAAGAGAAAAACACAGAAATATCTGTAAATATCTCCATACATACCAACAAGTTTCATGATTAAAGCTCAGGCATTTGACCTAGACATATTAAAAAGAATAGCCTGGGGCTATTTATCCTATTTGGCTCGAATTGTTATAATGTTTTATTTCTGGGTGAACGGTAGATGTTTTCTTTCCCTTAGTAGCAATAATTCCAATCATTTAATTACATTCAGGAGAACAGCTAATTCTGTACCTAAGCATGCCAGAGACACGACACACTTAAAGACTGGCTTCAAAGGACACAAATTAATACCATGAATAAAGGCAAAATTAGGTCCTGATACACTGAAAATAAAACTCCACTGGTAACCATCTCAGTCCTGCACGTGAGAGGTACAGAACAACCAAAATTACACAACCCAAGTTAACTACAAATCATCCTAAAATATTATTTCATTCTTCAGTCAAGCTTAAACATTTAAACAGAGAAGGTAAACACTCTCTCTGAGCACAAAAGAATTTACTTTGAGAAATACCTTCCACATTCTTTAGAATGCACAATGCCTTTGGGATTGGACAAGGCAGCTACTACTTTCTAGTGAGGGTAAAAGGCAAGATTTCAACTCCTGATGAATGAAGAGTCTGTCACACCAGACTAACATGTCTGGAAGTACTTGGATGATTTTTTTTTTAAGACTACAGAGGTGCAAACTGGCCATTATTACAAAATACTGACACAGTTAAACAAGTCTGTAACATAATTTTGTTTCTAAGCTACATATTAAATGCAGCCTCCTCCACAATCTGTACAAATTGTTGCAAATTGCAGACTGCATATATTCCCTATCTTCAATGATGTGGTTTACTAGCACGTCTTCCACATTATGTATGCTTGGCCCAGAGCCCCAGAGCAGCAGCACAGGACCAGAGGGCAAGTGGAAGTTGGTTATGAGCCACCTTTCCACTTCCTCTACCCTTTGCCTGGTAGGAATAAGACCAAGCCTCGGTGCTGTGCTCAAAAAGCCCAAGGGCAGTTCCTAGACTCGCCCTTCAAGTGGCTCACAGAGCTGAGAGCTGCCAGGACAGCACTGCAGCACAAGAGCTTCTTTCAGCAGTGATCCATCAGCTATAAAATTACTGTGCATCAACACAATTCCAGCCCTCTGCCTTCCTTAACCTGACAAATTGAGTACAGAACTCTTCCAGCGCTGAACTACAACCAAACACACCAGCAAGAGCAGCCAGTGTGAAATCTCTCCTTTTTGAGTTAATGAATCCACTGACAACCAGGGTATTCCATGCCACATTTACTTCTGAGGTAATGTGAAAGCTTCCAGCTTTATAATTCCATAGTCATCATCATCAAGCCAGAATTTCTTTTCACTGGACCTGCAAGATCTTGTTTAACTGCTTTATTCATTAAGGAAATTATTTTTACAATGTCAGGAAAATGCCCTACACTTTCAGGTTTATCCTTTCCTTCTCTACATAACCAGTGGCCACTGGAAAGACTGGGGGAGGAGAAAAAAATCCCTTCACAACACAGATAAACTGCACAAACTACATCTCTTTTACTGGAATACCTCATACAGGCACCATGAAAGGAAAGAAAAAAATTACTACAGTCCATTAGTTTGTTCAGGATAACAGCATTTTCAGGTGTTACTCAAAAATACATCCATACACAGCATATGTTTTAGAAATATGTATTTTTAGTTTTATTTTTGAAATAAATGATTGTAAACTTATGACTCAGAATTCAGGAAATACATTGAAAATTGTTTCTGCTGGCCCTTGTATAAAAGGCATTATTGCACATAAGCCTGGACCACAACAACAAAGAATTAACAGGTAATGTACGTGATCAATATTGTCAGCAAAAGAAAAATTTCTACCTTGCAACCAATCTGTTTGCCAAAGTAAAAAGTTTTATCACTCCCTTACTAGCCAAAGTACCAGCACTTCGAAATTTCCTTGTCTGATTTTCTGGTTACTATGCCAAATAATTGAAATACGTACGAAAGCTACTCTCTGAATTTATAAACTGCAAGGTTTTTTACTAATCCAGCCAGCATTTGTCATCAGTCAGAAGCCTGACACCAAAAAATGAGCGTGGCAGAAAAGCACTGTCTGAGACAAGCAGCCTTCTCCTCCCCAGCACGGCTTGTCTTACGTACAGGGCTGCACTCGAGCCATCACACACTTGAGTGCTTGGGATTAGTTTAGAGAAGGCAGAAGTTATGGATGACAAGACAACGCTGTGTGTACATAACCTCTCCTAACTTCAACTCCAAAAGTCTCCATGGAGACTTGAGGGGAAAACAGAACCTCTCTGTCAGAATGAAAGAGGAGCCTGAAGAGCATCAATACTAACAAAACAGAAGGAGCTACCTGAAAGTACAAAATGCACTTAATTTCAGTTGTTATTAAGGTAACAGCACAGCTTCTACCTACCCTGCTCCCCCAGGCACACACTACCTGCACATCTCTGTTTTTGACTTCTCTTGGCTTCCCACTTAACCCCAGTGTCAACTTTACCCAAGGAAATCTTCCCCAACCCATCCCATTACTCATCTCCTTACCTTCGTGCAGTCCCCACGGCAGAGCAACTATTATTGCCCTGCCACAGCAAAGTCAGAGTTACAATTTCAGACCTGGTTTTCAGTTCTTAATCTCTAACTGGTATGGCACCAAATAAAATTAATTAGTTTTATTAATTCCTGATTCATAAATTAATCAGGAAAAAAACTCTCTAGGTTAGCTTCATCATTTGTTACTTTCCTATAAACTGTGAAAGAATGTAAGACAGGAAAAAGTCCACCAATGACTTGGATTTTTTTCTTTAAATCCTAGAAGTGCTGTGGATAGCAAGTCAAGGTGGCCCTTGACAGACTTACTTGGTCACACCAAATCTATTACTATGACAAAACCACAATTAATATGGCAGCACAAATATTCAAAGGTGCACCTTACAAAGCAATCATTTGTCTTTAAACTGAAGTAATTTTCCATTTACTCCAGCCAGGTTTTGGGCTGTGCCCTACTTACGCACAATACAATCATACAACACATTAACTTGAAATTAACAGAAGTGAGAGAGATTTCAATTCAGAGATACAATGAAATTAAACAGGAAAATATCCAAAACATTCCCTAAAAGGCAGCTCATATGCACACACACCAGAAAAAAAAAACAAACAAACATATATATATATATAATTTCTACTGCTTTTCTCCTTCCCCCATCCTGGAAACACAGAACTATTTCAATTTCCACGCAGAGTTCAGATCACCAAGTGAGGCACAAACTTTCATTATGCAGCTTGCAGAAGAGCAGTTCAACACGAGACAATGCACGTTGCTGCCCCAACACTGAACAGTGTTTAACAAAAAATTCTTCCTGGCAGAGGTAAAAACCCTCCTGTGTGGCAGAAGCAGGTGTTACCTTTTCATCCTCATGCTTTCCATGCATTACCCCCTCAAGTGGCTGAACACAAACACTATCAAACCTATTTGTACCCATCACTTCAGCAAATTAAGTGACAGAACCCACTTGTGGGTCTGACAGCCCTAAACTTCTATAGAAAACATGCAGGAAATGAAAGAAGTTATTCCCTGGGGGTTTGGGGGTTTTTGTTTGGGGACTTTTCTTGGTTTTGTTTTGACCAGTCTTTTGTGGTGGTGGTTTGTTGTTTGGTTGATTTTCTGAGGTGGTATTTGTGTACTTGTTTGCCTTCAAGGTCTCTCTCTTGGTTTTGTGCAGCTTAGCAGGGCTGGCTTTTGGGGTTGACTTCTGTTCAAGTGGCAGCATAGGAAAGTTACTTGACTAAGTAAAGTGTACTTGACTTGCACAAGAATAAAAGTATTTTGACAATTATTGAGAACACCTGAAGATCATTCAGTAGCAGGTCTGTATCTTCTCTTTCATAATTTGTTGCCATGCTCTTGTTTTAGTCATACAGAAATCATTTATTAGCAGCTGGTAAAAAGCTGCTTTTCAGAAGTCTCAAATGATAATACACTGAAAACTCAGCAATTATGAAACTGTATCCCTGGCTTTACAGTACATTTTGTGCCCTATTATACAGTAAATGGTGTTAATTTTTAATACAACTTCCTATATTCTTTGGCATCACCATGACTTTCAAGTGCTAAATACACATTTCATACAGAGGAGGTCTCTGAGGACTTGTATTACTTAATAACTACTTATTTTAATAGAAATGTGAAAAAAAGAGGTACAGGGTTTGCACACAACATCCTGTTACCCTTATCCTGGATTTGTACCTGTCTTTTCTTATTTAGCCTTAGCCTCATGGACCTTCTTGTTAAATTGATTGTCAATAGAAAAGCAGAGGAGAAAAGAACTTGCTGAAGACTGAGTACTCAAACTTCAGTACTTTCAAAGTTTAAAACTGACATTCAAAATCTGGAAAAAAAAATGCTATAATGTTTGCACTAAGAGAAACTTTAGAATGTTTAGCCATTGCTTTGGAACTAAAATGGCAAACTTCCAATTTTTATTATACAGGTACCTGAAGTAGGATAAGTAATCTCAATGTCAAAGAAGGAAAAACAGAACTTCTGCTAAATGTCTGGATTCTGATTTATTTTTAAGAGCATCTTTCTCCTCCAGGGGGAAAAAAAAATATTCCCATTTCTGGATGTATCTCCAAAAAGAATTTTTCTTGTCTTACTAATCCTACCAGACCCCAACTCTATTGTGTCCATCAGAATAAATAAAAAAGGCAACTCAGCAACTCCTTCATGACTCAAACCAGAACATAACCAAACAGAACAATTATTGAAAAAGTTTAATTATGAGCTTCAGTTTAAAGTGAAATAGCCAAAGCCACTCCTCTGATGCTCCCCACTAGGACAAAACATCAGTTCAGTGCTGCAAGACCTAACAAGGCAGCCCTACAAAAATAAAAGGCCTAGAATGTATTCTGTAATTCAGCAGCCTGAATGCCCAAAGTTCAACCCACGTTACTTACAGGATAAGATGAGATGTAGAGCACATCTACCAGAGCAATTCTCAACAGTCAGAGCAACCTCCCCCTGCAGCAGAGTACCCTCACCTACAGCAACACACAACACACTCCTGGGACTCTCTTGGGCACTGCCCAGGAATTCCAATGCATCTGCTACCTCAGAGCTACATCTTTATAGGCAGAGAGGAACTGATCAGGGTTTTACACCAGATGTTCTAGGTATTTCTGTAGAGCTTTCCACAAGCAAACTGTATCCCCCCATGGCAACACCCACAGTGGAGCCCTTCTGCAGGCATATCCTGCAGGACACATTCCTTCAGCTGTCCCTCTATACCAGCCCACTGACAGGGCAGGATTTGCCCTGGACTGCGCCCACAAGCTCGACAGACCCCTCCATAGCAGAATGACAAGCTCTGATGTGACAGAGTGTCACAACAGCACACAGCGTAAGTCACAGCTGAGAGAGCCACAATACACAAAGCATCATCAAACAATTTCAGAAAGCACCAGCCCACCCAGAGTATCAGCACACCACATCAGAAGGCTTCAGGTGCCTGCCCATACAGAGCAACACCATCTCCCCTCAGAAGGCTGCAAGCTCTGCCCTTCTTGTCCTCCAGGGCAGCCTTTCACAGCCCTCACGCTCATGCAGTGCCCCTGTGTGCCCTCTGCTCCCTTTGGTGGTTGGTCAGTAACACCTCAGCACCCCATGGCTCATTGCCTTCAACACCGCTCACCTGCTCTGCACAGCTGCACCCACTGGGGATCAGGCTCAGCCCCACTCCCAATCCCCACACACTGTGGGCCTACAACAGAGGATTTGGGTTTCATGTCTGCTTAATGACTGAAAAGGAAAAGGCTTTTTTCTGGTTTTTAATCAATTTTATCCATGAGATTATTTGGACTATTTTGTGATGTTTCTTTAGAAGCTCTTTATGACTCCTTACCAAATAATACAAAGTGTAATCATAAACACTGGAGTAAAGTAAAACACGGAGCATTAGGACAGTGTTTACATCAAATAAAAAGTGCTTTATATCTTCTTACACATAGTAATCACATATTTCATGTTCAGAAAGGCTGTCTTTGCACACAGCAGCTGAAAATGCAGAATGTTTATTCCCAAGCTCAACTCTGACATGTTTGGAACTCAGCTGTTTCATTACACTAATTTTTCAGAGTTCAAAGTGATGCTTGGGTACACAGTAAAGCATCTAAATACTTTGTAAAGAAGGATCTGTTACTTCTTTGTCATCAAAAGAGTACATGAAGGATTAGAGTAAAATTAAGCAAAACACACATCTGTGTAAAAGATACAGAAGCAGAAAAGCAGCTCCTCCTTGAAGCCAAGAAAGCAGAAAACAAAGTAAGCGTGCATTACAGCACGCATCTTGCTCTCAAATACATGCAAAAATCCTTTGTAAATAACATTCTTTATACAGAAGGCAATGAACTTTCTGAAATTTTCAAGGTGAAGGTTTCCAAAGCTCTCAGTCTACTGTAAGATTAGACATGGTGTGGGTTGATGTTTTCAATACCAGAAAGATGCTCCACATAAACAGCAGAGTGTAACTCCTTAAAGTTGGTGTGACACACTTTGAAGCAAAACAATCATCACTTCTAAAAGCATTTCAAGATTGGGGAGTTGATCAATAAAAATAATATTTCCATAATATTTAAAAACAAACTCATTGATTTTTAGTAAAAAGCACTTGCTTGGAATCAAAGAAATACACACTTGACCCAGATCTTACGTGAGAGATCCACATTTCCTGCTAAATTGCAACATAAGTGTAACTTAATGCTGTTTTACACTGGACACACTGTCACTCTAGAGCGAGGGAATTATCACGACCTCCAAAAATTTAAAATTACTCTTGGATACTATTTGCCAACTGTGTTGAAAGTTGACATCTCGGTAAGTTCAAGATATTCTTGCAATATATGACTAAGCCAGCTCATTAGAAATTTTCAACCGAGGGCTGTGAACAACACAACTCGGGCAGCAGAGACAGATAAATCCCCTCTGTCTTCACTTCTTTGGAAAGCTGTATATTCACACACATCTCTCTTTCATCTGCCTCAGATCAAAACAATCCTCCTCAAATCTGAAATGTGTGAAGAAGGAATCCTCCTCATAAGAGTCCTTCTGATAGCCCACGCAGCGACAGCGCTGCAGAGATAACACACAACTCATTTCTCCACCTCCCTCACTTCAGCCTTAAATGCAGTCTGTATTTGTAGTCTCATATCACACATCACTGCAAATTCCTGTCCCAGAGCTTGCACAAGCTACCCACATCTTCAGGCCAACCTGTAAATATTACTTAGCAAATCTCAACATGCAAGATGTTAGCTCTACAACTCACTTCCTCCTGATCTACTTTCCAATCCTCTGCAATAAGAAGCTGCCTCAACTTCCAAGTCCCTGTCCCCTCTCCACCACCTTCACAGGATTCTTCCTCTGTACACTGCACTCTTGATCTCTAATAGACAATGTCATCTCACAGTTCCTCTTCCACTGCCCTTTTCTATTCCTTCTTGTTATTTAAAATACCATATATGTGTGTGTGTGTGTGTATATATATATCTATATATACTGTTTTTCCATAATGCTTCCTGCCTCTAAGCATTTGCAGAGCCACAGTCCTTTAATGAGAGGAACTGGAACATGGATCCATACATGCTCACACCCAGCAGGTATAATTCACATATATCACATGTCAGCACACTTCCTTGCATCACACAAAATTTGTTCAAACAGAATTTTGTGACTGGAAGGCCGTCTCAACTGTCTACTACAACATTATTTTGCCCTCAACTTCACAGCAGCTGCCACAGATCTTTGGGTACTGAGATGCTCACTGGAAGTCCAAGCAGAATTTTAGACAGTACCCTCCTCACGTGCATTAGTTTCTTTCAAAACCTGGCTTAGTTTAATTTAAAACAAGACTAAAAGGACAAAAAAATCAACACAAGTCGATTTCAACCTGTCCACTCAATCCTTAACAACAGATTTGTACTGTATATATATTTTTGCATTGATTGAGTAAGTTTCAAAGCTTTTCTTCTACTCAACACATAAGTAATCATAAAGGATGAGGAAGCAAGTTTTCTCTTTTTTTCCCAGAACTAACCAGCTGCTAAAATTTGTTTATTTAAGTCTGCGTGCCACTGCTCACCTACAGATGATGGAGAGTGACAAGTCATCTGGGAGTTTCCCACCCTGTATATTTCCTGTGATTCCAATAGGCTAAAACAATTAAATAATATTTTGATCTCAACAAAGCAAGATTTTTATACAACAGCTGTAAAAACGCACGTTGACAATAAAAATTTCTGAGTGTATTCAATGTTTTCCTCATACAAAACACTTTCAGAACACAGATGATAAATGATGCTTTTCAAAGAAGAATGATTCACATATCCTGGTAGGCCAAATATTTTGTCTGGACTGACTATAGACTAAAAACAGAGCAAAAAAACAAAGAGCTTCCAGTAAGCTGAGCCTATCTTACAGCCCATGTGTTTAGTAAAAACCAGCTCCTTACCCACCTGCCTGAATGGCACCAATGCCAACACTGGGGCTGCTCACCCCAGGGACCAGCTAACCCCACACTGTGCAAGCCACGATTCTAAAGCACTATTCTCCCTCAAGAGAATTTGGCTCTGAGGGTTTAGGCACATTTTGCTCCAGATTCTTCAGCACTCCATAAGCTGGGGATGTGAGCAAGGCTCCAGAGTTACTGGCCTCCTGTCATGCCTGAATTGCCAAAATCTGGTGTGTCACCACCCCAACACCCTGAGCTGCCCACCGACAGCCCTGCAGGAGCTCTTACCTGGGGAACACACTGCAACAGAGCCCGAGTGCCCCCAGGCCAAAATAACAGCAGCCCCTATTAACAAGGGTCCCATAAATCCCCACAGAACACAGTTCCAGCCCTGCCTGCCTGCCTGACCCCAAGTGAAAGGAATCCATGCCAGGGATCACGCTTCCACAGGGGCAAACAGCAGCCACCACCATCTCCTGATGTCATCTTGCTCAGCTCCTGCATGACAAACTTTGTTCTTCACAGCTGTAGACAAGTTCCAAACAACATGTTTTGCTTCCGAACCGAGAACAAAAAGCAAGGGGCTACTTCAAACAGGCAATGAAAATTAACACCATTGTCTGGAACACCCTCAGCCGTCCACAAGTTAAACACTGTTTGTTTGTGTTCTGGCTCGCAGAGGTTAATAGTATTTCATTCCCTCCTTGCCCACAGAACACGGCTGCCAGAGCGACTTAAATTAAGTGGGAACCAACACAAAGAATGAGAATTCTTAAAAATAATGCTGTATGCAAACTTCTTTGAAATCCACAGACATAAACTTTGAAACATTACAAGTGTGACTGTGTATTTGTATTACTTCTAACTCCAGCAGTCTTCCCTAAAGCTGAACTGTGCATAATGTGAATTGCATTTTGCTCATGCAGCATGTAATATCTCACCTGATCTCCACACACAGCTAAACAACATGCAAATTCTGGTAAATACCCACCTGACTGGAAAAAAACCCAAAAAAAAAAATCAAACAGGAAGGCACAAAATAAATATAAATGTGTAAATTTGAATAATTACTATGGTATTTCAAGGGTTTTGAGAGTTTTCTTAAAACCATCATGTAAGAATAAAGTATGGTTCTGTGCTTGTGCTAAATCACCTATTTCCTTACTGCCATCTCCTGCCCCATAAATAAGCTACGCTGCCAAGATTTTGCACATCCAAATGCACTTCCAGGGCATGCACCATTAGCAGTAAAAATAGTACTTTTTTAACTCCTCAATGCATATTTTGCAATTGCAAGAAACCGAAGGAACTGGTGGTTTGAAATGAGAGCACAAACAAAGAAAACAGAGACAAATCCACGTCCTAGCAAACAATTAAATGCCAGTTGACTATGGGCCCATAATTAATTAATAGAACATAACCTCTCCCTTCTGAAGCTGTGGCAGGCCCAGAATCTTAACTGGAGCATATTATAATGTGTCTGCCACAAAGGCAGGCAAACATTCTCCTAAGTGACAGTGAATGGTGCTCTCACAAGTAAAGCTGCTCCTTGCAGAGAGGTTTCCTACAGAAACGTCTGTGCGACCAATGGCCTTTAACCCAAATAAATAAATACACAGTGACTCTGATCTGAAGAAAAGTTAGTATTCAAGACACCCTGTTCCTTGTCTGTAGCAGCACTACCAGGGCCACTCCAGACAAAAGACCAAAATGTGCAGAAATACGTCACTAGTTCTGTTGTTTAGGAAATAATTGGCCAATTTGGTTCTCAAAGTCCCTGACTTAAAATATCAGCCCACTGAAATGCACCCCAAACAACCCAAAATTTAGTATGCCTAGGGACATCAACTGAATGTGCTTTCTGCAAATTTATTCACTACACACACTCAATCATATTTACAGCAGCATTAATTCTATCTCCCAGACGTGATATGAGTCATTGTGGGGTCCAACGCTCGGCTTTCGGTTTGCAGTGGGTTTTGGTTTGGTTTTGATTGAAGTTGCTGCAGGCTGAAACACAGAACATAACTGCACCTGTTCTTTTAATATATAAACATATATATATACAAAAATACTTTAAATATATATATATATATATGTATATATATACACATATACACAGAAATTATTTATTTTCTGAAAATGAAGATAATAAACATAGTTGAGGACAAGATAAGAATTCAAAGTGATTCTGAAAGACCAGGAAAAAAGTTATCAAAAAATGTTAAGAGTGTGACTAAGGAGAACTGCAAAGCTGCAGAGTTAGGTCAGATCACCTGACTGCACATACAGGGGATGGCCAAAATGTGGTTTAGGTGAAAGGGATGGAGAGGTTAATGCAGACCATAAAGTAGCCCTCAGTGTTGTGATGTTGAGAGCTAAAAAAAAAACAAATAAAAAGCTCAGAGTGATGTCATGTGCAGTCTTTAGGGTTCTGGATCACAGAGACACAGACCACAGGGCTGAGCAGGACCTCTGGGATTCACCTAACCCATTCCTGGCCCCTAAGCTGCAAATCCCAACACCACAGTGGTTTTGGGCGGGTTTTTTCACAATTCCACACTGTTTATTTCTGAGTTTACTGATGTCATACCAGACTTTAGGCTGAAGTTTTACAGAGAACTGTCCCAACAAATTCCAAGAACTTTTCCACTAAGTGACAATAGCTAAATTAGAGACCATTGCTATGAATTCTTTCTTGCCACTAAATGTACTTTGGCTTGTATTTATCAAAACTGCATTTAATCCAAAATTTGAACATTCTAATCACTCAGTATCATGAGCTCTGGAGCCCTGCACCACAAGTTTAGATTCAGCTATTCGGAATTACTTTAATTACTTTCTTTTAATCATCTGCAAGTCTCAATCATTAAGTATTCCACTTCCTTTTTTACTTGATATTTACAGGTTGAACAAAAAAGGGTCCGCAAAATTAATTTTGGGAGTCCATGCTACCAATTTTGCCCAAGAACAGTGACCACCTGGACCCATCCTTTACCAGCAGGTCAAGAGAGGTGATTCTCTCCCCCTACTCTGCTCTCCTGAGACTCCACCTGGAGCGCTCCACCACCTCTGGGGGCCCCAGCAGAGGAAGGACAACCCAATCCAGTGGAAGGTGCCCCTGCCCATGGAACCAGAGGATCTTTAAGGTCCCTTCCAACCAGAACCATTCTATGATCCTTTGATCTATACATAATTCTTGAGACTCCTACCATTAAATCAGGAACAGCTCAGATTCAGACACGAAAATTTGCTGCTAATTAAGTTTGGCAAGACCATGTTGACAAAAACCTTGGTCCATCTGCTGTGAAAACTGTAGAAAGCATATGGTGCTTTATACAACTACATTAAGATCACTGAACTCCAAAGCTTCTCTTAGTAACCATCAAATGCAAAAGAATAAAAAAAAAACCCAGAGTTTTCATAAAACCATAAATCAAATCTAATAAAACAGACAATTTATGTTTTGGTCTCTGTAAATCTATTTTCAAAGCTTTAAGAGAACAGTTAAGACTAGGTAGGGAGTACATACCAGACTTAGACAGTAAGTAATGAGGATTTTCTACTGCTCATTTCTAGACTTTATATGGGGATTTTTAAACAGAACTATATTCTGAGTCTTCTGCTTCAGTATTTATTAGTAGCCATGACTCTTCTTGTTTTCATATTAAACCTAAAACAAGAAGAATTACTGATTTTTGGGGAGTCAGGGAGGAGAAGGAGAAAAGAAATTAGGGATAGGAAACAACCCACTGACTTTATTATAACTTTAAGCACACTGGCTGAGAATAAGCAGAACACACAACTCAGTTACAAAGGAAGATAGGAGATCCATAGGTTTTACTTTCCAGCATCCTATCCTTAACCATCTCAAATTTGGGAAATAAACATCTCTAAGGTTTTTTCCACAAGACAGAAACAATGAGTTGCAGACCAGTTAAGGCCTTTGTTTAAAAAAATTATTATTACTTTTATCTGAATCTTACCTCTGGGTTTTCTAACTTCAAATAATGGTAGGCATCTTCTCAAGAAAACAACAGATTATGAAAACAACAGTCTTCTGAGTTAGGCCTCTCAAATCCTACCTCACTGTAAAGAGCAACAATCCTCATTTTTATTAGAACTAAGTAGGATGCAAACTGCTACCTTGTGCCTTCTATTAGGCTATCAGCAAGAGAGCAGCTCTGATTATCAATAACTATGTCTAGAGACAAGTCTAGGGAATCACATGTTCTTGACCTGCAATTTTCCAAAAAAACGTTATTTGATAAAACACTGGCCACATTTTTGTAAATTAAAAACAAAAATAATAAAGAAACCCATAAACAAGCACGTAAATAATTCTGTAGGAATGCAAAAACATCTTACAAGGTCAGAAAGGCAGAAAGCATGTTTTCTGAGTTCTTTTCAAGACCACTCTCTCACAAAAAATGAGTGACAGTCTTGCCTCTTCCAAAAAGATGCCATGTGGCAAAAGAGAACAAAATGATAAAAAACAACCTCCACAAGATTACTTCGCTAAACATGTATGATCTCATCTCTTTTAATAATAAACACTATAAACAAAATATTTGGCAAACACGGTGCTGAAACAACAACCTAACAGAAGAGTCACGACTTGACCCGACGCTGTTGACTCAGTGACAAACCTGGTATCATTATTTATGCACGTTAATCAAACAGGAAAGAGAATCTTTTGAAAGAAGAGTTTTCAATTCCAAATCACAAACATGTGGCTCTCTGTGGCTTTGTTTTCTTTTCAGTTGTCTGTAGCTGAAACAACACAGCCACTTGCTTTGGCTGTCCTGCTGAAGGGCAGTGCCATCACAGCTGCAGGCTGAGGACAACCTGCTGAGGGGTTTTGGGATGTTCCAGCTCTCTCTGCTGCTTCCCTGCTGGAAAGAACCAAGCCCTGAGAGCTGGAAAAGGGAGCACACAGTGTCACTCCAAAGCCAGGTGCCTCAGCTTCAAGCATGCTTACAGGTAGCTTGAGTCAAAACCTCAGCCCGTGAGTGGGAGTAGCACAGAACTGGCACCAGGGTCTAAAATCACTGCCTGCAGCTAAAGGGCAAATCTGAGATCTTCACAGGTGTTCTCTGAACTCACTCCAGCAAAGCGGACCAGAATTTATCACTGAAAACAAGCATTTCAGTTTCAGTCACTATAAATTACCCAGGGAAGAAACATTACTCTACAATGCTTTGAACACTTGCATGGATTTCTGAACACAAACTGAATATTTATTATGACAGAAAACATCCTTTTATTCTGTGTGTACACCTCGTTATCTTATTTGTTTTGGAAATACCACTAAAAGCATCCATTCCAAACCTTGGGCTTTCTACCATTGCTGAAACTTACTGCTCATGAGAAACACAGGCTAATTAGTTTCCAATTTTGCAAAAGCAAGCAGCTCCTGAAATGCATAAAATAAGAATAATTCAATAATTGCACTTCTAAGAAATGTAGGGTGAATCCCAAGGCAGCAGCTCTTCCCTCCCTTTACAGGAAATTCCAACTTGTTCCTCAGCTGCAGCTGGGCACAACCTATGGCTCAGGCAGAGACCCCAGGCTAAGACACTTGACAAAAAGCAAATTCTGTCTGGCAGCCCACTGAACAAAATACACCAAAGGAAAAAACTCAGAGACTGAAGATCCTAAGAACTTGCAGCCTAAAAGAGGAAGACTCTAAATAGATTAAATTACCCAAAAAAATACGGGGGGAAATATGGATTTAAATCCATGTTTTAGGAAGGCTTTTAAAATTGGTTTTATCACAAATTTTTCTTTGAAACCTTCTTTAAAAAATTCTATATTCTTTAAAAATATCAAACCTACTACTTCTCTCTTCATGAACAATAAAACAAGAAGAAAGAAAATGGAAATCCTCTTGTAAGTTCTACTGGAATGTTTTGTATTAAACCTAGTTTAAAAATAGCATATACCAACAATATAGACCAGTAACAGCCCAGTCATCACACAAACTTCATAAAACTAATATGTGTTTTTCTGGGAAAATAGATTAATTATGCAGAAACAGCTCTGCAGGAACAAAGCATGTGGCTTTCTTCTATTTTTATGCAATTGCAATTTGCATGTTTATGAAAAGCAGTCTGTGTAATAGAATTAAAAAAACACAGCTTTCCTATTTTTTTTAAAAGTACAGTACGCCCATTCAACAATATTTCAAGAATTAAAATTCCATTATAGCTGAATTTATGACAAGGTCACAACTTTTGTCTTTCAAGTCTTGAGCATTTTGTTAGTCACACATACAGCTTATTCTTACTGCCATTCAGGAATTAGATTTACAGTCCAGAGAACAATAGTCACAAAAAGGACAAGCGTCCGCATTTCTTCGTCCAAACCAAAAACACACATGTTAAATGTACAAATTTAAACTGTGGAAGACTTCAACACAGTGGTCAAGCTAAAAGGTTTACTGGCTTTAACTGGTGCAGTTATAACAAACTAAGAAACAAGAGTGTGATGTTTTTTTAGATGCACAAATAACAGCTACAGGCATCACTAATGGTGCTCTATCTTGTTCTTTAACTATTTTCAATTATTTTTTACTTAAACTAAATGCGCCATATAAAGTCTCAATGGTTGACATCTGTTTCCAGCTCAATTATTTCAGCAAAATTTCACACCAAATACTTTTTCTGCTTCCAAGAAATAAGACTGGGGAGAAAAGGATTTTTTTTTTCTGGCCTAAACTAAAATTCTACCAAACATGCTTTTAGGGCCAAAATTTACAGAAGGGACAAAACCTGGCCCTGATGCTTGTGTGATGAATTGGAATGTGTTTATTTAAAGATGAAAACCATAAAAAAATCAGACTGAGTGGCCAACAGGACTTCATCTCAGAAAACCACGGAGTAGATAAAGAGAGTTAAATGGATACTGACAGTGAGAGAAGGAAGGAGAAAGTGAGAAAGATGATAAGGCAGAGATTCTTCTGGAGTAAACCTAGAAGACAGAAAGCATTCTAAAATAGCAGAATGTGTCCAAGAGTAAGCAGGAGGAGTGGCCAATGTCTTGTGAAGGGTTCCTAAGCCACGAGGAAGGGCAGTCCACTACAGAGTCTGACAACGCTCCGTACTCCTGGCATCACTGTCCACAGCAGCTGGCAAAAGGAGCTCAATAAAACCCACAACCTTCCACAACCGAAGTCAAGGTTCCAGAAGGAAGAGCTGTCATCCCTTTTCACCCACAAGCATCTGAGAACTCCTCTGCCAGAATGTCTCATCTTCCTTCCAGCTGCTACTCCAGAGACCCAACCCGACACTCTAACATTTAAAAGAGACATTTTCCGTCCTGCTGAAGATCAATCCAAGTGCCAGATAATGGATTTTCTGGGGTTTTAAATCCTAGAAAACAACACATGAACCACGGTAAAAGGACATGATAAGGACATTATTCCTACCTTCTATTTTTCCCCCTTGAATTTCTTTCTGAGTGATTGATTTTGTAAGCCCAGTAACATTGCTTTGTCTCTTTTTATCCGGTGAGGTCTCCCATGGTCCAATGGGGTTTTTCATGCAACTATCCTGAATTTGTATCCAGAATTACGATGAGTTTGTTTTTTCTGTCTCTCAGCTTTCCTCCACAACAGCTACACACAGCCCCAGACCGTACTGTCATCAAGTGCTGGTTCTGGCTGCGGCAGTGACAGCCCATCACCCGCGTCCAGCTCAGTGGAAATTTTGTGGCTACTTTGACACCTACAACACAACACTACCAGAAAGGAAACAAAGAAT
Organism: Onychostruthus taczanowskii; assembly: GCF_017590055.1. Taxonomy (NCBI): domain Eukaryota; kingdom Metazoa; phylum Chordata; class Aves; order Passeriformes; family Passeridae; genus Onychostruthus; species Onychostruthus taczanowskii. Next base: position 6,086,201 of record NW_024502458.1, read on the forward strand.
TCAAGCTCTGTTCAACGACTGCATTTTTTCATAGTATTCAATCTGTAGAAGATTGAAAACTGAGAACTGTAAACATTAGAGACATGAAATCAGGATCTATCTAGTCACTAGCAGATAAGCAATAACCAGCATGTTCTTGGCTCAGTGAGCAGGGATTTAGCTGCCAAATCCCAATCAACACTAATTGGATTGTCCTTGACTTCAGAACATACCACTGACACCAGAGGAGTAATTTATTTCAACAAACACATATAAATGGAACACAATTCCCAAAACGCCAAGCAGAAGAAAATTAATTTCATCAATACCGATAATGCTATTGTTAGAAATCACTTTTTTCACTAGAGAAGAAAGGAGCCTGAAAGTCTCATGCTACTGCAAAGAGGAGTAAGAGGAGAGATGAACCAAAGGAGAAGCTCCTACTCACCAGTAGATATTTGCAGGATACAACTTTCACTGACAGTTATCAAGGCTGGACTGTGAGTCTGCTGTTACACATTTTACAAATGATGCCACAGTGACTGTGGTTTTCCTTTGTGAGCACCAGTAACTGGGGAGGTAGTTGGTACTTTAAATTGATGTCAGAGAACTACCACAGCAGTGTCATTCTCTGCCTCGCTGTTACAAGACAAGACTGTTACGTTTCGGGCATTGGAGAAGTTAAATGTCAGTCTCATTGTCCCTCCACTGAAAAATATGATTGTGGTTATAGAAGGCCAGGGCTTACAGTACTCAGGCTTGCATAACAAACTGTTTGCCATGAACAGGCTGCAGGAAAAGTGTCTTTCTGTCAGATAATCCACAAAGTTAATCCAGGACAGAATAGGGAAGAGAGAGTTCCTTTAAACTTCCCTCAACATAATCTGTGTGCTCGTATTTCAGAACAAATGAAGACAGCCTACAGAGAAAAAAAATCAGCCTCCAGGAATATTTTAGTTTAAAATGAAAGGCTGAGAAAGAGGTATTTTTATTGTTGTTGCTATTATAATGAAAGACAGTGAGTAAAGAGTCAGAAATCCAAGTTCTTTAGAAATACTCATTACAGACATGTGAGGGAAAGATCTCCATGATCTCTGTTGATTTTATGATTTCTCCAAAATGACAAATCCATAAACCGAAATCAAAATAATTTTTTAAGTCAACATTATGTACTAGAAGATACTGCTTGAATATCTTTTAGGAATACATGCTACCAAAAATACTGGGGGTCCTCCAAGCAGACTTTCAAGACAGCTTTATCTCACCAAAAAAAAACCAATCAAACAAACAAACACCACCACAATCAAAACAAAAAAAAAAAAATCACATGTTATTGAAATATTTTTTCCTCACTCTGTTTCTGCAAAGTATTGTGGAATCTGTTGTATTTGAAAAGTAAAGCACAAGGTTTGGAGGAAGAGATCATTTCATTGACTGAAGCAACTAATTTGTCTAGAAGTATTTGGGCTGCCATGCCCTGCCCAGCCATGGCCAACTGCAGCCACCTCCTAGCAGCACACAGGCATCCTGCACTCTGCTCCACTTCCAGCTCTGCACTTGATGCTTCATTGCATACAGCTACAAGAATTCCCCTGCCACAAGAAGGATTTTGGTTTTGTCATGTTTTTAATCCCTTTGAGATTTCCCTGGATTGCATTTGAATCAAATTAAGCTGCAGCACAGATAAGAAAGCCACTGAAGTAACAGCTTTATTCCCTTATTTTTCTGCATTTTGTTTTACAGAGATTGGATGCTATGGCATCAAGCAATCATCCACTCCTTATACACACACTAGCTCAGTGAAATGCCCAATTATGAATATACAGCAAATACACCAGAAAATCCTCATGATATTGTATTCTTCACAGGCAAAATCTGCTCACAGGAAAAACAAAAAAGAATCAGACAACTCCATTTAGAAATTTCTCCCACTCCATCAACAATCACTTGTCTTGTTCAAAATCCTCTGAGATACAAAGCTATGTTACACAATAAAGGCTTCCCTGAAGAGGAGTTGATAAAAATCAGAAGAGAAACAACCACAACAGAGCCTACACATGTTATACCACCATTTATCAGTTGTGACAACAGCCAAATAAAACTGCTATACTGTTGGAAGCCTTCTGTCCTACACATTGCAACTGCACACAGAATCAAGAACAAATCATTCCTCTGTCCTCCCAGAGCAACCAAACCCCACAGAAAACATCTTGCTCCACCTCACAGGTTTTCTCCTTTAACTTCTGGGTACAAAACAGCATCCTACAGGAAAGCTGCTGTGGATGTATGAGAAATTATCAAATCCAGTCTTTGGATCCTCTCTTCTTTATCCTTACCTTTCAGCTGCTGAGCTAAGGAAGACACAGAATGCTCTCTCTTTTACCTTTTCCAAGGAGCACTGCATGTAGGTTCTAGGGATAGATTCATGATTAGGGCTTATACCAGCAAAACCAAAACCAAACAAAACAAAAAATGCATTTTCTCATGCTCTTCTGTGATCTTTGCAAACATCTGTGTTCTTCCTAAATCCCATCCACATTCCATTATCCAGACATATTAAATGAGAATTTTTTGCTGAAGCACATCAAACACACTTCAAAATCCATGAAAAAATAAAATGCATGAACAGTAAGGCCTCCTGGGATTTCTCCTAGCTGTTAGCCCAGAATGCCTACATTTGGTAGCACCTTTGCTCCTTTCAGAGACTTCTGTAAGTGCCTTTTGTAGCCAGTTATGTAACAGCCTTATACTGTGCTGATATGCTGGGGGAAAAGGTGGTTATCTGCCTCAGCCAAGGTTCAGCTGAAGGCAAAATACACCAAGGTTGACTGCTTTACTCTGTGTATCACTGAAATCCCTCATGCTTTCACTGTTAGAACAAAAAAAAAGGGGGGTTAGTAAAGCTGGGGGATTTAAAAATCTGGCTTCTCTAAATCTGTCAGGACACTTAACATGCAGTAGCTCAGAAGGAGTTCTTAAAATAAACAACTGCCATTAAAACTACAATCCATGGAAGCTGTCTTATGGTGAGAAACACACAGACTGAGCAGCCTAAGTGGGAATACAGACCAGCGTACCTGAAAGACAGAAAAAGCTGGGTGAATCAGGTCATCCTCAACAACACAGGCTCCTCAACTCCTAAGTGCCTGCAACACTTCTGACACTTCTCAACAGCAAAGCTCATTCTCCACTCAGGCTGAGCCTCTGTGCAACCTTCCAAGCATGAATGAGCTGCCTGTTAGGCAAATTACCCAAGGGCTCCCATTAGTTTCCCTGGAGCATGCAGGACACTAAGGCACCTCACTAACTTCTTTGTGCCCAAGGCTCTAGGACCATTTAGGCTGATCTAAATTCAGGGTGCACTGATGTGTCTTTCAGCATGCTCCTGACCCTCCTTCATGCCAAAACTGGCATTCATCTGACATCCTGGTGAGCCAACACTGTTTGAAAAATGAGCAGAAAAGTAATCCAGGGACAGCAACACAGGTAACACAGCCAGCAAGAAAAGTCTTTTGGACAGGTCAGCATCCTAAAGTGAGCTGGATCCAAAGGAAGATTTAACACAATAGGAATGGCAGCACTAGGACTGCTGTAACATCAATTTACACAGGCCTAAACCAGAACAGGAACAGACTTTCACATGCTTGATTCCCAAAGGACACTATCTGGTTTATTCGAGGACAATAATCACTTCCCCTGCAGACTATGCTGGATAAAAACTTGTAGCATCAGTAACAAAATTGTTACAAAACGAGAAAAATCTACAGATCTGCTCCTAAACTGCATAAACACTGCATTTTAGATATTTACAATGAATGTTTTTTGAGTAAAGCCAAAAAATCAGCACCTTAACCACATTTTCAGGGATAAGATATTGGCACATGTAAATAAATCCATATAAGCAGTGAGGGGAGAGCCAGCAGACCCAGTGGGGCTTTCCTGGGAGAGCAGTCACCACTGTAAACACCCTTCCCTATAAACCACAAGTGTTTATCATCCAAATGCTGCTGACACACAGGTTGGGGGGAAGGGTACAGCATCTTTGTTTGCTTGTTTACACAAAGCTATTCCACAGATTATGCCTGGGGAAAAAAAGAAAAATAACCACTACAAAATGTAATTACACTCAGCATTAAAATCAAGCACATGAAAACCAAGCCAGAAGGTAGCTGGAGATGAAAAAAAAAAAATAGGAAAGAAAAAAATGGAACATACTTAAAAATATAAAAGCTTCAAGGGTAGCTAGTCTATAATCCTAGAAATGTTTGTCCCTGCTTTTCATATAGAAGGAAGCATAATAAACACATCAAAAAACTACAGTTTTATAAGAAAAATAAAGGTCAGTACTCCATGTATTATGGGATTGCATGTGGGGGTAAAGGAATTTGGAAAACAATGCATGCCTAGTCTTCAACAGAATGTTGTTCCTTCAAGCATTTTTCTTATGAAGCATTAAAGTAGCAACAAGTAATTTAAATAATAAAGTCTAAACACGGGCACGACCTTTTCAAATTAAGGTTCAGGAGTTATTTCTGAATCTGCTCAATTTCTGAATCTGCTCAATTTCACCCATGCAAGCAATTCTACCAAACTTCATGAAACAATTTATGTATGGGAAGTTAAACACGTACTTAAATGCTACAGATGAAGACATTTTACAGACATAAAGCTTTCCAATGCAATCTGTAATTTCACTTCACATACTCTGGTCAGATTGATCATAGCCATGAAGCAAGCAGCCTACTTGCTTTGTCTTCTTAAAAGCACATCTGGGTTTTTTGGTTGCTTTTTTGTTTTGATTTGGGTTCTCTCTAATTTTGTCAGGGAAAATGTTCCAAACAGGAGAGAGGTTTCAAAAGGAAAGGTCTTTATTTTTTAAATAAAATACTTCCCACTTCACATGGCTGGATTTTGACAGTACAATTACAACCAACCTATTATCAAATGGGGTGGGAGAGGAAACCAGGATGTAATTAACCGAATAATAATTGCAGAACAGTAAAATCCAAGACATCCTTAGCAGAACTTTGCAAGACACTGCACCTTTAAACACACAAATATAATGATTTCCCTAAAAATTATGTTTCTTTTTAAAAAACCCCGTAGTCCGAGTTTATTAACTGCACTTTTTGAATGAACAAATACAGACTACAAGCATCTGCTACTTCAAAGAATTACTCTGAGTAACAAACTTGAGTGTTGTTTGGTTTCTGCATAGTCAAATAAATTAGGGAACATTCGACTGTTTAAAATATTGTTTATTAACAGCATACATTCAAAGGAGCGCTCTGAAATACGCAGCACAAACACATTCCAGTTGACAATCGCTTCGTTTTCCAGTCAATTTAAACACTGATTTGAGATCTCTGCAGCAACAAAGCTGGTACCGTAACGGAGAGTTATGTAACACAAACCACTCTCTCTTTGCCCACAAAACGACAGCAGATAACACCACTTCCCTTTCCCCCCAGCAGGCAGAACGCATCCCGAGGCTTTAGGAAGAGCACCCATTCCTCCCCCACTCGGTGCTGGGGCGCTGCCCGGGGATACGCGGCAGCGCTCAGCAGGGATGGATGAGCGGCCAGGCGGGCAAACCCCGCTGCTGGCCCAACGCAGCCTTTGTTCTCCGGGGAGGCGCGGCTGTCGCGCCCCAGCCGGCGGGACACAGGTGGGGACCCGGCGGCCCCGGCCCTGCCCCGCGGCTCCGGCCGCCGGGCCCGGCACGGCCGCGGGCCCCGTTTGAACCTGCCCGCGCTCTGGGGGAGGAACCGCAGCCGCTGCCGGCGGGCGGGGCGGGCCGGGGCTGCCCCGGCCGGGCGGTGCAGGAGCCCCTCCGCTTCCCCCCTCGGGAAAGGGGGATTAACCCTTGGCTCGCCCCGCTGCCCTCACCCCCTCCTCCCCCGGCCGGACGCGCGCCCCGTGTGCGCCGCAGTCTCCTCCTCCCGCGGCCCGGCCGGAGGCGGGCGGGGGCCGGGGCCGGGCAGGAGCGCGGGGAGCGGCCAGGCACGGCGGGGCAGCGCTGCGCGCAGCCACACCTACCTGTCTTCTCGTGGTCATAGCCCACCACGATGAAGTAGTCGGCCAGCCTGGCCATGGCTGCGCGGGGCGCGCCTCGGCCTCACCACCCCAGCGGCTGCGGCGGCGGCTCGGGGCAGGCTCAGCATCCTCCGCTCCGCGCCCGCCGCAGGAGGAACGGCACCACCTCAGCCATGTTGGAGGCGCGGGCACGCCGTGCGCCTGCGCGCCGCCCGGACCGCTCGCCGTGACCCCGGGGCTGGGCGGGGGCTGGGGCGGCCCGGCCCGGCTGTCCCGCAGTGCCGCTGCCCCGGGCCGACCGCCGTGCCGGGACGCCGCTGCCAGCGCCGCGGCCTCCCTTCGCAGCCCCCGCGGGCGGGGAGGGCCCGGCGGGGGAGGTCCGCGCCCCGCCCGAGCGGGGCTTTGTCTCCCGGCAGCCTCCCCCTGTGCGGTGGCCGACCGGGGGGCAGCGGGTCCGGAGCATGTTCCCCTCACAAAAGTCACTCGCGGCGGGTCGGAGCGCTCTCCGTGCCCGGGGAGAGCCAAGCGTTTGAGCGGGGCTGCACCTCGCCGCTCCCGCGAGGAGCTGCCGGGGCCGGGCATCGCCCTCACCGGAGCTCCGCGGAAATGGAAGCCGGCGGCGAGATAACGGCGGCCGCGGCAGCCCGGCCCGGGAATCGGGGATTGCGCTTCCAGCATATATCCCGGTCACGTTTTGCCCGGGGTGTGCGGGACGTGCCGCCGCGGGGGGAGCCGTGCCGCGGCCCCGCTGGGCTCTGTGGCGGTGCCGAGGGTCGGCGCGGGGGTCTCGGCCCCGGCCCCCTCACAGCAGCACCCGCGGCCCGGAGCGGGCTGTGCTGCCCGGCCCGGCCCGGCCCTGCTGCTCCCCGCGACTGGCGGCGCCGGGGCCGAGCCTGGCGGGGCACTGGCCAGCGGTGACCCGCGTGGCCTCGGACATGCTGGCCCGGGCACGGGCGGTGGCCGCTGGGGCGCTGCCGTGGTGCTATTTATAACGTGCAGATGAGGCAGGCACCTTTTGGACCGTGGCCCTCGAAAGCACGGTGGACTTTGCCAGCAGTCACGGAGATGCTGAGGATAAACGAGCGGACAGTACAGCGCTTGGGTAGCTGGAGAGCCTGCAGAAATCACTCTGATAAGCTTCTGTGTTTGACAGCGCAGAGAGAAGAAGCAGCGTGGAGAACATGGGTTGCATTCCAGCGAGGAGCAGTCGTGGGTATCGAGCTGGGTGTGGAAATGCAGCAAACTGGATTCGCTCCTGACGATCCATCCTGAAGAGGGACCCAGCAGACAGTCATTAGTGGTCTCAGAGATATTTCTGCTTCAAACACGCCGTTCTTACACCTCTTTGCTGGGACATAGTGATGCAGTGTCTTGCTGATAAGCCAGATGCAAACTGGTCAGGAAGCTTCAAGCAGTGTTCCGCTTGTGCCTTCTCAGTGGCGGGCAGAGGTTGACATCTCCTCGGAATCATCAGCTTCGTGATTTAGCTGTTTTGGAGCAAATGACATGTGTAAGGATCCAATCCTAATACATTTCCTTGTTTAGGAGTAAAGAAAAATGTGTAATATATACATCAAAAAGATTGACCGTACTTTCTGAGAAAGAGATGCACTCTGAGGGGTCAGTCACTTTAAGAGTTAGGTAGGAATATCTTTGTTCAGTTGTACACAGACGTTTTGGTTGCAGGACATAACAACAGTTCACAATAGCAAAGGATCATGTTCTGTACAGCTAAACCTGAAGGGAGAATTTAAAGACACTAAGAAATTATCTAATTTGGATCTGAAATGGGACCTTAGAGTTATCATATCTGCACTCATAAAAAGAGTCAATATGCAATAACAATTCTCAATAGCAAAACCTCACTGCTCCTGTAACACAGCTCCTCTAGCACGAGAGAATCACTCACACCTTTCCCAGAGCACTTATAATGCTGGTTCAAGAGCAAGGTGTTTAGTTACTGATTTCCTAATAATGCTAGTGCTCACTTTACAGCCTTGCTCCTTTTGCCATCTAAATCAGTACAGCCAAAGTTTATAAAGTTCATAAGAAGTGGCACATCTTAAAGAAGAAATAGGGAGTTCAGTTGAGCTTATTTATTTCACAGAATCACAGAATGGTTTGGGTCAGGAGGGATTTAAAGATCATCCTGTTCCAACCCCCCTGCTACAGGCAGGGACACATGCCACTAGACCAGGTTGCTCAGACCCATCCAACCACACCACAAACACTTCCAGGGATGTGGCATCCACAACTTCTCTGGGCAGCTTCCCTTAAGTATAGTGCAGTCTTACGTTCTTATAAGACAAATGAAGAAGTGGAGCAGACACAGTGTTTGTTCACCTAAATTCTAATGAAGAGTGAAACTGAATGCTCATCCAGATCACTCATCCTTAATTCCCTCACTTCCAGCAGGGTAGCCTAGCTCCTCACAGGAGGAGCAGGGGCTCACATAGGACACCAGGCACAGGTCTCCACAAGCACCTAGTCATGTGCTTTCTCCAGGGGAAGAATTGCAAGGCTACAGCCTCACCAAGAGCCTGAAAGCACTCAAGGGACAATGTTGCCACCCTCACATTGTGCACTTGCCAACAACAAGGTGTGAACGTCCACAATACCTTCTACAGTTCACTCCTCCTTCAGGAAACAGGGAATTCACACTCTGCCTGCAGTCTCTATCCAGTGCCACCCCAACCCATGCCAGAACAGGGGGCAGCCATGACCCTGACCAGATTTCCCCTACCAATAGACATCCCCCACTCACTTCGGAGGCTTTGTTTGGTGTACTCAAACCTGTCAGACAAAAGGCTCACCAAAGCACCTCCAGCAGGACTACCGAAATGGAATCAGCCCTTTGTCACTGTGCTCTTGGCACAGAGAGAACTGGCTGAGAGCAGGCACTGGCAGTGAGGTTTTTCTGTGTGGAGCTTGACTGAGGTTTTAGGTCCTTCAGGGGGTGCCATTCTTCTATTAGTATTATCTTTCTGCTGATTTCACGCAGCCTGAAATACAATCAAGTCTATTCATACTCATGGCATATGAATTCAGAACAATTTGTTTAAACAAAGTGAAACATGCAAAGGCACTTCCACTGGCTTCAAACAACAGTTTTCTTCCATAATCAGCACCGAATATTTGACTCACACTGATTCCCCATTGCTACCCACAGATTTTAGACCTTTTCTTTTCAAATAAATCTCAGCCTGAATAAAATGCTCTATAAACAGCTACTCATCGTCACCATGTCCGTGCCAGAGCAGATACTTGTTGTAGGGTCTTTGGTATGGGAGCACCAAGAGGCTGAATGGTACACCCAGGATAAGCAGTAAAAAGGAGCTGGCTGCTCCTCCAGGCCAGCTTCCCACCATGGATGAGGCAGCATCCAGGACACCCTGCACTTCACATCACACACTGGTCTTGCTGAACTGCTTGGCATTGCCTCAGACTCAGCTTGTGAATGATATTGCTATGGAACATTCTGTGGAACTGGGGTTTTTTTTATCTTTTTTTTTTTTTTTTTTTTTTTGTTTTGTTTTTGTTTTTTTTTAAGGAAATAACAATTTACTTTTTAAAGGAAATAATAATTTTTTTTAAAAAAATTGGTCACTGTTACATCACAGTACCAATTCAGTGACTATTGCTCATTCCAATTTCCTTTTTAAAGGAAATAATAATTTTTTTAAAAAAATTGGTCACTGTTACATCACAGTACCAATTCAGTGACTATTGCTCATTCCCAAACTGCCTGAGAATGCAAGTTCATAGAAAGAACAAAATGAGCATCTGAACAAAGAACATGATGTTTTGTGGTAGATTTGAACCAGCTTTACCTGCTGACGCCCTTTCAGAAATCACATCAGCAACAAACTGATCATTTATGTGTCAGAGTTTGCCACCTCATAAATTTGCACGAAGTAACTTTGTATCACTGAGATGATAGTTACAGTCAGTATGGAAGAAACATGAGAGTTGTGTTACTACTGTTATTGCTATTTCTAAATCAACATAGGATTTTTTTCTGCATTGTTTGACTTAGAGTGTATAAAACACACTTCCCGTTTAAGCCAAAGATTTTAATGAGGGATTTTCCAGCATTTGAGGAAATGTGTGACTTTTTTTACTTTTTTTTTTTTTTTTACTGGAATGGGAGACTTAATTTGAGTCAAAGCAATGCTTATCACATAAAATCCCGCCTTCTCATTCGGAAAAAGTTAGATTCAGTTTCAACTTGTGCTAATCAAGGAAATGCTTGAACTCGCACGAGCTGGAGCTGCCTCATGAGGTCTCTAAAATCCAGCCATCGCGGGCTGATGCAGCCGTGCAGCTCCGGTCATGATACGGCCCCGTTCTAGACCACTTATTTTCCATCTCTTCCTCCCTGTGTTTCCCCCCCAACCTCTCGCTTTTCCCGTTTGTGCTCCGGAGCAGCGGGGCTGCGGCTCGGCGGAGCTGCGGGCGGGAGGGACGGGGCTGAGCCCGGGGCGGCCCCGCTGGCTGCCGGCGCTCCGGGCCCGCCGCCGCCTCCCCGGCTCCGGCCCGGGGGAACGGCCTCGCCCCGCGGAGCCGCGCAGGGGGCTCGGGGCAGAGGGGAGCGGCGACAGGCAGCGCTGGCCCTCCCCGCCGGCCGGGGGGTGGCAGCTCCCGGGCCAGCCTGTCCCGCACAGGTAGATGCCGGACACAGAAGGCTCCAGATGTCTGGACGCTGCTGGAGAGCGGGGGGAGGGAGAGAGCACCTTAGACCGAGTGAGCCGCGCACAGGAAAGTTTCCGTCATCCCCCTGCACATACCACTCCGGGGTGTTGTTATACACCGCGGTTATCTAGAAAGGCACAGTCACGAGCACACACTCACTCACCTGACTTTTGAAACACTTTGCTTGGGGCAAGATGCGAGAGAAACATCTCACCAGCTCATTCCTTCCTGCCGAGTGTCTCTCGCTGGCCCGGGGACCCTGGCGCCCCAGGGCGCAGATCTCCTGGGGCATTTCCCTCGGTGACGTCGCTTACTTACTGCGACAAGTAAGCGGAGACACGGTGCATCCGCTGCTGGCTTCCAGCACCCCCCGCGAAGCCGGACCTCTGCGTTTCTGAAGCGCCACGGAGCAAAGACGTTAAAGACTGTAAAAAACCCAACAGCAAGGTGGTCAGACTAAGGTTTTGCTGCTGGCCAGCCGAGAAAATGCTGTTAGAGATCCCGATCCTGCACTGGTTCAGCTTTCTGACCGGGAAGTAACTGCACTCACACCCGTGAGGTTTGCGGATTGGGAACAGCACAAGGCACGGCGGATCTTCCCGGCGCTTGTAACCCCGGGCGTTCCAGTGACTCCCTGTTTGCCCCAAAGCAATGCCACTTGCTCTGTTCCGAGGCAGAGAACTGGGCTCTGACCTTCACTTGCCAAAACCATTTGAATCGTGATCTACTTGAATCGATCAAGTAAATAAAATTCATTTTGTTAGATAAAAAAATACACCCAAGTTAGGTCATAAATATTCATGATGCTCGATTTGCCACCTCATTACTTTTGTAAAGAAGGCTGTCATTCCAGTTACTCATTATAAATTCACGTTGTCCAAATATGGGTTTATTTTTGGAACTTTGATATTTGATGGGTTTTCATGGATTTTGGAATGGATTGAATCTGGTTTCCACTCGCCTGCTTTCACCCACCTGAAGCTAATATGTCTAGAAGGAGAAATTATCCTACAGACAACATCAATATAATTGTATTTCGGCGGTTAAAACCTCTGTCCCCAGTAAAACAGGCTGAGGGGCTCATCGGATTTTGAAAGTTGTGCCATGACTCAGAATCCCAAAAGCTGCCGTTATAATTAACAAAATACCACGGGAGTTGTTTAAGATAATTTTCAATAATCCTCTTATTGCCCCCCCCCCAATGTTGCCCCCAATCCAGGTCAGAATGCTTAAGGAGTGCTTGAAATGTGGGGGTGGGGGGGTGCCAAAGGAGAGATCGCCCAGCCACGCCAAGGTCCACCCACTTCTCAGCGCTGCTCTATAAAAGCGAGCAGTGGAGCGCAGAGCTCGGCAGTGATTACTTCACACACACACACACACAAAGGAGGAGTTCTCGCTCCTCAGGAAACCCTGCAAGCTCGGATCGCTACTACAAAAACATTTGTCTCAGTGGATTATCCTCACTGTCAGGTAAGAACTATTTTTTTTTTCTCCGTCCTTGGCAGCAACAAAAGATTCAGGGGAGGTGGAACGCAAGTAAAACTCTACTAAATTTGGACTGTCTTGAAGAGTTTGGAGTTATGCTGTGGAGTCTTGCACTGGCTCTTGGCATCAGCTGCAGTTTACAACATAAGATCCAGAACTAGCTGGTTCTGCGTGTGAAGTGGGAAGAGGAGCTATCAGGGAATAAACTTCCCGGCAGCAAAACACTTGCTGGAGTTTGGAAACGATGCGTCCGATAGCCAGCTCCCTCTGATCTTACGGGTTTGCTAAATCCTAGTGCAAGCCGCTGGGGGTATTCTGGAAATCCTGCTGGTTTTCAGCCGCCTCTGCAACTAAACTCTCGACAAACGTAAACTTTGGAGGCTCTGTTATTTACTCTGTGATAAGTTGTTGAGCAAATATTAGCTTCTGGTTCATATCAGACACAAAGTCCCCAGTAGCCTGGGGGCTCTGCGAGGGAAGGAGCTCTCTGGAATCACCAGGAATAAAGGACAGTCCTTACTTGACTTTTATTAGCAAGCATGCTTATAGTTCTCTTTTCCTTCCAGCAGGAGCCCAGCCAGAATGAAACTAGTTCACGTAGCCCTGCTCTATCTCGGCTCTGTGGCCTTCTTCGGGGTGGATGCTGCAAGAGTGGACGTAGCGACAGAGTTCAAAAGAAAGTAAGTATCGGAGCGCGCCCTTCTGCCAGCGCCCCGCGCCGCGCGTGGAGCTGCCGAGCCCCCGCGCCTGGCTCCGGCAGCGCTCAGAGGCACTGGATTCCCTGCAGGAATTGCTCAGCTCCTTAAAGGCCTCTGCCCTTTCAGGAAACACTGGGGGGAGGAGAGAAAAAAAAAAAAAAAAAAAAGGGAAAAAATCTCGGCGCTGGCAAAGATTTTCGCCCCTCGAATCTATTTGGTTTGGCTCCCGCCCTGCAGACTTGCGATAACAGGCTCTCTTCTTCCCTTGTGCTCTTTCAGATGGACGAAATGGGCACTAAGCCGAGCCAAGCGGGACGTGAAGCCTGCGGGCTTGCTCCGAGGGCTGGGGGCAGCCGCCGACGTGCTGCCTCTCATACGCACCCAGGACGTGAAGGAGGATTCCCGAGTCTCGCCTCCCAGGTAAATACCAGCCCTTCCTGGGCTCGGGCACTTGTTCGGGGCAGTGGAAAGTTTCGGGGTCCCCTGGTTTCCGGGTGTTCAGGGTTATTCTCGCTGTCGATCCTCCCCGCCCCACAGGCAGGTCCTGCCCGGGCTGCCCATCGCGCTGAAAGCAGCCTCCCGCCTTCCTTTCCCCGCGCTCTTCAGCTGGCGGGAGATAGTAGCGCCTTTGCTGCGAAAGTCAGATATAAATAGTAACTTGAGCCCTGGAAGCATAGGAAAGAGTAACAGCCGTAAACCGGCGGGGCCTCGCCTCGCATGGGCAGCAGGCTCTGCTCCGCGCTGCCGCGGAGGGCACAGCCGGGACTGCTGAGGGGCAGCTGGGCACCGTCGGGACGAGCCCCTCTCCAGCCTGGGGGCTCCCTGCCCTGCAGACCCTCCCGTTCCCTCGCCCACCGGGTCCCCCCCTCCGGGCCCCCCCTGCGCTCTTCTCATGCCCGCTCTCTCTCTTCCTGCAGCAACCGGGAGGATGCTCACATCCGCGTCAAGCGCTACCGCCAGAGCATTAACAGATTCCCCCACTTCCAAACAAAGGCGTGCCGCTTCGGGACGTGCACGGTGCATTGGCTGGTCGACGAGCTCCACAGGGCGGCCGTCAACGACAGGAACGATGCCGCCCCCCCAAACAAGATCAGCCCCCAGGGCTACGGCCGCCGGCGGCGTTCCCTGCCCGAGCGCCGCAGCCCGGCGCGCTCCCCCAGCTCCGGGCGGCGCCCACGGACGCGCCGGGCGCAGCCCCTCGCCGCCTTCCTCGGAGTCTGAAGCGCCGCAAGACCCGGCCGAGGCCGCCTCGACGGATGGACTGAGGCACGGGCTGAGATCCGCCAGGATTCGCGGAGAGCGCCTGCCCGGGCGGGACCCCGGCGCGCCCTCCGGGGGAGCTGAGAAGGGCAGCGGACGCCGCGCCCCCCGCCCGCCACGGACTCTGGCCCTCCCCGGGCCGGGCACCGCCGGCTCCCGCAGCCGCCGCCGCCCGCGACGCGAAGGCGCCGCCGCTGCTCCCGGGGGGCCGGGCGGCCCTGGCCGCCCTCCCGCGCCCCGCAGCCCCGAGGAGGGGATGCTCAGGGGGGGACCCGCCGGTGGGCGACGGGCCCCGGCCTCGCCCTCTGCCCCCGAGGGCTGGAGGGTGCGCGTCAGCCGCGGGCAAGGACAGGCCGCCCACTTCTGCTCTACCCTCTGCGTTATGTGCACCCGGCAGGGAATCGGACACTCTTCAGTCCCTGCGGGGACTGCGATATACTTGAACGTCACAGAGAGGAAAAGTGCAATTGTACGTGGTTTTTGTTAATTATAAGTGCGGTGTGTGTGGATCACGAGATATGCATTGGTATTTAAGATTGTTCTGTGCCATGTCTTTTTTTTTTTTTTTTTTTTTTTAAAAAATAATTTTTTTTTTTTTACGGTTTATATATATATATATATATATATATATATATAGCATAAGGGCATTTTAAAACATTGTATCCCCTCTATTTTTCATATCATGAATGTCAAACGTTAAACTCTTTTTCCATACCTTTTTTTATCTTGCATTCCAGACTGGTGAAAGATATAGAGAATGTATCAGCTGTTCTCCATGGGTAATATGTGAAATAAAATAAACACAATTATATAAAACACTTCAGTTATGTTGTCTTTAGTGGGGGCAGTGGTCAAGATGAATCATTTCTCACTGTGTTCAGCCCTACTCATGTTAAGCTAGAATGGCAGTCCTGGGACACACCAAAACTCTTCCCTTGCAAACTTTGTTAGCAGCCACCTTATCTCATCAAATGGAGTAAACTCCGAGCCAGAAACGTATCCTAAAATTCCAGGGCAGGTCTGTGGAGAAGGCTCTAAGGCTCTTTTCTGCCCACGTTCAAGCCAGGGCTGAAACGTGTCACAGCTTGGATTGATCGTGCAAGTTTATTTTTTGCCCTAATTAATCAGAGAAACAACTGCACACTTCAACATTGCACAACAAAGTAACAGATTTATTGAGGCAGCACGTTCCAAAAATGGTCATGGCAGCTTCCAAGGTTATTTATGTTGAAGGATTTCCTGGGCCACAGTTCAGGTTAAAGTTAAACGGTGACCGGTTCAGTGTGGGGAGAACATTTTGGATAAAAGCTTAGCATGAGGGATTTTGTTGTTTTGTTCTTTTTTGTTGTTTTGTTTTGTTCTCTCTAAGCACAGACCAGAAAACAAATGTGAAACTGAACCTTATTAATGCACCACCAGCACCATCTACTGGTGTCACTCCTTGCACTCCAAGAAAACAAACCTAAAAACCTAAACAAGTGTATTTGAATAACTTCTTGGGTGAAATGAAGCATTTCCTCTATTTCACCATATCTCTGAACAGGGTTAACATATAGAGGAGAGGACTGGGGAACAGCAGAACTCAATGCCTTTAGAATAAATGAAGTGGGGATTTAATTTTTTTAAATCTAATATTAAATTCCTCAAGAACATATATTTACAAGAAAAATTGAAAAGAACTGGCAATGACACCTTTCCAGGAAACCGCGGCAAAAATCTTGGGTAGGGATCTTTTGATGAGATACTTGGCATGTAATCACGATTTTTCTTTCCAAACTTTAAGTTCTGCTCAGAATTGCCTGTTTTTAGTTACTTTCTAAACACTTTAAACTAAGATTTTTGAAATCCTGAGAGGTGGGTTTTCCACTTGAAACATTATTTAAAAAAGAAAGAAAATAAAAGATAATGACACTTTGTCAGTTTTAATTACCTGTTTGTTAAGAGCTGGAAGAAAACAGCTGTCTCCTGCCCTTGGCCTTCTGATCCAGATTTTGCAAGATGTAAGGGATGACAAAATGCATGGACAAGGTATAGCTGCCAGCTGAGAAACAAGCAAGTGGAACCTGGAAATTAGAATTGTTGCTGTTACAAGTTTTGTGGTGCTTGCACTGAGAAATTACAACGTGTAGGTGAAAGTGTGATCCTACTCAATGTACACAGCACAAGAAGACAATGGCAACAGAACCATCCCATTTAATAGCTACAACGTTTTCCCTGTAAGTTCCACAGTTAGTACTTTTACCATCTAAATTTGGGACAGAAGGCTGGATTGGGCTACAGTGTGGTTAAGTATGTACTTGCCAACTAGTTCCTTTGTTTGCATCGATCTTTTCTTCATTTCCTGCCAAAACCCCACGTAGAGTACCTTTTCTTCCCTCCTTTCTTTTTCACTGATGGAAAACACTTCACTCAAAGCTCAAAGACCCTGCCCAGAACCAGACAGGGCTCAAACCAGCCAGCTGGTGCAGGATGGCACAATTCTGACCTGACTGGAATTTAGGAAGTGCAACTTGTGTTTGGAAGGACCAAGAGCACCACCTGCCGCGCCTCTAAGGAGAAGCAAAACTCTCTGCAATAAACAGCAACCAAAGAAAAGAAAGATTGGGGTTTTTTTAGTTCCCTCCATTCTTTGAACCCAAACTTTGAAACCATGTGTTTTAAAGCAGACCCTGCTGAAGGAGAGATGTCCGAAAGTAGTGAGCACCCAAAGATGGCACACTCTTTGAGTGTAAAGAGCAGCCAAGGAAACCCTGGAAACACAATGTCAGGATTTTGGCTAACCTAGGCTAGATAAGCTAGAGGAGAATGGCAGAGCAGGAGAATGGCAGGCAGGGACTCTTTCCCACACCCCAGCCTCAGTTCTAGGTTTCAGGGAATGGGTTTATAAGGGGTAGAATATATCAAGACAGCATCCTCTCTTCTCATCCATTTCTGCACCAGCCCCAGGTGTAAGCTGCCCAGGTGAAAGCTCTTCCTCCTGCCCAAGCAGGAGATGATACTGACAAACCCTGGGGACGCATCTTTTCACTTCATCCCATAAAGCAAAATGTTGGGCATGAATGCTTAAACAGTGGCTGAAGTTCATCCATGATTTAGATTAAAATCTCAGACAAGTGTAAGGATTTGGGGTTTCAGGGAGAGCAAGACTGTGAAACAGCACATGAAAGAGAGCATCCTCCTATTATAGCAGAAGTTCAAGAAGAACTCTGTACTTAGGTCAAAGCCAGCTTATGCTGTAATGTGTCAGATGAGAAGTGGAAGATGTCATCAAATGCCTCCAAAATCAGGAGTATCTGTTTACACACCACCTTAGTTAAAATATTAGTTTCTAAGAACAGTCTGGTGTCCCACAGGACAGTATTTCAAAGGCTGCTAAAAACATGACTTGAAGTTCAAACAAGGTTCTAAATTAAAATTAAGTTTTGCAATGGTAAATATGTATTGGAGCAGGAATTCATCCTTGTCCACCAGTCTGTTCAAGAGCAGATGCCAAAGGAGTGGTCACCATTCTCAGCA
The DNA here is from genome assembly GCF_017590055.1 of Onychostruthus taczanowskii. Classification (NCBI taxonomy): domain Eukaryota; kingdom Metazoa; phylum Chordata; class Aves; order Passeriformes; family Passeridae; genus Onychostruthus; species Onychostruthus taczanowskii. The sequence goes on from NW_024502458.1 coordinate 6,103,867, forward strand.
CAGCCTCTACAGCAAAGTGTCAGAAGAGTTTGCGGAGTATTCTTTAGGAGTGATTACTCTGTTTTGTACCTACCCTAGGGACACCCTATGGCAGCCAAAAAAAATCTATTCTATCTAATTCTATTCTATTCTATTAATCTATTCTATTCTATCCAAAATTCTTCACTACAGACAATTTTTCATTACCAAAATGGATTCCAAAGGCTATTTTTATTTCAGAAAGTTTTTTGGACTTCATTATTAGTTCTACATGGAATGATGGCAAGGTGCCTAAAATGCTGATATATACAAGGACTTCCCCATGAAGCCCTCATGCAGGTCCCCTAACCTGGAAGAGAAAAACAAGGAACTATTTTTCGTTCTCCAGTTGGTACCACAACATTTTCTTTAAGCAGCCATGTCACATGAACAACCACAAAAATTGTTTGTTCTCCAGTTACATCAGAAAGTGGTGTGAGTTCTTCCACTGTTACCTAGGAACAACTTCTACTGCATCCAAAAAGTGGAGACACTGGTGTACTTTCAGATGATTATCAAAATCTGCAAAGCATCTCAGTCCATGCTAAGAGGAACTGCAGTCAGGTGCCAGATATAAAGTCTTTCTGCAAGCACAATGACAGAAAGGGGAATACTAATGAATACTTTGGCACATATGAAGCCTTTTCTGGCTCATTGAGTACCCCAAGGACAGCAAGTCATAATTAAAGCCAATAATGGCAACTCCAGACAGCCGTCCAAATAGTTTCCTTGTGCCGTCAATTCACCGTTTCATATTATCTCACATCATACTTAAGTAGTGTGGAGCACACAGGCATCAGGAGAAAGAATTCCAGCATGACTGAGTACAACCAATAAGTAAATCCAATTATGCCTAATTAAAATCTATTTATTACATTCACAAGGGTTTGCTTTTATTATCCAAATATTTTTTAAGGAACAGGGCTTTTTCCCCCCAAATAATTTGTGTCAGCTTTGAAATTGTTTTAGTCTTTAAATACTTAATTCTTTGGAGTGAGGCCACGTATCCTTCATGAGAAGAAGGAGCATAATTTGTTCATGAGGTAAAAAACTTTGCTATGTAAAAGCCTTTTTACTACAAACTATGTACACTAGTCAAAATGCTTGGTAATGTCTCCAAATGAAAAACAAATGGTCCCATTAAGACTAGAATCAATGTTAATGATTTGATAAGACTGGAGTGTTTTGCATGCAACATTCCCAGCAAACACAACAGCAATGAGGATGCCAAATGAATTTTTAAACTTTTTTTGATTCTGTGATAACTTTTACAAAACATTTAACTAGACCTCCTTGAGTCTCTCATCCACTTACAAAATCCTGGGGTTTTCCAAATTCAAGAAAGATCTTTTGTACCCACTGAAGGCACATATTTTGTAATAAATTCTGACTCTGAGAAGAGGTTTGCAAAATAAGTATTCTTCCAATACTTTCTGTAAGTTGTCACTTTGAAAATTACATGCAACTTTTCCATCAGTTATAAAAGGGTTTTCATTTTCTTCATACTTTTCTAACATGGTGTAAAAAACAAACAAACAGATGTCTGGGTCTTAATCTCTGATGTCCAGCAGTATGGGCAGAAATGGGAGAACAAACAAACCGGATCTTATCTGTTAGTTCAGGAGCACACTGAGCAGCTCATCAAACAAACATGCTTATTGTCCTTTTAAGAGGTGCTTACTGGGACAGGAGTTCCATGACGCTGAATCACTCCAAGGCTGAAAGGCAGCGTGTAATTCATCCCCCTGCTGTTACAGCCCAGCACAGGAGGGTGTGTGCGCTCCTCGCTTCCCCCGATGTGACCCAGCTCTGGTGTCTCTCTGCTGGAAAGCACCAAATTCTCAGAGGCCACCACACTTCCCTGCCTGCCCATGAGGGCTCAGGAGCAGCTCTGACTGCACGCTGGAAGAGGACAGCTGCACCTTGTAAAATATAATAAATAAAAATATGTCTGTTCTCTTTAGAGACAAGGAAAAAGTGAGGGATTTTAAGTCCCTTTTCCTAAGTAATTTTTTTTTTCCCGAGGCTGTGCAGCCCTGCATCTCATTCTGCATAAGGAACACATTCATAGTCTGGCCTTTATTGATAAACAACATGAAAAATATGCAACTGGCATATATCAATAGTCCCCTTACTGCCTACAGACATCAGACATGCTGGTGTGATGAACTGGTGAACCAGATAGGAATCTTAGCAACAAATCCCAGACCTGAGACTGATCCCATCTAATTGAAACAAAACTTCTACTGACTTCAGCAAGAAGAAAATCTAAGCCCCAGCTTTCTTTCAAAAACATGTCTATTTTTGTACCAAAAGACTGTACTGTAAATTTTGATTTATACTTCATTTACTCCCAATTTCTTGTTTTGAACACTGAAGAAACTACTAAAAGATACAAGTAAGGAATGGGATCCCTGTCAAAAAGAAGCAACACAAATCCAGACACTCCATTTAATCTGAAATTAGTTCAGCAATGTATGTTTATTGCTGCTGCTCTGAGTGGATGTGGTGCTGCTGGCAGTGACAACTTCAGCAAACATACATGTGTCAAGTGTGTCACTAAATGTGTTCATGAGCAGGGATGGAATCCCACAAACTTCCAGTGCTCTTGTCCAAAACCCAAGCTTCAGTTTTTATTTTATGCAGTAGGACTTTGGAGTGTTTTAAACAGTAAGACTTTATACAGTAGCATTTCCTTCCTCCTCTTTCTTCTCTTTATGTTTTAAAAAAAATCTTGCTACCTATTTTGAAGTGCTGGAAAAGGATGTATCTGGACAGCTCAAGTGAGAGAGGAATTCCATAGCTCACAGCAGAGACTGGCAGTCAATCAAAGTGCACACACCAGCACTTTGTTATAATATTTGCACAAGGCCATCAATATCTGTTTAATGAAGGATATAAAGAGATTTGCACAAAGAAGTGAGTCCTACAGAGATGAAGATGATTTACTGAGAAATAGTTCATGTCCTCTTACCCCAAACTGATTTAATTAACTCCTGGTAATGGGGGAAAAACAACCCCTTATGTTACAAGTGCATGAGGGCCAATAAACCTGATTTATTGTCTTAACCACACTGCAAGACAGACAGAAACAAATGATACGTTTTTTCCATGGAATGTTGTCAGAGTGTGTGCACAAAGATATTTTCCTTCTCCTGGTGCATCTGTACAACTTTGCTGCCATCTGCTGCCTCCTGAAGACAAACAAATCACTCTAAAATGAAAGCTGGATGCCAGTGGCACGGAGCTGCTGCCAGTGGGGAGGGAGGCCTGGCTTTAAAAGTGTTTTATAGCTGCCCTGGGCTGGTTACTCAATATGCTGAGTAAGGCAGAGACTCAGATTTTTCATTCCTCCTGAGCTTTGCTCAGAAAAAACAGGAACAGCACAATACCTTTACATATTCTGAGGAGATGGAGAAAGGAACTATCCTGATACCACTTTTGCCACTCAGGGCTACCAAGAGAACAGTAGCAGCATTTTTTGAGAAAATACTGCTTTCAAGGTGTGGCATGAAGAGATAAAAGGAGAACACTGGCTCCTGTGCTGCAGGAAGGACCTATTTATTGAAGAGTAAAGAAAGCTGAAGTTAGAAAAGACCAGTAGTGCCTTTTCAGAAGAACTCACGGTAGGAGAGATGTGCACATGCTCTTCATTTCTACACACAGAGCTCTTTCAAAGGCAGGAGTCAGGACAGTGTGCTGAGTCAGACTGACCTGTTTCTCTGCCTCAGGCATAAACAACACCACCTCAGCAGTAGTCAGGTATGAGCTGTCAGCTTCCACAATCAAAGAACATCTAACTGTTATAAACAGAAGGGATTATTTTCAGAAAAAAAAAAAAATATGCTGGATTGAAATCACAGTTGTATTTACTCTACACAATATGTAACTTATACACACTTAATATAATACAAGTACCATTATTTTAATGAATGGCATGTTGCAAAATGTTTTCATTGTAACATATAATCCAAAAACACACAAGAAGGAAGTATCATATCTGTATGAAAGGCTGCTTCGAATTCTACCTGAGGAAGCTAGAGACAGCAGAAATGGCTTTTAAAAGATTGTAAAGATCTCTTGGCTCATATGAGGATTTTTAAATTTTATTTTTAATCCTGCCTAGAAACTCAACCAGGCATTGAAAAATGGACCTTCCATCAACATAGTTTTTTTCATCTCTATGACTGTAGAGTTTCTTCAAAAATTATCTTTTGTATGATGCTGATATAGAAGATGCAACCCTTTTTTCATAATGGATTTAAAATAAGTAGCTGAAACACTTTGAAATCAGTGCTGGTTACCTTTTTTCTCTCCTGGACACACAGGGATTCACTAGTTAGGGCACACCATGGGCCTTCAGCCAGGACATTACTTCATGGACTTCACATGGAAGCACAGAAACACAGACAAGTAAACACACCTGCCCAGGCTTGAGAAACAGGACTGCTGTCACCTCCAGTAATAACCACGCAACCCACACATATGTCAGACCTCTTCCATCAAAGCCTGGAGGTCACTGGAGGAGGCCCCCACGTGAGAACCCAAAGCCCACTGAGCACCTAAAGAGCAGCACTCAGGAGCCAGGGCACCCTTCCTTCAGTCCTGAAACAAAGGCCTGTGCAAAACCCAGTCTAAACAGTCCTTCTACTGCAAAACCAGTTGCTAGGGGACTCCAGATTTCAGTCAAATTAGTATTTTGAAATAGTAGCTTTTATATAAAAGTATGGCCAGAAAGGGTTTCAAAATGCTATTTGAAATTCTGTTCTAGGTCTTGTTTTGTTTTCCAGTTAGGATTCCATTTTATTTTCTGACTAAAACCACAGAACTTTAAAGCCACCAGTTGCTAAATTAGACTGGATTTTAACTCTGACAGCTCTCATGTATTCAAGGTAAATGGGGTGGAGAGAAAAAAAAAATCTATGATGGAGAAGGGGACCAGAGTTGTGTGCTAGGTCATATCAGAGATGCTGAGGGAGAGAAGTGACCTTCCAGCTCAGTGTCCAGCAGCAGCAGCAAGGAGTCAGTATGCTGGACATCATCAGAAAAGGTACTGAGAATCATTAAGATGGTAGATGAGGTGAATGAAAGTGAAGTGTCACTCATCCAATCCTGCAATATTACAGCGGGGCTGGGGAGGTGGGGAAGGCACTGACACTGGCAGGGGAATGGTATCACAGATAACAGTATCAAAGCAATAGGCAGAGGTGTTCCTCCTAATGCAGTGATGCTGGGAGAGTGTGAGAACAGACCACAGGAAGGGGCCAGGTTCTCACAGTGTCCCTGAACTGTACCTCCTTTCAGTGCAGGAGGCTGGACCACACATGGCCCCAGCCAGGCTGCTGTTCTAACCCAGTCAGAAGTGTCTAACAACACTTGTTGTTGTTGTGAATAAAGCCCCTGTATTGAGCATCCCCTCCATGCAGGAAAAGCCACTCTGCTGTGCTGTACTGAGAGAGTGAATACTGGCTGGGCTGTAGCAGATGACTGGAAACTGGCTAACAAGGGTGTGTGGGATTAGAAACACACACACCATAACAGATACCAACAGGGCTGCTCAAGCTGTGTGCTCCACCAGCAGCCTGACACTCTCTAGGACTGAAAGGTTAGAAGAAAGTTACCTGTTCTCAGTGAGGCCTTGCAGTGCAAATAAAAAAAGAGACTCAAAATCTCTGGAGGCAGAACAACTGGCATTGAAGAGTCAGTAATTGTTACTACTGTCACAAGTATTTGGGAGGATTATAGAAACAACTGTTTAACTACTTCAAAAATGCTGCAGAGTGGAATAAAACATATGAATAGGAACTATTCTAGCCATGTTCTGCTATCTCTTAATTGCTGCTTGTTTGTGAACAGTGTGTCAGTGCTTCTTGTCAACCTCTGTAGCAAGAGAGAAACCACTTCTTTTGGCTTCAGTTGAGAACAGAAGAGGTCTGTGACATGACCTATAGCTTAGCTGAATGATTCAATAAAAGAAAAAAAATGCACAGGTAAGAAGCTTCTTCTTTGCTTTCATGTGTCTTGCATATTTTTGAAGGCACAAGATTTTGTTGATGAAGGGTTTTACTTTTACCCTGCTTTCTTACCAGCCTCTCTGCTGATGAAGGATGAATAGGGAAAGTGTTGACCTTTCTCTCTGTGTTCCAGTTAATAAATACAAATAACACTTTCTTGTATCTGTGCCCAGTTTGGATAAAACACAGTCTGATAGATACTGTATCCCAGATGTTACATCTGATAATTAGGCAGCTTTAAAATGTAACATAGCTGAATGTTATTAAAACCACTAAAATAAAATTAAACCTTCATCCCTGTCATATATTTTTTTTTCTGCAGGAAAACCCAGGTTTTGCCTTGAAAAGGTCAGAGCAAAGAAGCAGCATGGTGATGTAGAAGAAGATAACTTTTAATTCTAGCTTGTCTGTATTAAATACTTTGCAATAAACTGCTCACTAGTTGCCTATCATAGGCAAAACAGCCAGCTGGTGAGCTCTGTTGCTTTTGTGCATTCTAACACACTTCTAGCATGATCCAGAAAATCCAGGCAAGGGGTAATATATGTGATTACATGACTTGTTATCTTAAATGGTTTCATATGTGGTATTTGCTCCAGTTATTTGACATGACTCAAGTTGACCTCATTGTTTGTATGCTTGAAAGGGAACAATTATGCAACTGCTAAATGGTATGGAAGACAGCAGTGCCACATGAGACAGGAAAGAAAATAGGAATGCAATGTCTACTAAGCTGTCAAAATGTCTGACACCAACATAATAAGTTTATTTTCTTTGTATGGTCTTCTACTAAGAGTAATGAAAAGCTAACATTCATGCTGTAAATCTGGATTAATCATGACAACTTGTAGCTTTTATTGTCATTTGGAACCTACAATTTTTGTGGTTCTTTGTATATTTTCTGACAAGTTTTGCATTTGCCAGAATAACAAAAAAATAAAATTACTAAGGGAGACAACAGTGGCTCTAAAAATAGCATTTTATGACAATGCTGTCAAATGATAACATACATAAATTGATGCACATGTATATTTAGTTACAAAATCTTTGTATATACTTAATGTGAGTTTGGCAACATCTTATGGAGGATGTTGAAGCAAGTACATCTTTAGTTTTATCAGTGGTTTACAAAAAACACTGATGAAATAACATAGCATTAGCTAAAACTGGACAAAATGCAAACACTATAACTTTCTTGTTAGTGCTGACCTACTTGCAATGCATTTGTATTAACAAGTTAGAAAAAGAAGGATGGAAGAGTCCTGGAAAATTCACTGGTATCTATTTAATCTGGTTTTCAAGTTCTTTATTTCACTTTTCCTGGCAGCTATTTCACATTTTTGCAAGGGAAAGCATGTAACATCTTATGAAACTGCAAGGCATCCTCTGAAAACTATTTTGCTTGATTTCAAACCACCTTGAAGCCTTTACAGAGGTTGTAGAACAAGGACATGCTATTGCTGGGCAGCCTCTGACTCCAGTCTCCTCTCAGCCAGCAGGAGTGGCCAGAGAGTGACCGGCTGGCCAGCACCAGCTGAACCAGCACAGCCGCGTGCTGCGCTCCAAGGTGAGCACGTCCTGCTGACTCCATAGCAAACCAGCTTGACTAGGATTGCCACAGACTGCTGAAGGCACCTCAAGGCAGTGCTAAACCATGCCATAATTAAAGAGTTTATTGGGCATTTCATACTGATCCCAGTGTCCTGACTAAAGCCCACACCTGAGGAATTGCACACTGTATTCCCCAGTTCTTCCTCCTCTCTCTGTGTTTTCTATTCCTTCTTCTACAAGTCTCTGGAGATGGTCAAGAAATGCTCCAGTGAAGAATTGGAGAAAGGAAACTTCAGAAAAAATAGTGAACATCTTTGGCTTTCACATAGTCCTGGCCATCAATATGTGCTGGTTTGCTGCACAGCATAATAAGCTTTCCTGCTCCTAGCAGAGGAATCACTGATGCACATGGAGAGGACAAGAGCCCAGAGAAGATGTGTGCTGCTTTGGGGCTGAGGTAGTTCTCTGCACAGTGGCTGGAAGAGAGCTGTGCTTTGGATGTGCTGAACACAAATATAGAGATGTTTTTGTTACTGCTGAGCAGGGCTTGCCCAGAGCCAAGGGTTTTCTGCTTCCCGTAGGCCTTGCTGGTGAGGGAGCTGCAGGTGCACAAGAAGCTGGCGGGGGACACAGCCCAGGACTTGTGACCACAAGTGACCCAAGGATATCCCATATTGTACGGCATCACGCTCAGTATATAAAGTGGGGGAAGAGGAAGGAAGTGGGGGGACATTTGGAGGGATGGCCTCTGCCCCTCCAAGTCACTGGTGCCGTGAGGGGGCCCTGCTCTCCTGGGGATGGCTGAACACCTGCCTGCCCCCAGGAAGGAGGGGATTCATTCCTTATTTCGCTTTGCTTGTGTTTGATACAGCTTTTGCTTTTCCATTCAACTGTCTTTATTTCAACCCCATGAGTTTTGCAGCCTTTCCCCTTCTGATTCTCTCCCTGACCCCATGGGACAGTGAGCGAGCGGCTGCCTGGAGCTTGGTGGCTGGCTGGGTTGAAACCACAGCACCATGACAAAGCATTCTTTGGGAACAGGAAGGCCACTGCTGCCAGCTCAGAGGGAGGCAGACACTGGTGCCTGAGGATTTATTAACATTTTCCCCAGATGATGTTGCCTCCAGATACTGGTTTCTTTCACTATGTAAGTAGGAAGATCAGTTTTAATTAGCATGACTTTAAAGATGACCGAAGCAAATACCAATTGCTGTCAGTCAACAGGGTGATTACAGCTACCTCAGACACATTGCAACAGAGGAGTGGTTGCTTTATTTATGTGTTAGAAGTGGATGGCAAAGGAAAGCAAATATCCTGATTTAGCTCACAGCCTTGGAATCAAGAGGAGGGGAAAAATATTTTTGCTTGCCATGACACATTTAGTGTTTTATTCTGGATTTCCTGGGACTTCTCTCAAATATTTAGTGCCACAGAAACAAGAGAAAAAAAGTAAATATATCAGAAACCCTCAGAGCAGAGGGCTTTTGTCTCTCTCACTGATTAGCCCAGATGTTCCTTCCTAAGTTCACTGCTATGGCATTCCTTGTTGGAGGTTTCAGAATGATTATCCCAAGCAGAATGCCTTGGGAAGGTAATGGTTTCTCTGCATGTGTCCAGGTCATTCTGACCTAACCCCTTCCTAACATTACCAGACAACTGGCTCACTGCCAGAGTGCTCAACAAATTTAACATGCCATTAGAAGGATTATGGTCTGTGTCCAGTACAGATTTTCTGTAACTCCAACTGTTGTGAAAATGCCTGGAATATTCAAATATTGCTTGTCCTAGACAGAGATAGAGCAGGATTTTTTGTTTTGTTGACTCTTGTCTGAAAAGCTTCTCCAATCTTTGAGTTATTTTTATCCATGTCTAACTTGGAAGAGTTTTGAAACAGCATTCAGCTAAAAAGGGAAGCTGACATAAAAGTGAGTGCCAACTTCTCAAATGCTAAACTACAATTACTTTCCTGCCTCACTGCTACCTATGAAGAATGTGGTTACACAGATAACCTAGGAATTGAGGTACCAATCTTCAGCACAGCTACATTTGATGAAAATTTCACAAACTACAGAATCAGACAGATGAGCTGGTATGGGGCCCCTGTCTGTGGGGACATCTCTGTCCCTGAATTAAGTTACTTCTTTTACCAAAACCTTACTCTTACTGTGGTCGGTGACATTGTTTCCTGTTTCTTGTACTCCTGTGTTGTGTACACTTCACAGAGCAACAATACAGGTTCCTTGTGCAATAAAAGTTGTCAAAAAAAAAAAGTGCATGTAACAGCACACACTATGAACAACAATGCTTAATCTAGAAGATCTGAGTAGTTGGGAAATGACACATCTGACTAAGGACACCTTTTATTGATAACAAAAATTAAATAAATGTATCTAAGAAGTGATAAAATATATAGAATCCCAGAATACCACAATATTTAGTATCAGATATATTTAGGTGTGGACTTCTTTGTAAGTTTGTGGAATGTTCAGCTAGAGGCATAGAAGTCCATCTTCATTTGTGTACTACCTAAGAATAGTATCTGTGCCCCTAAAGGGATTTCCAAAGTACATAGTTGCCCTGCGCTGACCTTTGAAAATTCCAAATGAAATCTACATGTGTATGGCAGTGTCAAGATGTTTCTCTTTTACTTTGGAAAAAAGCTGGTTGGAAACGTAAGAAAATGGGAAATGCATAAATTTTGAATCTATTGTGTTAAGTTTTCAGGACTATCTGTTTTTATTACTTTGGTTAGTTCCCCTCTACATACAATTCTTTAAAAAGTTGCATATATGCATGGTCAAATAGGTTAGGTAGTGCACGTGGACATGCTCTTGCTTGGGCTGAAGACTTTAAAATTCAAAATGTCTTGAAACACAAAGTGGTAAGAGAGTTCATAAAGACTATTTTATATCACAATAGAGAGTATTATATTTTAAAGTTACAGCCTTGTGGTTTATGTTGCTGAACTCAACACAAGTAACAAAATCAAGGTCAGTTTACCTCCCCCACTCCCCAGTTTTTCTCCAGAAAAGTCTTCTTCTGCCCCACACTTCTTTTTCTCTCTATAATATGCCACTGGATGAGTCTCTTACTTGTCTTTTTGGTAACTACAAGGCACTGAAAATAACACAGACAATAAAGAGAAAGACTTCCTGGTCTCACACCAATATCAAGGCACACTTCAGCCTGGATCAGCTGTGTCAAGGAAGATGCAGACACTTTACCTTGAGAGCTGTAATTTCTGCTGCCCTTGTCACTGAACAAAGCCTTGGCTGGTACTCCTTCAGGCAGCACCACAGCTTGTCTCATTGCAGTTTGCCAGGATGGACATTTTTACTGAAGCAGTAAAGAGAAATGTCCATTGCCTGCAAGCATCTTTCAGTGGCATGTTTTCAAACACTTGGGCCAAAAAGCATCAGGGAAGATGTGGGCTTTCAGGGGCTGCCAGGCAGGACAAACCACATGCTTCCTGCGGCTCCGGTGACACACTTATGTTCTGCTTCTGAAAGCTCTGCAGGAAACCAGGAGACAGAAAGCAGTTTCTCCTGGCAGAGAGCAGTTAACCTTTGGAATTCTGACTTGGACAGTACAGCAGAGGCTTTGGCTAATATAGCACTTTGAGGGAATCTCTGTGCACAGAGACACAGTGCAATTGGCTATCTGTCTTTAACACCAACACTGGCTGTTCTTGGCCTTGTCCTGGATGTCCCCTCTGGGCTCCTGAAGCAGCAGCTGAGCTCTCTCTGACCTTACCCTAGGGCTCCATATACATAGCTTTTCCAATGTTGGTGTTTCTGGAAAGGAAATTGTTACTCTTGCAACAGTGGAAATGGGAAAACCTGCATTTCTCCAAAATCTGTACACCCAGGAGTCAGAAGGATTCTTCTAACAGGCTGCCAGCTGGATGAAGAATAATGAAGTTCCAAGGCTTAAACAGTGGTCTGGCTATTCTTGATGTAAAAAGATACTTTTACTCTCCTCCCCTCCAGTTCAGTCCTCCCACTCTGTAATTTTTTGGTTCCCTTTCTTGGACTCCTGCAGATTAAAATCAGAAAACAAACAGCATCCCTTCCCCCACTTCAGAAGAACACTTTTTCCTGCTTTTCTTGGCTGATTGCTCCTTTCATACTCCATGGGTATCCTTGGGATATCTCTCTGAAGAATGGCCCAGCACCAAGCAGTGTGGCTGTCTAGTGCCCACCAATACTGATATGACCTGAGCGGCTTCATTTCGTAATGGCTGTCTCTTAGATAGCATGGGAACTCAAACCAATCTCCAGGTCTCATCACCACATCACAGTCTCCTGCAAGGAGGAGACACCACCACTGCCTCAGTCCCCTTCCTGAAGGTTCCAATGTACACAGCCCCTGTTCTTTGCCTTCTATTCATGCAGTTACAGGAAATCCCAGAGACCAGAACAAGAGGTTTCATTGTTTCACAAAACTGGTAACACCTTGATAGCTAACTTGGTTTAGGGCAAAAATAACATAAGAAACCCGCAAAGAAACACCCTCTTCACCCATTTCACCACTGTGCTAGAGATCTGTGACCTCTGTTCTCAAATCCTTTCTAGGAGTCTCAAATCAGAGACTACTTGCCACAAACATCTTTCTGAGTAACATCAATGAGGGGCCTCAGTGTTCTAAGGTAGTTGATCTCCTTCTGTAACTGATTAGATTCACAATTAGTTAATTTCTGGATTATATCAGAGATTTAGAGACCTTAGCACTATTTCAAACCCTGCCAACAAGATGCTTGAAATCATATTTTTCATAAATATTAGAGGAGCATGTTCTAGTAGCTCCTCCAACTTTTGACCAACAACTGAATAGTTTGGCAAATGTCATTCAGCCCTTCAAACACAGAGGATAAACACAGAATTTGGACAAGAATGCACTTCCATTTCTTGGCCTTATCACAGTCTTTATAGGTATAAAAAATGCATCCAACCAAAATAAAATCCATCACAACATTTCCAAAAAATCTATCAGATAATGCAGGAGTTTGATCTTGTCTGGCAGCCAGGTGCCCACCAAGTTGCTCTATTACTGATCTCGTCATCAGAACAGAGAAGGAGAATATAAAGACAGGACAGAACTTGTGGATCAAGGTAAAGGCAACTTAATAAAGCAAAACCAAAGGCTGTGTGCAAAGGAAAATGAAAAGATTAATTCTCTACTTCCCAACAGCAGGCCATGCCCAGCCGCTTCATGAAAAGCAGGGATTCAGTACACGTAGCAGTTGGCAAAATTAACTGATGGTGGCCTTCAGCTGCCTGTCTCTAAGATTGTCCTTTGCTCTTTCCCACAACAGGGAAATGGAATAATCCATCTCACAACAGGGAAATAGAATAAATCCATCCATCCCTGCAAGCATTCAAGGCCAGGCTAGGTGGAGCTCTGAGCAACCTGATCTAGTGAAAAGTGTCCCTGCTTATGGGGAGGGGCTGGAACCAGATGATCTTTAAGGTACCTTTTCAACTTAAATCATTCTATGATTCTATGGTTTCTAAGCTGCTCCACTCTAAAAGCACTGATTCTGTGCTATAGAGTGTGGTGGTTTGGGACCAGTTTTTAATGCAGTTCAACTGTCCCTACAGCAGAGGTGAAAATCTTTGGAAGAAGTGACCATAGGCATTGGGAAGGCCTCTCCTTGCAGATGAATCCCACTGTCAACTGGGTGTTCACAGCTGTCTTAATTTCCATGCCAAGAAGTTAACAACTTATTGTTCATGAATCTGACCAGACAATTTAATTCCTCCAAGGACTCGGGACATGAATAATACCTCCCTGTGACAGACCAATGATGACAATTATTCTTAAGCTATTTACACCATGCATTGGCATTTAAAAAGCAGTGGAAAATGAACTTTACTGTTCAATTGCTAATTAAAAGTGAAATACATTACCAGATCATTCTTATCTAAAACATAAGAGATATACAACTGGACTATTGCCATTCAGCTTGCATCAGAAGGGCCATGATAGTAGACCATAAAGGACAGCTAATTAACTGACAGACAAACAATCAAGACATCAAATAAATGTTGGTTCTTAACAGCTTTTTCAGGAGTAATAGTCAGATTGTAAATCAGAATCCACATCTCCCACTGCCCATCCTCAAGTCCTAAGCAAAAGAGTTATCTTACTGTTCATTTACATAATAAACAAGGTTCTGGCTCAAATGTTACTCTAAATTTTGAATCATATTGCTTATTTGGAAATATGAAGAGAACTGAGGGTCTGATTTGTCCTACATGCATATTGGAAAGAAGCTAACACATTGTATAATTAGAGAATTCTGAATAATTTAAATTTAAAATTTTAATTTAAATTGCAAAGCTCATAGAATATTGAGACCAGCGTAAAGGAATGTTAGAAGGAAGACCTTCCCTTTCTCAAGGAGGATTGGGTTACAGAACATCTAGGTAAACTTGACATCCACAAATCCATGGGCCCTGACAGGATGCATCCACAAGTGCTGAGAGCCGGCAGACCTCATAGTGAGGCTGCCCATGATCATCTTTGAAAGGTGCCAGTGATCAGGACAGGTGTCTGAGGGCTGGAAGAAATGTCACCCCTGTCTTCAAAAAGGGCAAGAAGGAGGACCCAGGAAACTATCAGCCAGTCATCCTCACCTCAGTCCCTGGGAAGAAGACAGAGCCTCATTCTGGAGGCCATCTCTGTCCACAGGGAACACAAGAAGGTGGAATCAGGTGGATTCACTATGGGTTACTCATGTTTGGCCAACCTGTTTGCCTTTGATGATGAAACAACTGCCTGGAGGGGTGAGGGGAGAGCAGTGGATTTGTCTGCCTTCATTTCAGAACGGCTTTGGACACTGTCTCTCACAACATCCTCACAGGCAAACTCAGGAAGTAGGGACTGGAGGAGTGAACAGGGACATGGACTGAGAACTGTCTGAGGAGAGTCTGAGGACTCTCCACAAGTTATGGAAGAACAGTTTTAAAGTATTTCATGAAATAAATTATTTACCAGTAAAGAAACTGGGACAATTCTAAATACTTTCATAAGATAAACAGCTAAAATATTTTATCACAGGAACCACATAACTTATATGTAATATTCATAAATTCATCATTATTTCCTCAGTAAAACATGTCATTCCTAATGATTCTGTATTAATTAAATGGATTATTAATTTTCATAGAAATAAAGCACATACTTGGAAGTAAATTGTAATTACATTGTGTTCTCCAGCATTTTGTTGAAGGTGGACTAATTTACAAGCTTTCATTTTTCATAGGTTATTTTAACTCATTTTTCCTGACAACTATAAATTATAGGCACACCTATAAATTACTGTCAATGTTTGTAGCAGCAGATAAGCACCAGTAAACTCAATTTAGAGCCCTATCTCCAGCCTATAGATTTTTTTTGGTGCACCCACGTCTCTGAATTCCTGTCAACATCAACTTAGGAATGCCTCCCTTTAAGTGATACATTCTGGGTGATCTTTGCTGCTTCAGCCCATAGATTTTTATTGGTGCACCCATGTCTCTGAATTCCTGTCAGCATCAACTTAGGAATGCCTCCCTTTAAGTGATACATTCTGGGTGATCTTTGCTGCTCTCCTGGCAGCCTTGTCATTTCCTGCAGCTCATTCCCTTTCCCTCTCTTCCAGAATCACTACCCAGGTCAACTCTTTTCTTGCTGAATGGGGCTTGCAAGCTCCCTGCACCACACTGTGACAACTAAATCCACCTAGGATTTAGTCATGAGCCAGATCCATCCCAGCATGCAGCTCCATTATTGCTTCATGCATCAGACATATCCCTCTCCAACTGCAAGAGCAGGAGAATTACTTGAGTCAATTTTAACTTGGAAATTTCTGTCTAATCTAATTTCAAAAGGTTATATTAAAAAAAGATATGACTGGTGTTATGTAATGCTCTAAGTTTGTTTCCCCCCCAAAATAGTCTTTTAATTTCATTGGAATTAGTTGCATAAAGCAAACTGGATTTAGTTCATGCCCCTCATGTTGTTTCTGTGGATTTTTAGCTTTAGATTAGATATGCTGTGATTTTTTTTTCAGTGAGTATGAATATGAAAGATGTCAAGTAGATGTTATCAAAGATACTTCAGCAATATCAGTGAGATAGCAGGAAAGTGGTGAGTTGAACAAGAAGAAGTTATTGTGAGGTGCTAGGCTGAGGAACTGCTTCCCAGAGGATGGAGCAGAGCTCTGCTCCTGGGATTTTGAAAAGTAATTTCAGTGCAGGAGCATGAGAGTGAATGGGTCTCAGTAGTCAGGGGAACACATTACACACTGGAGCAAAGTTCTAACATATTCCATTCTTTATATCAAATACTATTTGTTGTCTTAGTGTCACACTAATTAATTTCATTTAATGGCAAATAAAATTATCTGTGTTGCTTTGTTTGTTTTGCCATAGTTCTGTAACTGACCTGTTTGCTAAAATGGTGCTGTGTTCAGGTATCAGTGAGATGTGAACTCACCCTCTCATGATGACCCTTCCTATTCTATTTTTACAGGCTTACTCTATTTTTATTTTTTGTTACTTGTTAGGTTTTTTCTGTTTGTTTTGATTTGGTTTGGGGTTTTTTTTTGTAATGTGTTCTCTTCTACAAATGGAAACATAACTGGATTTAGACCTACATTCAGCATTCATGGACCTTATTCCCTTGATATTTTCGACTGAGATCAATATTCTGATGTGACTTGTGGAGCTACAGGGCTATGAAAGCAGTTTGAGAGAGGTGTCTCACAGAAGCTGAAGGCAGGAAAAAGCCCAAATCTCATCAAAACCCCACGAGAGCTAAGCCTCAGCCTTTGGTCCTGCTGTTCTTCATTTTTTGGATTTTATTCCTTCTGAAAGGAATTTGTGGCCCCTTGGTGAATGGGAAGCAGACGGATTCAGAGATGACCTCTGCCTCAGAAAGTGATGATTACTGGAATTTGGGAAGATATGCAGAGAAAGGGGGACTCAACACCCGCCTTCTCCTTGTTCACTTTATGTAAACACCCATTAGTTTTGCTTTAATCACTGTGACTTTATAATAACGTTGTTCAATGCTTATGAGATCTGCTCACCTGTTTTTATGCTAAAACACTTTGATATTAATCTAAACCCAGAGCATAAATCCACAAACAAAGTAAAATTCACAATCACTTTCACTTGTAGAGATATTCACCAGAGAACAGAAACCAAGGCAGCACCTTGGCAAATGAAATCCTTAGGCAGCACCCTTGAAACCCTTAGGCAGCACCTTCCCAAAGAGATTTTGCAGGACAAAGGCAGAAAAAACCCAAACCCAAGCACACAGAACAGTTAAAACCTTGCAAACACAACACACAGACCTACGCAGACCTTGGGAAAATATTTTTTGTGCAGAATCCCTGTACCTTTGCACAGCACAGGGCCCTGTGACCTGATTTTTAGAAGCCTGTATCTGAGGCATGTGATTTGCTCAGCAAATAATAATTGAGCTGCTATTTTAAAGGAAGATTTTCCCTATCCTGAGGATGCCTCAGGAGAATCTCAGCACTGGGCTCATCAGCATTTTTGCAGGGCTGGTGGAGGCTGCACTGCTCTCCTGCACAACTGAGGTGATTAGTGAAAGGAATCATTGCTTCTGTTGGGCAAAAGAGACACCAGATATCTAAGTCTTGCGTTCTGCCCTCTTTGAGACCATCTTTTTCCTGCACCGTTCCTTCCAAATCATTATTTTTCTCTTCAAGGACTGAATCATGGCGCCCTGCCTGTGTCCTTGTTAAGATCTCAGCTAGAAAAATGCTTTTGCTTAAGAAAATAACATCATGGGAAAGGCCATGGCAACACAAACACTTGTTTTGCCAGAACACATTTATACTGGATGGGTGGATAGTTCAGATGGCCATGAACACTTAATAAAGATCATTTTTCTAGTAATTCCCCAAGGCACTTCCTTCAAAAAAAAATATTATAGAGAGAGAGGGATTTCAGTGGAAACTGCCAGACTTAAAACAAATATGATTATCTTCTTTTAATAATTTTTCCTGTCACCTTAGCAATCTAGGGAGGGCAATTTCTAGTAGAAATAAATTGGATTGTATCAAGCTTTTTCAAATCTTCATCTTTTCTAAGTTTTATTTTTGCATCCAAAATCCTAATAACAGCCTGTAACACATTTACATTCCTGCATTCTTGCATTCTTGCCTCTATTTTGTTGGGTACACAGTATTCCTTTTCTTTTTTTCCCCCTCCTCTCTCTCCCTTTGGTAATATGACCATTTTGCATTTTTCCAGACTTGGAAAAACAGGAATGTTTTCAGCCTTCAAGTTAGTGTTTAAGGAACAAGAACAAAAAAGGCACCTCTGGCCTTCAGGCACAAATTTAGAACATTCAACTACATGCAGAAAGAAGCAATATGAAATCTCGGGTGAGGAAGTCAAAACTGTCTAAGAAATTTCACAGATTGAGAGAATTTAAAGGCAGGATGAAACGACAGCTCTTTGAGTTTGACTCCTGTTTGTGAAGGCATTAATTCCATTTTACCCATTCATTACTGTGCTGAGATCCACAGCTCTGCTCAGCTGGAGCACTGCTTCCAGAAAGGTACACTGCTTTGGAGTGGGAACATCAAGAGGTGGAAAATCAGCACCTTCCTCAACACCTATTAACCACACACACTGTTAAGCAGCACACAAGCCTCTCATTTGAATTTTCTGCTTTCCCCCTGCTGCCCTTGGCTCTCATTTTTACCTTTTTCCACAATATTAAAGAGTGCTTACATTGTGATAACTTCACACAAAGGAATTCTTTGTGGAGCAATCTCCTCACCCTTGGCGCACAGACCTGTCCAAGCTGCACCAAGGTGCATCCCCCAAACTTTTGTGCTGGATTTCATGTCACTTGTAGCACTTTAGGGCTCTTCATGTGGATAAACCAAGAAATACAGTGTGTATTTTCCCCGACACCTCCTAAGTCACTTGTTACAACTAGATACATTTAGCATTCCACACTGTCTGGAGTTATCTAGAACCTGGCTCTGAAAGCCCCAGGAAGAATCTCTCCTATCCAGTCAACTTGCTCAGGTGGAGCTTCCCACAGCTAATTCAGACTTTATGTCCCATGTTTCCAGTTCTTTTAAGTTTTGTTCCCCTGAAGAAACAGAGTAAAACATTCATTGTTTTACTAATTTCCTTGTATAACTTGGTCAAACTAAGGTTTAAAACAAAGGACTCCCTTTCATTCCTAATCTCAGAAAGAAAGGCTTTCCTAGCAGATGTGGATGCGCATTAACGCACAGGTATTAAAAACACACCTGAACATTAAAAACAGGGAGAAAACTTTCCATTACATAGATAACATTCCCTCAAACATCACAAATACGATTATATTTTTTGATTGTGGTAACATTTTATCTGCTCCAGAATGATGAAAATAAAAGAAGCCACACTTCTGTAAAATCACTTTAGCTCCTGATCCTTCAAGGATTTAAAATCCTGTCCATGGACTGTGTGGGAAACTGAGACTCATGCACACCAGCTCAGACAGTCTCTCAGGGCAGGTCTGAGAGAGGAGGCTCTGCTGCCCTGTTCTGTCCTTGTTGGCTCCTGTTGCACAGCTTGGGTCCTTGTCATTTCCCCTGCCACACATCTGGAAATATCACACTTTTCCTTTAATCTGTCACAGTATTTAAGTCTGCTTAGAGGACAGAAGTGTTTGCCACAGGGAGGGGAACAACCAGCAAGTTGCTCTGCCCTGTTCAAAGCAGATGCAAAATCCCAGATCTTTTAAAAGATCCTCAGAGTGAAATGTCAGACTTGGGCTCTGACATACTGGGAATAAATGAAGCAAGCAGTGAAAAGGCTGGCAGAACAAACACGGGCATGATGTGGGGAAAATATTGCCTTGGCTTTGGGGGTATGAAAAGTCATTCTGCAGAGGAGGCCAGATTCCACGTTTAATGACTGCTTGCCTGAATTTAGGAGTCTGTGATGCCCTTAAGCCAGTGAGTGCACGCTGATATCAGTGGGGAACAGGCATTAAGATCTAGAGGATACCCTATCCTTTTGTGCTGCTGTAGCTCACTCAGGCTTACAACCACCATAATTTCTCAGCTGAGGAAACATTCTCATTTTGACTGTTAATTCTGGCTTTGATTTTCCCCTTTACGGTTTTCTGTTTGATGCTATTCATTCCCTTTCCCTTGGAGCTTTCCTCCCTCTGATAATTCAGCTTTCTTCTCATTCTTAATTCTAATTGCCTCCAATCAAAGTTATGCTAAGCATTCCAAGGCATGTAATTGGATTTTAGAGTTAACTGTTCAAAGATAACTAATGTCATTCAGAATGTTATTTCAAGTTGCCTATTTGTAGAGTCCTGAAGAAAATGCTGCAAAAGTGTACAATGAGTTCATGTTTAGAATATTGTAATGGATTTTCTTCTCTCCAGGGAAGGTGATGGGTGTAACCACTGTAGAATAAGCTATTCCACAATAGTTGCTCTTAAATAACTAGTTACAGCGTTTAGAAAATCTCAGTTTATGCCATGAGAGCTCTATCAGTTGATTTCCTTGTGTAGACAGAAGCTTTGTAAACAGGACAGCCTGGCACAGGACTGCTTTAATGTAAACTGAAAGTCTGGAGAAACTGGATAATCATGGGTTTGTGCACTACATCAGCTGGGGAAAATGGGAACACTCCACTGACTCAGACAGGTCTTTTCTGGTCTCCTTTCTATAAACCACACTGTTGGCTCTCCTCTGTCCTAAATTGTGATATTACAAACTTTCTGGCCTCCAGCTCTTTGTTCTAATGATTAAACAAGACTAACATTTTTTTGAGGTCACAGTGATTATATGATAGTCCCTTTGAAGGGATTCAGCAAATACAATACAGCAGTAGTGCACTCTGGTATTATCAGGGCCTTAATTTTTACTTTTGGCAAAATTATCAGTGAAGAAACTCTGGTTTTAAAATCTTAAAAATGTATAGGGGGCAGAAGAACCACCATTAATAACTAAAACAGGTTTATTATGCACAAGGCTCAGTTTCCTTTCCTGACCACACTGGGCAACTACTAAAAGGAATCCATCTGTTGAGTGATTCTTAGAATCATGCCTCTCCTGCCTAAGATGGCCATCCAGAAGTAGCTTCCAAACGAGCTACGATAACTCTGACTCACTCTGAGATTCCTGGTAAGCAGCTGATTTTCAGTAGTTACTGCTGGCCATGTGGGATTGGCTCCAGCATTCTTAGGCACCTATGTGGAGATCTGAATAAACCCTTTTGTTGTTTCCTCTTACGGACTATAAAGAATCTTAGAACACCAGCTTAAATTTAGCCACTATCTTTCAAACATTCAAAGCTAGATCAGGTCAGCTCCCACAGCAAAGTGTGCCCTACCTTTGAATTATACATATTTAAGATTACTATATGGACATTAGAATTTAAATTAATCACTTAATTATGTCTGCCAAATCTGTATTATCAGACTAGACTTGGACAGGGAAAAAGAAAAAAAGAAAAAAGTTCTGTCATGGACCCAGGAAGAGATGGTTTATGATGGGACACTGACTTCTGTCATGGACCCAGGAAGAGATGGTTTGTCCCAGAAACACCAGTGGCTCTTCCTGGTGTGACACCTCCTGCCCTCTGTCCTACATCTGCCACACCAGCAGAAGCTGATAGGTTGGCTCAGTCTCTGCTTTGGCCCCATTTTTTTCTCCATAGGGCAGCAAAATTCTCTTCTGTCTTTTTGTTGACTAGTTGATCTGCAATCACCTTCCTATGTTACATTAGGAGAATAAAGCCAGCCCAATAATTTAAACATACAAAAATTGTGTTTCTTTGTCTCTAGAAGTTATCCACAAATGCAGAAAATGACCATGTGAACATGTAATGGGGGAAAGGACTGCAGCTGACAAATCTTGAGCAATTATATCTGAGTCCAGCACAAGAAATTATGAGGAAAAGCATCAATGTAAATTGTGAGCTGTGTGAATGTGTCTTGTGTGCATGCCCTGAAACAGCAGGCAAGGGAGCAGCACAGGTATTGGAAGGCTCTAAATGCCAAGCAGAAATGAAAACGTAACTGAAAATGATGATATATGAAAGTGGCTGAGCATAAATATAAGAAAACCTTTTTGTCTAGACTTGGGTGTCTCTAGTGAAGTAATGGAAATCACCACATGCAATTTAACAGTGACAATTCTGGAACCCGTAACTACATTTTGTAAGAATCAAGGCCTATCAGGGATTAATACAAAACTCTATGAGTTGTTTTCCCTCTCTGACCATGAGGATTGTACTTGTTGTCTGGCACACACAAGTCCAAACACCATGGAACTCCAATTATTAAACGCTAGATGGCTCCACTGGCTTTTTAAATGCAGCATTTCCCAAGCTTGCACAGAGTTTTGAAAAGTAAATACCATTCAGAGTGTGTTCCACTGACAGTCATAGATACTACTTTAAAAAAGAAGAAAAAAAGGAAAAAATAATTGTCTTCATCCTTTGAGCAATATGGAACTGATAGCTCATGCAAGGGGCAAAAAGCCTTTCAGTTTTTCCACTGTATTATACTGAATTTTCACAGTTATTTTATCCACAGGATGCCTGCAGGTGCCTAAGGATGGAAAACAAAGGGTTCTGGCCCAAAAGTGGTTTTAAGCTGTTGATATGCTCTTCCAACCTTTTGCAGCTGTCTGTGTCACACTGGCACAAGGAAAAGTCATGGCAGCACTCATTTCTTCCTGCTGACTGCAAAATGCTGAAAAGTTATCTTGAGGGATGGTGAAGTTTACTCTTGCTCTTTTAGGAAATATCCAGTTTCAGTACCAGATTACTGAATGAATGCTTGCATACAGCAAATTTACCTTTCCCCATTGTTTTGGGGTAGCACATATAAGTTTAAAATTTATACTTCATTCATATGAGTTTTGAAGAAAAACAAGTTACTCTGAAAAAACGAAGTTGAAGAAATGCTAATATGATGGTTTATTTTTTAATTATGTACTCATTTAAGTTCTAAATTCCTCTGATATTTCTGTTTTTTAAACAAAAGGTTGTTGAAACTCAGAAATTAAATATTAGGGAAGGCAGGCATTGAGTTCAACACCTCTTCTTTTCTTCCACTTCAGTCTAGATTTGAGAAGCCTGTCTGTTTCCCTACCATCAGCTAATTATACAGGAGATTAAAGGAACAAGCCACTCAAACACTGACTAATCCAGCAGGTCACGTTCCATTCCACACCTTCTGCCATCTGCTCCAACCTCTATTGCTACCTGACACTCCCAAGAGATTTGTCCATGTTGGAGCTGCTCCCTGTGGAAATCCCTTCTTTTCCACTACATGATCCATCAAAGAGTTTATTACATGCAGAGACCTTCCCCACAGATCCTGGGCTTTAGGAACAAATGAAAAAGGAAAGGGGTATGAAGGTATATGGTTAAAAATGTCCAAGTAGAGAACCTGAACAAAGCCCTGAGCAGAGCACTCCTTTACACCAATCCTTCAAGGTGTCCATGGAATTCAAGGCCTTTCCATAGAGAAACAAGGGCAAGGAAAAGGGGGAAAAACCCTGAAACCAACATAAAACAAATCAACCAAAAAATCCCTGAGCCAACTACCCACCCCAACTTATCAGGATCACTAAATCTGAAAGGAAAGGCATGTAAAGTTGCAGGATCAGAAATCAGTATAGAGGGAGCTCAGTAAGGCATCAAGCACAGAAGCCCTGACAGCATCTACTGCTCCATGAAAGCATCCCAAGGGATGATCCCACCTGATGATGCTCTGCCTGCACACGAGGGGACAAGCAAACAGCAACAGGCCTCACCATCTCTGCAATCTTCCCTAATATCAGCTAAAGACAGAGTTCTGACCTATGGGGCTCTTTTTTCTAGCCCTGTTGGCACTGAAGTGACTTGGAAATCTGTCTTTGCACACAGGCATTGGAATCAGATCCTTCAATCGTGGCAGCAGCTGAAACATAGAGCTGGAAGCACGCAGAACTTTGTAACTTCCCTTTGTCCACACTGCATTAACTTCATTCCATGCAATAACTGGGAATTAATGAAGTCTTTCCTAAACTCAGGAAAGGGCACAAATACGACTTAGGTATGCGTGCTGATTATCTTAATGGAAGGAACTGTCCTGCAGGTTAAGGAAGAGGCGGGACTTTCACGAAACGCGAGTGGGAAGAGCCACGCAGCTAAGAGCTCAGTGTGGATGGAGCCAGAGATGCTCCCACCCCGCCAGCACCGCTTTTCCCTCCGTTAATGTATAGGCAGCGCCGGCACGGACAGGGAAGGCTCCGACAGGGGCGGGCGGTTACGTAAGGGAAAATCTGCATTCCTTGCGTAACTCGGCTCTTTACATAACCCCGGCCCCGGCCCCCGAGCGGGGAGAGCGGCAGCGGCGGCACCGGCGGAGCGGAGAGGAGAGGAGAGGAGCGGAGCGGCACATCCCGCCCCGCCGCAAAGGAAAAGCGCTGTTTCTGCCCAAAGGAAAAGAAATAAAAAAGATGGGCGATGTCACAGACTGCAGATTCCCATAGCTGATAGTTTAGGTGGGCTTTATGGGAAGAGGACAGGCGGTTTTGAAGTAGTTTTTCATATAGAATCAGGGAAGCATCAAGTTTGGAAGAAACCTTGAGGATCATCCGGTCCTCCATGACAGCGCTGCCATGTAACCCCTAATCCACATCACCCAGACCCAGACACACCTGGAACACCTCCAGGTGATTCCACCACCTCCCCGGACAGCCCATTCCAACATCTGACCATCCAAACAATGAAAACATAAATACGAGACAGGCCTGGCCACAGCGATTTTACACAGGCAGATGGGATAAAAATAATCAAACAATTCCCACTCCAAGTGAAAGTTTAAGTTTCTACAGGAAAAGAAGAAAATTCTCTGTTGGACTTCTGCCAACTCTGCTTGCTTAGCACTAGGCAAGGAACACAGAAAAAGTTGATTTGGGCTGTAAATGGTCACTAGGAGTCCCCGTGTACAAACGAACTCCCGGAGGTTGCAGAGTTTCATTGACAATTGTGAAAGGAGAGACTTGGAAAACACACTTGTAAAACAAAGAGAAGACGGGGGATAATTTGGGGACAGGAAAGCTGCAGTTCAGCAACACCTAGCCAGGAGTTTATTTAAGGCTAAAAGTTCAACAACACCTAGGCCAGGGTTTATTTAAGAATATGTGACCTTTGTGTAAAGTCATGTTTAAACCCTTTCTTGCATTTCCCAGTTCCTGAGCAGTTATGTGCTCCATCTGCACCCCACAGATACCCGATCTTTGGGAAGGAAACTTCCGATGTGAGGGCCAAAGAGCCCAGATGTAAACCCTTATCACAAATGACTACAGAAAACTTAATGGCCAATAACAACACAAATGCAGAACCGAGTAGCACTCAGTTTTTGCATTTGTATTATTGTACACTTTGCATTGTATATTTGCATTTCCCTACAAACATAATATGTAAACTAATTCTAAACATGCAGGTTGGATTTCTGTACTGATTTTTGCAGAAATCACCTAATTTAGAATATTTTTTTCTCCTCTGTGAGCTGTACTTACACTGTTTTATTATTTATCATGTACTGGCAGTATCTAATTTATTAGATTGCTGCTTGCTGAATATTTTATCTTGTGTTCATTCTGAGCAAATAAAATTTCTCTTAAAACAAAGTTGAGTAAAAGGGCATTGTACATTAGAGTTGTGCTTAAAAACTATTTCTACTACATTGCACATAACAGATTTGAAATGTAACTTTCAGAAATTCTGTTTTATAAATCAGATTTAAGGTCACTCAGCTACACATACAGGTTTGTCTGATGCATTCAGATCTCTCCTTCTTTGAACAGTTCCAGAATTTCAGATAAATTATGCATAAAGTCAGAGAAAGGCAGCCTTCTATCTGGGGTAACTACTTGCAAAGTCCAAGCTAAGCAGGTTTGAGACAAACTGGTTTTAAACCAGCATTTCACATGGCTGTTGTGCCAAAGGCAGTTAGCAGATGCCAGCAAAGAATTTGCCAAGTGGCTGGAAAGAAATCTTTCCAAACATCCACATGATGACTTACAATTCCATACACGCCAGAGTCCCATCTTGCTTGTAAACCTCTCTTGTGCAACAAAGAATTACAGTGTATTCTATTTATAAACTGACAGAAAACTTCTTTTATGCTGCTTCAGACTCTAATTATTAGAACTGCACGGGTACTTTCCCAGTTTATTTTTAAAGCAGAGGCTGAACAGTCACATCCTTTTGCAATTTCTGTGGTTCTCACTTCCATTTCTGGTTTTAAACAAACTGGTTTATGTTTGCATATTCCATGTGTTTTATCTTATAAATAATATACTACAGGACAGTTATGCTCACAGGTGTCCTTTCAGAAGGGAGGATGTCACTTGGCTCAAAGCCTCCCAGGAAGTGAATTCCACACCTACAAATCTCAGTTCTAATGTCAGTACAAATAATTTAAAATACATTTTGCATTTTATATAAGCCTAGCAGTATCTTGTATGTACCTATTCCAGCTACTGAAGATGGAGTATATGGAAAAGCTTGGTCTAATCAAAATTTCTCCTCTTAGTTCTCATCTCACATCCCACTTTCTGGAATGGCCTTGAACAATCTCCAAAACACAGAAAATTTGTTGTTTTTATTTAAAGTAGGAGCCAAACTTCTAGATTTACAAATTCCTCCTTAACTCAATACTGAGAAAGACCAAATCATCTGTACCAAGAGTTCTTAGCTGCTCTAATTCAATTACAGGACTGAATACTCATATGCCAAATTAATTTCAGCAGGCTTTTTGAAAAGCTATGGATAAGAAATATGATGCTTTTTGATTTATTGACTTCATGAAACTGACAGATATGATTGGCTTTGTATCATTCAATCATTCAGTGGAGCAATTTTCTCAGTTTATGAAATACTACAATTTTCTATATTATTTGGCTTAAAAAAGGAATCATTCTTCCTTTACAGTGAAGAGTATTTGATAACACGATTCAACTGCATTTCACATTTGGCAAAGACCTCCCCTCTAGCTTTTGGAGATAACTTCATTTAACTGTGAGGGATTTTTTTTCTGTTGGAATATTAGTAAGTCTTCAGTAAGTAAATGCATGTGTGCCAAGCATATCATTAACTGAACTGATTGAAGATCAGGAAAGCAAGTACTAGATCTAATAGCACTTGGGTGCCACTAATGGGTACATTATAGATGGAAATAATTTATTTGATCCATTAGTTGTTTTGTTGTTATCAATACCACAGGCAGCTGTATGAATCTATTTACAAAATGAATTCAAACTCCTTCAGCTTTTAAGGCACTGCTCAAATGAAAGCAGTCTCTTACAACAGCTGAAACAATTACAAGTGAAAATGAGAGACTATTTTGATGAATATGCATTCCAGCAGTAATCATCTCCCAGACAAGATTTGTCTGTTTCTAAAAATAAATGTTAATAATACAGATGTAAATTTAGGGGAGGTTTATTATTTTGTTCCATTCCTCTGTAAATGTTGACATTTAAAACTTTTACTGCATTTCCTCTTGTTAAAATAGACAGACTGCAGAAGAGAAAATACCATGTGCACTGAAATAATCATGAGTGTATTACTGTCACCAAAATAGTCTCTAAAGTAAGACTAAAACTAAGTTGAATACTTAATGGAAATACATATTAAAAAATAATATAAATAAATGTGATCAACTGTAAGAAGTGTATAACTTTTCCTTGTATAGCAAGATTAAAAAGATTAAAACAAATTCATTTTTACAGAGTGCAAAATTTACCTGAGAGAACCAGTGCTGGCTGCACAACAGACACCCAGGTGTCTTCAGAAAGTATGGACATTTTACAGTGGAAATCCCAACATTTAAAATAACTCTGGAGACACTTGCACTACTTTCAGCATGTGGTGTGTGAAAGTACAACCTACCTACAAACAGGGCTGGCAGACAGGCTCCTCATGGGGCAGACAAGGTGCTGACTGGCATCACTGAGGTGTTCTAAGGTTTAGTGGTTTATGTTTTGTAGGTGCCAATGGAAGAGTACAACGACATCTGTGAAAAGAAAATTTCAGAACTGAAAATAGTTTATTTCACTGTCAGCTCGGTGTTACTGCCATTCCCCAAGGATACATGTGAACTGTTCATTAGGAGAGCAGAGACAGGACAGGAAACTAGACCCACCAGTCAAATGTATGCTCTTAGGTAACTGACCATAGTAATTGCTTCTGCAAAATGTGAAGGAACTTGAAGTATTTTCTTGTTAATTTGCTACCATTACCCTACCCTTACAATCCACCCTGCTCTTGTTACAAATCTTGCAATAGTATTTTCTTAATGCCTCAATTACTGCAGATGCATTTACTCAGCTATTATCTCAGTTTGCTTTTGAAGTTTTCCAATTTCTTACAAAAGGAAAGCTCATTTAAATACTCATTACCTACAACAAGTGCCCTGTGTCCTATACACCTAGGGATTTGTTCTACAGCGCTCACAGAATCCTTTTCTTTGCTAATACATTTTAAGTTCTCCTTTCCGTGCAAATTCTCTGGCTTCTCTAACATGTGAGCTCACACTGCAACGTTCTCTCTCTTCACTGGGGACACGTGGAGCTGCCCGTTTGTGTGTAAGAAAGCTGAGAAACAGTTATCTGCCACACCGTTATTTTTCACTGCCGTTGGCACAAAGCACGAGAGGGAACTCTGCCAAGCTCTTGCATCCCACAGAAGAGATTAAATCAAGTGCAGAGGCAAGACTGATGTGCCAAGCTGAGGACAGAAAACTAAAAGGCTGTGGGACACCTGAATCCAGCAGGCAGGGCACAATAATGATATGATTGACACCAAGCTTAAACTTCCAGACAAACTGCCCTGATAGCAGTTTGAGCAAGTCTGAGCAAGTTCAGGCAGGTGGCTGGGAGAAAGGAAGGAAGCAGAACTAACAGGTCAGGAATCGAGGGGTGTATTAATGGCCAGCAGCAACAGGTGTGCTTTACTCACATCCCCAGTGGGCAGGGCAGCTCTGAGTCACAGGCACAGACACCTACAGTATGTGGTTTTCTGGGTGGCAGATATTTTGTCAGGGTGTTGCCAGCAGCAGCTAATGAAGACATCCAGAGTTACTGTGGGAAAAGCACATACGCGCAGCATAACTCCTTTTTCTAGGCTGAGAAACGATGCCTATTTTTGTAGTATTAATATTGTTTTTAAATATTTCTTTTATGGCTGACTCATTTTTGAATGCTTTGGATTGCTACGTGTCTCATACAACAGTTTTGGCCATAATTCTTAGCCTTTTTTATGACCACATGAGGGTGAATATGCTGCCACTTGTCTAAGAGTCAAAACATCTGCTCTTCTTTGCAACTCGGACTTGGGATGGAAAACTCATTTCTTTTCACTTCATTTCTTCACTAGCTGTGTGAAGTAAAAGAGTCTCTGAAGCCAAAATCCCCTGAGGTTTACACGTGAAGCATCTCTATGCCTACCAAGATGGGGGGACACAGAACTACCTGATCCCTCAGTTTTGGGACAGCTACCTTTAACTCTGCTCATCTTTTTACACCAACTACCTTCACTCACTGCATTCCCAGTGCTTCCCTGCATTGTAGAGATACTTTTATATCTAAATGCTTTCAAGGTTAGTCTCCAAGTACTGTAACCCAAACTGACAAAAAACATCCCTAGAACTTTCAGCTTCAGGGCCCAGAATCTCTCAAAATAATGTCAAATGATTTTACACGTCAATATCCTCATTCCTGCTGAGTCACGCTAGGTTTGAGCTTTAGTTATTAGCCTTCGTCTATCTACCCGGAAAATTTCTTGGGGTTTTGTTTGTTTATATTTCAATATAGACGAGCACCTGGACTACCTTGCTACATCGAAGGGCAGACGCTGTTGAAAACACTTCTGATTGGGACACATCGCCAGCACTTACCGGCTGTCATTCTGTACTAGCCTCACGACTTTCTGGTCTCGAACCCAAGTTTTTTACGTTAAAGCGCTTTTCGAGGAGTTTTGAAGCAGGCGCTCGGCAAGGCGGCACCGCTGAGGCGAATCCAGGTGGGGCTGGGCTCCCGCCCCTCCTTCCCTGCCTGCCGCGCCGGCCGGGGGCCATGTGACAGCGCGACTTCTGCCTTCAAGCCGCCGAAGGGGAAGGGGAAGGGGCCACACTTTGCCCGCTGCTCCGGCTGCCGCTGAGGCCGCGGCCCCGCGGAGAGGCGCCGCCCGAGCCCCGCCACAGGTGCAGCCGGCGCCCGCAGCGACAGCGCCGGCCCTCACAGAGGTACGGACAGGGCGGCCCGCCCGCCGCTCGCCCCCCGCGCCGGGGCGGGAGCGGCTCCTCCCCCCGCCGCCGCCTCCTGCGCCGGCGGCTCCGGGCAGCGTCTCTCCGGCCGGCGGCGGCCCGGCCCTGCCCCAGCATGGCTCTCCCCGGGGCGCTCGGTAAGTGCCGCGCCGGGCTGGCCCGGGGCGCTGGCGGTGACCTTGGGCCGGAGCCGTGCGGGGCTCCTGCGGCGGCAGCGCCCGCGGGCCCGGCCCCACCTGCTCGCGGCGCTGGGATGCGGCGCTGCCCGCGGGGCATCCGCGGAGCTCGGAGGCGGCTCTGGCTTTCACGGCATGTGCTGGGTATAGATTCAAGGCCCTTAAATGCCTGATCGATAATTGCTTTTTAAGTAATCATTCCATCTATTTTTATTTTTTTTTTAGTGCAGCATGTTTCAAGGGAAATAGCTTTTTTTCTTCTGCAAAGGTGCAAAACTAAAGAGCAAGCAACCTTTCTATTAGATTGAGATATTTAGGAAAAGAGCATTTACTAGGTGGCATTCATACCCTTCCCCATCCAATTAAAATGTCTAGTTGTTGCTCACCTTGTGCAAAGGACAGCAGTTCAATAGAAGGATACTGGATACAAGAGCCTCTTCCAATTCAGGATGGCACAGCTCACACGAGTATTGCGTGAGGTGCCTCATGACTATTTTGTTTGTTAGGCTCATTTTGGTACCATGAGCTAGCAGTAATGTGGGTGAATGTACATTTCAAACTCTTCTGTACCTTAGCATCTCATGCTTAAGTGGAGAACGTGAGCTTGGGTTCTGTAAGAAAGAAAAAAAACTTTAGTGTTAGTAAAGGCTTGTACTTACATCTATACTTTCTGTCTCTTCACTACCTTATTGTAAGGATTTAAAACACAGCGTGGTTTCTCATGCAGCATGTTTGTTACTGTACTTCTGTTTCTGATCACAATTCTCTAGGAAAAAGTTCATTTAAACTAGGAAAATGCTCAGCATTTTCTGCTCAGCGGAAAAAATGTTATTATTTCACATTGTACTAGTATTGTTAGCACTCTTACTGTAGTTGAGTAAGTATAAAGGGAGTTTTTCTCTGGCTGAAGCAGCTCAAAAGGCTCTTGCTGCTGGCAGCCACATGTGTGGTGGGCTCTGCTGCTGACAACTGTGTTCATTGAGGTCAGCGGGCAGACTCCCATGACTTCCTTGGGGGTTGACACTGAGAAACCAAACCGAAGTTTGGATGCTACTTAGATATGGTAGTGCATTGCCACTGAATTATTCAGCTAAACATGTATGTATTTTTACAAAGACTTAATGCTAATTGCAAAACAAATACTCTCCTGTACAGAAAACAGCACAGTCAGAACCACAGTTCTTTAAAAACAGAGATGCTTTTCTTCTGGGATGTGAATGGGTTCTTATAAAATAAGAATGCAAAGTAACGTAGGGGAACACTAAATTGCTGCGTTATGGTCCATTTTCATTCTCGCCACCTTTTCATACTCCATTTGCTTTTAAAATCAAAGCAAAAATATTCTCAAAGCAACTGTGAAAAAAGGTGGACATTAATTAGAGCCTTTTAGGCTGAAACAAACAGGATCACATATCAACATGTGAAACCTGCAGCATGCCTACAGAAAAACTGTAATGGGGGTCCTGATAAGTTGTGTCTGGAGAGATAAAAAAACTGCCACGCTCCATGCTGCCTTCCAGGGTATGTTGTTATTTAAATGAATGCTATCTCACAAAATACATTTGCTTTTTTCTAACCAAAAAATGGTAAGAAATTCTGAAATGCCAATTTTGGACCCTGACTTCACATTCTGGCAGTGCTTGGATCCATTTGCTGTGACATGTTTGCGGCTATTTTTAACTTATGTAATAAGAATTTAATCTTATTTGTTATAAACTCCATCATACTGAAGGCATTCAGAAAGCTTTATACTACACAACAAATAATGCTGGTCTGTAGTTTATTAGCATCATGTTTTTTCCTCTCTGGAATGCTTCCACTTGTGCTAAAATGCACATTCTAGATTGTATGAAAATGGAATAAAAGTAAAGCCAGGAAACAACAGAAGAAACAATAAAGATGGCATTTTAGTAGTGATGCTAGTATTAAATGGAAATATTTTGTTCTGAAAGCCTAGCTACTTAAAATTTTAAAACATAAAACATTCTTTTTGAAAAGTAATATTTAAATGCCAAGTAAAAATGCAAGTCCATGACCTATCTGCTTCCCACGTGCATTCGAAAATGTGATATGAACTATTACAAATGGAAAAAGTCAGAGTTAACTATACTACCTTTGTTCCTGTTGTGCAACTATTCCGCTTCCCAGCAGTTCCGTGACTTTCTGATTTGTGCAAGGGATGGGGTGAGGTGGAAATGTACAACCTTCTTTTCTAACTTGCCTCTTGGCTTGAAGTCACTGAGCAAGGAAGAAGGCAAGCAACTGAGTGAATGTGATTTCCAGGTTTAGTGCAAGGACACACACCTGAGTATCCATTGTATCACAAATAATTGTCTGTCTGACTTTGCAAGTAAGTGGAATCTCCTGGTAAATCTCTACACAAATTGCTCAGGAATTTTTGTGGGTACACCACAAGGTTCCTGATGCACAAATTAGCATGGCTCCAAAAGCAGAGCTGCTTTGTGGTTCTTGTGTACTGCATGCTAGTTTAAATTGTGCAGAGCTGTTCCACTTTCTTCTGATTTTGCTCCAAGCTCTGAATTTTGCTAGGCATGCCATGGAAAAACCCCCAGTTTCTCGCACATCTTCACTCATCCTGTAGCTCTAACTTTCTCACCTGTGCTCCTCATCAGGCGAGATGCCCCGGCAGTTTCCCAAGCTGAACATTTCCGAGGTGGACGAGCACGTGCGGCTCCTGGCAGAGAAGGTGTTTGCCAAAGTTCTGCGAGAAGAAGACAGCAAGGATGCGTTGTCGCTCTTCACCGTGCCTGAAGACTGCCCTATTGGGCAGAAGGAGGCCAAGGAGAGGGAGCTGCAGAAGGAGCTGGCAGAACAGCAGTCTGTGGAAACAGCTAAAAGGTTTGTTCTGTAGTTGCTTTCTTAGTGGAAAATAGTTTTTGAAATGAGTTTGAGTTAGTTAATACCTGGCAAACAGCATTCTGCCTCTTACTACTCCAGGAGAAAGGTCAGCAGCAGGCACCAGGGCCACCCCTGCGGTGTCCTTCTGTCCTGTGCAGGAGGTATCAGGATGGGCCCCAGGGAGCTTGGATTGGGCAGGTTGTCTCAGCTGTGTTCCCAGCAATAGCACAGATATTGCTCATGCAAATTTAATAAACAGCATAGCTGGGTAGAAATGAACAAAACTCTAAGAGTCTTTAATGTAAGAAGAGTCAGAAAAAGAAACACTGCTCCCTCTTTTTCTAGTTTCATTAAGAGAAACAGAAAATTTTAACACAGAGAAAATGACAGTGGCATGATACTTCCTTTAGTCTCTGCAAAAATAGATGAAAGCAAAGAATTTATATTTAAGATCAAGGGGTAAGGTGAAAAGGGGTATTGGCATAATGAGGTTATTTGTAGGTTTCCTTTACTCACAGAGATAAAATCTAACCACTGTCAACCACAAAAGTGCACATTAAACAAAACAAAACAGTTGCATTCTACCTTTGGTTTACCCATGGCTGTAATGAAGGCAGACTTGCTTTGGTTTGAGTTTGGGGTTTTTTTTTATTCTGTAAGAGAGACAGCCTTCCCCTGATGTCAGGCTGTTCCAGTGTCTTGCCTTCACAGGACTGCTGGGCTGTTTCTGGAGTCACATGAGCTCAGCAGCAGCCTGACACCAAATGGGTTGGACGTGTACAGACTCTTCAAAAAGCAGGCAGGCAAGAAAGCATTTGAAAGTGATAGCTAAACACATGTACCTGGTTAGCTGCAGAAAGGCAGTTGGGCAACACTTGGAATCATGTTTCTGGAACAGAAGGGAGAAGAGTCAATTTAGTTAAATTAAGGTATGACTCACTGATGATACAAGCTGAGACTTTGGGTTTGGAATTGTGCAAGTGGATTTCCCAGTTGGCATGTTCATAGACATAAACAGGCACAGAAGGGAAAACCAGATGTTTCCAGTCAAACAAATGTTTGGTATATATTTCCTCCTGAACTAGTGTGTTTCATTTTTAATTTGGAAAGTTTGTCTCACAGAAACAAACTCAGGTTTTGTACAGGTCTGACTGTTTAGGAAGGGGTATTATAGGTATTTTGTTTACATGTAGGAACAGAACAAGTGTTCATCCCTGTCCTGCAGGACTGAAGGGACAGTGACACAAGTACAGCTCGTGCTGTTTCCAGTTTCAGTTGATCAAACGCTGCCTTTCAGAACTGATGCTGATTTCCAAGGTGGCTACAAGTACTTCAGAGGATGAAATTTGGGTGTTAATTGTACCAGTACTGCATGTTCTTATTCTTAAGAAAACCACAGAAGTAATATGCAGCTGTCAGAGAATGTTCCAGTGTTCCTTTTTC
This sequence comes from Onychostruthus taczanowskii, assembly GCF_017590055.1. Taxonomy (NCBI): domain Eukaryota; kingdom Metazoa; phylum Chordata; class Aves; order Passeriformes; family Passeridae; genus Onychostruthus; species Onychostruthus taczanowskii. The sequence continues at coordinate 6,138,242 of NW_024502458.1, forward strand.
TTTGTTAGTGATTCTTACTAACATTTTAAGGTTTTGGTATCTAACTTACAAAAGTAGAGACTATTTCCACAGTGCAAAAGAAATTGTTATCACAGGTAGTTTATAACATACTATTTATATATTATATGACTATTTAAAATACATTTAAGAACATTTAAGCTGAGTAAGGAAAATTAATTACAGCTTCAGTGATATTCCACTTGAGGTATTACAATTACTTCATTGGAAAGCACAGCATTCTTTTTTAGCTGGTTTATCTGAAGTGCACATCTATTACAGCTTTGATGAGAAAAGGCAGTATTTTTAAATTTAGGTGAGTTCCACCTGAAGGGAGGAATGGACTTGTGTATCAAAGCCATGCTGTGATATCACTCTGATGACCACATCAGCCTCAAGTCTCATCCAACACTGCCTAAGGAATAACTAGGTGCTCCTCCTTTTCCTTACAAGTCGAACTGAATGACTGTATGTGAAATTCTGTTGCTGAGTCTTGTCTGACAACTAGATGAGTTTTAGGTCTTGCAAGTTTTGGGAAGAATGGGAAGTGTGTGTAACAGCATAATTTAGAACAATTTCCATATGTAACATTGACTTGTTTCTGTCTGATCCTTCACAAATTCTGATGCTGTCAGTCTGTAAGAATTGACCCTTACTGAAGTGAGCAGAGTGATCTCCTTTTCCTTCTGACAGTGACTTGCTGCAACTGAAGTTGTGAGAAGTGAAACAAAAACCTTAGGGCATCTTAGAGTGATTGTAAATAAATTGTGGCATATTGGACTCATGTAGAGGGTAAGTGCAATTGTGTGTGATGTAGATCATGTGAAATGTCAATACAGAGAAGCTAAAAGCACAAGTACTTTCTGAGCAGCGTTTTTTTTCTGTGGTATGAGAGAAACAGCATTTTTCTGTGGTATTTTGCATTAGTAAAATTTCCTAGTGGTGATTTCTTTGCTGTAATCAGTTTTCCATTGTATTAATTCTTTTATACCATGGCTTATTTTATGTTTCATACCGTGAATTCTTAGGAAGAAAAGTTTCAAGATGATTAGATCCCAGTCTTTGTCATTACAAATTCCACCTCAGGAATGGAAAGCACCACCAGCCAATCCTGTCCTGTCTCCTGCAACACCAGTTGTTCCAAGTGCTTTTGTGCCAGTCCAAGTGCCATATGATGTACCAGAATTCCAGAGAGTTTCAATTAGTGGGGACTACTGTGCAGGGGTAAGAAACTATTGTTTTCCCACTTTCTGTATCTAGAGGGTGTAAAAAAGGTCCCATGTATGTACATGAAATGTAAAATGCCAATATAATGGCTCTCTGAAACAAAATCTAAATTGCTTTGTGAATACAGTGATTTGTTAGACAGTTAGAAGTCAAGGTCAGGTTGTTCTATACTCTTTTTAATAATAAATTGGATCAAAACATAATCAGATGTTCAATAAATAGGTAATAGATGGCAGGACAAAAACATTTGTGTGTGTTTTGTGTATTGTATTTGGATTCTGCTTCTGTCACTGGCTTACTGACTCCTTGGGCAAGATCCTTATGGTCAAGCCCCACACACTTCTATGCTATAACTGCTGTTTTTCCCAGTATTTATCCAGGTTTTCCTTCCAGGTTACAGTTGATGACTATGAACAAGCTGCCAAGAGCCTGGTGAAAGCTCTCCTCATCCGAGAGAAGTACTCACGTCTTGCCTACCACCGCTTCCCGAGGACAACATCTCAGTACCTGTGCAGCATGCGGGATCAAAAATGGAAGGTTGAAGATGAGGTGTGCCCAGGTGAATACCCTTTTTAAAATATTCAATTACATTCTAAAAAATTTAAACATTATTTTAAAATACAGAATTAAACCAACAAATACTGTAGTAAAGGAAATCTGTATTTTTGTGATGATCTCTTCTGACTGTCTTTGTAATTTATTTTGTTATTGAGTGGAGAATCACTGACAGGCCTGAGTTATAAATCCTGTATCTAATTTGGAGCTTTGAAGCTGTCAAAACCTAAAAACCAAGACTAGTCACTCATTGATTACTTTATTTCCTAAGAAAATGAGATGTTAAGTAGCATACTTATGCTCCCCCAGGAAAAAGCTGTATGGCTGTGGTTTAAAGTGAAGTCATTCCTCCTCATCTTGGCGTATGGAACTAAGAGGGGTGATGAGCTCATCTACATCGTAAAGTAAAGCATGATACTGACATGCCAGTTAGCAAGCCCTGAGTCAGGAATTTCACAGGCAGGCTACACTTGCCAGGTCAAGACTGCAAGCTGTAGAGTCATATTTATTGGGCGTTCTGCCCGGGTAAATAAACTGATCTCTCAACAAGGCTTATTAGGTTGAGCATATTCCCCCACTATGTGTGTCACAAATTATTTTTGTCTCTTAGGTGGGTTGTGTCTTGAAAGCTTTGCTTGTGCATTAAACTGTTTGCACTGCTCATTTCTGGATTAGGCTGTGAGGAGCAACCTTCAGTCTGTACAGATGGGCCACTGTAAATGTGTCCACATTGCTGACAACTTATTTTCAGCCTTGAAGTGACATTTTAAATCAATTACTGGCTTAGTGGTTGAAAGAGGATGACTAAATATGTTTTCAAGTGTTTGTTTTCCAGGAAGAGTGTAAGGAGGACAGTATACTGAATATTCAAGACAGGGAAGATATTTTGGAACAGCTGCCAGGGAGCTATTTCCAAGTTATTATTAGGTTAATAACTTTCTTACAGTTATGATTTTAAACTTACGACACAAAAAATGAAATCTTGTTACACAATGTCTTAATTAGCACAAATTTTAGCTAGATAGTTATTACTATTAGAGAAAAGGATGGTATCAGTTCATAACATACATTCAGGTGCTCTAGGTGAATAAAAGGACTGGTAATTACTTTTCTGTCATGGCTTAACTGAACAGGTAAAAGAAGAAATCTTTTAATATTGAGCCAAAGAATATAGTTAAGTTGACATAAATGCAGTCAGGACACTGTGTGCTGGTTGCATTAGTAAGATATTGTAAAAGAAGTGATGATTGTTCATAACAGGAGTGACAATATTCGAGTGTTCACATTACCCAAATCTCCTAGAAGTGTGTATGATTACTTGATTCTTAGGAAAAAGCTTTACACCTTTTTAAAGGCTTTACAAAACTGCACTGAACAAATCCCAATTGTGCTTCTGGTGCTTTGTGATTTTATTTATGATCAGAAGGCCAAGAGACAAAATGGATTTGTGTTGTACAATTTTTGGTTTCTATGCTTTATTTAAAAAAAAATTAAAAACCTCAAACAAAATGCTCACTACAGCAAACCACACATAAACAAACCAACCCCCACAAACTGAAAAACTCCCAATCAAAACACAACAAACCCAACTGATTCTATGCTTAAATATGAACTTCCAAAATTGCTACAGTGAGTCAAAAGGTGTAAAGAAAATAATGAAGGTGGATATGAAGTCAACAACTATTTTATTGTTCAAAAATCTCAACTGTACTTCAGCCATCCTAATTTAAATACTTCTGCAAACTCATTTTCAAACTCATTCCAACACACATTAATGAAGAATAGTATTAAATCTGTATGCATTGGTTCAGAGAACTCTAATAACACATAACATTTGAATTAAGCTAGGCACTTAATTTAGAGAGAGGCTGCAACTAAAGCCTGTCAGAAAAAAGCTTTGTTGTAACAGCAGATTTTTTTATAGTAACTCAATGTGATTTTAATGAAAATACTGAGATCTGTTAGAAATTAAGCTTTACAGAAGCAGGAAGTTCTTTTTGTAATTATTTTGCCTTTTGTGTAAGTTATTTCTTCTGACTAATGTAAATTTGTTTTCAGATTTCCATTCACCCCCAGAAGAAAATGAAGATCCTTATAATCTGGATGATGCTCCAGACAATTTGGATTATGTTATCAAGCTGAAAGGTGGCATTCCCTTTGTTTATGACAGCAAAGAGATGATGGAGCTCAATGAGCCTCGGAGTTTGCCCTATCCTGACCTGCAGACCTACACCCTTGACCTGAGCCACGTTCTTGCTCTCATTGCAGATGGCCCAACGTATGTTCCTCTTTTGTTACTCTGCCCCTTCAGGCTGCTGCTTTCCTGTGGCTTAGTACTTCTCGCTTCTGTGATGTTTAATTCCTCAGCATACCCATTCTATAGTAGTGTTTTGTTTTGCCTTTCTCAGGCATTAATGCACAATGAAAAATCTTAAAGAGGAAGAAATACAATGCCACCTATGACTACCTCTCATTTCTTTGCTTTCTTAGCATCAACCATGGCAAAAAAAAAAAAAAAAAAAGGGGGTTAACAGAAAAATATTAAGGAATTGGCCAAATGTTTCCATTTAAGTCAAATCTGACCCAAACTCCTTGAAGCATGGGAACTGAAACTTAAATTTTTTTTTTTTTTTTTGCCTATGCTGATCCTGAGGTTTTTGAACAGTTGTCCTAAATTCCTTCATGTCTGTTCTGCTCTGGCTGCTTGAAGAAAAACCCTGCATGTGCAGAGCATACAGATCAGCTCAGCAACATAAATATTCAGTCTGATTTGTTCCAGATGTTAATTAACTGCTCATATGCTGCAAAACTGACCCATGTATGCACAATCAAAATAAGTCCAAAATTTCCCAGAACCACCAAATTCCTGTGAAGTCTCTAAAAACTGCAAATGTAACAACTGTAGTATAGTCAGTGATACTCATGACAAAGCAATGTCCTTGCCTGGTGCATGATGAAAGCATGTGCATCCAGTTTTAAGTTTACTCTCTAGCTGAGGATTGGAAACAGCACCATCTCTCATGGCCTCAACACCAGGAAAGGAAAAGAATCCACTCTAGGATGGAACTAGGCAGGAACCTGAACTGTTCCTCTGAGCTATTTCCCCTGTGTGCCAGCACTGCATTGCTGGTCCTCCTGCCTGGGAGAGATCATCACTGACACTGTGCCCAGTTAGCCCCACCTGGTGCATTCTTTCCCCTGTCTGTCTCTCACAGCTGTGTCAGTCTGTCTGCCTCGTGCAGTGACAGTGGCAGAACAAGCCTGGCCTGTTCCCTAAGTCCTTTCTCAGGAGCCACCTCCTGTGCCTGTGCCAGCCTTATCAGCTCCAAATCAGTGCCAGCTTGAGCAGGCTTTGGTTACAGTCAGCAGTGGGCAAATGCATTCCAGTTACAGTGTGTTATATTCCCAGACAGACAGTGAGAAGATAAAATGATGAGGAAAACCAGCAACAAGAGTCATGCTGAAGGGCTCTTTTGCAGTTTGCACTTAAACCTTAGACCTTGGAGTTGTAACAGCAAGCCCTCAGTAAGAGGGGCTGTGGTAGGATAAGTCAGAACACTCAACACCATGCTGAATGTAGGTCAGTCACCTGCTCCTTTCACTAATTCAGAGTAAGCTTTTGCAGGCTCATCCACACTCTCTAATAAATGTGCACAGCTCAAAAGAAAAAGGTCTTTCCCATAATCCTGTTGCATAAGCTCTTCTTTTGGTATTGTTTCCCTGTTTGCAACAAGTGCTTTCCTGTCATTTATGCCCATCACATGTGGGGCTGCTCAGAGGTCAAGAGCCACTGTTCTTTAATCTTTGCTGCTGTAAACTGATGAAATCTCATCCCTCAGGCTTGTTGTCTTTTGGATAACAGTATGACCCAACAGATTTCCTGCAATGGGCAAACAGGTCTTGGTTAGTATTTGGTTCTGTGAGACTGGGTTTGAAACAGGCTTCCAAAACCATAACGGGAGTTGTGTTCTATTGAGGAGAGATTGGCAACAATAAAGCAGGAAAAAGAAGGCTATTACATTAACAGTGCTACCAAAATATTGTGGAGTCAATAAGAATTGACAGATGGTGAAGAGAGAAACCATGTCATTGGTTAAAAATAGAAGGAGAAACATGACAGAAGATGAAAGTGAAGATGGAGCTCTGAGTAGGCAAGCAGGAACAAAAAAGCATATTTTCTATAAAGGGCACAAGAAATTATTTTGGAAAAAAAATTCCACACAACATATATGTTCTCAAGGCATGAAAGATGAAAGAATATTGGATCTTATCTTGACTTCTCACATTAAATTGAAAAATCAAATAAATTTGGAGGATTTAAAAAAAATTCATAATAAGTAAGGCTGGATGACAAGTTGTTTCTGTTATATATGAGAAGATTGTTCTATTGGAGGTACCATTTTAGAGAAGTTGCAACTTACATGCATTTCATTATTGGTTTCATGCTTTGATTGTTATTACTAAAAGGACTGCAGTTTATGCACAGATATAGTGATGAATACTTGGACAAGTTGAAGGACATAACATGGTTATGTGGAGTTCTGTTGAAGATTTCACTAATAACTTTGGTCTGAAATTTGCTTACATATTGGTTAACCAGCAGGATAAAAAGAATGGATTTGTCTTAGACCTCGTAAAATGCCCCAACTTTGTTTTTACTGTGAAAACTTTGATGTTCTTTTTGAATTTGAAATACAACTAGTTTTAAGTTACAGTTAATTTTTTTTTGTTTTCTTTTTACAGAAAAACATATTGTCATCGGAGGCTTAACTTTTTAGAATCTAAATTTAGCCTACACGAGATGTTAAACGAGATGTCAGAATTTAAAGAACTGAAGAGTAATCCCCATCGAGACTTTTATAATGTGAGAAAGGTAAGTGTGAGAAGGATGAAAGGCATGACACTGTTTTTAGTAGGAGTTCCAGAAGTTTTGCTTTTCTTATGGGAGGTGTAGAATGATATGCATACCACTCAACTGAATTAAGTTATTTTAAGAATGTTAATGTTTTTCTACATGGGAGCTCTCTAGGAAAATTAACTTGAATGTGCGTGGGTTAATTGGATTATGCTAAACTAATTTGTTTACTTATTCAGAATGAAAGAGGCTTAATTGTATGTAGATTGCTTTAAAAGAGTGAAACAGAGTTAATCAAATGAAGCTCACTTGGATTATGAATAAAAATATCCTTATGAAGGTTTAATTAATTTTAATGAACTCAAAGACATTCAAGTGCATTTTTGTGCTTTCATGTAGGTACATCCTACTAGACTGTAGTAGGAACAGCTGCATAGATTTCAGATGATAATTTAATTTCATATTGAAAATAGATGTTTAAATACATGTCAAAAGACCTCCCACAGAAACTAAACTGAGGGTTCGTGCTGCCATCAGTATCTGGTAAAAAAAGTCTGTAATATATTAAGTAAAAAGATTATCTGAGTTGTAGTCGTGGCTCCCTGTGAGACACACTGGGCTATAATTAGGAGACAGGTAGGGGAATCAAGGAGCTGATTTAATTTCCTGATATATTCACACCCAAGGGAGCTGCGTTCTCTTCAAAGCATGGAAGCAACAGTGTTAGGCTGCTTCGTTTGCTTCCCTTTCCTGAAGTGGAGAGGAAGTTACTGGAGTTACTGCTTCATTTTGATAGGTGAGATTTCTTCACAATTGTTGCTGGTGGTTTTAACCACTTTGGGTCCATTTTGCATTGTTTCTCTACACAACTGGAAGAGGTAATCCTTATTTTGTAATTTCAGGGTTTACTTATCCTTCTTTTTACATTTTGGTTAGCACTAGTTCATCAAAAAGTCCTCTTGGCTTTTCCCTATAATGCCCAGTGTGTTTGCTGGCTACTGTTGTGGTAATAAACTGTCCCAGAGTCCATCACAAGGGTGGAAGCAGACGAGTTGTCATGTAAGTTCTAATGGATTTCACCCTTCTGACTGTTAAATATATAGATGGGAGATGTCAGCTAATTCACTCAGCAGAGACTCAGCTCCCAGCCTGAGAGTTTTCCTGCATAACCCTAGAAAGACATTTGCTACGTGCCACGTTCAGAGAAAACGCTTCAGTAGCTGACAGAGACTTTAATAATAGAACACATGCTGACTGAGACATGCAGAGGTGTGGATCAGGTAACTACCACAATCAGCTTGATTAGTGAGAAGTTGTAATTAACAGGATTGTTCTTGCTAAGTTAAGCTTTTGATCTAAAAGCAAATGTTCAGTGTCTCTGGGCATATCTTAGTTATTTTTTAATTACCTGCTGTTTAATAAGCCACTCTACAAAATGATTCATATTGTTCAAAAACCCAAAATGTGCATTGCTTCCCCTCTGGCAATGAGCACATTCCAGAGAGCAGGAACCAGCCTGCTCTGCTCTGCCAGAGACCATTCCTACTGCCAGGTACTCCTTGAAAAAATCCTGCTCCAAGTTCATCTTGCTTAAAGTATTTTTATGAAACAAGCTCACAAGTAGTATTTTTCTGAAGCACTCTGGAAAGTAAACTGCATTGCTGACACAATTCCTGTAAGCCTCCAAATAATCTTGTTTTCCCTTTGTCTTGCTAACCTCAGTAATGTTTGGAACTGCAACTTCCTTGGAGTGCTTCCTTGCTAATACCAGTTATAGCAGTGAAACATTTGAAAGCCACACTTCTCAGCCAATGTTTTCAGGATGTCTCTCTGTTAAGTCCATCCTAAGAAGTGCTTACTGCTTACAAGGAAAGCAAGGAACAGGATTCACCTTGCCAAAGGCTGTTGGTGAAGTTGTGTATCACAGCCCTCTGACACAAGTGTGGAGGTCCTGGTACAATCTGCTTATATGAAAGAGCCAAAGTACCGGATGGAAAATGCCAAAATTAGAACAGATATGAATGGAGTGGCAAGGTCAGTCAGTGAACGTGTACTGCTGCATTTAGAAAGGTGCAGTAGAAAGCTGGCCAGGATTAATTGCTAGCATGACAACCCAGCCTCCTGCCCCCTTCCCCACTTTTTTCCTGATTTAATAGGAGTTCTCCTCCAGTGAGATCATCTATTCTTAAAACCCAGGCTAAGGCTCTTCTTAAATACGGGACATGCATGTTTATATCTTGCACATTGAACTTAACTGGAATGCAGCCCAAGGTATGTTTTGCACACTTTTGCAAGCTGGACCTGGAAAATTGCCCTTTACTAAGGACACAGGTATTTCTGTAGACAGACAAGAACCCACAGGTGGTGAGACAGCATGGCTGGCTCCCCTTGGCTCTCCACAGGAGGTCAACAGCTGTCTGTGAGGAAAACACTAACTTTAGAGGAGACTCTTGAGTCTGCCATCAGCAGGATTCCTCACGTCCTCCAGCTGATGCAGGCAACACACATTTCCCACATAACACTGCCTGCATGAAGAATGAAATTAAGGAACAAGAGTTTAGCTCTATGGTACACAAACTCAGAACTGAGTTTTAACCTTGGTATACCAGGGTGTCTTGTCCTGTATGTGGGGTTTGTTTGAGAAGGGCTTCCTGTAGACCTCTGTGCCCAACAGCCTCAGATAATTCAGAGCAGACACTTTTTTTTTTTTTTTTTTTTTTTTTTTTTTTTTTTTTTTTTGGTGAAGCCAAGAGATTTTTTTTTGCCTGGCATTATTTGCTACCTTTGTAATGGCTATCAATGTATTGCATTGGCAGGTGTCCTTCACTGCAAATAGCTTTGATACAATTTCTAAAGATGAAAAAAATCACAGCCTAAGCCTCTTTGGATATTCTTTCTTTCTGTAGCCACTATTTCAGTGTGTCAGCAAACCAGACCTGAGCATATGTCCTAGCAGTGACTTTTACCCATCACTTTCCTGCCTGCAGCTCACTAGTGCAGGTGCCCCAACCTTGTGTGGGGAGCTGTGCATGGGAGAATGCAGTTTCTGCATTTATAGCCCCGCTGAATGCTCTGCTGCAATAAACTGGCTACTGCTGTGACATCCATTGGATGAGGGTGTTGCAACTGATTTTTTATTTTTTAAATTCTTGGTTAGACAAAGAGGAAGTAAATTCTAGCTGTTTTTTATGACCACAGAGTTGAAATACCACTGGTTGTACTTGTAAGAAGGAAAGTTAGAGTGGGATTAAATGCTACTAAATCCTATAGATCTCAAAAATACTGAATTAAATTAGCAGATGTTCGCTTTCTAAACATTTGATTACAAGCCTTGTGAGTGAATGGCGAACCTATACCTCAACTTCTCTGAGCTTTAATTCATTCCAAGTTTGCTTTTTTTAATGTTTCTTTTGTTTCCCTCAGTAACTACTTAACTGACTTTGGTGATGAAATAGTTTCATCATATAAACCAAAATGACAGTGAATGTGAAGACTTAGGGGTTAGCATCAGACCCAAAGGGAATGCCCCTTCAGCATGACATGGAATGGTGCCTTGCCACTGTTAGCTGGCAGCAAAGCTGGCTCTTGTGCTTTCAGAGCTGAGTGCTGCTTCTCTCTCCTGCCTTGCAGAGATGCTGAGGCAAATTCTTGTCTCTACCCTCAGTTTTGCAAGTGAGCACAAAATACAATCAGGTATAAAAGCGTCAATGATTATAATGCAACATTTCTGTCAAGACCATAAGGAAAGCTTTTCCTCTCACCTTTCTTTTAGTAATTAAAAGAACAGAACAAGAGATTTTCTCTTCACAGCTGTGTATTTCTGTATTTGTGTGAATACAAACACTCGGATTGGGTTCTGCAGCCAGACAAGAAGCTGCATATGCAGGGATCCTCTTGTCTCCTGGTTTCTGGGTTGCTCTGCATGGCATAAATATGAATTAGACAAGCTTCCAAGGAGCTCTGCACAGCTCTAGGGACTATTTCTGCTGCCAGGAGCATTCCTGCACCACCCGAGGACAGAGTATTTTGTGTCTCTGCCTCTCATGCCTGTCAAAGAACTGCAAGGAGAAAATCAATCCCAGTGTATAAAGCTTTCCGTCCTATCAGAAAAGCTGATGCACTATGAATGTATTGATGAGCAGGCAATCTAGCAGTGGGATGAGGAGTGATTTCCCTTCTGTTCAGCACTGAAGTAAAGCCTGCAGAGGATTCAGTGTAAAGTTCCTGAAGCCCACAGCTATTGGGTTAGAAGTATTTACAAATGGAAGTGTATGTGTCTAGAAAATGTGGCAGTTTACAGCTGTGGATACTACTAATCCATGCCCTGGAAATGTTCAGTGTTATTCAAAGGGCTGGCCCTGGCATTTCTTTTTGCTTTTGATTTATCACTTAGCACCCTGAATCTAGCTCATATGCCCAATTCAGTGCAGCACTGCCTGCAATATTCACAGATAAACATCCATAAAACATCTGAGATGGAGGTTTTGTGGAGTTCTGAGCAACAGTGGAAGGAAAGAGAAGGAATGCAGGAAGAAAAGGGAGGAGGCAGAGTGGTTGAGGGAGGCTGGTGCTGGTTAGATGTGGAGGGCAATGAGAACTCCTTCAACCTGTAAGTTGTACACAGTAGGAATCTGCAGAGAAAGAAAGCCTGGCTTCATTACATGGAGAATTGATGAGTGAAGGGAATTCTACCATCCTTTAAGTGCAAGAAAGCTGAGGCCCACCATTGCTTGAATGATGGACTTACAAGAATGTAACCTTTATGTAAACAACTGTTTCCATTTGTTAAAAGTGTGAGTTCACTGAAGGTATAATATTGTGTTCCAAGACAGGCTTCTGTCAGTCATTCTGTTTTTCTTTCCATTGAAGATTAATGTGACCTTGAGTGAAAGGTTTTCTGCTGGGGGAGGGGACAATAAGCAGTGCAATAGGAAATCTGGTTAAGGGAATGCAGCCGGGGCTTTTTTCCACTAAGGAAAAACTGGGCTGGAATGGCACTACAGTGAATTTGAAAATGCAAGCAGAATGTTTGCAAATAGAAACAAATAAACCTTGTGGTGGGGGTGTGTTACTCATGGTCCAGAAAAGTATCAGCTTAGTTTATGTATTGTATGAGAAACAAAATAGTAACATCTTAAACTGGGAGTGGCTTTGTCTTTTTTTGGGGGGAGGAAGGTGGCAAAGGGGATATTTGTCATCCTTATATGAATTCAGTCTGTTCAAATTGTTTTAGTAGAAGCCTTTCATAATATGTAATCATAAAACTAATGACAATATTTTAACATTATAACATTTCACATAATTATAACAACAATAATGACAATAACCTGCCTAACCAAATCAGCCCACTTAAGCTCTGCCCAAGGATTCTGTGTTCAGATACTTCATTTAAGTAGGATTGCACCCTGCATGGTAAAAATGTACAAGAGCATACACACTAACTATATGCTAGGGTAGCTCAAAGCTCAAGTCCTTAAAACCTTCCAAAATGTTGCATTTATGCTAAAAAACAGTAAAGAAGAAAAGCTGTGTGATAATCTTATGACTTTAGACTTGAGTATTTTATAGCTTTTTGTTACTGAAGTTGCTGCTTGCTTAAAAGTCAAATTATACTGGATAGTAAAAAAAGGTAGCTAAAGTAGTGAATCTTCTCTGGAAAAAGTATGAAGGAGATTCCAGAAAGGTCTCTTAACTTTAGGCAGATATGTATGTTTAGGTTGAAGGAAGAGGTAAAAAAAAAAAAAAGGAAACATAAAGGCAGATATTTGTTCTCAGAATGAACCTACTGTGGTTAGCTCAGCTCTAGGGCTGTGTGTGATGTGTTTGTGGGGACTGGAGAAGATGTCACAGGAGCTCACTCAACAGCAAAGGCACACTCCAGAGAATTATTTCTCAACAGGAAGCAGGATTTTGAAAGCAATGTGATCTTTGCTCACAGGCAAACAAAAGAAACAAAAAGCCTCCTTGCTTTCCATCCTCGTGCTCCTACCAGCAGTGAATTCATGCTGATTTACATAAGGAGGAACTGCTGTGTTTTGTTTTGTTCTGACTTTTTTCAAGACTCATTAATTCCAGTAGCTGAGCTACAACTGGAACCACTGCATTCTGAAATTCAATAAACTACACTTCTTCAGGGTCCCTACACATGTATTCTCTGTTTATGGCTTGCTTTTCATTAGCGTTTAGAGCCTGGTCACTGCTGTTCAGTGTACAAGTTGACCAAGCCTAGTAGTGTTTCACTGTTCCAGGAAGAGTTTACAGTAAATAATATTAGTGCCTAACCCAGAGAATGTTTACTAACCTGAGTAAGCACATGTATAAAATGCACTTGGGCTCAAATATCTGTACAAGTACTGTGAGGGGAGTGAGAATACATTGTGTGGAGTTGTATTTACTGCTTATACACATTGTTTCCTGTGCATTAATAATGTACTTGTGTTCTGTACTTTGAGACAGCAATATGTTTCTTGCTTTTTCATTTAGCTTTAATGTGTCTGGTATATTTGAATTAGACAGTGATTAACAATTAAGTGTTTAGGATTCAGTTTTATGTCCTGATCTTTATTTATGTTACTGACATTCACAGGGAGAAGCTGCAACAACTTGTGTATATGTAACATGCAAATAAAATGACTCCAGGTGCCAAGTGAAGCAGTGGCATTCCTGTGGCCTGGATGTCATGGCATAAACCCAGGTTTACACTGCAGGAGGGTGGCTTATTCATGTGCTCTGTGATGTGTTTCCTGCTGATCCTTAAAAGCAGATAAAGATGTTGATTAGTTCTGTTGGCAGAATGTGGAACTGCAGAGTTACTGCACAAAGGGGAATGTGCTGGGCTCACTTTGTTCGTGTCCATGTTTGCAGTTTCCTGGGCAGAGGAGTCCTGGATGAGAGTCCTTTCAGACATTTCGGTTCAGTGGCTCCTTATGGCTGGCTTATTGGAGTATTTGGTTTATTTGAGAAGTTCTTTTAGTGTTACTAAGGTCTTACACAGGGAAAACTTGCATGACAACCAACCCCCAGATCTTGTGAGTTGTTTCTTTGGATTGTGTTCCAATAGAGGCTGCTCAGGTAGCAGTGCAAGCTTCTGAGCAAAAACAAAGAAGACCTGTGGAAATAATTTGTTTCTTGTCAATACTTTTTTTTTTTCAACAAAACTTGAAGGAGTACTTTCAGCCCTTCTGTGAATTTGCACTTCCCTTAGTGTGTGAAGAGATCTAAGAAAAAACATCTGAACAGTCTGTCAGTGTTATGAGTTGCTGTATTATAATTAAACTTGGAAAAAATGGTGACAAAAATCTCACATGTATATTCTTCAGTTCTAGTGACCTAAGATGTTTCATATGGTTGAAATACCATTGAAAAAAAGAATTCTGCTTTTGGAAATGGCTGAGAATTCCAAGTCCCTTCTGTCAGTGAGGATAGTTATAACCACAGTGTATAACTAGAGAGGCATTGTTGATTCATTAATGAAGTAAAAGGATACTAAGGGGTCAGAGGGTCCTTTAAGGAAGTATCAAGTTTAATCTGAACCCAGGGTCAGTGATTAGCACTTAGAATGTGTCTTGTTGAAAGTGTTCCTAATTAAAAAGGAAACTACTAATTGAGGGCTACTTTACTTACAGTTCTGCTTAGTGAGTAACTCCACCAAAATCAAAATCTCAGGGTTCTGAAACATTTTGATTTGCTCAGACACTAATGCATTTGTTGCTTAAGGAATATTTTAGAAGGCTTTACTGTTGTCAGTGACAGACACTTTGCTAATTAAATCCACGTAGATGGATGATAAGCATAAATAACCTTTTGATTTCAGGTTGACACTCATATCCATGCTGCTGCCTGCATGAACCAGAAGCACTTACTGAGGTTCATTAAGCACACCTATCAAACGGAGCCTGACAGGATTGTTGCAGAGAAAAAAGGCAAGAAGATGACTTTAAAGCAAGTCTTCGAAAGCCTTCACATGGACCCCTATGACCTCACTGTAGACTCTTTAGATGTCCATGCAGTAAGTCTAGTGAAATGACAAAACAAATGGGAAAAAGCTAAGCTTTCCAATTGTGAAATTCTAGTTCCTACAATGTTTGCATGATAACGTACTAAATCAGAATTTGACTTCATGCACTGCAGTGCATGTTTGAAAGAAGTTATCACAGGTTTTTTCTTTTTTGTGCCTTTTAATGCTGGGCAATTTAATTTATGAACTATTGAGTGTTCCTAAAACTACGGTTATTTGGGTTTTTTCCTCCTCCAGGGACGTCAAACATTCCATCGATTTGACAAATTCAATTCCAAGTACAATCCAGTTGGTGCCAGTGAGCTCAGGGACTTGTATTTGAAGACTGAGAACTATATTGGTGGTGAATATTTTGCTCGTATGGTCAAGGTAAATAAGTTTAAAGCTTTTCCAGCTGTAGAGAAATGAAAGTTTGTAATAGATTTGTGATGTCATAACTGTATACAGACCTAACACTATGGTTAAGTGATTCCAAGTATTGGGCTTGCTCTAGCAATTCCTTAGAGGAAGACCTCTGCTAAGCCAGCCCCTGCTGCTTTCTGAACAGTTTTATGAAATAGAAATGTACACATAAGCTGTGTATGAGCTGAAAGTTGAGTTGTGGGTAGTTTTAAACAGGGAGAGCAACTAAGGGTCAATTAGTTAGGATTTAGCTGGCTAGTGGTGGTTGCTAGGGAAGGAGGAGCTAGGGAAGTGCCTCTGCATAAATCTGCATCTGCACAAGCATGCAACAGCTTCAAATCAATTTCTTAGAACAAAAAAAATTAGTAGTTTTTGTGATGTAGATGTCAGCTCTTCTTGAATATACAGAAGTACTGTCTAAAATTAATTGCTGTAAAACTGCTTGCTACCATAGATTCTGGGTCAGATTCTCCATTGTCCTGCATATTTTGTGTAGGCATTTGCTGTAGTTTAAATAGTCTAATTCTGATTTATTTATCTTAAATATAGGTCTGACAAAGGTATTAGTAATGACTGTAGAAGAACATTGTCCTCCAAAAGGAGGTGTTAGAGTTATTCCCAGTTATATGTATAGTTAAGTTATACTCACATGATATTTGAGCTAGCTTGCAGTAGAGTATTTAGATGCCTAAAATAAAATAATGGATTAAAAGACAAGAGATTCCCTTTATTTTTAAAGGGTGCCAATACAGTTATGTCTGCTCTGAGGAAAATGACAAGTATATTTCTAGCTGTAAATTATCTCAGTGTCCATATTAAAGCAAATATATTTGTTATTACTAGGAAGTAGCCCGTGAACTAGAAGAAAGTAAGTACCAGTACACAGAACCCCGCTTATCCATTTATGGACGGTCTCCAGATGAATGGCTGAACTTGGCAAAATGGTTCATTAAGCATAAAGTTTATTCCCCTAATATGCGCTGGATAATTCAGGTTCCCAGAATCTAGTAAGTAATCAGGAGCTCTTGGTAATCTTAATAGTTTGAAATCTTACCACTGACTTAATTTCTGATAATATTTAGATGGCTTATTAGCTGTCCTGTAGTTCTATTTATAAGCAATAGCTTGGGAGATTTATTTCTGACCACTGGTGCAGTTTTCCTGACAGTCTGGGGGTGGAAGACAGGAGATGGGGATTGAATCTACTCTTTATGAAGCTATTCAAAACTACTGTGAATTATTTGTAAGTCTGAAGACATTGAAACCAAAAATTATAACTGGGTGAAATCAAGCTGCATTCAAAGGCCAATTAAAATACAATTTAGTAATAAGAATAAATCAACTCTTGAATTCCATGAAGGAGTATAAAATGCTGTCAAATTGTTACCATCAAGATTAGTGACTAAGTGACAGTGAACTTGGAAGCAACCCAGACTGATGGTTGATGGTGAGCCTTAAGTTTTGAAATGTCACAGTTGGGGTATGAGTAGAGAAGGAGCTGTCACAGCCACATATATCCCCCAGAGTGTGCTTTTCACCAGGGAGAAAGTTTCTCTCCTTCAATTTCTTACATAGCAATTTCTGACGTGCATGGCACAGTCAGCACTTGGAATAAGCCATGCACTTAGTGGCACATGGAAGTACTATCCCTTTTTTCTGAAAGGCTCACTAGAGCACAGCATTTACTTTCATTTGGAGTGGTTACAACTTTAGGAAACGGAATCCTTCATGAGAGTTATCTCCCCTGGTAGTAGGTGGATGTCTGTAAAGGACAGGGCCACTGCTCTCAGGCAGCATCTGCTCCTGCATGCTGTCTCTATTTTTGGAGCACTTGAGAGCTTCAGAGAGCAGAATCCTTCATGAGAGGTAGCTTGTTATCTCCCGTGGTAGTACGTGGATGTCTGTAAAGGACACGGCCACTGCTCTTAGGCAGCATCTCCTCCTGCATGCTGTCTCTATTTTTGGAGCACTTGAGAGCTTCAGAGAGCCTGGATGAAGCAGTGCAGGAAACAGAGCACAGAGACAATCTGCCCTGACATAAACTTTGAATTTCTGAATCCTGGTGGAACTGAAGCTCTAGAATGTACACAAATAACAGAAAATACGAAAGTGAAGGACAATACAAGCTTATTAAAGAATGTGTCTATTTTTTCCCATTCAGTGACATATTTAGGTCTAAAAATATTCTGCCTAGTTTTGGGAAGATGTTGGAGAATATCTTTGTACCTTTGTTTGAAGCAACAATCAATCCCAAAGACCACAAAGAATTGCACCTATTCCTCAAATATGTAAGTATGTTTGTGTTTTCTTTCTCACGTGAAATGGATCCTCTACTGCTTTTTTGCTTTTTTTTTTTTTTTGTCCACAGCTCTTCCCAGACACTAAAAAAGCTTCCTTCTCCACAGATTGCTTGTATTATTATTGTTTCAAAGCCCTGACACATAATTTAGTACAAGTGTGAGTGAGGTCCTATTCTCACATAACCTGTTTATTTCCTTAGAAACAGCTCAGCAGCTATTTATTTGTCCTTTCATTAATGACCAAAAATGTCTGCATGCTCTTTTGTATCATCATCCAGGATGGGTACTTTGAGCTGCTTCTGAACTGATCTCCAAGAAGGAGGCAGCTGGAAGGAAGCATTGTGTAGGTTGTGATAGATCTCAGGAGAGAAGTGGGGATGTAGCTGCTGGGACAAGGTTAACACAGACATTTCTGAGTGTGCCTCAGATCACAGCTCTGAGGTTTGCTGGGAGCCTCTTGCTTTCAGCTGCTTCTCAAAGACAGCAGATGTGTTCAAAGGATTCTAGTCTGCATCTTAGGGAGTTTTGCAGCTCTGTAAACCCCCACAGGAGCCTGAAGGCTTTTGTGCACCTGGGCTTCCTGTTTGTCTCAGGAGAAAAAAAATGGGTAAAACTTTGACAAAACCTATTATTGCTGCTGTGTGCATGGTATGGTAGGATGCAGAGCAGCAGGACTGCAAGGATAGGGATAGAGATGAAGGAGGAGAGACTGGAGGCTTGTTCAAACAAGTCCTGAAGGAAGAGTAAATTTGCTTCTGGAAGCCCCTTATTTCTGTGATTTTCTTCTCCCACCAGGTGACTGGCTTTGACAGTGTTGATGATGAATCCAAACACAGTGGCCATATGTTCTCTGACAAGAGCCTTAACCCTGACCTCTGGACCAGTGAGAAGAATCCCCCATACAGCTATTATTTGTATTACATGTATGTCAACATCATGTTGCTAAACAACCTTAGGAGGTAAGTAGACACTCTTCTATTTTACAAGCTCCCAGAAAATCAGTATCTTTCTCTCAGACTGTCAGCATCTAGATTACAGATCTTCTGAAGCAAGGGTTATTTTGAATTACTTAGACTTGAGTACTTGAGATATTTTGAAAATACTAATGATAGAATTAATTCAAACAAAAAATTCAGAAATTGTAGAGGCATCAGATTAATACCTTGGTTTGATATTTTTGTGTATTTTGGGTTTCTTTAACTCCTTAAAGCTGCATATACCAAATAAAACAAAAGAAGGAACCCCACAAAGCCACTTACTGTCCTTTGCTTGGCTTTGCAGCTGATTCCCAAATACAATGTAACTGCCTCTTGGTGTCTGGCTATCTCTTGGTAATTTAAGAGACACAAAGTAATATTGTGTCTGAGCTGGCTTTGGGGCTGCTGCATTCAGAGACAAACCAAGTAGGACACAATTACAAACTGCACATCCAGCTAACTTCCTTTAGCAGGCTTCTTGACTCAGCTCAGTTTTACAACTTTAGGACCAATGTCTGGGGAAGTAATGCAGGGAGTTACGTGACATCAGACTGTCAGAGCAGATTTTGGCATCAGGCTCAGGAAAGCCTGAAATTCAATGTGAGGTAATATTACTAAATTTGCAGCTGACTCATTGAGTGCCCTGCACAACCAACTCCAGCCAAGGCACAGTGAGGTTATCCACTAATGTGAGAGTGTCATCATTTGCCCTGAAAGGATTTGGTTCACTTCATTTAGTTATTTAGGTTATCTTAGTTATTTAGAAAACGTTTTGGGATTTTCTTATAGAAGGTGCACAGATTTGTCATTTTACAGTTTTATCCAAGTTAGCATTCAAAATATTATTTCTTCTCTCCCACTGCTACTTCAAGCATTTTTTTATCATCCTATTTGATCAAAACTCATAATGCAAACACCCACCTTAAACTACCTCATATGTGCAACAATCAGGTGTAGCTGTTAGTTTTAATTCTATAATGGAAAGGACACACAGCAGATAGCTGCAGGAAAGTCATCCCCTTCTCCTGACTTCCTTTACATTCTCTGTAGTCTACATGCTTTTTCTCTTCCAAAGAAAGATTCTGCCAGAACTAATGCATTTCTTTTTTACCTCAAGATCATTTTGACTATTGTATTAAAATGCCCCCAGATAATCATTAAATATTCTTTACAGCTGAGATACTGACAGAATTCACCAATGAGTCACTAACTGTTCACCCTATTAATCTGAGTGCTTGAGTCAACACAGCCCTGACAAGACTGTTCATATTTTTGGTAATATCAGCAAGGATGGATTACATCCTCACATCAGGAGAAATGTTACTAACTTCCACCCTAGAATTGCCTTATATTCTAACACTCCTTGTTGAAATTGTGTTTTGAACATCTCCAAATACTTGTGGGACATTTTTCTGCACTGAGTAACAGGGTCCATTATAGCCTCAAACCCAGCATCACTTTTAATGCAGGTATTCAGTAATCTATTTAATTTTATTTAATTCAATTTTAATTCAGTATTCTAGAAATTATAGTGGAAGTCTAGTGTAATAACTAACATTCCTAGATCACCTCTGCTTCTGAAGGTGTGGTTTTATGCTACACTTAACCTGGTGAGATGGCAGGCTCTGATCACCCTAGGTACTGTTAGCTAACTCTTGGCAATGTGCTTCCCCTTCTTCCCTGATTTTGAACCAGGAATTCTGCAGCCACAGATTGCATGGGTTTACTGAATTTTCCATCTGTCAGTTCACTCCGCTGAAATCCACTCAGTAGCTGTTCACCCAGTGGGTAGACAATTGCTAAATGAGATGTAACTGGGGAAGGTAAGAAGACACAAATACATCTGATGGTAGAAGGAGCTTGGGTAGAGGGACCTGCCCTTTTGAGCAGCCCACCAAAAGTAGGCCTGGGTAGATGTCACATCAAACTGTATGAGAATCTGTAACTTAATTTTCTTCTTTTTGGCAGTTATATACCAAGTAGATAAAGAACAGTGATTTCTTTTAAGTGAAACTTGCTTTTGGTCTCTTCAGGGAAAGAGGCATGTGCACCTTCCTGTTTCGACCTCACTGTGGAGAAGCTGGGTCTATCACACACCTTGTTTCTGCCTTTCTGACAGCAGACAACATCTCTCATGGATTGCTCCTGAAGAAGGTATTGCTCCTAAACTAATCACTGTGTGCTCAGACATCCATCACTGGTTCAAACAGAAGGAACCAAATGGACATTTTTCATTAATTCACTTCCTTAGCAAGGCACAAGTAACTCTTCCCAGAAACTCCACCCAGACCCCCACAACACCAGAACATGTGGACCTGCTGGAGGGGAGTCCAGAGGAGGCCATGAAGATGCTCAGAGGGCTGGAGCACCTCTCCTGGGAGGAAAGGCTGAGGGCATTGGGGTTGTGCAGCCTGCAAAAGTGAAGGCTCCAGGGAGATCTTCTAGCACCTTTCAGTAGCTAAATGGGGGTTACAAGAGAGCTGGAGAGAGACTTTTTGCAAGGGCAGATAGTGATAGGACAAACAGGAGTTGAAAGAGGGTAGGTTTAGATTAGATATTGGGAAGAAATTCTTTACTGTGAGGGTGGTGAGGTCGTGGCACAGGTTGTCCAGAAGCTGTGGCTGCCCCATCCCTGTAAGTGTTCAAGGTTAGATGGGGCTTTGAGCAACCTGGTCTAGTGGGAGGTGTCCTGCCCATTGCTGGGGGTTGGAACCAGATATCTCTAAGGTCCTTTACAAACCAAACTATTTCATGATTCAATGAAATAAATAAGCTCAACTGAACTTCCTGTTGTTAAGCTACAAAAAGACAGCTTTGTCTTCACAGGGAAGGAAGATCAAGTGTTCAGATATGTCAAAGACTGGGCAGCACCCATATGTGGTTACTCCAAGCAGAGTTAAAATTATGTGAACAAAATGTAAAACTTTAGACTTGCTACTGCTCCCTGGTTTAGTCCTAGAAGAAGTTAAGGAAAGTTCTCATTTTTTCTCTACAGGGACAAAAGTAATTTTCTCTGATTAGCATTTCTGTACTTCAGGGTTCTTTCAGAAGTTCTTTAAGGATTTGATTATTTTGAACAAGAAATTCAACACAGCTGTTTGACACAACAATATTTTAGATAGAACAAACGTTTTATGACAGAACAAATATTGCAATTCCTGGCACATTAGTTAATGAAAACCATCACTCAGCCTGTCCTTAGGGCACTGTTTCATAATTAAAATAATTGGTCAGTGGGTGGCAGACTTGTACTGAGTTTACTATAATTTTTCAGGAGTTCCCTTATAAGTGAGTTTTTTTCTGGTTAATGCTGGAAAATTCTCTGTACTTTTCAACACAACCAAGAACAAAGAAAAAAATATACCTAAAATCATGTCTGGTACTATGCTCATGAATAGTAATTCATAAAATTAGATCCAGACAGAGTAGCACTAAAGCAGTGTGTGACCAAAGCATTCTCCTCTTCCCTCTCTCCTGCATGGCCTGGTGTGATAAGATGGCATAGCAGGCACTAATAATAGTAACAGTAATAAAGGCACTTGTGAGGTTCATAGGTTGGCTAAGGCAAACAGTAATAAAGATGACATGGACATAGATTATTTAAATTATGTACAACAGCAACACATGACTTCTCATAACTTAAAACTTTTTTTTCCTAAAAAGTTTTTATCTATTGGTCTGCAGCTTTGGAAATAAAAAATTGCATAGCAGTTCTTGACCATTTGTCTTCTGTGACTTTCAGATTTTGGGGGAAGGTATGCAGCTGATATGAAACGCAGTGCCCATAACGGTCATATATATACTTACTAATCTACAGTAATATTAGTCATTGTATTTTTAAACAGACTACGACCATAAATTATTTTTATAAAGATCAGTAAGATATAAAATTCAGACTTTTAAATATTTCCTGGAGAAGTCATGGTCAACCTCTTTTTTTGATCTTAGTCTTCCCCCTGTGTTGCTATTTCCCTTTTATCCAAGGGAAACAGTTCTCTTTTTCATTATCCCATAGTACCATTAAATGCTGACTGTGTTTTGTTTTTCAGAGTCCTGTCCTCCAGTATCTGTATTATCTTGCACAAATACCCATTGCTATGTCCCCACTTAGTAACAACAGCCTATTCCTGGAGTACTCCAAAAATCCGCTACGGGAGTTTCTCCATAAGGGCCTGCACGTCTCCCTCTCCACAGATGATCCTATGCAGTTTCATTACACAAAGGTAGGAATTGCAAAAAGCATCAGCTTTGAATTTGGCAACAGCACCACATGGGTCCAGAATGACCTGAAAGCTGTTTTATTTCATTGCTTAGGACATAGTGTCATGTCTTTCAGTCACTTCATTCATTCTCCCTCCTCATTCTGTCTACCACTCACTGTTAGGCTTCAGAAGGAAATGTCTGATTTCCTAATTATGTTTCTTTTGTACTCTTGCCTCTCCAGTGTTGGCTGTTGAAGTATAAAATGAAGGATGAGGCTGAAGGGAGGTTTGAGCCTTCATAAACAATCCTCTAGAGTGCCAGGAAAGTCCAGTTTCCTTACTCTAATAAGTCTGGGGAAGTACATTACAAAAACACGATGTGCAATCTCAAGACGACATACGAGCTGCTTGCTCAGTGAGCTGGAACAGATTCCTGCCCTTGGGTGGCCTGGCAGGACAGTAGTGCCTGGTCACTAGCTGTGATGGTGCAGCTGGCACCGATGTGAGCCACGCTGTGCCCAGAGGGGCCCGTCCGTCGCTCAGCTCCGTGTCCCGGGACAAGCCCAGCCCTGCTAGCCTTGGCCGGGCTGGCGGCCGGCCCGGGACACGGAGCCTGCAAGGTCCGGGGCCGCAGCCGCCCGCCCCGCGTGGGAGCGCCGAGCGAGAAATTGCCCTGGTAGCTGTCCACGTGCAAAACCACTCAGGCTTTACAACTGGCTGCTCCAGGGGGGTTGTGTGCCCTGGGGGCTCCTTTGGAATTGCCTAAGAAATGCCTCCAAGGATCTGGACTGCAGGCTGCAATTTCTTAGACTAAGCCAACTGGATAACCAGTGCCTATTAATTATTAACCAGTAGTCCTTGGGAAATTTGAAATGAACAATTCTTTTCATAGGAGTTGTGATTTTAAAGTTTCAAACTTCTAATTTTTCACAGCTGTCTAAAGAGCATGTATAAAAGCCTTAATTAGTAATGAGTACGTGTCCCCATTTATATCTTATTTACATATAATTTATTATCAAATGTATTTTGATGCTGCAGGAAGCTCTCATGGAAGAATATGCTATTGCTGCTCAGGTGTGGAAACTAAGCACGTGTGACTTGTGTGAAATAGCAAGAAACAGTGTTCTACAGAGTGGATTGTCAGATAAGGCAAGTATGGCTGGAAAATCTCTCCTGTAAATATTAACCCAAGTAGGAACCCAGAAATCAATAGTCTGAACACTGAATAGAAGGTGCTTAGTGATGTATTTGTGCACATCCCTGTCCTCTTTTCCATAAATAGTCACAAGCTATCTGCTATGCAGTCTTACATTACAAGTAAAGTATTAATATTACTTTTCCCCATTAGCTTTGTTTTGGAATTCTCAAAATATGTAGAGACCAGATGTCTGTTTATACTCAGTTCTTCTTCCAGTTACAAACTTCTAATTATTTGGGTGATAGCCTTCTGCCAGTGATTTTCTGCATCATGTCTTAGCATTAAGTAAAAACAAACTGCCTGTCATAAGAAAGACATGTGTTTTTTTTTACTTAAAAGGGAGTATTACAGAAAATATTCTCGTTTAGATAGGCTGTCAGATTAGATTAAATTCCCTTCTGGCTTCAAAACTCTATACAGCCAAGGCTTTCTCTAGGACTTACTTTAGAGCATTCTCTACTCTGTGCCACTTTTGAACATTTCTCTGAGGGAACTGGTATTTGAAGGGGCTTCAGGAGTATATTCTATTGTTTCTTCCAATATTCCCTGCTGACAACTACTCATTTTCCTCTTGTGTGACATTTAACCAACAAAAGAAACCTAAGCCTCTTTTCACCCTCTCACATGCAAGATGTGGCAGTGAAGGCTGAACACTAACACAGAGGGATTTTAGCAAGCCAGATTGAGTGTACTATTGAGTGATTATATGCATAAACTTTGAACTTAAAATCTCCTAAACTGGTTAAGACTCTGAGGAAGAGTTCAACGGCCAGCTGGTTGAAACTGCTCTTTTCACTTGTACTGGACTCATTCAGCTAACACTTACTTCTGCAATAAGTCAAAGCAGTTGAACTGACTTCTTCCTTTTGACTTTTAATCCTGTTCACAGGAAAAGCAGAAATTCTTGGGGGTGAATTATTGCAAGGAAGGGCCTGAGGGAAATGACATTCGAAAGACAAATGTTGCCCAGATCCGGATGGCCTTCAGGTACGAGACTCTGTGCAATGAACTCAGCTTCCTGGCTGATGCCATGAGAACAGAAGATATTTCTACTCTGTCCAAGTAGTTACAAACTCAAGCGAAACCAGAATATGTTCCTCTTAAGCAGGATAATATGCTAATTAACCTCAAATCACCTGTCTTTGATGCTACAGAGACATAACTGAACAGTCCAGTGACAAAGGGAGTATCTGTGGAAGGTAAACTGCGGTATTCTCGTTGCAAAGATTTCAGTTTCTACGAACATTAGGCTTTTTAAGATTGCTGTAAATATTAAATGCAAACTCAGAATCATGTACTATTTGTTTCATACTGTCTAAACTGTGCCCTGCTGTGTAGCCTGGGAAACCAGAGAGAATATCTGTAGTGCGGCTGTGCTGTGCACCTGAGGATCCCGCAGATGCTGACAGCACACACCCACCGGGGTTGGTCCTGCAAGTCTCAGTACCAGTCATGGCTTTTAACACTTTTAAGTTTAACTCTTTTTTTCGTTAGCAGTTTTTATGGGGTGCAGAATTTTGAGGCCACCCTTTCATTCTGGAAGGTGTTCTGACACAGTTTTTAACTCAATGTTTCGGCAGTTACATTGGAAAAGAAGAAAAAACAACATTGGGTAATCTTGTTCAATGACTAATTAATTCCTGTTGTTGTGTAGGATGTCAGGGAAGAACTGCAGATGAATGGTTTTTAATCTAGCGAATGGAAAACATGGTGTCAAAATCACTATTATACATTGTAATGAGTCTAATTACATCAAGAAAATTTTGCCTTGAAAGTTGAGAACATTTTTTATTGCTTTGTAATGGGAATATGTGGATATGCCCATTCAAATTACTTAGAAATTTATGCAGATAATTCTGGTTGCATATAAAAAGAAATTTTTTACTTGAAAAAGGGAAGTGTTCTTATGAATCAGTGGTAGAAATGCCAGACCTGGTTCTGGTCCTACTTCTGACATATTTTTACACATTTGTTTTAGTCTGTATTTTAGTCAACTACAGCTGAATAGGAAGTCAAGCTGTCTATTTATACAGAAGCCAGCCCACTTGAAATCTGTCATTTCAAATCATGGTATATTATGTTAAACTATTTATTTATGAGGAAGTGGTTAGTAAAGTACAGCTACTGGAGTATTTATCACTTTTAATCTTCTTTCTGTTTCATCATCTTTATGATACAGTACTTCAGAAAGGATTAAAGGTTGATAACATGATGGCAGCTATGTATTGTAGAAGCTGCACAGTTTCACACCAAAAAAGACTTGAGGCTGGGGAAGCAGAGGGCGTGGCTGCCTGTGAGTCCACAATTCAAAGGCCTGCAGTCCCTGAGGCAGGATCTGAGCCCAGGGATAGACCACTGCTCTCTAATACCCTGCATAGGGACACTGGGCTTCTTCAAACAGGCATTCAGCATTAATGCATAAAAAGCCAGTAAGTGATACTGGCCCATCAAGGTTCACCTGACTTTGAACCCTGCATGTTGCACTCAGTCAGATGTCTTGTGCCACTTCTATTTCCTAGGCTAGGCCCTTCTCCTGTGCAAGGAAATGGCACTAAAGTAGGGGAAGGAGAAATTCCTTATCACCTCCTGTAGCTGTGCAGCCTTGCAAGAACCCACCGAGAGAGATAAACCTAAAGATGTCAGGAAGCAGCCTGGAATTAAGGCTGCTCTGACGGAGTCCAAGGCACAAGAGG
The DNA here is from genome assembly GCF_017590055.1 of Onychostruthus taczanowskii. NCBI lineage: Eukaryota > Metazoa > Chordata > Aves > Passeriformes > Passeridae > Onychostruthus > Onychostruthus taczanowskii. The sequence goes on from NW_024502458.1 coordinate 6,164,665, forward strand.
GAGAGCTCTGGCCATCCACTCACCATCACAGTTAGCCAGTGTCATGCAGAGAGAACTGCAGTGATTGCAGAGGCTTTTCATCCAAAACCGGGGCTGCAGACAGGTGGTGGGAATTTGACTTCAGCTCTTCAGTGCTCCAGCCTAATGTCTGCAATGTGCCAGATTTTGTATTCCTTGTACCCCTAAAATCATGTGAAACCACATTATGCTGTCCAGCTATATGAGAGTAAAATTGTCCCAAGTTCTCAGTTAGCAGCCCCTGTTGGCCTCACTGCTAGGAACATTAGCAGCTCATAGAATGCAGTCTCAGGATTGGTGCCATTTGCTTAGGATAAGTCTGAGAAAGTGGTTTAAGCTGCATCAAATGCAAATGTCTGTTTTCATCAGTACAACTTCCTAATAAACTGTTACCAACATAACATTATTTGGGAAAAACATCTGCATCTGGGCTAAATAAGCAACATGCTTGGTATGAAGAATTTCAGTTTTAAGTATTTCCACCTAATAAACATTGGGTAAATAATTCCAACTGATTTACTTGGGTTGTTTCACCTGAAGATCTCTATTAGTGCTGCTTTTGTTGTCACCTACATGTCTTTTTTAGTTTCCTTAAAATTACACCAAATTTGTGTATATGTTTAATACCTTTTCGGCTTTCCTTACCTCAGGTTCTAATAGGTCTGTAGCTGTTATTGAAAAAAAAACCAACTGGATTTGCATATTCAGTGAATGGACAGTAACTGGGATTCTGACAATAACCACAGTAACACATAAGTGGTCATGACCACAAGTTCTGCTTTCTGTGTTTTCTTGTGTGCTGCATTTAAGGGGAAATTGGGCTTATAGTATTATATTTGGGGAAATATAAACAGACATCCTTTCAAGCTTCCATCACTACATTTCTCCTGGTCATCCTTTAATTGGGCAAATGTTACTGACTCCCAAGTTCAGTTCTTAAGCTTTGCCTTGATTTGTTTTTCTAAAAATTGCACTTTCATGCTGACGTGAGGCTGTTCAGAGTAACCTTGAGGGCTCAGGCTGTGGCTGGAATGAAAAGACAGATCTAGCCCACGTCACTGCTGTGCACACAGACACCAGTGCAGGACAGTGCTGATACCCCAGCTGTGCTGAGGTCAAACCTGCTTAGAGCACAGCTGGTTTGACTCAGGGGATGGAAGAACATCACTGCAGGTGGCCACTGGGTAAGAACCGCTGCAGGACGGAAGAACAACCTACTTGCTCTTTACTGCATTAGGAGAGAGGCTCAAACATTATTCAAGGCTTCCTTAAATCTGTTGGTTCAAAAGCATTTTATACTTTCAGCCTGAAATGGTTAATTATGGTTATTTGATGTTTACAACCCATCCACCTGAACAATTCTTTTCTGTTCTGTTACTTTAGCAAACTTCAAGCATTTGCTCTGTTACTGGAGAATGCATATTTTTTTCACAGCCCAAAGCCACCTTATTGTCTTGTATCATTGTTCTTTATGTGTGGCTAAACATTTCTGTTCTCTTTGCCTAGTTAAAATCCAAGTCTGAAAAGGTGTCTCTAAAAACTGCTTTTTTCTTTCTGTGCCTGGGTTACATGATGTTTATCTTTTGCCTCTTGTGGAAGCATTAAACATTACACTAATGAATGAATTGCAAAAGAATATGGTTATGGATTTTGTGTGTATATCTCTCAAAAAAAAAGTAGCTCCTCCCAATCTCCACATTTAAGGAGAACTAAAACCATGTGCAATTAAATTGACTAAACCTAAATAGGGAAGACAGTGAGCACTATTTAGGAGAAGAGGCTAAAGGCTTATCTGGCTTAAAACAATTCAGTGTTAATGCAAACCAACCATTCAGACCTGGCATGAAGTTCTGAAAGTGAAATTGCATTGCTGCTCCTGCCATCTCTTGGTGCCCACCCTGCTTCCCTGCTCATCCAAGCTGGGCACCAGGGCAGGGCACGCAGCAGCTCCTGCTGGTCCTGGAGCCTTGTGGATATTGAGCTGAGAGTCAAGACACCCAGCCTGGGAGCAGGAAAGCAGCCCTGACTCTCAGGGCAGAGCAGTTCAAGGTGCACTGATTTTGTGAGCACACACAACAGATTCGTCTGATAAAACCCAACTAAGAAGCCAACAAGTGACAGATTTAACTAAACAGTATCAACACAGATATCCTGCTATAGTCACCGTGACTTTTGAGGAATAGCATAACACAAAACACTTCAGTAAGAAGTGTTTTGATTTTTAGATGAAGATTAAAACATCATCCCTTTCAGTACACAAACTTTATTTCTGTACACGAGTAGCACTGCTGAAGCACAGGAGTACAGGTTCATCTGTAGCTGAGCAATGTGCATTTCTCCCCCACACCTCTCAAAGCACCACTGTTAAACAGCACAGTCTGTGTAATACTGAGGCAGTCTGTGTAACAGTGAGACACCAACACCACTGCTTCATGAGTCATTCACCGTGACTGACACGTCTCACATAAAAAGTAGTGTTTGAAGCTCTGTTAAAATGGGTCAGCATGGAAGCACAGATTGTTGTATCAAACTCCTACCTTCTTACACTTAAAAAATTTCAGAGGTGCAGGTTTCCAAATACTTCAGGTTTACTTTGTGAAAACACCTAGCATTTTTAAATAGTGCTTTGAACTAAAGAAGAGTGCTCATTTAATCACCTCTTGGATTGTATTCTTCATTCCAGCAGACACACAGTGCAAAGTTCTATCCAAGTTCACAAAACTGATAATTCCTTCTAATATTAAACCTACAAATCCCATGCCCAGTGTTAACTATTTGGATTTTGATGGCTTAGTGAGGTAAGTAAAGATCTGCTAATGAACATCTTGGCAGCTCAGACACAAAAGCAGAATGTGCTGTCCCATCCCTCATGGCTGCAACATTGGCTGGCTCAGAGTGAAACGTTACCTGGTGGTCACACACTGGTCACTGGAAAGCACACAGCCCCATCCAGGCTAATTTCCAGTGACATCCCAGCAGGAAAAGTTTTCAATCCTTAAAGAATATTGTTGTATGATAAATTCTATGCCTTGGAATCAAGCATTGAAAGAAAAGACAGTTAACAAAAATTCAGTTTTGAAATGACTGATGTTTAAGACACACTCATAAAGGAAAATTCTGTTCAACCACTTAAAACAGGTGAGGATAAAAGCTCTGGCAAGTTATAATCAGGGATGATTTAACAACAGAAGTCCAAAGAAAATACTTAATTACTGTCATATTACTTCCATTACAGAGTGTGTGTGAATACAAAATTAAAGCATTGTGTATATGCAGTGTAAGGATTGAGGCCAGCCAGGTTAACATGCAGCTCCTACTTACATCAGACATCCTTAGGGCTCCCTGAGGGAGCTGTTCTTCCAGGATCTAGCTGGATGCAAAGCACAAAGAACCATGGCCAGTATGTCCCTTCCAAAAATAATGCATTTGGCACATACAGCTCTACAGGGGTGGGATTGAACAGCTCAGTTCAAACCTGTAACAGAGATCTCAGTGGCTGCCCTGGTTTCCAGAACTGGAAAGAGTATGGATTAGAAAACCTTTCTAATTTTCTTTTAAAGGAAAGATAAGGAAATATACAATTTCCCACTGAAAAAAAGAATCATGCCCATCACACTGATATGCTGTCTAAACTAGTAAATATAAAGGTTTGCTAATTGCTCTGGTACACCTACCTCCTGCTGTGCCTGTCAACTGCTGTGCCTGTCAACTGGTCATTTTATCCATTCTAATTTCCTGATCTGTTAATGAATTCTGCTCCCATTTCTGCCTTGGCTTCGAAAGATCCAAACAGATAAGCCAAGTAACTAGACAGAGGAAAGAGTTACATTAATTACGTATTTCAATTCTTACTTAAAACAAGGAAAAATCAAGAAAAAATATTCCAAACCTTAGCATTCTTAAAATTTAAAATATCATCAGAAACATGATGAAATTACTTGGAGAAAAAGTGTACCACAGTTCTCTGAAAATAAAAGTCCTTTCCCCAAACAAACACGCTTCTCAATATTGTCCTCTAAGAATTAGAGTTGTTTAATTTTTCCCATCACTTCAGAACATTCCAATTTATTTGAGTACCTAGAAGAGGTCAAATCAGAGCCAGGTTTTTGGGGTTTTTTTTGCAGAGCTGCATTGAGCTACCTTGTTGATAGAACCCTTCAAAGTTTGAGAGAGCTCTGACTCACAGTGCCACACTTTTAACCACACCACCTGTACAATGCAATTTAATTTGGATCACAACTCAGTTTTCAGACTTCTGTGGTACTAAAGCCAGGATATTCCTTAAGCTTAAAAGAACTCTAACATTTCTTCCAAAGTAACTTTATTGCACAATTCATACACAAAGTTTAATATAGTGGAATGTTCTTAGCCATTAATACAATCTCTAATGTTTAAGTTACAATTTTACATTAAACCTGTAAGAAATGTTCACTTAACACAAGAAAGTTAATTTATTCTAATGCCCCCCACCAACAGCTATTTGCAGCAATTCACATTTTCAAGGTCTAGCTTCTGGAACTCATTGCTATGTCCATGCCAATGGATTCCTTTTCCAAAATTGTTTGCTAAATGTTGTACTTCAGACTAAGTAATACCAACCAGTACCAAATTACTAGTTTTTCATTGTTAAAGTGTCTATTTCTCCATATAACATACAGTACATATATTTTACAAGGCACACATTACAGTATCTACATCACAGCAGTGTGAATTACAGCAACTTAATTTAAAAAAAGCTGTACAGAATACAAAGTTTACTTTTTCACTATTTAAATAATTTTTGCATTAGTTTATATTGTAATTGTCATTATGCTGCAATTAACAACCTGTTTGCATCATTATAAAATTACATTTTAAGAAGTTCATGTAAGTTCTCAGCAGAAAGTCAGCTTATAAAATCTCAGTTCAGAAGTATATTTCTTGAAGTACTTGAAAAATAAAGTTAGCTTGAGTCTTTCATTTAGATGCTCTTTTTGTTCCAGTGATATAAAAAGTTTAAAAAATTCAAAGATTATCTGCAAGTTCTGAACATGGACTAATGCAAGCTCAAAAAGCAAAAGGAAACCAAACTGGTGCATGATCAGGAATATTTGCACATGTTTTAGTGGGAAATCCTGGGCCAGTAGCAATCTCCAGCCCAAACAACAACTGCCTTTATGCAACCAAACACTCCATACATTTACTGAAGAATATCTCATTGCTATCAATGGCTTAAGAAAGGGGAAAAAAAAAAAACCAAAACCAAAAGAGTTCTCAACTATATACACTCCTAAAAGGATTTTTCCACAGCTAAATACAGATTTACACACTCAGCCACACTGGCTCTCAGATAACAGACACATGAAGGGTATGTTGCTTCTCTGTCTTATAACCTATGATAAATTTGACAATGGTGTCACAAGCCAAGCTCAAATAGGTGCTATACTCTGTGCACATTCTTTAACAAATCGATGTAATTAAGTTATTTTGTAGCCAATTAAGAAAAATAACCTAAATGTGCATATCTACATGTGCACATGCCTTTTAATTCAGAACCTGTCTGTGACAAAAGGACTTAAGCCTTATGGCATCATGGAATTTTAACAGGTATGGTAAGGAAAAATGCAGTCTCACAGTAAGCAAGATTTATGCTGTTATTCCCTCAAATGCTACACTTGAATATTTTAACTTGAGGTTACTGAGTGAGAAAAAGCAGTATTTGTTAATATACATATATATATATATATATAGATAAAATTCTCTACAGTAGCCATTCATTTCCATAACACTATTTATGCACAAGAGGCTTAAGATGGGTTTCCTGAATACTAACAATTTTAGACTGTCTAAACTCAGCTCTTAAAGACTTTATTCTGCTAGACACAAAATACTGTTGCACTCCAGCTGAAAGATCCCTTTTCCAAGCTGTCACATGTGCATCTCACTCCAAGCCACATTATTGTTAAAGAAGTTTCCCTCTGCTACATAAAAGCATATTGCACTTGTAGATATGAAGTAGAGCACCCTTACTTAGATTATCACTTGTAACTCTTCGTATACCTTTTAACTCTGATCTCATCACTTCAAAAACTCAAGAGGAGCAGATAAAGCCACAGCATCAGACTAAACTACACCTTAAGTGCTAATTCAAATAAAGGCATTCTTTTCAGATATGCCCAATGTTTAGAAATAATATTAGCTGTTCTTTATCAAAAACTACTGAGAAGCTGATTTACTGTTTTTAGGATTGTGTACGAAACTGTTTAATGTTTCCAAGCTAATAAGACTATGCCAAATATCATATTTAAAAAAATATTCTAAAATTCTTGTTAGAAGAATAAGGGGAAATGCACAAGTACATTTACAGACCTGCCTACACAGAAAACGGATTAAAAATAATTAATACTAAAAGTCATAACAGATCAGATTAAGTATCTGTAAACACTAAGAGCAGCAATAACTTCCTACTGAAGAACAGGCAGTGGGACATCTTCAAGTTTCAACAGCAAAATTTCAAATTAATACCCACTAGTGCTAACTCGTCATCTTTATTCACATTAGTTGTGAATAAAGTTGCTTTTAAGGGTAGGAACTGTGAGGTCAAGCCATCTGCCATGGTTCATCTCTGCAGCAGTACGCTGTGATGCTCAAACAGCAGTTTGTAGTTGTAGTTGTGCTGTTACAAGTTGCTTCATCGAGTAGTTGAACTGTTAATTAATACCAAACGCTGTTGTTAAAGTAAACTGTGTTAATCATCAAAGAGTTTGCTGAAAGAACAGTTCAATAACGAGGACTGCACACACAGAGACTTGCTCAGATACCCTGTGCTTTAGGAGAGCAGCGCAGACTCACAGCCAAGAGGAGAAGGAAAGGACAGACTGTGGAAGAACAAGGAGGGGTAAAACCAGACGCTGGGGCAAACAAAGCTTCAAGTGGTTCTGCCACAATCAGCCTGGTGGGCAGGGTCAGGGTCTGTGCGGCTGCCCCGCCTCATCCACCATGTTAAGGATGTAAGTGGCAATGTCATCTTCTGTGGGGGCCTCTGACACCACCCAGGAATCTCCTGCCCCAGTCACCTGCCGGCGGCACACGGGACAGTTTCTGTGGCGGTCACTCCTGTTAGGAAGGCACAGAAATGAGTGGTTTTCACTGATGGTCTTTTGCTGGCCAGACAAAGCCAAAAGAGCCCCCAAAAGGACGAACAAAACCCAAACAAGAATCAACCCAGTGAGAACTTCAAGAATGATCACGTTAACTGGATTAGGCCATCTATCTATTTTGTTTGTTTAAAAACTTCTTTTCTTGTGAGGAAGACTTCTGAATGCAGCTCCATTCTTTGAGTGAAAATTTGGAATCATGTTCCTCCTAGTCCTTTGCTCAGGTCAGACAGGATGCATCTGGCTACCTGGCTAGAAAGTTTAAATGGAAATTCACTGTCTAAATTAATTCTTCCTATCTTCAGGAATTCAGCTGAGCTCCTTAGAAACCAGTCTCCGCAGGCTTCCTAGATAAAGAGAAGAAGGAGCCTTTTCCTGGGTCATGCAGCTCACAGAGGTTTAGAACTGGTCCCTTGGAGTCCCAACCCACTCCACCATCTGGGGGGTCCCCAACACTTATGTTCCAACTGAGAGCCTCTGTTATACCTATATTAAGAGATCAACCTTAAAAATTACAGAGCAAAAAAGGCATGGTGCAACTGGAAGTCAGTGAGGAGTTCAGCTGATTCATCAGCCAAAGCAGCATATAATCCACTCTCCAGCACAGTCACTAAACTAAGCCCTGTCCTGCTGATAGATGTTAGGACATTTTCCCAGAAGAGAGGAATGACTTGCTGTATTCTGAGATCCAGTGATTTTTACTGTGTTTTTTGACTTGTGGAAGGCTGGTGTTTGTTACAAGAGTAACTTCTTCCATAAGTCTTTCAAACAGCCACAAAACAAATACTTATGCACAAATCATGTGCAAACCCATTTGAGTTAACTAACCAAAAAAAACCCCTTTTTTAACAGAGCAGGTCTGTGTCCCCTAATGCCAGACTGCCAGGACACTTCCCTAGTCCTTGAGGGCATGCATGGCCAGACAAGAGCTGTGTTCCTCCACAAAGGAATTTTTCTCTCCCACATTTCAAAGAACTGGTGTATCAGAGATGCAGAAGCTGAAAAGGTGTTCAATTTACTGTTAAGCTGAACACTGTACACTACATGTTATATATGTAAATTTGAAGGTGCTGCCATGGAGAAGAAATATCTTTCTGGAAGAGTCTGATATAGTTAAATCAGTAAATTATATGCCATTTATTTGAAGTGAAAGCACAACATATGGGAAAAAAACCCTCTGATAGTTATTTCCCAAGTAAGTGACAGACAGTCCAATTTGCCTTCATATTTGCACAGTCTTAACAAGCCTTAAATGAGATTTGTGAAGCATAACATGCCAGCATCTGCATATACCATCTTCTCAAATTTCTGAGCAAGACTGTAACAACTCAATTTTAGAAGAATAAAAAGAGGTAAGAAATTACAAAACAAATGCTGAACAGCATTTTCGCATCTCTTTTTTACAAAATGCCCTGCCTTCCTTCTGCTTCAGTCTGCTTTTACTCAATTTTAAATTATATGGCAACTACAGAATCTGTCAAATCAAACTGAAACATGCATACTATAAAATAATAAATGTCCTTTCATCTATATTACCATTTATCAATGCATTTCTGGCAGAAACTGTGAGCACACGGCAGGATTAGATCAGCACGCCCATCCATGCAGATGCAACATTCCTCTTCATCTGTCAGCTGTTTAACCCTGCAGAAGAGAAGACACTGTTTTCTTCCAGATGTTTCATATTTATGCCCCAGTAACTACACCAGTTACTACATTGTTCATAATAATTAGTGATGGCCAGAAACACCTGTGCTTTTAATCTGTGAATGGACTACTTATGTGATCCCAGCCTATGCCAGCAGTGAAGTGAACTAAGCCAGAATGTGCATTTATTTTTTGTGTCAGGTTTTTTTGTCAGTATTTGTGTCAGGTGCTTTTGGTGCTGTCAAGGGCTCTGTAAATCCCTTTTCATATTAACAAGGAAGTATGAGGAGCTGTAACTGCTTTGTCTCACATGACTGGGCAGAAGAACAGAAACACTGTTTACATTAAAGGCAGGAGAAGAACCTGCCTTCCTGTCACTGCACCTTAGGCTGAACTATGTCATAATGAACTTTGCCAAATTTCTGTGTGCTGGTTTATATCCTAGACAAAAACATGCATGTCAAGAGGATCACTACCAGAATGCAGGTTCACTCATCTCTCATGGCATCAAAATGCCAGAAGCTGAACTACTCACTAGATTGAAAAGGCTGATTTTAGCTTGCAATATGCTCCATATGAGTGCTCCTCAAATTAGGACTCCCAAGATGACTATTACCACAGCTTTTCCAGTTAAACTTCCAGGTGTTTCTGTTGGTGGGGAAGTTGACAAATTATCTCACTACCCAAGATAGATGTTGACATTTTATATCTTTTTGCCAAATATTAGATACCTTTATCTAATGTTCTTATCAGGAGTATCTCAAATACTGGCACCATCAAGACTTCTCAAGTGCAAAAAGGTGCAGAGAATCCTCAGCTTTCACTGGCCTAGCCAGATATGTAAAGTTTGCAATTTTATAGTCACAGCTCACTTCCAAAACAACCAAGGAAGTGTTCTAAATTGCCTGGGTTTTCCAAAAACCCTAATGTGGGAATCCCTGTTCTGACCTGAGGGACAGATAGCAATCCAGAAAAAAATGGCATTTCAGGAGTTAGTTCACCTTAATGACTACTGACCAGACCATTTTTGCTTAGGCATCTAAGGGAGCTTGTCAAATACAGATTCATTTTTGATCTGCACAGAATAGCCACCTACTGAATAGCAGTCAACATGCCTTTGTTTTATCTTTCAGTAGGTCCTTGGGGATTCCTTTTCAATTTGCTTTTGGAGAAATTACTTTAAAATGACAGATTTTTTTTTCAGATGGTAGTTTCCATACAATGAGGACAATAGTTTCCAAGAAGCCTGCTCACTGTGCTCTTTAGACCTGTTCCCTTCTCATTTTCCTCCACCATGCAATTCTGAGTACTACCCTTTAATAGCACTTGAATTTTTGAGATTTGTAGGTGTCTATACAAGCAATTATAAAAGGCCTATTTATAAAGCTCCTGCAAAGTCAGCTTTAGTCACTAAGTTCCTGAAGAAACAGTAAAATAAAGGAGTGACAGACAAAGGAAATGCTTAGCTCTTTGTTATCAGAAAGCATAAACCACTTAGGCATGTTTTGAATGCTCTGAATAGGAAGTGGATGTTGTAGAGATATGGGGTATTATTCTAGGGGAAAAAGTTAAGAAGAATTGAACAGATAACCCTTGCTATTTTTAGACAGTGAGGGCTAACTTTGCAGAGCTGAAAAATGTCTGAAGGTGAGAAGAACTGAGGCAAATGGGTGGTTATCACAGAAAAATATACAGAAGATTTCATTGGTGTAGAATACTTGAAGGTGCTTCAGCTTGTTTTCCTTAGTAACTTGAAAAACTTGGCTAAGACACAAGCTCACCAAACTGCATCATATTAGCAAAGTATACTCTGTTTTTATTTGTGACTGATACTGCCTCATGTAATGCAGTTTACAAACAAGAAGGATGCTCATCTCCTCTGTCTCCAAGTCTGAAAACATGAAAAAGAAACTCACATAGAAAATCTTTTATTTTTCTCATTGACTTTAGCAATTTATAAAGTTGTTTTGCCTAAGCATCTGGGGTCTGTGTTTTTTGTCTGTTTGAAGCAAAAGACCATTTCCAGAAAAATGTGTGTTCTGATATAACCTTGAGAAAGCAATTTTTCTGTTCTGTCTCAAACATGTTCACAATTTACAGGAAATTAAATGAAATGAAAATAATACCTTCTGCAATCCACTGACTTAAAAAAACCAGAGGGCTCTGTGGTGTGACAACACGGGTGACCCCTTTTTCATTTCAACAGCTGAAGTGTGACACTCAGGCTGTTTCATGAAAATACCTGGCTGCCATCTCTTCACTGGTGAACATAGAGAACTCTACCATTTACTACCTTTTCTTGTAAAATGTAGCTCTACCTCACTTAAACCGAGTTAGAACCATGAACTTATTCAGGAAAAGTAAGGAATTACTGGTAGCAGCAACACTTCCACACAGGGAAAGGGTGACAGGCTTCTTGCTTTTACATTCAGTTTGAACTCAAGTTATTGCAGGTGTTGACCTCAGTCTTTTGTTTTTCCTCTGGTTAACAAAGCAGAAGGTCAAACATGAGTGAGACAATTCACATTTTTCCAGTCTTGCAAGTTAAATTATTACCATAATGGATGGATTTCTAGTGGCAACAGATGGGAACTTTCACATGCCAAAATGTAAGAGGAAGAGAAAGTTTAAGTGGAACAATAACAAAATCTGTTTAAACAAACACTGTCAAACCCCCTGGATTTGTAGCTGCAGCTGATTCCGTTTCCTCTTGTTCCCTTATTCAGGAGATTCAACATACACTATGTTTCTACTAGAACTGATCTCTAAAAGGGTTGCTCTGAAGCTAAGGTATGGTAGCACCATATTTCAGGATTTCACCCAAGTGCACTGCAGCTCCCTTGGTGCAAGGGAAGGTGTCTGTCCCTGTTTGTGAAGGTACAGAGCCTACAGCTATCAAGCACAAGCAGTTCTCATCAGCAGGTATTTGTAGCTCAGGTTTGAAGCACAACGCCCAAAATGCTTATGCTGCAACTGTGTATCAAAATACCTTCCCATCCACAAGCTGGCCTGACACGAAGACAGAGACCTCCAACTCTCAGCAGCTTCTTCAGAAGTATCACTCTGTGCAAGAACTCCTGCTGCTTGACTGGTGATGTCTTTATAAAGTTGAGTGAACTGATATAAGTTCAAGATTCTGGAAGCTTCCACGATGCCACTTGTTTTATTTATCTTAAGATATGAGAATTGTTTACAATTACTTATCAGATTTTAACTTGGCATTGCTCAGAATGTACAGCACTGCAGTTCTCATGTAAGGCAGTACATGACACTTCCTAAGTGTCCTTCATCACATTCACAAGCTGTAATCTGCTCAACAAGAGTCAGGACTGCCCACAGCTGTTGCAGCCTGAGGAACACCACAGGCAGCACCACAATTTTAGGGCAAGGCAATTGCCATCACTACTGAAGTGGATTCAGGTGTGAGCAGGGACCTAACACCCAAAGAAATGGGCTGAACTTAGAACCAAGCCCAGGAAAATCAGTCATCTGATATCTGAACTTAAAATTGCCTACAGTGATGGCTGCCTTAATGAAAACTAGGAGTAAACAGAAAACTACTAACTACAACTACTGCTGGTTTCAAACAGAGTTTGAGGATTGGCTTGTTCAACCACATGTTAAGATTGCTCAGGGGATTCAGGATCATTAAATGACTTTACCTTTAATGATAGGATAGAGAGGGGAAAATCTCCTCATTAGACAGAGCAAATTTCGTAAGTTTTTAAAAATTAAAACATTTAATCTTTAGATTGTTTTTCTAAGGGATCAGACTATGTACAGGCACAGTAACTCAACTAATAATGCCTGAAAGACCTGACTAATTTCTACTACTAATTTCAAAATCTACAATTGCCAGTTTCAACTACTTGACCTCACAAATCACCTGCATTTGTAACTAAAGGGCCGTAAGTGCTCCAATGGAAGGCATCACACCTTTAAACTTAGTTATAAAAATGTTTTTGTTGCCATGCTTTTTGCAGAAACTTAGAATTTAGACTTAATTTATCTCCAACAGCATCTCTGAATATGTCACTTGTATCAAAACACATGTAGCAGGGTTGGATTTCACAAGTAAAACTGACAGTCCTCAAATCTTTGCATACAAACTGGCCATCAAATTAAAATGTTCACACTTACTTTGGTACATATTATCCTAACGATCACCTTCCAGAAAGCAGAAGAATCAGACCCAGGCTGCACTTCAAACAACAGATGTTTGTCTTGTCCAGAAGCCAATTTTGCAGTACTGAAACAAAGCAACATCAGTTTAACGCCATGTGCTGGACCTGCAAAAATCAGCAGCCTCAGCCAAGTGGGATTATTTATGGTTCACCTGTCTGCTCTTCATCCTTAAAAGAGATTTTAGCAATACTGCCCAGGAGCATCATATTATACAGTAATGACTTGCTTAGCATGTCATTGAATACACTGAATTTGAATTGAATCCATTTCACTTTAAACTGCACAGCAAACTTCAGGAAATGTTGTGCAAGTCTTCTGATCCAGCATCAGCAAGCATGTGTACTGTATAGTCACTGAAATTCATATATACTCTCACTGTTTATTACACTAATCACACAATCTCTTCTCCAAGCTGGAAAGGTTATTTCCTCAACAGGTATGTAAAAAAAAGCCTGTGAGTACCAGCATATGCTGATGAGATGTATTTTTGTTAGCATATATTAATAATGAGGTAGTCAGGTGAACGTGTCAGGTGACCTAAGATTTGTTTCTTTAATGGAACACAGACACAACATTCTATTCCATAAGAATCAGAATACACTCAGGCTTAAGTAAACACTAGAAAGAAAGAAACCACTTAATTAACAGTAGTTTGGAATGAATTATACTAATAAATGCCTGGAGTCTCAGGCAAAACATCAGGTTAGGTTATTCAAAATCTATTTATATGTCTACCCAGAAGACAGCTGTGTGTTTTTCAAGGTCATTCATTAAAGTATGACCCTCTCCAAGATAATTTCTAAACTGAATACAAATTTAAATTTTAGTTAAACAGCAAACATTACAAATCCCTTATTCAGTGTGTGTGTGTTTCCATTTCATTTTATCACTCTCATTGTATACCATAAATACAGGCTAAAAATAACAACACTACTTTTTTTCTCATTTCCTTTTACTGTCATTGTACTGGTCTAGCAAAAGGCAGGCTATGAAAAATCTGACAAAAAAGCAGCCTCCTGTTTGGGATTATCTAGGTCACTGGTTTGGGACAGTAAGATACATCTCATCCTTAATGAGGAGCAGCCTGGCATGTCTGCAGAGGTAGCAGGGATGGTCACCAAGAGTTCTGGCTCAGGTGCCATCCTCCTCACGTGGACCTGCTGTCCCTACCAGGCTCCTACTGCTCCTTCCTACCCAAAGGGACAAGCAGAGAGGAAGCAGCATTGCATCTTCAGGTGGAAGGGAGAACAATAAGGGACACAGGTGACACTAACAAAAAGATGACTCTAAATCACCTCTTGTGAACTTCTAAGAGGGAGCAACACTTGCTGGAAGAAGAGTACTGCAGAGAAGTGCATTTAAGGAGGAGAAAATGCCTTGGTTTTGAAGTGTAATTACAGCCATTATAAAAACATAAAGAAATGAAGGAAACATTTCAAAACCATTTCAAAATTGGGCCAGTTCTGGCTTAGCCAGCACATGATAATATATTGCATACAAGGTCTCTGTAAAACACAAAAAAAAAGAAAAGAAAAGAAAAAGAAGCAAAGTAAGGCTTACATATCATTGAGTTCAGCTACTCTTCCCAGAAACTCTTCATAGGTTAGGAAACCACTTTCTTGAACCAAAGAGGCATGCTTTGCTACTTTTTCTGGCAACTTGTTAATTACAGTTTGTGTATGGTTTGAAATCTGTTGACCCATGGTGAAGTTCTTCACCTCAATTCTGTAGAGAGAAGTTCTCATTCACTTGTAGAGTCTCTGCCAAAAATATTTGAGAGTTACATTTGTGTGTTTATGAATGGCTACTCCCTCACTTTCTTTTAGTCTACAGTAATTATTCCACAAGTAACACAATCTGAATAGTTAGATCAGAAACACCACAGAACACTACAAAGAGTCTGGAATGTGGCATTATACTCTTGCTAAAAATGAACTATTTTGCTTACAGCAATACTTGTATTAAATGGAGATAACTTTCCCCACAGATTCAGCACCAACACACACATATATAAATACATCCAAAGGAATGCAAAAAAAAATCTTAAGATGACAATGGTAATTTATGACAATCTTTGTTTATTCTAAATATTTATGCACGTGAATATCAGAATGTCTGCAAATAAGCACACAATGTCTGTTTATACATAGACATCACATTAGGAATCAGCTTTCTTACATCAAACTTACACTGGCAGATCAAAAGAACTCCCACAGCATGCTGAAACTGGTAAGCCAAGGAATCCATGTCAGTATAAACCAATTTAGAGAGCTCCCTATCTGCACAAAACGCTCAACTTGAGGCTGTATTACAGAACTGACTTGCTCAAATGTCTCCAACTTACTTTATCTTTCCTTCACACCCAAATCTTTTTCCCCAAAAGTCTGCCGAAGGATTAATGCCATGCCCTCTGAGTATTTATCTACTTACTCCCCTTGATCCCCCTGCATTTGACTTCCCCCAAAATGCCTCTTTGTAGAGCTCATTGTTCATCACACAAACCAGTTGTGTCAGGTCCTTTTAAGACTTCTACAGCTAGAGGTGTGTGAGGGCAAGCGAACTGCAGAACATCCACCTAAACTCACACATGGAGCAGTCTGGCAGGAGCTGCGTTACAAACTCCTGAAGGCAGACACCACAGAGAAAGCAGCACTTTGCCCTGCAGGTAGCTGTAGCAGCACCTGGGCTTAACCCCACCCAGAACAAAATTTACAGCTGTTGAGATCTCGCCACGGTGCCAGAAAAACACAGCACACCAAGCAACAATACTGAAGTACTATGCAATTTCACCACAGTAAGCTTCCAATGTACGGCTGGAATTGTGACCAATTTCTGCTCCCACACAGATATGCTCCCCCTCCAGCCACTTTTCCCGTTCCCGATAAGGCTCCAGTCGCCTCCTCTCTCCGGGGAGTGTTTGGTGAGCACACGCCCAGGCCACACACGTCAACAGCACAACCTGTCACCTTGCAGACAGCTCCTCCCGGATCTCCCGGGCTGGTGCCCCCCCGAGCTTCTCAGGGAGCACCGTGCCTCCTGCGGGCCTGCCGAGCTCAGCGCCTAAAGCCAGCACTGAAAAGATCGGGGACAAACACCTGCGAGGATGTCTGCACAACTGGGTATCGGGAAAAGTTTCACGCCGAGAATGGTCGAGCACCGAACAGGCTCCTCAGGGAATGGTCCCAGCACCAAGCCTGAGAGAGTTCAAGCGGCGTTTGGACAACACTCTCAGGCACATGGGGTGACTCTTGGGGTGTGCTGTGCTGGACTTTGATCCCTGTGGGTCCCCTCCAACAAGGCTCTACGGAATGTTCCCTACTGTTCACCCTTCAAGACCCCCCACACCCCGCGTCACCCGCAGACTCACGAGGCGCCCCGAGCGGCGCGGACGGCCCCGAGCTCAGCCCCTCACGGCCCAGGCGCGCCCCGCCCGCCCTCTCCCGGTGCCGGCCCTCAGCGCGGGGCGCGGGACGGGCCAAGCGCGCGGCTCGCGCCGTTGCCGGGACACGGCGGACGCGGGGCCGGAGCGGGGCCCGGGCGGCGCTGCCCTCACCGCCGCTCTCACAGCGGCCCCGGCGCCGCTCACAGCCCTCGGCATCCTTCCCTCCGTCCTGATCCCGGCTGCAAGGCCACTGCACCCAGGGCAGCCGGCGGTGGCGTTGTCGCTGAGCGGAGCGGGCCCCGCCAGAACATCCGTAGGAGCGCAGGATCGGTTAGGTTGGAAAAGACCTCCGAGATCATCGAGTCCAGCCTGTGACCGAACACCGCCCTGGCTCTTAGACCATGGCACGGAGTGCCACGTCCAGTCGCTCCTTAAACACCAGCACCGCTCTGGGAAGCCCATTTCGATGTCTGATCAACCTTCAAGTGAAGAAACTCCTGCTACTGTCGAACCTGAATCTCCTCTGGCACAGCCTATGTCCTCTCATCCTGTCGCTGCTTTCCTGGGACAAAAGACCGACCCGCTCCTGGTTACAGCCTCTTTTCAGGCAGTTGTAGGGAGTGATAAGGTCATCCCTGAGCCTCCTTTTCCACAGGCTAAACAGCCCCTGTTCCCTTATCATAATTTTGCTCCCGACCCTTTTCCAGCTCTGTTGCCCTTCTCTGGGCTCATTCCAGCCCTTCAATGTCCTTCCAAAGGGGCCCAGAACAGGACACAGCACTCGAGGTGTGGCTGCACCAGTGCCCAGTAAAGGGGGACAATCCCTGCCCTGCTCCTGCTGGCCACACTATTATCCATTCTGACACACAGCAGAAGTGCTGTCTAGAGCTGGTTTGTGTAAGAAACACTCTGTAATAAACGGGACACTTTTCACCTTGACCCTGACAAAACTGGGATCACTTCTCACCTTGCTGCACCCTCAGCAGATACACACTGGTGCTGCACTGTCCTGGACTCATAGTGCCTTCACTCTTAACTATGAGCTCTATTAAATAGTGCTTTAAATGATGCTTAATGGACCTGAGTGCCTGGCTCAGGGGATCATGCCAGGCCACAGCTGCTGGTGCAAATCCTGGTCTGCAGGGAGGATGTGGGCGGTGGATGTGAGTGGCAAAGGCCAATGCTCACTGACCTTTTCACAAAAAAACCCCAACACCCATAAACGACAAAAAGTCATTGAGAAACAGACATCCCAGAACATCCTCTGGGTCATCCACATCCTGATGCTGCAATATTTAATTCTACTCTTTTTTTTTTCCTTAATTTTAAGAGGAGAAAAGGAGTAGTACTTCCCCTTCCTGCCTGCTTCTGTTCACACATGGATACACGTACTTCCCACGCCAAAGGCATTCCCATATTCTAGACAGGGATTGGGCTGGACTGGAAACCTTTGCTGTATTTCCTGCAGGCCAAGCACCCCTTTTGCCTAAGGTCAGCAAACATCTGTAGCCTCAGTGTGGGAATCTGGGCGGTGTTAGCACCAAGTGACAAGTACTGACTGTGCTCTCCTGCTCGGTGGGATGAGTTATTTGTCCAAGGTGCTTGAGCAGCTCTGGCACATCAAGGAGCTTCAGAACTGTTGAGAAGGTCTTGTTAAAAAAAAAAAAAAAGCACAACACTTAAGGAAAAATCTGAAGCATAATGAAGAATTTCTCTTAAGTTTCTGCTACCTCTAGTTAAGGGTTTGGTGTTTGACATTCTTAGTCTACATACTTAAATGTTTCCTGTTTGCATTGCAGTAGTGCATCCCCTGCAATTCCATTAAACAATGAGCAGGAATGTTTTGTACTTTCCAATTCCAATGTGACTGAGTTGTGCTGACTACCTAGAGACAATATCAAATAGAGTACTTGTTGATTAGTACTTAGAGCTGCCTTTGTTCCATACAGAGCAGTGTAACAGCTCCTTTAGCCCCTGTGATAAATTGTGTAGTGGAATGGAGGGGCAGATCAAACCATGTGCATTGGTCAGGTAGCAGTGGGAAGGTCAGGATGAATGCTGAGTTTTTAAGGTACATGATAAAATAAGACACTTAGAGATTAAGACAATATCTTATTAAAATAGGAATTTTTTTTAAGCAAGTAAACACTTCAGGGGGAAAAAAGTGCCCTTATTTAGCTCTAAAACAGAAGAAACATTATAATTATCTCTTGGCTGTAGGGAAAAGAACACAAACAGGTAATTTCTAATCTCTAAAACATGGAAAAGAGAGGCAGAATGGAGATTTAAAAAGTTTCCCAAACTACCTGGAATCCACCACATTTGCCTGTGTCCTCAGGCCCGTTTGCTACTCTGGCACCTTCATGACTGGTGGCTGTGGCTCTTCCTGATGGCCTGACTTGTGCTGTCTACTCCTCACAGAGCACTTCCATTCAGGACACAAGGTGTTCCTGTGATGCTTTGCAAGGAGAGGAGTACCTTAACTGGCTGGGAAAGCTGTGTCTAGTGCTGTCCTCTGTTGCACATTTTTCTGTAAAATTCTGCTGATGGACATCTGAAATGAGCAGTTTTTACAGCTGCACTGAATCACTTGGAGCCATAAAATATTTCTGAACTACCAAAAAAAAAAAAAAAAGGAAAAAAGAGAAAACAAAAAACAACCCAGGAAATCTCTTAAGTATAATGCTAGAAATGCACTATAAATCATTACTAGTGGAACGTATAAACACTGGGCATTTTAAAATTTATGTGAATGAAAAATATCCAAGTTCATAACCCAGTATCCTACACTGTTGAAAACACAATATAGGTGACCAGTTGTATTGCTATTTTGCTATTTTGAAAATTATTATTATTATCTAAGACTATGTTTTTTAAACTGCCTGATGGAGGAAAAAAGACTTCCTTTGGCATAACAACCTCCTTCAAACCTAAAGATAAATTATCTAAATTCTTTATTCAGGAAAATATTTGATAAACTCCTAGCGTTGTTATGACAACTAATTACTTCTGTAATGTTATGGTTACATGAATTCTTTTTACCATGAGACAGTTTTCATGAGAATAAATTGTCCAAATATATTCACCACAGTTTATTTTTTAGGGAGCACCACAGACATCCCATATCACCTTTATTATGAAAGCCACACTTAAATGCACACAGAAGATCTCCAGTATAAGTCTTGTTCAAGGATTTTTTTTGTCCCACTCTGTCAAATATCTCATGCAGAAGAATGATAATGGTTTCAATAAATAAAACAGTAAATTATGATACAATGAATGTATCAAAGTAAGTTATTCATTGCTGTGTATATACACACACACATCTCAGCATTTTTGTACCCTGCTTTGGGCATTTGAATGACAGTGGGTTAATCCTTTGAGTTTTCACTCTCTTGTAAACAGAACTGTTTCTTCTGTTTGTAAACAGACATTTTTTAAAGCAGCATGCAACTACTGAATGGAAATAAGCTAATCTACATGAGGAAGAACTACAGTGCCAGTTTTTATTTTAGGCATTAGGCTAGCAGACATCCTCCAGCAAGATATAAAAACCTTTTCATTATATACTGATCTAAATTCCATGCAAATAGTTAATGTAGTGCATGTTGTTAATAGCATATTCCAAATTGCTTCTTTATTAAAGATGAAAGATGAGCTGTAATATGGATTTGTAGAATTTATTTCAAGTAAATAGGATATCATATTCTTCTGCAAGAATATTTGTTGCCAAAGAAGTAATTATTAAAAAACCAAGGTTTCATATGTTAAAGGTAGAGAAAATAAAAGTATTTACAAATCACTTATGTTTAAAACCACTACTAAGCTCTGTGTGCTTTATTTTATACTTCCATCAAGAACTGTACATTCTTTCCTTTAAACTTCTGCTTCTAGACATTTTACTGTTGGCTCAGGCTTAGTTTTACACTCTTCTACCTTATTTCCATTATTCTGTGTTTCCTTCTCAGGTGTTTGGTCATTTGATTTTGTCTCTTTGAGAGCAGTAGTTACAACTGTTTCTTTTTGCTGATTCTTGTTTAAAAATGGTAAGGTTTTCTTGTACCTTTAAAAAGAAAAAAGATAGTAAAGCAGAAATAGTGACATAGTTTGGTAGCATCACTCAAACAGCTAGAATGAAATTACCATACTCAAGCAGAAGTCTCTCAGAGGATAGTGGCATGCTACATCATTGTGCTTTTTCCAACAGTGTGCTTTCTAAAGAAATATTTTGGTTGTTGTTGGTTTTTTTTGTTTTTTTTTTAAACGGACAATGTATGTTCAGGATTTGTGGTACACAAAGATACAGCTGTCTGGGCTGGGGTGGGAGAACTGCACACTTTTTAGTAGCATTTAATGATGCACTGTATTGAAGGTCTTTCAGTTTGACAAATGAGTTCAACAATTATTTTTTTCTGAGCAAAATCATGGTGCAATAATAAAAACTTTCACCTTGAGTGTGACATAGGAAAAAGAAAGGATAAAACTGGTTTATGTATGAACAGATGCACATTTCAGTGTTGCTATTTTGACACAATTGGAAATGTTTCACACTAGGCATGACTGACCAATTAAAAGTAGGCAATATTATTTTGTGTTTCTTTTCTAAAGCAGGGAGTGGCAACAGCAACAACAAACTGATCTGCATAAAAACAAGGTTCAAGATTTTTTAAATTTGTGCAACACTATTATGTCATCATTGCTACTTCTCTGTTCTTTAGTTAATTCACTCCAAGAAAGGGAAAAAAAAAAAAAAGGCAACTTACTTTTTGATATAACAGACGGCTAGAACAACAGAAATAATGAAGAAGATGATTGCCAGTACAAGAAGTGCAGTGGGGATACCTGGAGATAAAAGTGATACAAGCACAGGGTTTTTATTTATGTACTTAAAGCTGATGTCCTGAAGGCTTAAGAGCAAAAATACACATTCTTCTAAAACCAACCTATTATGAGAGTACATACACGTGAACTGAAGAATAGAATATTAGGAAGATCAAAAGGTGAGTTACTCCTGTTCATTTCTTTCAGGATAGCCTAAAACTGGTATTTAGGCAATCCTTGAGAGATATTTGTCTAATCTGCTCATTGGAGAGTTTTTACAAGCTGCTTGGAGAGCACATTCTTGTTATTAACTATCCTTACAGTTGGCATGCCTTGCCTCATATTTCTCTGTTTCTCCACTGCTGTGTGTTAGGATTGCTTACTCACACCTCGTATCTCAAGAGCAATTCTCCTTAAAACCAAAAGAAGCCAAGAAAGTTTGAAGAGCCTGGTGAGTTTACCATTACACTGAGAGTGTTTGCCAAGATTTTTTCAGAATTTTTTTTACTCCAATTCACATTACCCAGAATGAACTTACACAGTTTCACATTAAAATTTATCATAAAGTATAAAAGCAGATCTTAGTTCTTCTTAAAAACTATTTTAAAATCCTCTGCTCCATAAGCCTTGTTCTGCAAAACCAAAACACTCCTATTCTGCCTCTGGGTTCAGCTATATCAAAATGGACACCGGAGAAGCAAACAAAAATAGCAGTGAACAATTTGACTACTGATTTCTACATAAATAGCTCTTTTCATTAAATAACAGCTACATAAGGCCTTTACCTCCAAAAACAACAGCATCATTCTTAAAGGCCAGGTGGGGAGTGTGCTTGGGAGAGTCAGTGGCCGAGTGCTCCTCTGGCACTGGGGTGGTGGTGGGCCCCTCTGTTGGTGAGAGTGTTTCAGTCACGCACACCACACGAAATCTCTTTCTCGGGAGCTGTTCTGACTCAGTCTCAGTCACAGCAGACACTGCTGTGATGTTCTCAGTCAAATCAGAGGCTGAATATGAAGCTAAGTCTCTTGATGCAGTTGATAAAGGAAGTGTGGTTGTAGCTGGGTCTGGTTGACAGGAATTAATCCGGACATCTGCAGCAGGGAAAATAAATACATAACTTTTATGTTGGATGCCAGTTTTGTACTTACTGCACACACAATTATTGAAATTGTTCCTCAGTCTTTCCTTTCTGGAATTTTTTTTTTTTTTGTTCACAAAAGTTTTACCCAAACCTGGCAAATATATCCTATTTCAAATATGTGGTTACAACCTAGATTATACAGCTTTTATCATTACTCACACAGTTACACACTCCTTTGAGCAACCATGGTACTCATTTTATGATTCCATACCAATGACTATATCCCTCATGAACACCACTTGGAGTAATGCTGCACATAAAACCCAACAGTATAACCTCCCACAGAGCAGAGTACCCATTATTCAAAAATATTTCAATTACATTCTATATATGTTCAAAATACATGCATGTGCTGTTGATACTTGAAAAAATAATTTGATTTCCGGTAAAATAATGTAGCCCACAAAAGTTTCAAATAAATCAGGCACCAGTGTGAGATAATAAAAATATTTGATTGTAAGTGGGGAGGAGAGGATGGGAAGTAAAAAACTTCAGGTTTGAAGAAAAATAAGTAATTTCCAGAAATTAAGTAATTTAATAGAAGTAGGTGTTGTGTATATAAAAATGTAGGTGCAAGTGAAGTTTTTATATGGAATTGGAGAAGCTGAGCACTGAATCGGGCTCCTGTGAAAATGTGAAAATTCTACTTTGCTAGTGAAATTCTGTATTTTGTAAAGCTATAAAAATTTCACTGAAGTAACAACCAGGTTAACATAAATAACGGGGAAAAGATGTGTGTGCTGTTTTCCAAGTGAATCCCTGTGGGGAGTCTGATGACGCAGTCACCTTCACAGAATGAAATGCCAAAGAGCAGGGGCTTGACACTTTTTCCACTATGGTTTTTCAAGAGCTTTTGGCAAGTTTTTTGGCACAAGAAAATTGACAAAATGAGCTTCTGACAAATATTTCAGAATTAAATGGATAGAAATGCCTAGAACAGGCAACAGTTTGGAAATTAAGATAAAGGACTGCAGAATCATCCCAATATGAAATATACATTAAATGGTTTTCTAACCATTGAGCAAGCTTAACTTCCTTCACACACTCTAACAGCATATATGTATTTACTTTCTTTTAATTCAAGCAAAACAAAGCAAATAATTTGGAGCTACTTGCTGCCTCTGTAGCATTACCCAATCTACACAACACTTTTGATGCAGAATAACACATTTCACGGAGTGAATCACCATGTGGCACAGGCCTTCTCTCTACAGCTTTATCCTCAGTCTCTTTGGAGCCTCCAATGTTCACAGTCACCAGGCAGGGTGTCAGGTCTTTACATCTTTGCATCTCCATATTTCTCCTGCTTTCCAACCCTTGTTCACACAGTGTTGCTGAAAACTTTCAGGGTTTTTTAACATATCCTCTTGTTATCTAAAACTCATTGGCAAAGTCTACAACTGATGATAAATAATGAAATGACCCTTTATTTGGTCTAATTATTGGGATATTTATAATGTAATAACCATAGAGATAGGACACAAGTAGAAGCACAACATCTCTAGCTACTTATTTTTAGTAGAAGCCATTAAGAAACAATATTCATCTGTTGTGCTGAGATCTAACTTATATCAAGTTCTACTGTTGGACTTCAGTCTATAAATAGCCAGTGAGGGGAAGGGCAGGTCTTTTCACACTTAGGGTGATTTAAATTTAAAAGAGCTGTTGGATTTTACTGATTAGGAATCTAATTAAGTTTATGGTCTCTTGGCAGTTCTGGCTTATAATTTAATTTGACTTAACGGATAGACCTCCTTTTATTAAAAAAAAAAAAAAAATCAAATTTTTCTGAAGTACCCCACTCTTAGCCTTTTTTGCAAGAGCAGACACACTAAACACAGACACCCTGGTTAAAGATTCAGTCACTCTCTTTTAAATTATCATGCCCAAATAATCAAAACATATTAAAAGCATTGTGTCAGGATTAAGTAATGGTAAAAACAACTCTTCCTCAAGAGCTTTAATGGTAGCACCACATTATTAATTGGGATTAACTGAATTTACCTTTTGCATTTCTTGGAAGTTTCTGAGCTAAGAACAGCTTCACAATGTTTAAGACTGAGGGAAAGGGTCAACAAATTATAGGAAATTACTCTCTTTTATGATTTTTTTCATGCAGATTTTAAAAAATCTAATATAATCCAAAACACACAGAAAATGCAGTTGTCATGCTTACTTACCTGAGGAATTGAAGCAGTAGATATGAAATTTTTTATCCTTGCCAGCATTCCATTGTGCTATTCCAGTTTTTCCCTGACCACATTTCTGGTTGGATGTTATCCGAGGAATAACAGCAAATCCATCTTTCACCCATCCATAGCTACAATAAAAAGGATCAGTGCTTTTAGTATGAGATTTGTCACCAGCCTCAGCAGTAGGTGAAGGTGTCTACTAAAGATAGTGGGTCACCAAGTGATGGCACTTACTTGCATGTTTCAAAGCCATGTTTCAAAGCCTCTTCAACTTGTATTTTACTTGCCAACTCTAGGTTGAATTGATTACATCCATTACTTGCTTCTGAGAAATTCGCTTTCTGATCAAGATAAATTCCTATACCCTTGATCCTGCAAGGTGAATTAATGGAACCTGTAATTAAGCCATATAATAGCCAAGGTTAGTATTTGAATATTAACATTTATTCCTCATGAAGAATTTAAGATAACTGAACATTTTTAAAAGTTAGCAGAAAACTAATTTCTAGCACAAAAGACATTTTAAAAATAGAATGTATTTTTTAAACACAATAGTCTGAGATTTCAAGAGGCTTGACTGTCATTAGACTAAATGCATATACAGCATTTTTTCTTTCTTTTCTTTTTAAAAATAAATTAAAGCTAGTTGTTGCACCAAAGCATTGATTTTGTTATTACACCCTTCTTATTGAGATGGTAAGTTATATAACAACAAAGGAGTTACACATAATTTTTCATTGACTTAATATACCAATAAGAAAATAAACATATTTTATCATTTCTGATGTTCCTTATTCCTCCTGGGTTTTTTTTCCTAGCTTTGCATGATGGTTCCATTCCCCAGCCACTGTCAAGTATTCCATTTACTGTGTCTGGCAGGGAGCAGGAAAAGAGGACATAGGCCAGGTGAAGTTAACACTTTTCCAGGCAGTTCATCCAGCTTTTTAAACAGCCACAGCTGGCACACTCTTTGTGACACCTGCACCAGCAAGTGCATAGCTCAGGTTACACCTGCTCTTCTTTCTCATCTGTGTTAAAAACATGGGACAAAATTCAGGACTTGGCACAATAAGGAGAAAGGCTATTACTAGTTTGCTTTTGTATTTTACTGGGAGCATTTACTGGGAAAAAAAAAATTCTTTTGGAGTTACATGCAGTAATTGTCCTGTCAAATGAAACACTTCAGCATTTCATTACAGACATCTCAGACAATCACCAGCCACAGGTGTTACTTACTTGCTCAATGCTTGTCAGACTGAATTCACTAGGTGTGTACACTAATGTGCATTTCATAAAATCTGTGCTTCAGAATACAGGCAGTCCATAAACTCTCAAGGCAAGATGAAGTAATTCCTCCAAATCCACCCATGACCACTCAACAAGACAAATTAAACTAAATTTTATGAATTAAAAGATAGAACTGGCAGCCAAGCCCCTTTTGTGATGAGAAGGGGATAAAGGTGACTAAGCTTGTGTGGAGTGCTAAGAAACCAGGTTTTTAACTCCTGCTCCCACTGGATGTGGTGGGCTGGAAATGGCTTTTGGAAAATGAAGCATCTCTGCTGTCCTTACATTTAGTTAGATATTTGGAAGAGTAATCTTTGAATCGGGTGGCTTTATCTCAGCAGAGAGGGGAAGCCACTGAACCCTTGAGCAGTCCCCTCAGACAAACTGTGGCTGCATCCAGACCTGAGCTGAACACAAGTCAGGCCCAAACACATTGCAGGGGGATGCAGAGAAGCCCTGGTGCTCAATGAAGGGGTGTGTGTTGTTAGCAAGGACTTCAAATCTACCTTCTTTAGTCTATTATTTTCCTATCTTCAGATCTGAGCCAACACAACTTTTAAAAAATGTAATGTTGAGAAAGAAAGCTTCTCAATGACCAGTTTTACAAATTTCAAATAAAGCTGAGCAGCTGACTGAAAGGAATTTAACAAAATCTTAGAAAGTTGCCTAGGTACTGCTACACTCATTAGTTATCCAATTACAGGACAAATATTTTCATGTGTGTCTTGCATGATAGACAGACAGCATAATATAGAAATTCAGTGCCAGATACTTAGGTTGCAAATTATAAGAAAAGTGACTCTAAGATATGGACCAAAGTTGTGTCTTAAAATTTGCTAGGCCTTTTAAAACAAAACAATGATTCATTGATACATTTTATAAAAGTTATGAATTTCACACTGTGAGGAAGAAATCCAAAAAGAGAACAGTAGTTCATTAAATCACCTCTGAACTCTGTTCTAAAGATGACTGAGTTTGTACAGGAGGCAGACTAATCCTTTAGAAGTACCTTATCCTTTTTGGTCCACGAGCTGCACATAGCTGTACTTTAAGCTCTGCTCTATTTAGGCAACCTAGTACTGGCACATTCTGCTCAGTATTTTAGTCTTGGGTTACAAATTGGGTTTACTGACATGAGTGAGAAGACCTAGACAGAAGAATCTCACAGCAAGACAAAGTTGCCATAGAACAGGAAGAAAATTGTTAAGTTTTTGTAAGCTGTGGATGTTGGCCCTGTTGTGTATTAGTTCCCATTTTGTTGGGGTTTTTTTTTTTGGGGGGGGGGGGGGGGCGGTGCAGCTGTTGTTTTTCTCTTTGCCTTGTGTCTAACCTTCACTTTGGTTTATTAGAGTTCCCTTTGGCTGCTGGTGTCAGGGAGCAGCAAGCATGAGGCTGTTCCACAAGGAAAGTGTCCTCACCAGCCAGGGCACAGACACACAGCACCTCAACAGCAGCACAGTGGGGATGGTGGCAGGTTTCACTGCCACCCAAAGAGCAAGACAACGAGTCAGACATCGAGAAAGTACATTTGGGAACAGCAGGAGATGGTTCCACACATACCTAAAGTCTATCATGGAGACAAGGTTACCTACAGCCTAAATCCAGAGCCTGTATGTGAAGCCCAGACAGCAAACCACTACACAAAACAACTCCAAGACACAGCTGGAGATCAGTCCTGAACTTAACTGGAGCTCTTGGAGCCATGAGGGTGCATGAGAAGGTGCTCCAAGGAAGGGTACTTCCTCAAGCTCTCCTTTTCCCCAGTGGAAATTGCACAGTGTTGGTTTTGCTGGAGGACACTGCTGTTAGGTACTCCAGTCCTGTGGAATTTCAACAGGACTTGAGCATCTAATTCACTCACTCCGGAAGTCTTTTAGTAGGTGAGAAAATCAACTGTCTGCAATAACAGTATATGTTCTTTAACATAAATAGAACAAGCATTAAATCCTTGAAAAACAGAAAAGCATCTGGAGGCTTTTGGTGTGCACTGAGCATCTGCAGATATCCCAGCAGCAGTAAGGATGGATTATGTCAAGTTAATAATGGAATTTGAAAGAGAACTGGTGTCATGTTTTGCTCTGGTATTTAAAATGATACAAAATGAAGTTACATTTCAACAGATCTGAATTTAATCCTACATGCCATACCAGATCTTTAAAATAAGCAGTTTTGTGGCATTTAGATTCAAAGACTTCAGCATTTTCAGCAATTGAATTAGACCAACAACGACGGTTTACCCAATATGCCAGTTTTTGTTGCACTGTATTCTTAAAGCCCCGTGGCTTCCTCTGCCAGAAACACATTTACACATGCTCCTTCCCCACTTTTTTTTGTAAATCCAGCTACTTTTTTCAAGACTTGAAAAAGTGGAACTTTACATACCTGTTACAAAGTAATTTTGAGCCAGGAATGTCATAACCCAGATGAAGGACACTGTTGAGGTAACTCCAAAATAATTTGCCATTGCCACCAGCTTGGAAAACTCAGAAAAAGTAGGAAATTCAAGGTAGTTTGTCTCCTGGGCTAAGGAAAGTTAAGGTATTGGATGCTGTCAGATGATGAGATGACTTCTGGAAAGCAACTTCAGCTGTCACTGCAGTGCTTCATAGAAAGAATGGCAGAGCCAGTGCGGTGACTGTCCCACTGCAGGGCGAGGTCACGGAGCGGAAATCCCTCATCACCCTTTCCACTGGCTTTCATGTGGGGATTGCTGGAAAATGTCACTGCTGCTGATTCACAAAGCACGGCTGAGGAAGGGAGATAAGGCTGTTACACTGCTAAGTCAGTAAACACTTCGAAAGAAGGTTTTCTTTTGCTGTTTTTTCCTGTTTTACTGATGAACAGATCATTATTCATGTTGTCTATTCATCTGGTAAATAAAACAAATCTTCTATCGTATCACAATACGCCACACAGAATTGTTCTTTTTTATTGGAACTGGAAGGGCATCTATTCCCCATTGTCCTATTAGTATTGATGGGGTAGTTTTACTTTTTTCCTTAGAGTTCCAATGCAAAATTAGTTCCTATAACACAGACGTAATATGAAACTTAAATATTAAGAGATTTGCAGATACACTACTGTAAATGGGATTCCTTTTGAGACCATAGGTACAGAGGTTGCAGCCACTGCCATCATTGCTGCCTTTTGTGACATTCCAAAAAACAGTGATTCCTTTGGATTGATTCAAAACACAGATGGTCCTCACAGCTATAGTTTAAAAAAACTTCAAGAAGTCTTAGCAGATTTTTTTTTTTCAGAGGTTCCAATAAACACAGAGCAGGAATGGAGTTCAAGGGATGGGCTAATTCCTTTAGTGTCAGTCATGTCTGCTGTATCTGCGTTATTCCTGACAGATGTTTGTCTAACCTGTCCTCAAAGATTTCCAGTGACAGATTCCTAACATTTCCTTTAATGCTCTTGTTCAGTGCCTCACTATTCTTTACAGTTGAAAGCTGTTCCCTGCACTAACTTGACTTCAACTGTTCCCTGGTATAAACCTATCATTGCTTTTCCTGCTGGCAATGGACATGGAAGATAGTTTACTCCCTTATGTTTTGTTACTATTTTATATTGTTTTAAAGAGTTGTGTCTCTTTCAGTTTTCTTTCAGCTAAGAAACCCCTGCTGCCTCACTCTCTTGCTCCATGTGATGCCTTGCCAATGTCAAGACTAATTAATAAATTGCTTTACCTGCTTTACAGTTCAGAATGGTGTCAGTCTTTTTATTTTTGCAACAGTATGACTTTCTTACATCATGTTCAACTTGTGATTCAGCAAACTTTTAGATGTCCAGTGTCCCCAGACTGTTTTCAGAGTCCTATAAACTCAAGTGTAACAGTAAAGTTACCTCTTTAAACTGTGGTTTGCATTTAGAAAGTCCCCAGTTAATATATGAGATAGCATTAACTTTTAATGGGGCACAAGCACATCTCCTGCAGCAGCATGTGACAGGGTTATTAGATGCTGCTCTGTAACACAGACAGGGCCTGAAGAGAATGCTGGGGGTCAGTGAGATCATGTCTCCATCAGCAGTGATGAAACGAAAATTGTGTTGTGTTTGGGTTGTAGTTTGGAAATGAATTTGGTAAAACTCAATGAGATCTTTAGACAAAGTTCTAGCCCCAATTTCTGTTCCCTCCCTTCTTGTGCTCTACTTACCTGCCCCTGCAAAGCCACGGCAAAGTCAGATACTGCAATCAGATTTAGCTCTCACTTGAAGGTTGTAAGAGGATTCACTGGCATTTACAAGGTGGAAGCAGAAACTAATTATTAGCTATTCTGTAACTCTCATGGACTATAGACTGTGGCTGTAAAATACTGAGAACATCAAACAAAATCTTTCCATTGAAAATGCTTACCTTGAACTGCTAAATATTTCCTACCATGAAGACTAATAAATAGCTGGGTTTCTGACATTTTAAAATTGCGTGCTACTTGTCCTGCCAGATCTTAACATTTTGTGCCTTGGTCAAGTTCCTTTAGTCAAACTCTTGATGTTTAGTGGGACTTTTAGCTGTAAAAATGAGATAAACACCTTTGCAACACCAAACAATATGAGCTACTTCACAAGGTCTTACAGATTAGGAGAGAGAGAACAGAATTTTAGAATGACAAGGCAAGACTGAAATAACTTTGTTTTTTGTGTGTTTCTTCCTTTTTATAGTTCAGCTGCTCCAAAATTGCATGGAAGATCACTTATCTGGACTGTAACAGTACAAAAGGTCTTTAACCTTTTGGTGTCCTCTTCATAATCAGTGTGGTAAAAAAAAACAGACCTGTACTGAATGATTAATTAGTCTTTGACCTAAGTACTTATTGTAACATATATGAAAAATTCCCAACCTTTTATGTCAGCATGTTTTAAAATGCTGATGAGGATTACTAAACAGAAAACTATTGTTAAGGCAGAATACATGTAACTGTTCTCTACAATAATTTCAAAAGGAACCTTGAAACCTGAACAAGAGTAGAGGAAACAAAAAAAAAAAAAATGTTCACGTAGAAAAAACAAATATCAGGGTTTTCCATGGAAACAGTAATTCCTTTCCAGGTTGCTGATGTCCTAGAGTTTGTCCCCTTGCAGAGACCGTCAGAGATTCAGAACTTGAGGATTGACTCCTACCTGCTGGTCAGGCAAGTCTGCTCCCCACTAGACCCAGGCTTCCCAGAGCTCCCAAGTGCACAAAGCAAATAAAGACTCCTGACCTTTCACCCCAAATCCTTGGGTTACAGATCTCCCTTGTGACTCCCATGTTCGGCCTCCTCCGGCACACGTGGCCTCCCTCCAAAGCAGGAGTTAAACTCTTCCCAGGATGTTTCAGCTTCCTCTCTCAGCTGGTTTGTAGGGCATGGCAGGGATGAGCCTGTTTCCAAACACTTTATCCATTGACACAGGAGTTTGCTCTCCTCTTTTGCACCATTTTCATGAAGAACTGGAAGACTAAGAGCAAGATCCTTGGAACATGTAACAATGTAGACAAGGCAGGACTTATTTCATGAGGACATGGCCATCAATATGTAGACAGAGCACCCCAAATCTTTAAGGTAAAGACACTGACAACTTTGAAACCATAATTTTATTTCAAAACTCAAGTATGTGATACTATACAGTACAATACCAGCACACTTGTGCAAAATCTTACAATATTACAAATTTAAATATGATACACAAAAATAGTGCCCTTTTGAAATTCCTTTTGCTAGAAACATTTGTGCTGTGCAGGAGAAACCATAAATGTGTCTTGTTAAAGCAGAAAAATAAATATTGCACCTCAAGAAAACTATTTCAGTGTTAATAGCATAAATAATAGGTCTGTTTCTTGTTATCTGATGTGATCTTTGAACACAGAAGAGGTTGTTGGGCTTTTTTTTTCCAAATAAAGCAAACTAATATCCAACAGATAAAAATTATATTTAGAATAGTTTTCGAGCTTAATCTAGTTTCCTATTAAACAAAAGGTGTTTTAATTAAATAACTGAAAAATATAAGCATAGCTATTTAGTGTGCTGTTAGTCATTGTGGTTTGTTATTTTTAGTGGACAGTTTGCTCAAAGTAGTTATAAAAAGAACAATTTTTTTTTTAGTAAACTTTATCGTCATTTTTGCACCCTCACTAAAATCTCTTGCCTCTTTCAGTTCATTTGTGGCTAAATTATACTTACCTCACACATGCAAGTAGTTCAGCTCAAATCAGTACAACTACTTATGGGAATTGTCCCTTTGCACTAATTCCACAAAAAGCCAGTGTGCTGAATTTTAAGAGAGGATGGAGAGCTCACTCACCCACTGACCAAAAAGACCTTTTCACATGCTTAACACTAAGCAATTAGAGAGTCCTGTTGATATCAATAACTTTTTATGTGTACTTAAAATAAGTTGTTGGACTCACAACAGTGCAGATGTAAATAAAAACAAATTAATTCAATTACAGGCACAGTTAATTATTTTTCTTCAGGGCAGCCCAACATTTCCACAATCACATAAATATGTGCCATAATTTTTGGCATAGAAAAATCTGAATATTTAGGAGTATTTACTTTCAATTTTATTGTCTTATTAAGTTACCAATGTTATTTGTAAAGAATATTAAGTTAAAGAAGTTGATTTCAGTAAAGTATTCAAGAAACAACTGACGAGTTTCTTCAAATACTGAAAGTACATGAAAGGTCACAGTAGTTCTTCACAGTCAGAAATTCTAACTGAACCAGATTCCAAGTAATTTGCAAGAATCCTTCTCCTTATTCTTTACCAATTGCAATTTTAGACCAAATCACACTTCCCCGTTATCCTTTTTGAACTTCCTTAAGCACACTATTCCTCAATATATATACTTTAAAATTAAAAAAACCTTTCTAATTGCTTATAGACTCCCTTCCCCACCCCACCCCCCAAAAATGTGGGAGTGGACTGCTATTTTTTTTTTTCTTTCCCCATATAAATATCTTCTAAGAAACACATGGCCAACAAAAATTCACCAGCAGGATATTCGTTATTAGTGCCAGGTATGTGAACTAAATTTCTGACTGAGTTAGAAACCTGTTTTCTTTGACAGCTTGAAGTTCAGTGTTTCCACCAAAAGACGACAGGACAATATTGACTGTATCAGAACTGAAATTACAGTACTTCATAACACTCTTATCCTTTTGTTGGAAAACAGACCCATTTCTCAACCAGAAAATGCCAGGAGGATGCAGGACAGGAGTGCAATCGAGGGTCACACTGGATTTGCCATTGCAGCCGTAGCTATGGAAACACAAACATGGTTCACCTTCCCTCAGAACTGATGCTCAGCAGGTACAAATGGCCCAGCTCCACTGACACACATTTTGGTCTCAGCCCTAGGTGCTGGGTTTTGTACAGGTAATGGCTTCACCATTTTCAAATTGCTTGTCCAAAAATTCCAGGCTTTCGCATTCTTGTGTAAGAATTCACAACTCCCACATTGGCAGAACTGGCAAAAAATCTGGGCAAAAGATTATTCTAGCCTGAGGTGGTAGTTCAGCTTTGGAAGTGTATCAGATCAGTTTTGGCATCAGATTCTGAAAATGAACTACTGAAAACACACAGTGAGCTCTCCTAAGGCCTCACTGCTACCACGGCCTGATTCATGCAGGCACTGGTTGGGTTCTGCTTGCTCTCAGGGCTCTGTTCCTGCTGCAGATCTCAAAGAATGCCTATTTCCAGTGTTAGCAGGAGGGCAGAGTCCACTTGGTGTGGTCACCTCCATACAGAGGTTTGAAGAGCTTTTGTTTTCTTTTTCAATTAAGAATTGAAGATTGCTTCCCATGTCCAAGACTGATGTGTTTTGGACTTAGGTAGCACATGGACCCTTCCAGGCATCTACCACTTTTAGCTGTAACCAGTACTGACTCTGAGTGGCATACATACATTTTTGGAAACTTTTATGTATCAGAAGTTTCCAGACTTAATGGATGGTATCAGATGCGCCACCTAGATCCCATTTTAGGTTCTGTTGAGTACCCCATTTAAAAAAAAAGTGGTGGTCCCATTCTTAAAGCATATCATAAAACACATTTATGCATGTACTTAGCATTCCATTTAAATAATCATATAGATAATTCCTCTTACAAAATTACTTTAGCAGCAAGGCATTTGGTCTTACAATATAATTATATTCTTCCATGGAAGTGCTTCTATTTCTACCCAATAGCCATGAATAAGGAAATTAATTCGCCTCTTAAAACCCAAAGGACTTCAATGCAATTAGTACTTCAACAATCAACAGTAAATTCGGGAAATGCAAAGTAAAGCATTAACTGCAAATGCAGGTTTTATGCATGGTCTTCAAAATGTCAATGTCCTGTGCAAATCATTCTTATAAATGTTTTGCAGGTTGCTGATTACCGCCACAGCCTTACCATGATTCAACACTACTTTATTTCTACGAGTCCTTTACAATAAGAGGACGGACAGCATTATTTATCAGCTTGGCATCTTAGCAAGGAATGCTCACCATGGATCCCAAACCTGGTGGTGTAGAGTAACTCACTTGCCTAAGGGATCAGTGGAACAG
The DNA here is from genome assembly GCF_017590055.1 of Onychostruthus taczanowskii. NCBI lineage: Eukaryota > Metazoa > Chordata > Aves > Passeriformes > Passeridae > Onychostruthus > Onychostruthus taczanowskii. Next base: position 6,199,010 of record NW_024502458.1, read on the forward strand.
CCACAGGGATGACTAAGCACTACCTTTAACAACGGTGCTCTAATACACAAACTTGCTCAGGGACCGTAAGGGCGTGGTTGTCCCTCTGCTATTCCGTGCGTTGCTCCTGTCGGAATCCTGAGTTCCACCAGGAATACTGCTGGGCTGCAGAGCAGCTGGCCTTCCCTTCAGGTGCCTCTGACTTTTCATCACAGGAGTTGTAGGAATGGTAGATTCCCAACACCACAGCAAAAATAACTATTGCAGCCACCACAAGCCACACCACATTCCAGTGTTTGCACAGTTTGGGGTACAGGATATATAAATAATTAATGATGACTTCAAGTCTGCTGTAAAATAAAAAGAAAACTATTATATATTAATCAAATGCAAATTTATTATTTTAAGCTTTTCAATTTGGAAGGTGTCATAGTGGTGTACCATCTTTTTTCCCTATACAAACACCTTGTCAAAGAAGAATCAAACTCTAAAGTTCTTATCAAGAGCTGTACACTCAGATATTCCAACTCCAACTACTCCATATGAGTAATATTTGTGAGACAGCTAGAGACTAAACTTGACTCCTATTTCTCCCACCTGTGTCAGCTGGCACATCTCAGAGCTTGGTATCATGCAAAATTCTGCACTGTTCATACCTTGATCAACTAAATTAAGCATTGGAATATGTGGTAAACATTTCTTTCCAAGAGTGTCATGACTAATGAGATGGTTGCTCTCTGAAGGCAGCTGAAATCTGAATTCAATAGATGTTTACTAGTGTAATGGTTATGGAATGGAAATGAATTCTTCTGGATTAGGTAAGGATCCCTGCCTTAAACTGGGATTGGACACATTCCTTGCTTTGGCCAGCATTCAGTGCCTCTAATGTACAGACAGAGAGCACTGGGTGCAGATGGATGCAGTGTCACTTCAGTGACAGGAATGACACACAGCACCAATTCATGCTCCTGAATTATAACCTTTATAAGGCAGTACATATTCACAGAGATGCATTTTGGCATCTAAGGAACTGTTATGAACCATCCTTTTACCTCAAATCAGAACCAAACCCCAGCAAGATGAAGCACCGTGATGTACACATGTAGCTTTAACAGAAATATCAAAATAAAAAATTTTGTGTTTTGCAACTGTCTTGTGTTAGAATATTACTTTCTGTGAAAATACTGTTATTTCAATATGCTTCCCCACGAGGAGAACATGCCAAAATGATAGTATAAAATGCTTGGGTACCACGAGTAGAAAAAAGTGGCCTCTCTTGTATGGACATATTACACCACTCTCTCACCTGCTTTTCAGATTTTTTATCTCATCTTCATTTTCACTTTCTTCATGTTCCTCATAACTTTCTTTGGGTGTCTCTTCATCTTCTTCCTTCAGCTCCTGAAGTTCTTTGGTTTTCTTCAAGGCTTCCTGATATCTTTATCAGATAAAATATTTATTTCTTAGTGTAGGATGTATAAGCATGATCTTATTTAATGAAAAATTATCTTTATGTTTTGTTACATGTAAACACAAGTAGAAGTGTTGCAGCACCTAAACAAGAGTAAAAATTAGCTGATGACCACGAGTAAGGCACACAGACAGCCACCCTTCCTGAACAGAGGATTATAGAGCTGATACCAAATTTATAATTTTGAACAAAAAAAAAGAGGTTGTTCTCCACAGAGAACAATTTCTGTCTATTGTAAAGGAGCCATTAAACATTTCTCTATAGCTCTCCATCACTTTAAATATCCTCTAGATACTTCTTTTTTCCTGGAGAATAAATGCAATTCAATGCTAAAGTCAGATGGCATGCTGGATTCTGCAGGAGAGGATCAAAACTGGTCTCACTCTTCACATAATGCAAAATTCTTTGCTTGACATGCAGAAAGAGATCCCAAAGTTTTAATTGCCCCAAAACATGCTGTGTGCAGAATTTTATGACACCAAAAATATAGCTACTGTAATTAAATTTTAAAAAACATATGTCCTTCTCTGGTAGCACAAATTTACAGATTTAGTTCACCAAAAAATATTCCCACCCCTTGTTATATGCTTCCTCTTCTATCTTGGCTTTAGTTTCAGCACTGATCTCTTCCAACCCACTCTGTGTCAGCACAGAAGTTGAGGTTTCACAGTCAGGTTCTCCATTTGACTTCCCACTGCCAAGACAAAAGAAGCAGACAGATAGAAAATAACATCAGGGAAATGTGCTGTATTTGGAGCATGCTGCAATTTTGTGAGTCATGATTTGTCTTTTTTAATGTACATTGGAGAAATGTCTTTCAAAAGAAAAAAAATGAACACCAAGAAAAATATTAGGATGTTTCAGGATGTTGTGATTTAAGAAGAGTAATTATTATGCTTCTGAGGTAAAAAACCTGCCATGTTAATTCTTCTTTAAAAAAGAAGAAAAGAGCCTTTTGTTCCTGGCTCATCCATGACATTTATTTGCTATTCATGAAAACATTCCCCTCAACTTTCTAAAACTCATCATAGAAATTGTAACCTGCTACATAAGAGGAACATAACAGAAGTAATGTCAAATACTAATTCAGCAAAACATTGGGCTTTTTTTGCCTTTTAAGTATTCTCCTGTGCTGAATTTCTATAACTTTTCTCAAATACTGGTTTGGAGTGTTTAGCCTGAAGATAAGCTGGTTTGTTTTGCTGTCCTCCTGCAGTGCTCTCCTGTCATTTATTTTATCTGGGACAGAGAGGTTAGTGACTGAGACACAGCAGATCTATCAAAGTCAAGGTTTAATAAGCTCAACAATGGATCCCATTTCAACTTCTGGAATCTCACTCTTTTTACAGGCTTTCTTTTCCTGGTACTAAAGTAGTTCAACCTGATTGACACCATCTGTGGGCAATGGTTTTTCTCTCAAGTCATATTAACCATAAACATTATTTTCACTTGGCCTTTAAACAAACCATGAGTATAAGCTTGAAGTGCTTAAACACACAAAACTGTACTGGTCTGGGTAATTCTACACTACTTGACCAGCTGGCCCATGCACACACACTTAAGCTCAAACATGAATTTCAAGTTCTGCCTCTGCTACTTGGTAACATGATTTGTTTTCCTAGGTGTGAAATATTGATAAGGGGTTTTTTGTTTGTTTGGTTGGTTGTATTTTCTCACAGAATTTCTGTGCAGTTTCAAAAGATGGTCTAGATCTTGCAGAGTTCTTTTGAATAGTAGCAGCCAGTGCTGTAGTTCCCCATTTTTGTTTTCTCAGTTGTTGCATACTTACATTCTTACTAAAGCCCAAGGCAAAATAAGGACATTAGATAAACTTCGTCCTGCCTCAGCACTAATCTAAAATACATGAAATTCACATTGAAAGCTTTTAATTTGCATGTTTAAAGCATTCTAACAAGTAGTAGTAATATCACTACTACATAATGATTCTTTAAATTATCATTTAGTATTATCATTTACTAGATAGTGGGATGACCTGGACAAAACTCACTTTTCCAGAAGTGCTGGCAGAGCAGGAGTAGATGTTAGGCTGCTCCTTCCATTACTGGGTGATTCAGTCTGTAAGTAAAACACAGCAATAAATGTTGCGTTCTTTAATTAGTTAACATTCATGGCTAAATAATTAAATACCAATTAAAATACATTAATTAATTCCTAATAAGTGTCCAATAAAATTACAAAGGCAGTGTGCTGCTTAGGTTTCCTTCCCATATTCATGAGCAAACTATCTTTAATGTGGTGCTTCCACACTGCTCCCATTAACCAGAGTAAACAATGGACTTGCACACTAAGAATTTTCTCTGACATTTCCTTCTACCCTGTTTATTTTTCCCCAGAAAATGTTCTCCTTCATATATTGGTCACTAACCAGTAAAATTATTCTCTTGCTCCTCTCCTATTATCCTAAGAACATGCATTTATTAGCTGAGTTTTCAATGGGAAATTTTGAACAAAAATCATTCATAATAAACCATGGCAAACAAACGCACCTGGTTCCTGAAGCAACTGACTCTGAGTACATAATAAATAAATTGCACAAACAGATACTTTTCTTACAAGGAAAATAGACAAATAGATTTAGCTTCTCAGTAAACCCCTCATTTAAATAATCCTATATTTTTAACAGAAAACTCCATAACTTTATGGTTATGTCCCATCTTAGCTCATCTCTGAACAGTGAGTATGTCTTGCAGTTTTTCTCCAAAGCAGTTGTATGGATTTATTATGTTCAGATTAGAGTTTCATTTAATTTATTAAAGTTTAACAAAAAAAAATTCAATATAGAGGCTGATGGCTTCACTGATCCCAGATCATCACAGAACCTCTAAATTGCTACCACGCACATTTCTGTACATTAATTACATGTATTTATGTTCAGTAGACTTCTGGCAATGAAGAACAGCAGTCCAGCTGTGTTCTGTGGTTTCTGGTTGAAATTTCTCTTCTACAGTGTACAGCTATTTTCATTATTTCTTTCCAGTATGTTACTTCAGATTAAAAGGCAAATTGCCTCACCAAAGTCCTGTGTCTGTGAATCAGCAGCCTGCCCTATTCAGCTCTTCCCAAAGGGATCATTCATGGAGGTCGATTGCAACATCCACTTAAACAACAGGAATTACCTCTGTCCATCCCCTTCATCAGGATGGAGTCAAAACAAGTTAAACCAATGAAAAAGCTTTCATTTTACAATAACTATGGCTTGCCCTTGTGCAAAAGTGGTTTAGACAAAAATTGGTAACTTTAAAATGTGTGTTTTACTTACCAGGGATGGCATTGAAGGTATAGGTGAAGCTGTTGGTGACTGACCAGGAATGTTCAAGGAGTTAAATTTAGGAACAACTGCAACACTGACTCTCCTTCGAGGCATATTCTGGGAGAAACAACAATTATTTTTTCTACCACACAACAAGAGAGAATGAAGAACAATTCTGTGGGTTAATTTGTGTGGCAAAGATGTAGGTCAGTGTCCCCTTTGGGAAAAGGAGAATTGGGAGCAAAAGTAAAATAAAAGGTCATGGTTTTTCCCAGAAATTCATCTTATGCTGCCTGGTATGTATGGCAAGTGCTCCATGTGAAATGAGGTGTGGCACAGAGATGCTGCTCTTTTCCCTCCATGCTGAAAGCCCAGCAGTGTAAATCACACAACAGAAATGTTCTGTTTATATTGCCAGCTCTTATCATAGGCCTTTATCTTTGATGAAAACAGATGTGTAATGAAAGTGTTACAATCCCTGGAAATAATGCAGTCACACATGAAACTCTTATCTTGCTATGTCCCTATTATGATATAGTGTAACCACTATGACATATTAATTACATGTAAACATATTAATTATAATTTACTGAAACAAAAACATCCACAAAAGAGCAGCCCCCTCCTCCCCCATCCCTGAATTGTTAGATAGCATCATGCAACACTGCTTATATTTCCCAAAGACCATAAAAATTCTCTTATGACAAACACATGCTAACTGTAACAATATATTTAGCTCAAGTACAGACCATGAAAATTTTTGCTGTCATTTGTTATGTAGCCAAATGCTTCATCCTATAAAATCTATGCTTCCAACTAAGTAAAAATATCAAAACACTTATAAAATCTAACAGCTTTGTTTTAGTGCATATCCAAACATGTTTAAGATTCTCCTCTAGACAACTTAACAGGAAAGGAGTGAGTACAGCTTTAGTGAATACTTGGGAATCACTCCATGATTCTGGTTCTAGACAAAACCAAGCATACCTATTCATTAATGACAGTTTTATTTAATGTGCTCCTGAAAAACTACACTGGGAAGTCTGCAGCGATGGTAGGCAGTCCATTCTAGTGTTTGGCTTCTTTTTTGTCTCCTCTCTATCTGGACTCATCCCTGTAAAATTTAGTCTTTTTTTGAGACCTCCACTTCAACCTATGAGGTCCTGATTGTGAAATCCCATCTTGCCCTCTGCATACTCTGTGCTGTAATTCTTTATACCTAACACTCAGAGGTGGCAGGAACAAATTAAACCTAAAGAACTACAACCCAATCAAATAAAAATATGAAAATAAGCAGTAGACTGAGTATAATGCACGTGATCACCAAATTTCATAATGGTCATACTGGGACTCATGCCTCTCAAATCATTCAAATCATTGGTTGTTTTAGCAAGTTTTGTGATAGACTTGATCTCCAACACTTGAAAGTTTTGCAGAAGTAAAACACTGGAGTTCCCCATCAGGCTATTGTACAAAGCCACACTAAGTCATGTATCCAAAATTAAAAAGCACATGCACTAAACTGCATAAATGATAGTGAGAATTTACCTACACTGTTTGAGCACAGCCTAAAGAACTGAGTGTATATAGACAAAGAAATGTCACTACATAAAATGTTTGTTTTCTTTATATTGCAGAAATACCTTTCCAACAGTGAGGGACATGGATCTAGATGAACGAGGAACCCCATCTTCTGCACAGAAACAAAGATAAAGAACAGTCAGGCTATGTGAGTATCTCCAAATAATATGAACAGAGCCCTTGCTTATATTTCAAACTCAGATACAGTATATTTACACAGGGTCTGTAAGTGACCATGTATTTGTTGCCATACAGCTGTCTTCTCAATTACACCTGCACAAGAAATTTGAAATCATTGCAAATAACCAAATCATTACTATTTTCACTGAATCAGGCACAAATCCCATTATTTGCCTCCATATACAAGTTCTTGCAAAGGAAAATCCTCATATTTCAGTTTCCAGCAAAGGAAAGAAGAGGTTGCAAAAAGAAAAAGTGTTTTTAATAATGAAATTTTACCTTCATCTGGACCTAAAAGGTAGTTGCATTAACATTGTGCAGGTTAAATGGATTTGCAAAAGGCCACAAGAAAATATGATTGGATCTCATCAGAATTTGGCAAGTGATAGTAAATTCAAATTACTGTACAATAGTATTAAATATGGCTCATATGAAACATCTTAACTTATTTCTGTAACTTTTGAAAATCTACTCTTGTAGATCAGAACTTCAGGAACAGGTTTCACAATACTTTATTTTAAATCATTAATAGCACCAACATCTCTCTGAATTATAGGCAAGACAAACCCTTAAATTTTTATTTTTCTTTACCAGATGCACCATAGGTTCTGCTAGAATTCTGATTGGCAAGTTTCTTGAACTCCATTAGTTCAGCATGATCCTTTTCATATGTCCTTTTCAGATTTTCCACATACTGCATCATTACTTCTGTTGCCTTTGACATACGCTTCTCCTAAGAAAGAAAAGAAGGAAATATCCAGGTAACCTCTACACATCTCCAACAAATCATTTGCTCCACGTCAGGGCTAAATCTGGAGCTGTTGTTCTTAAGCAAATATTGGGGCCTCCATTACTGAAAATTCCTAAGATAATTAGAAGAAATGCCAGTTCATATGCATTTCACAGAATATAATAATTTATGTTGTCTTATATTCATATACCCTGCTTGTGTGCCTATCTGATTATTTATATGATATACTACATTTGTTTTCAAACCCTCAAAGGTCTTAGTCACTGGCATCAATCTGGTTACTTTAGAGGGCAAAGGGAACATTCTTGAATCTGGGAGGGTATTGATGTGTTCTTATTTTCTTCACTCTGTTCTCATACCCTTTGTAATTGACTCAGCTATTGCCAAAGGCAGGTGTCATGTCTGAATTAGATGAGTTTTTTGACCCAGAAAAGTTCTTTTTTACTTTTCCTTAATATTTTTATTATGTGCTGCACTGATTTGAAATTAGTTTCTTGTGATGCAGCTGTAGCTCTGAATGAAAATATATTCTCCTGTTGTGCAGATGTTAAATAGCTTAATGGGCAATCCTCTACTGCTGGAATTCTATTTCCAGGATGCAGCGGTGTGTTACCTGACACTACAACAGCTATCTTTAATCTGGCAAATAAAACTCGGGGGGTGAACACAAGCTCTGGCCCAGGCTGGCAAAGAGTGCTCCTGTGGATCCAGGATCCAGGTAAAGACCGGGATGCCCTCACCTGGCGAACGGCTCCGACCATCTCGGCGCGGCTGGAGAGCCTGGCAGCCAAACGCCGCAGCACCGCGATGTCCTCCAGGAGCTTCTGGTAGGCTTCCCTGTGCTCATAGTGGTGCCACAGGTGAGCTGAAGACTGAAACAAAAACACGACAGCTCTATCAGCATGTTTCTAGGCCAGAGCCTCAAAATGGGGTAGAAACGTCCAGGCAGACTCCTCATGGAGAGATTAGCCCCAGAGGGGTGCCAGCACTGCCACCGCACCCAGCCCAGAGTGCTGCTGCCCTGGTGCTTCACTGCAAGCTGCAGGAACGCAGTTTGAGGAGGTAGAGAGGGCTCAACACATTTGTGATACTTCCCTTCTCAAATCTAAAGTGAAACATGCTCTGCTACCTGTTATTCTTTTGTTCTTTTAAGTTTTTCTAAGCCTTCTGGTGTTTACATTCTTGTAACAAACTTTTGCAGACACTTTATGTAAATAATTTATTGTTTTGCATTCTTTTATAGAAGAGAAGAAATTGGATGGACTGTTGGTGTGTCCAGTGTCATTTGAATGGAAGACTGTCACCCTCCAATCCACTGTCACTTTTGGAAATCTATAAATGTTGGAGTAAAAAATTAAAAGTACTTTTTTTACCTTAAAAAAGCTGTGTATCTGTGTTGTGTTATTTGGTGTCCTATAACAACAACCTGTGAACTCTACAAATGCTAAGTTCACTTCATGATTTAAATTATTCATCACTTAAAAAACCTGATAAATCACTTTAAAATGATTGCTGAGGGACAAAGGACACTTTAATTTTCTGGACACAAGTATTAAGAAGGCCACATGTGTTCTTTCAGTTCCATGATACTTCACTTATTTGGAAAATAAGACATTATAGTCTCAAGAATTGCAATGCTACCTTGATAATAAATTGCAGCCAAAATTTGACCAAGAACAAAGAAGAAATAAGGGAATATGTTTAGGGAAAAACATGCACAGAATTTTAGAGTTTCCTTTTCTTTCTTGACAACTGTAACCTCCTTATTGTCTCCTTATTGTCTCAAAAAAAACCTGGAAATTCATGTAGATCAGGTTTCTCTTGAAATTAGGTTTCTGAACACATCAATTATCACAAGACTGATTAAAAAAATCAGAAGCACTGGTAAAACTGTCACTGAGCCATAAAATATGTAGATCAGCTTTCTCTTGAAATTAGGCTTCTGAATAACACATCAATTATCACAAGACTGATTTTAAAAATCAGAAACACTGGTAAAACTGTCACTGAGCCATAAAATATGTGCCTGTCCTACAGAAATGAAGATAACCTCTCAATGAGATTGGGACAAGTCTAGGTCTAGTAAGATTGAGATTTTACAGAAGCCACCACTGCTTTTAATTGCTTGTTAGTTTATTCCATTGTACAGAACAAAAGATTTAATAGGGAAGGCAGTTTCCTACAGATTATGTAAAAAAGCTTGTAAAAGCCACACTGTAGCATGTAAACTGCTTAAAGGAAGAAAATCCTAATAATATCTGTCCTATGCTGGCAACTTTAATAGGGAAGGCAGTTTCCACTTTCCTATAGATCATGTAAAAAAGCTTGTAAAAGCCAGACTGTAGCATGTGAACTGCTTAAAGGAAGAAAATCCTAATAATATCTGTCCTATGCTGGCAACATGAACCTTGGTGCCTAATTAGGTATTCCTGACAGAAATACATGGCAAATCTAACACACTTATTCAGTCTGAAAACCCTGAGATTTAATAGGCTGTTTCTGCTTGCTCTTTACACATGGAATAGAGTGAAGAGCAGCAAAATATTCTCAATTTTTTTTTCCTTTTTTTTTTTTTTTTTTTTTTTTTTTTTTTTTTTAAAAAAAAAATATTTCAAATCTCTGGAAATGTTTTCATCTCAAAAGAGGTGCTGGCAACATGAACCTTGGTGCCTAATTAGGTATTCTTTACAGAAATACATGGCAAATCTAACACACTTATTCAGTCTGAAAACCCTGAGATTTAATAGGCTGTTTCTGCTTGCTCTTTACACATGGAATAGAGTGAAGAGCAGCAAAATATGCTCAACTTTTTTTTTACAGAAACAATAATTGAAAATGGAGATTTGGAATTCCAGATGAAAAGATGTGAAGATCACAATCTTTCTTTAATTGTATATTTTCTTACCTGTTGTTCTTGATAAAGTAAATGGGAGAATCATATGATCTCCTCACTATTCTCATGAGAATGGCAGCACCTCCTTGCAATAGTGTATGCTGGGTCTAAGGCTATTTCATTTACCAGCCTGGTGTGTAACCATCTCTCCCTTTATGCACAAAGACATGCACAGCACTTTAGTTGACACATCTTAGCAATTTTTTGTTTTTCCAGATAGAAAACCTAGAGAAAGCTGGCAGGAAGGACTCAAAACTACTGCTGTAAAGGAACACCAGGGACAGGTGGAATCTAAGTGTACTCATGCTCTAACCTGAGCCTGAGATTGTACCTATTCCTGAAGTATTCCTTGCTGTTTCCTTTCATAACTGCAGATACTGGAAGGCATGCTGTAAGAGGCCTTTCTAGTTTCAAGTTACAGATCTCAGGATTCAGATTTCAAATCATTTTGGTATCTTTCATATTTGGACACTTAAAATTCACTGCTAAAGAAGGTCTTGCCCAGGAGAGCATGGATCAGTGCTCCAACTGCAGCTCTGAATGCTCTTAGCTATGTCACAGCTACTGAACAGCAAATTCCTAGTATATATTCCTGAAATCTGCTAGACCCAGGGATGCACCTCTAGGCATTTCCACCAATGCTGGCCCACTCTGGCAGAATATGCCCTCTCTCAGAGTAGTAGGCAGCTCATGGCAAGGAGTTTGAGCAGCAGAAAATGAAGTTTTGGGGCTGAATTTACAAGTCAAACACATTTGCAATGTGTGTGCACTTTCATGTACACTACAGTTCAGGAAAAGAATTCCCACTGTTTTCTTACCGTAATGGCTGCTTTAAAGTTTTCCAGTTCCTTCTCAGCATTCTCTTCAGTAAGATTTCTTTCTCTCTCTGCCTGCTGAATTCTAGATTCCAATGTATAACTATCATTTCTAAAGGCCAAGGAGAGTTGTACGAATACATTCTGTTTGGATTAAAAAAGGCATTTTCCAATAAGTCTCACAGTAATATAATTTTCAATAACAGTTTATGAACAAGGTATATGTTGAACTAACTTTGCTGCTTAAATAAGTTTTGAAACAGAAAATTGGAAGTATTTTTAAATTTGTTTTCTTCGAAAAATCACTTCTATTTATTTCCACTGAAATAGGAATAATAAATGCATTGCTGCCTCTTTTCCTGGATGTTTTTCTGGGAGCTCTGTAGGGCAGAGACAAAATGAAGGAAGCAGCCTACCAGAAGCACCAGAATCACAATGGATCTGTTTTCTAGCTGGACTTCCTCCAAGGGTCCCCAAGGTTTTTGAACAGATAGTCTGTGCAGAGGAAGTCCAGGGATGAGCTCACCATGAGCATTGTTTTACCTAAGGGATAAACACCTATCCCTGAAGCCAGCAAAAGATTAAGTACTAACATTTTTATTCTCTTACACCCTGCTTTTAAAGATTGTTTCTTTCTTTACCAGAGTTTACTAATTTCTTAGGATTAATTCTTTGCCAAGCACAAGGCACCAACAGTTCCAGTAGACTGCAGTGTTGTAAAAAAAGATCTTTTCCTTGACTGGTATGTGATTAAAAAAATACAAGAAACAAATGCTACAAGCTAAAGAGAGACCTGCAAACAAAATTATTGGCTTGAACTGAGAAAGCAAAAATTATGTAAACTAACAGCAGGATATTATTAAAAAATGTCCCAAAGCTCATTTTAGCTAATAAAAATGCAATTTAAATTGCTGAGTTTCTGGTCTTATTTAATCTAAATTTTTTTACAACTTTAGAATATTAAAACGATTTCCAAAGTGAATTCGTATTTTATTATGAAAAACACAAACAAATGTTTTGCTTGTTCCTACTCTGTTGTTTTACAATTTCTATTGCTTGTATTTCACAAAATTGTTATTTTGATGGAGTTCAATATGGTTTGGGGTTTTTTGAATGAGAAATATATTTTGGGGGAAAAAAATCACCACATTACCTCATTCTAATTGCCACACTTAAAGTAATCATGTAAAATTGGAACATGTCTAAAATAATAACATACTTACCTCAACTTCTTTTTCAGTGAGTGGTGGGGAGCTAGAAATAAAAGTTTAAAAAATCACATTTTAATGAGTTTTTTCTCAAAAAACAAAGGTATTCTAATACTTAACTGAAAAGAACAACAAAATATATGTTTGAGTTTCTAGAGTTTCCCAATTCTTTTCAGTATTGATTACAATCAAGCAATGGTTTCTCAGAAGTTCTTCACCTCACGCATTCATTTATATAAAATAATGTATATAATAATTCCTTCACCATAAATGTTAAATATTTATTTCACCTGCACAGAGAATCCTTATTGACAGTTCAGATAAGTGAAGGCTCTGGTGGTTTTGATACATAACCATGTGTCTGAATGGAGGAATCATTTTTTGGCTAAGTTTGGAATTGTTTTAACGTCTTGAAAAGTCCAAATCAGTGAATTCACAAGTGAGTCCTTCAACTACGTTTGCAAAATAAACTCAGTTTCCCTAAAAAATTGTCACCTGCAGAAAAACTGCAGAACTTTTACATGCCCAAATTCTACCATTGGAAAGCGTCATCTGGCCTGATTATTTTCATGGGGGTGAGAAATAATATTTTCAATATGAGTTCTTATCTGCAGCAGGACTCCTGGAAACCAGGAGTGGAAAAATCTGTACAAAAACCTACTTGTAGCACGCAATTAAGGTTTAAGACTTCTTATGGAGAACTCTAAAATTAATTTTAAAATTTGGCCAGGTACTGGAAGCTGATGCATTCCCCAAAATTTTTCAGCAAATCTGTGTTACACATTTTAAAATGCAACAATTGATCTCCCTATGAATGGAGGGAAGGGAAGCTGGCTGGAGACCATTAGTGTGCCTTCTCCTGGATGATGTGTTTCCACTCCTAATGAGCTTTTACCTTCCTGGAAGCGATTTGTGCACTCGCAGTTTTCGCAGCAATACATCAGGAATGCTGGGCATGACGTCAGAGCTGTTCTTTGTCTCTTCCTCTTCAGTGGGGGAAGGGAGAGGTGAAGGGCCTAAAAACATTTCCAGATTTTAAAAAATTATGTTACTTGAAAAGTCAAACATTCTTTTCTGGACTATTTTAGCTGAGATTTTGTAATAGAATACTGTCATTTTCTAAGGCTTTAAATGCCACCTGCCAAGATGAAGTGCAGTGTAATGGACTATATACAGATTTTGTACACCATTTGTTGTTATAAATTACATCATGTAATTTGCATATATGTTTGCACTGTATGTTCATTGAAAGAGGATATAAAGGTTATACTTACATTCTACGATTCTGTCACTTTCATAAGGACCAAAACATGGCTAATATTTTTTTTATAGTTCACGTTACTTAGTTTCTGTACTTTCATTTTATTTAATTTCACATATATTAGTTCCCTTACCTCCTTCTGTCTTACCAGAATTTCATGAAGGACTCTCCTGTAGGAAAGGTAGATTCCCCAGTCTGAATCTCAGACTTGGGAAGGAATCTTTAAACAGTTCTCCCATTCCTAAGTTTAACAGAAGGATTTTTCGACTTGCAATGTAATTAGTGTGTAAATCTGGAGAGTATTAACATGAAAGATGGAACAGAATGGGAGATCCTATCCAGCTACATATTGGTTCTGTCAATTTGCTTTATATTAAAAAATTCCAGTATTTACATAAGAACAGTCACATGTATCCCCATAAAATCCAGCCTGACACCAGTGTCTCCAGAATGAATGCATTCCACTTATCTAGTGTAGATGCAAAGTTGTGTTTACTCAGATGGTGACAGTAACTTGTCATTGATAAAAACCATGATGGAGACAGTGCATTGGATTCATAACAGCAATAATCAACTATCTATTTCCTATTGTTTAAGCAAAGTTACCACTCCAGTTGAAAAGGTGGCTTCTCTGACAATGTAAGGAAGTAGGTCTCCCTAACAAATTAACTAAGAATTTGACCCCTTGCTTGTTTTCCCCACTGAGGACAAGGAGTTGACCCTTAAAGTTCTGGCTACCATTTAGATAACTTACTGGACTAGAAAAACCTTGTGATACTCATGAGATTCATGTTGAGAAGCTGGATAAAATAATACTTATCTTATTTACAATGTTTTCCTCAAGACTTCCAAACCTGCCAAAATTACGTAGCAGGCTGGTAAAATGGCAACTATTTTGTACCTTCAAACAGAGCCAGCTAAATAATTTCTGGGAAATTCTACATTAACAGAGTAACAGGAATAATATTATCAGATCTAAGATTCCAAAGATATAATCACTTTAATATAGAGGACAAGAAGCCTTTTTCATCTTTATTCATTCACACTGAAAATGACTCCATTTCCAGACATAACATGAAATGTAGTATCTCAACCATCTCTCAGTGACACAGGAATTTTAAGGCTCATGAACTAGTCCCAGTGAAAATGTATGAATTAGCAAAATGTACAGTACTAAAAAAGAATTGAAATTGTCTTAGGACTAAATTTTGGATAATCAGTTTAAGCCAGCTCCATTTCATTTCAGTTAATGTCACACTGAACAAGTTCTGAATTAACTACTTCCAAACAAATGTATAGCTTTGGTTTAAATATTTTAAATTTATATAGTTGATTTAAATATTTTAGCTAAACACTATTGCTATTTAGTTCTTCCACATGTTGAATTATCCTCAGGTTCATATCTTTGCTCCTTATTCTGAATCTTTTCAGATGCAGCTAGAGGCATCAAATCTTTTTTGCTTGTGCTAGATTGGAGAAAATATTAGGTGCCAGATTTCTTTTTCCTCATTTATGTAGAGCTTTAAGCCCTTTCCTTAAAAAAGCCTTTTCCTTTATTTTTCCTTAAAAATCAAAGAAATTGAGGTTAAAAAATCCCACTTACTGTAAGGCATATTTTTCCAATCCTTCAAACATATTTATGACTCTTTTCTGGCCTTACTTTTTCTGATTCACATTGACATGGAAATGTGGACCAGAAGTGAAAATGCCATTTCAGTACTTGCCACACATATACTAAAATAATAATAAAAAAAGAGAATAAAGCATCCCATCTCTCCCATCTCTTATTTATACTCCCAGGGATCAAATTCACCCTTGTGATAATATTTTGCAGAAGTTATATCCATTTAATCCATCACTGCTGAAATGTTTTTACAGAAAGTTACTGAAACTTCAGTCCTACAATATTAGGTACAAGCCAGACTCCATTCCACGTGTGCATCTTTTCACTTGGTTATAATAATACCTACAGTATCTTCTTGGTTCAAATCATCAAGAAATTGAGGTACTTTCCATTATTGGTGTCTCTTATTTATAATTTATTACTGTCTTCCATGACTGCTTCAACTATTATTGCAAATGAAGATTTTAAGACTTTTTCTCCTCACCCCCACATGATAGTCAGTTATAAAAATCAGTATATAGCAAACATTCCTTCCAGTTTCTATGATACTGCACCTTTTTCTTGTTCCACTGCTTCACTAAGTTCAGGAAGCTTAAGTCCAACTAAATTTTGATTTCTCATCAAAATATGCTCCTGTGAATAGAAACAATAATATTTCTAAGTAGCTGAACAATAAATTTCAATTTAAATATCCCTGCCACATGGACAGTAAATAAAATATTTGCTTTAGTTAATAAATATAATAGAGATATTTGCATTACATTACAGTCAGATGCTATACAACGTGGATACTCAAATTCACACACACTCTAGAATATTACATATTATTCTATGTAATAATAGAATAGGCATTATTTAGAAAAACTACTGGCCATGCAAATAAAGATTTGTGAAATGTGCTCCTTATTCAAGTAGATATGTAGAGCTTTGGTAAGCAAGAGCTTTAGTAACTGACAATGAAAAAAGCAGTTTTGGATATAGCCACAGTAATAACTAAGTACCCCAGATAACAGAAGAAATTCAGAAAATCCTACATATGAGACTTTGCCACTTTGACTTTGCTAAGACCAGAGTTTGGGATGATTCATTGTTACTGTGTTCTACCTCTGCTCCTTACAGGTAGGAAAAAATGCACTCTCAAGGATTAAACCTTGTTGCCTTATTTCTCCTTTTATAATTTTCTTTCATATTCTCACATGTTTACATTCACAAACACCTGTTTTTGTTTATAAGTAAACAATTCCTACCAAAGACAGAGCTCAAATCTTGCCTAAATGGAATTATAGATCATGGTGCAAAATTTTTTTTGTTCTCTTATTTGTGCTTAACAACTTCCAGGTCATTCAAAATGATAGAATTAAAGAATTATAGAATGGCTTGGGTTGAAAGGGACCCTAAAGATCATCTGGTTACAAACCATGGGCAGAGACACTTTTCACTATCCCAGGTTGCTCCAAGCCCCATCCAACACAAACCATGGGCAGAGACACCTTTCACTATCCCAGGTTGCTCCAAGTCCCATCCAACCTGGCCTTGGACACTGCCAGGGATGGGGCAGCCACAGCTTCTCTGGGCAGTCTGTGCCAGTGCCTCACAAACCTCACAGGGAAGAATTTCTCCTGTAATTATATGGCCCAAAGGTCCCTATAATCAAAACTTCCAGTACATATACATTAAGAATGTGTGTGTTATATCAACAGGAAAAGATGAATAATGAAGCTGCCGTTCCCAAACAATACAATGGGAATGAATTAACCAAGGTGCAGAATTTGAGGTTATCACCTGTCAGCCTTATATTCATCTTAAAATATTAACTATTGGGGGTTAAGAAAATATCCTTATTAGGCTGTTCAAGGAAGTACCTGCTGCTTCTTTTTTTTCTTTCAAAAGTCATTATTAGCAATAGAGATGTTCACTGCTTTCTTTTGGTGGTTTAACATTTAATGAAATTTCTGCTTTTTTTCTTAGGGTTTAATTCTTAAATTTATTAGTAACTTAGACAATTATTTAACAACAGATTAGTTAATAGATATTGCAGCCCAAGTCTATTCATTTAGAAGCTGACAAATTTGCAGCAGATTATAATTAGGAATTGTAAGTTTGGGCATGCTCTACATGCCCTTGCTGTCAGAAATGCCCAGTTCTATAGCTCTGAACATTTTGAGACCTTTTCTGAGAAGGTTCAATAACCATCTAATCATTACAAACCCTTTTCCTGTCCTCTGAGATCTTGCAAATGTAAACATGCAAGAGCACATGCACATGTACACCTTGAAGTAGCACAGTGCACTTGATGCATACCTGAAGAGAGCTAAGAAATAGAGTAATTCCATGGAATTTACTTACAAGTTACAGTTTAGTAAAGTTGCAAAGAAAAAACATTATACAATCCTGTACTGATTATGCTGAAACTGTTTCCCATTGTCTCACTGTATGTTTCTTGCAGTGATAAAAATAATACTAAACATGTTGAAAGTTTAGCAGGGTATGAAAATGACTTTTTATAACAGGATACAGCTGATGACAGGACTTACCTCTCTGAGCTTCGTCAGCTTCTGCATTCGAACTGGCTGAACTTGGATTTGAAGGTCTTTGAATGCTTTTAACTGATTGCTGGATTTATTACCAAGAAAGCTTTTATCTTCCTCAGATGATAATTTTAAAGGGGTTTTCTCTTTCTGTCCAGGCTCCAAGCTATCCCAGGACACAGCCCGTAATAAAGGAGGACGCAGTCCACACAGTTTAAATTCTGGTTTACATGGAATTTTATGGTCTCTCATTTCTGGAACAGGAATTTTTAGCTTTGAGTCCATATTTCCTATTCCTGGTCCTGGTAGATGGGTTCTTAAAGGAACATCATTTTCTTTCCCTTTCTTGAGGAATGATTTTCCAAGTTCATTTTCACAAACATTCATGCAAGTATTAAGAGACATTCTGCCACCATCACCAGCTGAAGGGGAGAGTTTAGGTAAAGTATCCATATGTTTACGTGGATCAAAGTTTTCCTTTTGGTCTGAGAGCTTCTCTTTGGAGTTTTCAAAGCCAGCAGAACGAGGAACCAGCCTTCCCTGAGAAATCTTTCTTTGATCATTCTGCCTTCGATCAATTAATCCTTTTGCAGCATTCTGAAAATACAGGGACACACATGAAACAGAGACTCAAGTCCAGATTCCTCTTTTCTCCTGCCCAAGGACAGATTTTCATTGTAAAAAGCCATTTCCTTTTCAGTGACATTTGCTTTTGAATATGTGATGTTGACAATAGAAATAAATTTTAAAAGGCACTTAAAGAACACTGAATTTAGAATCTCCTCTCTGAACTTATGAGTTAACCTCTCCCATTCCAGAACCCATCACATCAATCCTCCTAAAGCCAAGCTCCTCAGCATGCTAATGTCATGGAAAGTCTAAACCACTGACATACACCAAAATGGCTATAGTAGATATTTTTACTTTACTTATGAAGTTATTTAGTGTATTGATTTTAATTGAGCTGGGGCAGGGTGCATGATAGGATGGAAAGATCAAGTGGTAAGCTCACTGTCCTCTACTACTTTTGCAGGGGCTTCATAATTTCTTAGAGCAATGTAATTTTCTTTTCACCCAGTGAACAATCTTTCAGCATTTTTAGTCCCATCAGCAAGTCATATGTGTGCTAAGACAAACCAGCAGACTTTGTTCAGCTCTCAATGTGAAATACTTACCTCTGCAGTTTGCTTGTCATCCTCTTTCACAATTCTGTTATTCTAGCAAAAAAAAAAAAAAAAAAAAAAAAAACCTGCTTACAAGGTTCTGTTTCACACCTATGCTACAAACACTAGATATAGATATTAATGGCTGAACTTTGAATCTCATAATTTTTACATTGTTTGTTGTATTTATTTGTGAAGTAACTTTAGGGATTAGCTTTTTCATAGATGAGGGTTATATTGCATCTTCTTCTATTTTCTACACTTAACATATCTTCATGATATTACAGGTCCTGTTACTTCATAGATTTCTGTCTTCAGGCTAAATATTTATTTGTCCCTTGCTATACAGAGAAAACACAAGTAATCCAATTTTGGTCTATAAAATGGTATTCAAAATACACAATTTTCGTCAGGGACTAAAAGGGCAGCATATTATACTATAGCACTGTAATAATCAGGTTATTGCACAGACTATTCAGCCCTTACCTGCCCTGGAGATACTGACTCAATACTAGTGGTTGTGCATGCATCCAACCCTGAAAGATACACACATAATTAGGGCATATCCTGATATTTTACTCAAAACTTTTACTACTATAGCATTAACAAACACCTATGTGCACAGTTTCCCATAATACATGAAGGACAAGAATTCAAATGTCATAAAATACTATTAGAAAAGGAAAAAAAAACCACATAGCAAGTAAAAGATCATTAAATCTTCTCAAAACTCTGTTATTCATAAAATTAAAAAAATAGAACATGTGAGCTTGCAACACCACAGAAATAAAAGTATTATAAAAACACCTATATGCAAAAAATACATTTTGTATGCATTAAGGAACTTATCATATTCAGGACTAGATGCTTAAATTTACTCCTCTCAAGAAACACTAAACAAATACTTGTTTGGTGAGCTTTTATAAGTTAAAATTTGAGCCTGCAAATGATTGGATTTGATGATCTTAGAGATCTTTTTCTCCCTTAATGATTCATGATCATTTTACCTGATGGAAGTGGAAGAGTGAGAGAGTTGCTCCAAGATGCTATGGGTGAAACTTTTAGACTAAGAGTAGGGGAAACTGCTTCATTAGAACACAGACAAAAACAAAATGAAAAGGTGATTTTACTTTCTAGTCTTGTACCTTCTGTATTTTTAGAATTCAGATGAGATTAAAACATCAATATCATAGACAGTCATGTGTTTGTCCAGAACCTGACAAGTCATTTTAATTGCCAGGTTGTACTTGGCAATTTGGAGTTTAGAGTGTCACATTTTATACTTATCAAAAATGGATAAATCTCTATTGATACAGGAACTCCGTGTTCTCCTCATTTCCTCTGGTACTGTAAGCACTGAGGAGACACAGCACAAGAGAAGATTCATGAGGAATTTAGGAAAAAGAAGAGGTGATGTATAGTTGCAGAGGGTTTTTTTTCCCCTCCAGAGAGTGCCAGGCTAATTGCAAGACAGAACTTTGTTTGAACTGGCATTTCAAAGCAAAATGAAAGTCCTATTTCATGGTAAAATGGTATTATGTTCCAGTTTTCAAACACTTCATATAAAAGGAAAAATCATTTCAATTGACATTCTAGAACAGAACATTGTATTCTGCTGTGTTTAAAGGAGTATCTGGTCCATTTAGCTTAGTTTATGGCCACGTTCAGAGTAAGAGGAAGTGTCATTGTGTCTGGAGGGAATGTTTTTTCAGCAGAATGAATTCTAGCCACTAGAATTTAACTTAAACAACAATTTGTGAGCATTTTTCACTTTAAAATAGAAATACTTCATGCTCTCTTGTTACACTGTTTGCAGTATAACTTTACACCATTGTACCCTGACACATGTGGGTACATGGATGGGTCATTTCTGTTTTATGTGGAACCTTGTGGAGGACATGAGGAATTCTGACCTTCAAATGAACCAAGTGTATGGCAACAGCAGCAATGTACAGATTACAGGAGACGTTTGCCTTTAGAGATGTTTAAAGGAGACTATAAAATCTGTTTTTCAGGATCTGCTCCTACCTGTGGGTGACTCTGAGAGGCTGCTTCTTGACTTTCTGCCTCTGCGTGTTAGGAACCTCTCACTCACTTTCTTTGCTTCTTCTAACAATTCAAGGTTCTTCTTTTTGTCTTCTTCTGATATTTTGACATCTGGTAGTGGATCATTCACCAGATCAATCACATGACCACTATTGTCTGTGCAGAAAATGTCAGAATTAGAGCTGGACCTTCCATTTCCAGTTATATTGTGGCATGTGAGAGCAACAAGTTCAAAACCAGACTGTAAATTTACAGCTATAAATTTAGCTTTGAGCTTGCATGTAACAAAAATATAATGTCTGCTTATTTCTTATGTTGTTACAATCTCCAGCTTAGAGCAAGTCCTCAAAACCACAGGTAACCCACTAAGATTAATTCACTGTGATTAAAAATTCTCTGAATATGTGAAACTGGCTTTCCCAGCTGTGTCTCCAATGCAGTTTTTCTCATTTCTAAATAAAAGTCGCATTAAATCCACCTCAACTAACAGTAATGGCATTTCTGTTGTAGACTGAGCTTCATGGCATTTTCATGTTCAGTTTTTCAAGGCTAAGAACCCACAAACTGACCCAGCAAAGATTTATGCACAATAGTTTTAACAATTCATTTAACACTCCATTAATCTGTGGCATTTAAATTGGTTGAAAACACTAAAATTTGAGCACCAATTTTTACAATTCTCCAGCCTTTGATGCAGCAAAGAAGGCAGGCAGTTGTCAGAAAGGCCCTTTCTGTGTGAGTCAGTATAAATGGCTTTTATGAGCATCTAAAGAACAGCTTGGATGTGGGGGAGGAAAGTCATCAGGTAATATAAGGAAAATATTTTAAAAATTGACAAGAGCCATTACAGAATCATCAGTTTTCAGAAAAGCTAAGGACGTAAGCAAGCAGCAAAAACTCAAGGGTTTTTTGTTTGTGGGTGTGGAATTGTTTCACTATTGGTTTTTGATTGATTTTTTTGAGGGGGAGGGAGAAGTCCTTTGTCTGTAATTTCCTTAAATTTAGTTCCATTTCAAGGATGTCAAAAACCATACTTACAGACTGAATATTCTAAAGCAATCTATTTTCAGTGAAATATCTGTTTTGGTTTAAACTCAGATTTGTGTGTTGGAAGTTTGAGAGACAGACTTCCCATGACACTTTCCATGTGCCAACAAAAGAGAAGCTCAAGTGCAGCAAAACCAGTATTTTGTATTCTACAATAAATAAAGCATGTATACGTTGAACCTTCGAAGATGTTAAGCTAATGCACCAATTAACAACTTTCTGAAAGTAACTCTAATTGGTCTGCATGCAGTCCACTTACAAATTCATGGTCACAATCCAACATTCCAGCAGCATTCCCTGTGCATGCATTACACAGTGTGCACAGAGAAAAAAATTGTGGTCAATAGTCAGACTCTCTATATAGGTTTCCCTTGCATGTCACATTTTCTGAGAATACATCCTAGCTGGAAGGAATAATCACTTCTTACCAACAGAAGTCAGTGAACTTGTTGAATTCCTGGTGGCACGGTTAGAATGTCTCCTATGAGGACTCCGAGGCCTAGAGAGAAAAGTGAAAAAAAAAAATTATGGGAGTATGGCACCAAAAAGAGGTCCTAATTACCTATTAAAATTAATATTAAAAAGAAAGCCCTTTGATTTAAAAATGAAGACAAAAAGCATTTCTTGCAGTTCCTCTCACCTGCAAACAACTGGAAAATGGAGGAGATTGCAGAAGGAAGGAAAATTGGAGAAATTGATCTGACGAACTTTCTATTAATCTCATTCACTGTGAACCTGACTTCTCAGAAAAAAACCCTACATTTCTTTGGATTATTACCATGACTTAAATATCATTAAGAATGGCATATAGCAAAAAAACCCACAAAACCAAAATCAACCAACCAAACCCACCAAAAAAACCCCCAAAAAACCAACCACCAACAAAAAACCCCAAAAACTTAGTCTTTCTGAATTTTTAGTACTTCTTAAAAATAAATTTTATAGCTAAAATAATTCCTTAGGCTCACACATTTACACTCCCATAGGATCCTTCTAAACTGCAAACCAGGTAAGTCTCAAACAACAGCAGAAATGTAAATACTGATCCTGAAAATAATTCTGCTTTTGAATGGCTGCATATAAATTCTGACTCTAATCTTGAGGTTTGGAGAAGCACACTTTTAAAAATACAAACAAATTATAGATTTACAAAATATATTTTCTGATATGTTTTTTCCCCATATTTTAAGTTTAGTGGCAGGTGATTAAAATTAAAAAGCCCAGGCCAGGAAGTATGCTTTATCAGAATAAATAAAATAACCCTAATTCAACTGAAAACAGAATTGAATTTTTCAGCTTCAAACAGGATAACTGTTTCTAGTCAATTACTTACTTCCACTTATACTTAACCTCAAGGTGGTATTCTTGTCCCATCTATGTGAACAGGCCCAAAACTGTTTCAAACCCCATTGCATTACAGTGCTCAAACTAGATATTTACATTGCCCAGCTCAGTGAGTGGGATTGCCAGGCTCAATATTCTGTGTAACTCTACTCTTTTACTCTCAATTATATTTCTGTTCCTCAACCTCCCATCCCAAACACCACCCTCAAAATGCAAAGGCAATATGACCAAATCACAGAGATGCAGCATTAATACTTTCATACACCATACATTTCAGAGCAATGTTTCAGAAACACAGCCCCTGACATTTATGGATGGATTGGTAATGTATTATACAGTACCTGTTAACCAGATTTTTATCAATTTCTACATCTGGCGTGACAGCATTCTCTGGAAGAACAATAGAAGGTGTGCTGCATGTTGTCCCTTCAACAGTTGTTTCCTGAATGGTGGGTGACAAATATAAAAATGTAGTTAAACAGAAATTCAAACCACTGAACATTGACTGTGTGTGTGGAAAACAATGTGTATTTCTCAATTTACCTAAAAAAGAAAAAGTAATTGAAATAAGATATAATTAACTGTAGTTTGACAAAAGAAATGTGAAGTAGAGGTCTATACTTTAATTACTCAAAAGACACAATGGAGATGTGGAATATCTGTTTTCTTTAAAAACTTTTAATGCATGCAAGCTAAATTCAATAAGCATGGAGCTAATGAGAAAGCTTTAAAAAGGCAGTCTGGTTTTACACACAGCAAACCATTCCTCGAGTGAAGTACGTGTCCAAGAGTTCAGTGAGTTTATGAGCTGAATGCAAGAGTGAAAAGCAGATCTGTATAATAGGGCTAAATTAAGCACACAAACCCTCCAAATGATAGTAATGTATAATGAAAGCTGGAATAAACACAGTATTGACACTCAAAATCTCAGAAAATAATTTTATCTTGCTAAGAGCTCCACATGGTTTTCCCTCAAATTACTTGGAAACATGTTGAAGAAATAGATAATTTAAATATTTAATAAAACATAATTTTTAAGTGCTAAAAGAAACTGCCAAGCTGCTACTGAATATGAATATGTGCTTGCCTGCTTAAAAATGAGAGCTTGCCTCAAGAATTAAAGTCACACCTGCATAATTATACCATTCAGCTGAAGAAAAGGAATCCATTTCCTGTGACATATCACAAGTGGAGATGCATCAGGTTGGCATGAATTAATGTGGATGTCTTATATGTGGTGAGAAAATGATTACTTCTACCCCAAGCACTGTGTTCAGATTAAAACCAGAAAACAGCTGAAGGGAAAGCTTCCCAGCAGTAGCAGTGGACTGCTGTCAAGTGCCTTGTAAAATTTAAAGAATAACTTGTAAATTCTCAAATCCTAATTGCTTCTGCTAGGCACTGATATATATAAGAGTTTTGTTTTAGTTTGTTATTTGCAGTTTTCAATTTTCTTGAAACTACATCCCAAAGCTTTCACAAGAAATTTGTAAGGCAGGTAAGAAAAATCTGTTGCAATAGCACTAATTCGGGCATTAACAGAATGAAACATGTAATAAGTCACAGTTTAGCAAGTCAGGTTTAGACTCTGGAAGTGTTCCAGGCCAGGTTAGGTGGGGCTCTGAGCTAGCTGGTCTGGTGGAAGGTGTCCCTGTCCATAACAGGGCAGTTGGAGCTGGATGACCTTAAAGATCCCTTCCATCCTAAGCCATTCTAGTCTATTCCATTAAGAAGCTGGCTCTTACTTGACTGCTAATGTCTGACATTTACCATAGAACTCCTTGCAACATGTCTCCCAGTGCTGCATTTTATTCTTGGTGAAATAACACATTTTCTGATCAAGTAAAAGGACTGTAGAATACTTGGGAAATGGCATAATACTAAAAGATATGGCATAACCCTTCTACCTCTCAAAGGCAATGAAATATGGCTTGATTTGGACATCTGAGTTAGGATTCTTGATTCTACTGTAAATATCATAATTTTTTTACTAATTTTTTTTTTTCAAGCAGCTTCACACTTCCATACTCTTAATTCTCATATGAACTTCCTTGGCAAGTTCACTATGTCAGTCACAGGAGAGCAGGATGGGGAACCTGCCAAGAAAACACTGTGAAGATTTAAATTTAGGAAAAATATCCTTGCAATTCTGAAAATGTTAAAATCCCAAAGCATATGTGATTCAAATGCACAAGTGACACTTTATGACAATAGCTTGAAAGCATTTTTTAGTAATATCCTTGAAAATGTTAAAAAGTGACAATATATTTTTGTCAATGCCAAAACTCAGGTGACTCCGCTGCTTGGAGGGCAAATCAGCTGAATACACATGTACAGTGTTTATACTAATCTAATGACTGCCAGAAAGCAAAAACTTCTGAATGATGTAACATCAGCCTTGAAGTCACTCAAGCCCATTTTAGGACTCTAAAAGCAGCTCATTAAAAAGAAGAAAAAAAAAAAAAAAAAAAAAAGACAAGCCCAGAAAAAAATGAGTTTGCAGTCAAGGCTAGTTCAGGTCAGGTAGAAAACGTTAATCCTGGTCAGCAGCTACAGGAGTTCAGCATCTACACAAGTGAAACCTCATGGCCCCCTGCACTGTCCAGGAGAGGGGCAAGAAGAGCCAGAGCAGGAAGCTCTTTGCAGGGCCAGCTGGCTCCAATCAAAAGGAATTGTTATACACTGAGGAGTGCTCAGGCTGCTCTACACAGGCCTTGGAAGAGAAGCTTTAACAGGAAGCTTGAGCTGCCTCACAACAGTGCAGTGTTGTACAACTGCACAGAGATGTCACAGAAGATTTCCATCACCTTCTTATTTGTGTGCCTTTAACTCTGCTCTCTTGGGAGCTTCCAGACTCATCTGCTCCTCAGCTATTCCCAACAGTTGCCTCATCTCCTACTACCAGTGGTTCCCTGCTACTCAAGTCTTTGCTTCCTTTTTGTCCCAAGCCCTCCCCTCCACAAAAATTAGGGTAAAATTGACTCCACCTCTCAGGTGGCTCAGGTGGGAACTGCTCCATAAGGGTGACCAGGAGCCATCCAGACTTGCAGGGAGGCATGTGCAGGGCTGAGAGGGTGGCACAGGCAGTTTGGTCCATTACAGAACAGCCACGAGGATCAGGGATGGAAGTAGAACCTCCAGACATTCTGGCTGTTAAGTCCTACCAGGCCCTCACTAAGCATACAGAGAATGTGCTTTTGAAAAGCCTATAATCCAGACAAATTTGGATGATTTTTACATTAACGGGATGGTGAGGGGAAAAGGAATACAATGATACTCTGCTGAAAGACCTACCATGGCAGGCAGACAGGTGACAGAGCTTCACTGTATAACACCTAAATTCTTTCAAGCACTGGGGAAAAAAACCCAGAACAACAAAAAATCAGGAAACAAAACCCTCTGCCACCTGGCCATATTCTTAGATATTAATTAAAAGTCTGGACTGAACTTCAGAAAAACCCAGGCTGCTGTAAGAAATACTGAAATGAAAACTCACATTTGTTTTCTCAAAATGATTTTGAAACACAGAACTCAAGTCTTCCCATAATGTAAAAGCATGATCATACTTGAAGCATGCAGAAAGCTACATGTGATACAAGGTTAATTTTCTTTTTGTCAGAACTGTTTTGCAATCTGTGTGCATTTGGGCATGCAGAAAAAAAGTGGGGGAAAACCTCCTGAAACAGAACAAGGAAGTTGTTAGACACTAGACAGCACTCTAGACGAGATGAAATTCCAGACTTGGAAAATTATGTTGAGTGGCAGAAAACAAAATCACCAGCTTTTAGCTCCTTCTGATGCCCTATCCTTGCTTGCAAGTCCTTATCTCACAATAAGCTGTTTTACTTAGAGTGACTTACAGTCATGCTGTAGAGCTTGACTTGCATCAAGAGCCAAGAGTGACAACAGCTATGAACAAGATCAAGTTTTCACAACACTGGTTAGTGGCAAACCTTAAATAGGCTTATGAGCCGTGTGTTGGTAAAAATCACTCCACTGTGTTTTTGGGCCTAAAAATAATCACTTATCTAAAATGAAGCATTTTGCACAGTGAACTGATTCATGAACTATCACATTACCACAGTTCATTTAAGACCTACGTCTAAAAGGCCTGGAAAATGTAATAAAAATTTAATGCTTTTATATTAGGAGGTTGGAAATTTTCATTTCTCCCACTTGACAAGCACATTCAGGATTAGAATCACTGATGTCTGCTAGATTTTCATATTTTTCATCTCTGGGTATGGTTTATACAGCAAATCTTTTGTACAAAAACACTTCTCACATAGGTGAGTTAAAAAATTCCAATAAAATCATCTTCAGCTAATAGATGTTATCAGATGGTAGTCTTGATGAACTTGTATCCAAGTGGGATGTTTGTCTTAAGGCAGGAAATTAACACTCAGCACCATGTGCAGTTTAGATGGAAGGCAGGACAAATCAGTGCAGAGCTCACTGCTGGCAATATTTTCCAGCAATGTTGAAGTAGCGGATGTTTTCACCTAAAGTCTGGAATGTAGTGTCCCCAAACCTAATGACAGTGTCACATCTTTAACTGAGGACGTGCCAGACTCTTTCTTTACAACAGTTTGCATAAAAACTAACAATTTGAATAACCTGTGATTTCTTAATCACAG
The DNA here is from genome assembly GCF_017590055.1 of Onychostruthus taczanowskii. Taxonomy (NCBI): domain Eukaryota; kingdom Metazoa; phylum Chordata; class Aves; order Passeriformes; family Passeridae; genus Onychostruthus; species Onychostruthus taczanowskii. The sequence goes on from NW_024502458.1 coordinate 6,226,809, forward strand.
TAAGGTTCTTTACTTCAGCTAAGCCAACAACTGACAAAAAATCCAACCCCAGTTTGTTAAAGTATGAAGATACTTTTTGTTTGTGGTATAGATTACTGAAAATGGGGAAGACCCATCTGTTATTGACTTTTTATGTTTATCTGGAATGAAAACATGTAAAAACATGTAGATGCCATGCAAATTTGAAGCAAACTGATGAAATGCCTGTGGAACACCCAGCTGCCTCTGCATAGCTCCAGTGTATGTTCATCTACTGCTGTGGCAAATAAAGCACTGAGAAAGACTGCAAACCAAAAATGCCCATTTCCATCTTTCACACACAAGAGTTGCATAACATCCTCTATATCTGTAAAAACAACACTAGTTGTTGAAGTGCAAGCCTAAGTTCTGTTCTCAAAGTTTAAAGTTTTATTTAATAACATCAGAAAGGACATTTTTGGACAGCTTTGATATATGTCTGTCTGTTCTGAACCATTTATAAGCCTCCAGTTCAAAATGATAAACAACTGCTTGAGCAATTTAAGTTCTCATCCCTTAGGCTATTAAATATTTGAGGAACTCAAAGGACTTCAATTGAAGGACCACCCATAGCTTCGTCAATTAAGCAAAACACCCTAATACAGAGCAACAAATAGATTTGATTTTATAAACCCCTAAATAAACACAAACATGTTTCAGCCTCAGTTTCCAGCAAGTGTCAGAAAACACCTTTGTAAGTAAGAGAGCTTACTTTGGCTGGAGGAGAGCTGTTGTGCTGGGCCTCTTTTGCTTGTCCCTTGTCTTCAGGTAAGGTTGGCATGGTGGGCAGCGTGAAGCACGTGGAGCTGCAAGGTTGACTAAGAGGATCATGCACTGCTGGCAGTATCTGTTTCAAGTTAGCCTGAAGGCATAAGCTCTGGGAGGCCTCGTGATCTGCAGGCTGGGTTAGATGCCAAAAATACAAATCAAATCCATTTAAAACTCTACGCTCAAAAACTGAGATCACTTTACAATAATAAACAGTATTAAGGTTTAAATTAAAAATGCTATCTTGTGTTTTATTAACTCAAGCTTTCAAGGTCAAGTATAACTTAGCAAATGCATTCAAAACAGACAACCTTCTGTTCTTATTGCAATTTCCATCTCTTTCCTCCATTTTACAATTTTCATTTGTCACTATGATGTGACCAAACTGCCTTTTCTAAATATCCCCTAAGAAGTAAACAGCATCCTGCTATCATACCCTGGATATCACAGAACAGCAGAATGGTTCAGGTTTGAAGGGACCACAGGGGTCATCTGGTCCAACCTCCCTGCTCAAGCTGGGTCATCCCAGAGCTCATGGAACAGAATTGTATCCAGAAAGTTCTTGAACATCTCCAGTGAGGGAGACTCCACAGGTTTTCTGGACAATCTGTTCCAGTGCACAATCACCTGCACAGTGAAGAAGTTTTTCCTCATGTACACCTGGAACTTCCTGAGCATCAATTTCTGCCCTTGCCTCTGTCCTGTTGCTCAATACCATCAGGGAGAGTCTGGATCCATCCTCGGACACCTGCCTTCAGATACTGAGAGACATTGCCAGGATCCCTTCTCAGTCATCTCTTCCATAATATGCCTTTTAGTGACTAATAGCCTTAATGCTACACAGCATGATCTCAGAGGACCAAAACTTGAACCCTAGAGGGTGGCACTTCTCCTTTGAGCAAGGTGAATTGTGAAAAGACTTGGTGTACTTCTGCACAAGACAACAAGGTGCAAGACGCTTCCAAAGCAAAACAGCAGAAATGCCCAAAGAAGGAAAAAAAAATCACTACCTATTAGCTGAGAAAATTCTCATAATTAGTATCAAGGGGAGGCAATTATTCACGAGGGTAACATCAGCATGAAAGCCTGTACCAAAGTCCGAGGATCAGCAGCGCAAAGCACAAATCAGTCCTTAGAGTGGCAGTGGGTGGGTTGCAATACTTACTGTGACACCTGCCCAGGAATCAGGGAGCAGTGCTCATCAGTGTCCTCTCATGAATGCATCACCGCGCTCCCCTGCGGTGCCTGCAGGTCACACACACGCAGCTGAGGCCACCTGCTGCACACTCTGTGTCTCCACTAGGAACTGCTGATTACTGCGTTGGAAATGAACCTGCTACAGTTTTCCCTGCCATTTCAGGGGTGGGCAAAGAAATGTATTGAGGAACGTGTTGGTTTTTTGATGTTGCCAATTGCATTTGTCAAAATGCATCTGTTGCTTTAAAATAAAAGCAAAAAGAGGCAAAACCATTTACAAGAAACACTGATGCAGTCTCAGTAGTGACAAGTGCCTCACCTCAGCTCTCACGGAAGAAAATCTGTGTTGTAAAACCTACAGAATGCATGGAAACTTAGGACTACAGAAGCAGCTAAGACTCATGCTTTTATTATGTTCATTTCACATTACGTTGGAAACTTAATTTTCTCTTTCACTACATGAGAAATACAAGGCTCTCTCACATGATAATGCAGAATGAACAGATTGTAAAAATGATCCTACACAAGTATTGGTGTGTTCAGGAAAAAATAATTATATCATTGCAGTTCCTCAGTAACAGCTCTAAAAAAGATGCAGAACATGTGACATCATTATGAAGACCAAGATACAGACTCTTTTTGAACAGTGGGTATAAGGATTTTTCAGAGCAGTGCATGCTGTAGGGACAGCATGTTTCAAGCTTTTCTGGACATTTTTGTACCTGTTACAGGTGATTTTCTAACTTTACAAAAGTGGTAGTTCATGTTTGTATCATGATTTTACCCACCTCTGACTTCAAAGAAAAGTAGAAAAAACTTTCTAAGAATAAAATCTTTTAAAATGGCTATTAAAGCAAAACAATTAAAGTCCCTATTAGGATGGAAAAGGGATATTTATGATTATGTATATTTTAATAAATCCACAGATTGGACAGATACTGAATTTCTGAGTGTTTCAACAATTAAGTTTTTTTGTATCAAACTCAGTCACCAAAAATGAGCAACCCATGAAGCTGAGATGGAAACAAGGTAACTAAAAAAAGTAACAGACTTTCTTTTCATCTCTGTAACAAAAACCTGACATTTTACAAAATTTCTGAGTTTGTAAGAACCCAAATTCGAAATTGAAAAAAAAAAAAGGAAAAAAATCTGGCTATTTATCTAATCCCTCTTAGTGTTTGCCTTATGAATTTATAATGGTTCTGATACATTCAACCCAATGCTGGGCCTGAAAAATCAGGAATGTTTCAAGTCATGGCCAAAGCATGTTTGCAGTCCTACACGGAACTGTAGAAACTATTGCAAAGTGGTTTATTCCCAGTCTTAGCTGAGTTCTTAGTACATACTAAATTTTAAAAGTATTGCAACTTATCTTGAAACAAGAAAGAGCTATTAAGCACATCAAGTTTCAGTTCATTGTTCAGATCTAAAAAGAAAAAAAAAAAAAAAAAACAAAAAAAAAAAAAAAAAAACTTTAAAAGAAAAAAAAATAAATCAGCAGGCTTGTCTAAGAATAGAAAGGGACAAATCCTGAGCTGTGTTGTCCTAGAGATGCAGCACAGAAAGTACAGCCAAGGGAAAAAGGAGGGTAGAAAGATGAATTTATGCCACCTTAACAACCCCCAGATTTGGAGTGGATTGAGTTCAGGCTGTCTCTGACACAATTAGAACCCTACTCTGATTTCCTTACAGAGATATCTTGCAAATAGGAATAAGCTTCAAATCTCTGTACTGATCAGTAGGAAAATTTCTTCTTCTGACTTGCCATTTTTTCCTAGTACCACTCCAGAAAATCCCAGTGCTGAGAACTATATTGGAGCAGTGAAAGCTTACACATAATTATTCATATTCTTAGGCTTCTTGAATCAAACACCATCTCTGCACACCTTAACTGCATTGCTGCAGTCCACTGCACTGCCAAAGTGAGGGGCACTACATTTTGGTATTTCAGTATAAGGATGTAGTTCAATTAATAAACTATATGATTTAGAACTCTAAAATTATTAACTTTCAGTCTGAAAGCTTAATTTTAACCTGTGCAGTGTTCTTAAAGTCAGTAGTCCATATTTTTTAAAGACTATGAAGCTTACCAGCACAAATATAATATATTGTAAATGCAAGTGGATACACCATGCCCTGCAATGAGTTCTGCCATTTTCTGATCAGTTACTGTCTTCCATACTGGTAGGAAAGGCAAAGGGTTAGAAAAGATGAAAACTGAACCATTAGTGAATAAATGTTCTTCCATCACTGCTGAAATTATCTTATGCCCCTTTAGCTGGGCAATGAAAACAGCCCCAATAAGTGTCACATGGAGTCAAAATGCATAGAAACAGGAGGCTTTGTGAGAACACTCCACAAGAATTAGAGGAGCTTATCTGCATCTCAGAAATGTAGATAGAACATAAAGAAATGTCCTTGGAAAATTTATGTCACTGGAAGGTACATTTTTTCTTTTCCAGCAGAGCATTAGGGCAGAGTGCAGCCTTGGAGCTTACAGAAATTCACACCTCTAGTTACAAAACCAGCTCACAGCCTTACTGAAGCCTGAGCTAGAGTGTGGAGAGCTTGACTAGCCTGCTTGTAAGCCTGGCTCACCTGCCAGCTGAACAGCATTTGGAATCATGCTACCATTAGCTTTGCCAGCTTTGTCTCCTTTCCACAAGAATAAACATGTTTCAGTCAAAGAAGGAAATGATGTTAACAATATGTGCAATTCAGTGAGGACCAACTGAAACACCTGTAATTATTGGCCCTGAAGACACTGAAAAGAGAGATTAAAAATACACCTGCACTTCAAAAACAGTTAAGGTGCACAAACACATACTAGTGCCTAGCATCCTAGGCACTGAGATAATTTTAAGATCCTCTTAATTTTTTTTTTCCTCCATTGATCAAGCTCTGTCTGGCCTGCCTCTATCTTATCAAAGGATGTAATTAGATTATTCTAGTGTTTTATCAAAGTAAATGATCTCCCCCAAAACTCCATTCTTTCAAAAAGCACAAAAGCTTCAAAATCACCTTTTAAAATTAAATACTTGTACAGATTAACTCACATATCACAGGCAGAGTGGATGTGGGTGAAGGTCTACAATTTCAGTACGCACGAGCCTTGTGCACCTACAAAATGAGTTAAACACAAACAAATTACCTCTCCAAGTCACCAAATTCTGCTCATTCCCACACTAAGAGGAGACAATCTAAAGGGAAAAAAATAAGAAAAAGAAATAAGAGAGAGGATGGAGTGCTTTTAACATTTTGGTCTGTTATTATAAACTTACTGCTTAAAATAGTTAGGAAAAAAATTATACCCTGAGCTCAAATTTGTAGTCAGATACAGATCAGTGAATGCAGAGAACTTTCTTTTACCACTGTAGGCTTAGTGTACAATCTCCAGGAAATGGAGATCTGGGAGCTCTATTCCATAAAAGGGAAAAGTATTTAGAGGCCCTTGGCTTTCACTGTGTTCTCTCTGCACTTATTTTACCATAGTAGAGAAAGTTAAGTATAATCAGTTAACTTGCCCTGGCTGAGTCACAGCTGAGTCTGCGGCAGTAAAGGCTCACAGAAAGGTGCTTTACTCCATCCCCACTGATAGCTGGGCACCTGACCCCAAATGCTCTGTCATGTGTCAGCAAGCCAACACAAAAAAGAGCAGAAATAACCAGTTAAGAAAGCATTTTATTAATATTTCTTGGCCTCATGCTGCCTGTGGTCAAGCCTCATTTGTCAACAACAGGAGCTGCTTGCTCGTGAATGCAGCAGCGGAACTGCACAATTCGGAGAGACTTTTTGCAACTTTTTTCTTTGTTGTCCTGTACAGTGGTTGTAAAAAGGTACCAAACTAAAAAGGTACCTTTTTGCACTCCTTTTTGTATAGCTGTAAAAATACATAGAATTAACATACATTTTGAATTAGGTTTTGCAGCTTTGAAGTACTTAAGACTCAGAAAACTTCCTTCAAAGTCTGAACAAAACAACAGGGGGTTTTTCTTCTGTTTGTACCAAAAAAGTGTTTTCAAAGACAAAGCATTAATATAGCTTAAGGTACACAGCTTGTTGGCATATATTAACTATCCCCTAAAACTTTAAAAACCCAAAATCACAACAAAAGAAACAAACCCCTCCAGAAAACTTCCTTCAAAGTCTGAGCAAAACAGGGTATTTTTCTTCTGTTTGTACCAAAAAAGTGTTTTCAAAGACAAAGCATTAATATAGCTTAAGGTACACAGCTTGTTGGCATATATTAACTATCCCCTAAAACTTTAAAAACCCAAAATCACAACAAAAGAAACAAACCCCCTAAAACAGACGCAGAAGAATATCTTAATAGAAACACTTTGAAATTTTGCATTAGGACTCCAAGATCTTTGTAAAATAGGAACATTCACTGGGAAAAGGAAAAAGAATCCCACAACTGAAGCTGACTCATGTACATTCTTGCCCTTTGTGACAAAAGGTCCTACATGGAAATTGGAAGACATTTTCTTTATTGTCTGCAACACAGGAAAAAAATTGACCAGTAGTTTCCTATTGCATCTCATTTTTATGACTAAAGAGTGGTTTTTCGTGGTAAATTAAGTTTGCAAGATATTAAGATCCTGCTTCAGCCAATTTACCAAACCACAGAGTCATAGTTCCAGGACAAAAATACGGCACCTCTGTGATAACCTTAATGAGTTCCACCCACACTAACATCCATACAACTGCTCAAGGTAAAACCTGGAACACAAGTGGTGTTTCTGTTTTTAGGATACAGAACAATTCCACTGAGGCATGCAGTGTATATGCAATTACTGTGTGAATCCAAAAAATCTGTTCTTATTGAGAGATTAATTCCTGACTATTGAGATTCCTGAGTGACTTCAATAAGACCTCCTAACAATCAGAACACTTTCAGGTTGCAGCCTCAGAGACAATGGTTAAATGTGAATAATTCTATCATAAAAATATTTTAAAGGAAGAAATTAGAGAAAGCTGAAGGAAAATACAATTTCTAAAAAACTCCCCTCAAACTCAATGGTTACAGACTTCCTTGGAACTATGAGCTACACATGTAGGACTTGATTTACAGAGCAGCATGACAGGAAAGAATCTCCTTTTCTGCTTCCTGTTTTCCTCATAGTTCAGGAACACATAAAACTGGATGGTTTTCAATAATCTGCTTGAATGAGAGAAAGGAAAAGTTAGGTCAGGCAGAAAGTAAAATGTTTTGATGCATGCCCAGCCTGACATGCATCCTGGGAGAATATCTCCAGTAACGGGTAGTTATGACACTGTTGAGACTGAAAACCAAAAAGTTTGTGGGTGAAAGGTGATGCTGTTCCATTAAGACCAACCCCTACAACAAGGCATTTGGTTATGATCAAAAATTTACATCACAGTTTAAGGAAATCTAAAAATTAATTCCAAAAGGGTTTAGTGGAAACTTATTCTGGGAGTTCTGTACTTAACTCCCAGAGGATCTGTTCTGGTCCCAGCTTTAGCTTTTCCTTGATACATCAAGAGAAAAAGCCATTGGATCTATTTCACTCACGGACAATATTTTAACATAGCTAAATGGAAATTTAAGACTTGCTAAAAGATCATAACTGTGTTCAAAAATAGCACTTTTCATTCTGTAAAATGTCAGCTTCATTTGTTTTAGCAATGTTTTTACAGTTTCTGTTTTGTTAGCAGTCACTGTTTAGATTTATTTCTCTTGCAATAAAGCATCTAAAGGAGTGGCTTATAACAACTTTTTTTGTCTTGCAAGAATTTTAGGCTGAATGTTATGCTGCAGACCATCAGCAAACAGATGAAGAATGTACACATTTTAGAAACAATAAGGAGCTGCATTTCACTAGCTTTTTAGACAAGTAGACCCAGATTTTAAAAAAAAGCTATTTCTATTAAGGAAAGCCTATTTTAGACAGCCTGAAAATTTCCCAATTCCAATTTATTTTTTTGGTTTTTTAGGGGCAAGTAGGAGTCAATGTTGCATGAATCAAACTTTTATAAGTTACTCTGGTTTGGATGCAATTTTTTTTTTTAATTTTCAGGGCTCTTTTATCTAGGACAAAAAAAAGAATATAAGGAAATGAGGTTATAAGCAGCACAACCTCCCTGTGAAAACAAACGGTTTTAAGAATTGCATACAAGTTCAGAAAACAACCCCATGTTCTGGTTCACTTGAGTTTTTATTCATTCTGGGGCGTTACTTTGAACAAACATCCTTGAGACAGAACTCCAAAATGGTAATTTTATCTGGTAAAGACTGCATCTAAGATACTGGACTCAGCTCTCTTATAAGAATGATGCCTTACTGACCGAATTTTTTTTTTTCCCATCAATGGGTTTTCAGCAGGAAAAGCAAGAAGACAACAAAAAGCACTGCTCAGGCACGTGGCCTCTAGGAAACCAGTTGGGGTGAACTTTGGGGTACTTTAAAATAAAATTTTATATATATATATATATGTAATGAAAAAGATGGTACATGTGATATTAAGGAAGAATGAATCCCTGGTTTTTTCAGTATTATGCATGAGCTAAAGAATTCAGCCAACAGGAGCAAATCTGATGATCAGAAGATAGCTCGCAAGGCATACTTGCTATATTTCTTAATTTACAGATTATTTTTTGTAGACTTTAAGGAAATGCAGTTTAAAGGAAGAATGTGAATATAGAGTGGGAGGATATTTGGCATGGAGAGTAAGGATTTCTAAGCATAAGGAACAGCATATAAGCAAGTGTGAAGGTAAGAGTGGGAGAACAGTACACTTGGTGTCATTCAGGAGGGCAGTTCAAAACATACCCAGAGCTAGGAAGTACCCGGAAAAAAGTCTACTATAACAAAGGTAGTGAACGTAAAACAGGACAATTCAAAAAAAAAGTTGAAATTATATGTGAGTAAAAAATTGTTGCTCTCTTCCTCCTCCTAGACAATTTCCTATTTAGAAGCAGAATTGTTTAGGAGGCAGTGCCAGTCTTGTTGTGTGGTGCTGAAGGGCCCCTCTGATGCAGGACCTGTGCACTGATGAATCTCCCAACAGAAATAACTGCACCATTCAGAATACCAGAAGATAATAATAGCACCCAACATGCTTTGGCCTAAATGAGCCTCATGTACTCAGTCACACAGAGTCACGTGGGTTTCTTTCTTCTACTCCTTTTCACAGATTTGGAGAAACCTAGATATGTTTCTGCTGTCTGGACTGGATGTATTATACATCACATTCTAGTTACACATTTATTTTTGTCTAGGGTGTAGGCAGAGTTGGGAGATTGAGTCGATATTTTCTCAAATTGCCACTTGACTATATTCTTAGTAAATGTAAAAAGAGAACAAATACATTTGTGTGGAGAGGAGACAGATAAGATTAGGGGGGAAAAATCAGTGTTTCTTGGTGTCAATTCATCCTTTTTAAAAGAAAAACCTTAAGGTTTCTATATGAAGTACAATGTTTGAAAGAAATTTCTACATAGAAACATCCTATAAATTATTCTGCTTTGCAGGGCAGCAGGATATCAACTTTGCATAATTTGGAAAAAACTACTAACAGCCTGACTTAGAAACATAAATATGCTGAAGGCAATTAGGGCAGAACACTATTGCTTAGTGACCCAAGAATCTTGTTGCTACCCAGGCAAAAAATTTTCCAAATGAAGAAATCAAACTAAATTCTTTCTTTCCCAATCAGAAAGGGTAATCCCAGAGGGCAAACTTGGTTGAACAAACCAACAATAAATAGCTTTTTTTGGGATCTAGAATGCAACTGTGGGCTTTCAAGCAGGGAGATTATACTTGGCTTTACGTTTTGCAGATAAATGGCAAAGCAGCAAAACAAGTGTTTTATTCCCATTTTATCCTTTCTGGACACAATCAGATTGACATTTGCTTACTTTAGTGATGCATGGACACCCATTTTTGCATTACAAAAATGAACACCAGCCAAAAGTGCGCAAAGGTGTTTCACTTCCTTTTTGTGAGAAAAGAGTTATGGATCCTAGTCCACTGAATGTTTTCTCAAACGTTGCTGTAGGACAGGAATATCTTCACTATCAACTTATTTAATTAAACAGCCATTGTGTGGATTTTGACTGCTTACTTTTTTTCTACAGACCTGGTAGTTCGCTCATCCAGGCTGTCACAACTTGGATCTGGGGATGTTATATATTAGGTCACAAGAATTGTTGCTTTTGCTAGGAACAGTCCAATGTTATGCCTAGAGTACACATGAAACCTGCAGGACTAGCTGTCTGTGAAAAAGCAAAGCTCATCATATCACCTCTTCCTTCCTGCCAGCATACAATACAAAAGTGTGAAAAAACAGCAATATTTTGTAATGCCACATCTTAAACTTTTTTCCTAGAAACAGACAATTTTGAGGGCAGCAGCAACACTAATTTCTCTTGTCAATATCTCATTCTAAAATCAGGCATAACAGCAGCAGCAACAACAAAACCACGACCACCACCAATAATAATAATAGGTTAATAATGCAAAGGATGATTGTTCCATTTTAGTATCCTCCAAAGAGGTGGAGTGAGGGAGGAAATGCTCAGTGTTGCAATCAGGTGTGATGTCAAAGCAAAACCGGAGCCAAAAGCTCTTTCTTTCTCAGAAGATCTATTAACGCAATATAAGATTCTGCAAACACACTTTGTAGAAGGTCTTTTGCCTGTATTGCTGAATCATTTACAGATTTCTGAGTGCTGTGTTATTCCTTCCTACTGACTGTGCTTCTGACAAGAACCCTTCAGATGCAGTCACACAGTGTTATTTTCACACTATGAAGTTCCTACAGTAAGCATTCCCAAACTGATGCAGTTTTTAATTTAAATTTAGTTTTTAGAAGGCGTGACAAGAAGAGGCAGCATATTTACAGCACAATTCAACTTAGGTACTATGTAAAGGCAGGCTTTCAGGAGCTTGGATGAAGCCTGATCTTGGTTGTTTTTTTTGGTTTTGTTTTTTTTTTTAACTGGTATTTAAAAGCTAAGACCCATAATATTCAGAGGCAGAAAGAACACTTTGTTACTGATGCATTTAGCAAAGATATTCTATGTGCATTTTACTGGCCAAGTTAGCAATGAATTGAATTGGAGGACCCTCCAATGAGGCACATATTGAATTAGCATCTGAATTCCTCAGAGTACCTCTTTTGCTAATTGGGCTGATTGAGGCAATTATTCATGTCAAGGTGAAACCAACACAGCTTATTTGATTTAATAATTTGAGGGCTGCAAAGGTGTTGCATTAGACAGGATAATGTCGTAATTAAGACAGAGGTGAAATAAATACTCCAAAATTCACACATCATACAGAAACAAGCTGTTAGCACAGAAACTGCTCCATCAGGCATGCTCATGACATGGCTGTTCTTATATCTCTCACAGTAAAATATTAATTTTCATTCTTTAAAAGGTTATTTTGTAATACAGGCACAGCACTGAGTTAAACTTCAGTCATAAATAACATCTGGTGAATTTTGTGAGACGAACCCTTTTGCAAGCAGCCTTTACATAGTACATAAATTGAATTGTGCTGTAAATATGCTGCCTCTTCCTACCACAACTTCTAAAAATTAAATTTAAATGGAAAAGTACATCAGTTTGGGAATGCTTACTGTAAGAACGTCATCGTTTGAAAATAACACTATGTCCCAACTCCCAGTGCAAACAAAGCCTTGAAATGAAAAGACTGAGGACCGTGTTCTGATTGAAATTTTTAGTAGAGCAGGCATCATATCACCATTACAACTGACTGACTACACAGATGCTTTATCTGATTACTGAAAAGCAATGCTCTGCCTACTGTCCCTGGTTTGAAAATCCCAGTAGCCCAACGGGATACTTAATCTCAGGTAGCACCTGCAAGCCTCTCTCAGGTAATCTCTGGCTGCATCTCTGACTTGAAGTGTCATGGTTCTCTCCTGCTCTTAGATCCCCAAATCAGCTACTTGGCCTGAACTATATGTGGCCAGAAGGAGACTTGCCAGGGCTGCAAGCAAGAATCCACGACCAAAATCATAGGGTAAATAATTTGCCCTTTTTTTGTCCTTATTTGAAATATAGATGCAGTAGCTTCAGGAAAATTTAACCTGACCTCTTTATTTTAATGTGGGGAAAAGGGAGAAAGCACACTGCTCCATCTCTTCAGAGAGAAGAGATTTGCTGACTTGCAGAAAAGATGGTCTGAAAATGAAAGCAAGCAGTTGTTTGTGAGAAAAGAGAAGCAAGTCCCCATTTCCTGTGCTCTTGAAATTCTGCACACCATCAGAATCCAAAATGAGGGACAAGGGATTATTGCTAGGACCTAAAAAACCCAAACCAACTCCAGAGCTGCCTTTCCACTACACCATACAAAGTTTCTACCCACAGAATCTCAAGATAGGGAGCACATGGTAATGCTAAACAGCAAAAATTTGCTAAAAGCAATTCAACCTTTTATTTTTCAGGTGTCCTAAAAAGTAAAGAAGTGAATGTTCTCTTCGATCATCCACTTCAAAAGCACCTCAACCATTCTGTCTGTCTTCCAGGTATTAACACCAAGGACCTAAAGTACAACTTAATCATCTACTTGTAGTTTCCTCGCTTTAAGGACTGATGTGTTCTGCATATGCACCAGACTGAAGTCAGCATTTCCAAATGTGAAAAATCAAAGCTAAGCTTTGATGATTTAAGTGAACGCAGTACAGAATTCTTCTTACTTTTAAACTCTTCTCAGCAGGAAGAAAATGAGGCCTATTTTGGCTGCTTGTTAAAATTCTAGATTCAGGATCTTTACAATTTGCCCTCTACTTGGGAAATTATCCTTATTGGCTTGCATCCTCTAGAAAACATGGTAAGAAAAATAATTTATCATTTTCTTTTAGAAGGCTACCAGGTACAACACTCTGAGAACACAGTTTGCTAACCTTATTTCTGCCATTTTCAATTATTGCTTTCCAAAACCTAGGACTAGGAAAGTTAATAATAAAAATCAAAACTATCAGAAAAAAAGGAATTTTTATGCATTGACTGGCACATTCTGCACCAAAACCCCACATTTTTTCTGGGTAATTCAACAGTTCAGAAAAAAGATTTGAGGAAAACAACAGCTCTGCTCTTCTGGAATAGCACAAGCCAAATGTAGCAAAATGTTCCTCATGTCCTTTGTCAAAATCTTTCCCTGATAAAATTATTTAGCCAACACCATTCCATTCCTGATTATATCCAGGAGCTGATCCAAAAAATAATGTACCAGCTCTATGCACAATCTCATCTCATCAACATCTCAAAAAACCCCACACTCATTTGGTATGGTTTTATCAGTGTTGTGCCCAGGGAGGCCCTAGGAAAGAGATGAGCTTAAACCAGACAACTGCTTCTGCAAGGAAAGAGAATTCTACACTTTGGGGGCTGCATTTCATATACTAGTTTTGACATTTTTACCTCAAAACCTAAAATGAAAATAGGGGATGTAAGAAGGACATAAAAGGAACAGTTATTCATATTCTATGAGACTTTAAAAAACTCCAGAACACGCCGTGGGTCAAGATTTGCCACAGAAACATCAGACCTACTGCAATTGTCTGGTCTTTTCAGGGCACTCCATATCTGCAGTAAGAGCAGTGAGTAAGGCATGGAATTGCATTTCAGTCCCTCAGTTCACAAGCAGCAAATGACTGAGTTTGTACAACACTCCTGTTCCATTGCAGCTGCTGAGAGTTTGCTATCTCCCAGGAGAGGGGCAAGGAGACAAAGTGGGAAAGGAGCAGCAATCACATCTTGATACTGAGTAAAACTGACCCAAATTCCTGTTTTTTAGTCCTGCTTCATTGCACTTTATAAGCTATGCTGGAGCTCAGTATTGCTCTTGTCATCACTCTACTAAGAAATTGTGATGTTGCTAATTTTACAACTTTATATATGATGAGTCAAAATGGCATTGTCTATTTGCCTACTTATAAACAATTTGTATACAATAAGTATGTAGTCACAAACATTGAGATTTATTACCTTATCCCTCTCTTCTTTATGTCAAATGAAGTAAAACAAGGTTGCATTAAAGTAATGGAACCCATTATTTAAAGTTTAAAACACTTGTAGAGAATTATGGATAGATTTATTACCATACCTCTCTCTTCTTTATGTCAAATAAAGTAAACAACGTTGCATTAAAGTAATGGAACCCATTATTTAAAGTTTAAAACACTTGTAGAGAATTATGGAATGAAAAAGACTCAGTGATTCTAATATATTATGAAATAAAAAATACAAAACCAGGTAAATTAATTAGAAAATACTTCTTAAAAGAAGATATAGGAACTCATTGTAATTTTAACAATACCATAAGACTAATAAGATAAGACTAATCTTAATAGAAGAAATGCTGAAATACCCATGCATCAAAACTTTTGTTGTTAATCAAAGTTTTGGGTGTTTAGAGTGCCTCTGGACAACATTCTGGCAAATGCCAAGAAAAAAAAAAAAGCTGTGCATTATCTACCTGAGGTAACGGAAGGCAAATATATAGCCTCAAAGAGACTGAGATAAAAGGCACAAAATGAAGGATGCTCATTCTTTCCAAACATCTTCAATATTTTGATGTTGACCTTGAACTGCTTTGTTATTCTGCCCAATCAAAACAAACTTCTGATTTGAGAACTGATTGCTCTATAACTTTATTATCACTTAAGACTTTCATCCTAGTTCCTAACTTTTAGATAATAACTGTCCTAGATAAGAAATTAATGTAATATTTTATTTCTAAATAGATCCAGATAGAAGAAGGATAAATTAATACAGGACTGTCCAGCAGTCTATCTTTGCTATTTCATTAAATTCCTTTACAGAAATCAACAAGCATTTTAATGCAGGCAAGATTTATTTTTCAGGGAGAGGTTTTGACAAAATTTTCTATCAAGCATCTTAAGGAAGCTGCTCCCATAGGACAAAAGAGAAATACCTCCTGTAACTGAAGGAAGAAGAAGGACAGAAGTTGTTCTGCATGCTGCAGACATTACACACCCATGGTACTGAGGTGTTCAACATAGTCCTGAAGAATCTGGAAAAGTGAGTCTGTACAAATGATTAAAGATGAGATGGGAAAATCAGAGCTAAAGACAGCCAAGGTAGTTTAGGCAATATTGAGCATTGAGCACCTGAATAATAAAATGTCAGGTGAAAAAGGCAAATCTATGCACAAGAGAAAAAAAAACAAATATAAAAAACACAAATAACACACCATCATTGCATTTTACAAGTCAGGAAAGAGCTCAGAGTAATTTTGAATAGTTCCCTGAAAATAGCATTCAGCAGCAGCCAAAAAGGCAAAAATGTCAAAAATTAATAGGAAAGAGCTGAAAACAGCATAGAATATGAGACCAAATCTTTAAAACAGTTCTAGTCACATCTCAAAAAAAAACCCAAACAAAACAAGCACACACAGCCCCAAAAAAGGATAACAATAAACCCCCAACAACATAAAAACAAATGGTTCATAGAAAAAAGACTGGTCAGTAACTGCAAATGGTTTCCATGCAAAAAAGGACACTTCTGGATAGAAACAGGTTAGAAAGTGATGAATAGACTGAAGAGGGTGCCCTATTAATTATTCACTCTCAATTCCTCACAGTACATATGGATAAGGATGCCAAAAGCAGTTACTAGGCAAGTGCTTGAGTAGCAAAGAAGTTCCTTAACAACAGTATATAAATAAATAAATAATTGAATTTGTTACCACAGGAAGTTGAAAAATAATTGGAGCACTTAAGTCAATGCAAACAGAGGTCAGATACATGTAGAGGAGATGTACAGCAGTAATTCTATACAGCCCTGGACCTGGAAAGGCCTGAGCTGCAGACGGTTGAGAACAGTCAGTGTTAAAGAAGGGTTCAGCTTTTGGAGTAGCATGAACATGATCCCTGTGTGGGATGAGATGAATGGTTTGCAAGACCTGGATGTGCAGCTCTTATGTTCAGTAGTGACAGCAGCTTCAGTTTCTGAAATAAACTGATTGTGACAAAGTAAACAAAGGAAAAGCACATTTTTGTCCATCACATGTAGTTGGCAATGCTGAAGAAATGGATGAAGAATGGACAGAACAACAGGCAGAAGAAAGCAACAGGAGAAAAGGAATTTTTCTTACATTTTTCTAGTTAATACAAACAGTACATGCTAAGACCACGGCCAGGACTAAGACCCAGGATGATACTGTGCTGGATTCCTAAGCAGCTCTCATGAAGAAGTAAACATATCTCAGCCTGAAGAATGTCTGGCATCTCCCTGCTTTGTCACGTTTTAGATTCTTGCAGATGAGCAATCGTCAGATGTTTTTTAGAGGCTATTTGGGTGGCAGGTCACTGAAAGTGTTTTCAGTTCTTTAAGATGCATCATCGAGAAAGAACTGAAATTCACAGGAGAAATGACAGTAAACCAGCACTTTCCATACTTTGCTGTCTTACATGCACAGGCACATTTGCCTACACACACACTAAAGGACATCCCCCGTTTTATGGCTTTGTGAAGAAAATCCCATTTGTCCTCAGTGCCTTTTAACAGAAGACACAGGTGCAAATCAATACAGAAACTTCCAGAAAATCAGAAGCTGAGACTGGCGTGAACATTTACACAGCTCTCAAATACAAAATATTACTGGTGTTCTCCATCTTTTTCCTATTCATTATCACTGAATCCCAGAACAGCCCAGGTTGGAAGGGACCTTGAAAGACTGACCTGCCCAACCCTTTGTGGGAAAGGGAGCTTGGATGAGATTATTGATGATCCTCTCTAACTGTGTCTTGAAAAGCTCCAGCAATGGGGACACTACCACATCTCTGCAGAGGTTGTTCCAGTGAACAATTGTTCTCACTGCAAAAATGTGTCTCTTTCATTTTGAGATGACACCTCTCCCTGTCACATGTAGTCAGCTGTACCATGCTGCCTACATCCCTGGTCCAAAAGCCTCACATGTGGCTGAGTCAGAATAAACATGATCAGCTCAAATCAATGGTACAAACTGGGGAAATGTCTCAAGATGCTCTTGCGCTCCCACTGATTTTCTCTTAGAGAATATACAGCAGTAGGAATAAATTCATTTTCTGGGATAGCGGCTTGAAATACTTCTCTTCCTCTAATATTTCTCACTAGTTCAGCCAGTATAAATATCAGGTTTTATTAAGCAGAGAAATGTAAAAAACAAAAATATAAGATTGGTCTAAGATACAATGGATGGCCTTCCCAGCTGAGATATTAAAATTTTGAAAAAGGCCACTTGACTTCACAACTCTAAAAGTTATTTTACACTCTAAGTATTATTTCCCTTGTGTGCCAGTACACTCAATTTATAACAGAAATTCCACAATAAGGTTGCTTTAACAATAAAGAGATAATATATATCATTCTAAGTTTTCATTCACTATGGCTAGATACTCCATCATAGCTGCACAAGACCAAAACCAACTATTTAATTCTTGTCTAGAAAATTTTGTGAGAAACCTACTTTTTTTTTTTTTCCACAAAGCACACTAAAAACTTCCACTCAATACAGAAAGAGACAAATCTCCAATCAAAGGTTCCACTCTATGCTTTGAAGAGACAAACTGTACATTTTGTTTGCCTCTAAACCTGCAGGTTTTCCCTGTGCTGTTTTGCTGCAACACGATCATGCCTTCAACCTTGACAGGTCACACCTTGTCCTCTTTTTGTATGGCTTGCAGGACAGGACTAAGCAGGGAAAGCTTCCTAATAGCAAATCCTGGGAGTACAGGGAAGTAAAGGAACATGACAAACAGTTCTTCCAAAACCCAAAAGCCAAATTTTCACCTCAGCATCCCTCTTCCCCCTGAAGCTCTCAAGCTCAGTTTTGTCTTAGGTATTGTGATTTGATAAGCATTATGAAACTTTACCTAGTTTGCTTATGTCTCTTTATCAATTCAGTTAAACTGAACACCACCTTTGCATGAGTCGTAATATTGAAGCTAGAGTGATAAAAAGAAATCAAAACTTGGTAAGCTGAGGAAGCAACCGTTGTCTCACAGACAATGCAGATATCTGCTTTTACTTGTCAGCTGAAATTGCTGTTTTCATTCAAAGATCCATCAGATGGGATATGGCTGGATACAGTTGCTAAATGCTGATCTAAAATCTCTTTCACGTGTTCCTACCAAAACCAGTAACAACAAAGCTGATGTTCTCTGCAGGCAAGGATCAAGAGAAGAAAAGCCTAGAACTATTTCATTCTGTTTTTCATCTTCACTACTGGATTATAAATAATACCACTTTTGCCTTCAACATACTGAGAGGCATGAGAATATGTATAAAGGGAACCATCATGAGGACTCACTTTAGCCTAAGGCCATTTTTCTCCTGAAGTTTTCTGTTAGTTCGGTTTGGTTGGTTTGGGTTTTTTCTTGTTTTTGAATCAATTTAAGTTCCTGTCCTAAAATCAGGAATTTAATTTAGGCTCTCTAAATTGCATTCTGCAGAAACCTTTTGCTTCTCAGATGACTACAGAGAAGCCCAGGGAGACATACTTTGTTAGGTTAAAATTAACCTTTTTTACATTATGGCCTTTCCTGAAGTGACTTCAGATTACCTTCCAAAAAATTTTCTGGGGGCAGTGGAAGGAATAGTAAGCTAAAGAGAGACAGTTTCTATCCTTCTCTTAATTCTTAATTTTATTGGCTAAGAAATTAAGTTCTTAAGAATTTAAATCTTAATTCTCTTTATTAATGTTCTCTTCTATCCAAATCCCAGGCTGCAGTAATTAGGAAATCATCTTCCCAATATTTTTCCTCACAGATCAAAACAAATGAGAGAACTAGAAAGCCAGACCTTAGAACTAGAGTTTCTAGGTTTCCTAGAAACAGTTAATGTATGTTTCACTAATCTTTTTTTCACATCTTCCCATCATTTCTTCTTTATACCCAACAACTGATAGATCAAAAGAAATGAGAGAACTAGAAATCCAGACCTTAGAACTAGAGTTTCTAGATTTTCTAGAAACAATTAATGTACGTTTCACTAATCTTTTTTCACATCTTCCCATCATTTCTTCTTTATACCCAACAACTGACTACAAACAAGTAACAATTGCCAAGAAAGCTTAACAAACAAAATGCGTAATCTATGCATATATGCTACACCTATGCAAAAAAAATTTAAATCTATCTACATATAAATTAATACCAATGATACTGTTTGATCTCTGAAAAGAGGATGATGTTGAATTGTGTTGAACACATTTCTAAGGCACATACATATTTTCTTCCAACACAAACTTTTTTGTTGTTGTGTTTCTTAGTTAGAGCAACATTTATTTGAATTTCCATGGCACTTAAAGGCAACTTATAAATTCATTTTCTAAGTGTTCCCTCCAAGTGTTATGTTTTTAACCCTGTTGAAAACAAAACAAGTATATTTTTACAATATGCTTAAGAACAAAGAGGATAAAGTTATTAACTGAACATGCCATTTATGTAATTATGTTAAAGGAAATATTTAAAGTCAGAACTAGCTATGATTTTTTTCTAAAATTCTCATTATCCAGTTAAATCAGAAATTATTTTCTGATGAAAAAATTGATATCTAGAAGATTAAAAAACAGGGCAATTACATTACTTACCACAACACTTTGCAAACCCACGTGAATGGCACCACACTTTTCTATCATACACAGAAAAAATCCACTTTAATTCTAAATATGTGCTAAGCGTACTTTTGAACTGAAGTGAGGCAAAAAGCAAATGCAAATCACAGAGCTTGTTTGAATTACAATCAGTGGAGTAATTAGTATTAGTAGCAATTAGTATTTAGTTCACTCATTAGGTTCATACTCTGTCTTCGTTTGTATTTCTTCAACTACACCAATCCAAAAGTCAGGCATTCATAAGTCACACAACTTTTCTACTTACTCTGCAAACATAGAGCAGCTATTTGTTCCCTTCACTCTCACAAAGCTGCCCAGCTGCAGCCCTTACTGTGGTGAGTTAATATTCCTGAGGAAGGCCTGAATATTGAAAACATGCTGAATAGTCTTTGCACTGGTACATTATTTAATCTTATTAGCTGACTAGAACATTAAATTTCACTCACTTAAATCATTATTTCATAGCACAAATGCAGCAGAAAATAATGAAACTGTGTTCTTGAGAAAGAGAGGGATACAACAATTGAGTTCTGACCTCTTCGAGCGATTTGGTTCTTCACTGTATAATGACACATTTTTCACTATGTCCTACAAATATTTTGGGAAAGGTGACTTTTTTTTTTTTTGCCTTTTTTTTTTTTCATTTTAAGAACCACAGAGCATTCAAAATGCTGTGCATGTAATTCTTCAGCACTTTCCAATAGAGCAAAAGATTTACTACTGTGAAGAAGAAATGATCACTCCCCACTGCACTGAAGTGAAACTGGCCACTGGTCTTGCTTCTTCACCTGAACTGTTTATCAGATGTTGGTACTGTGGAATAAACACTGCTTCAGACTAATCCAAATGATTAAATTCACTGTAGCAAAAATCATTGTGTTACCTAAAAACAGTTGTCTCATTTCTTGCACTGCTGAACTAAATCTCACTTTTATATAATACCTGAAGCACATTGCATTTCCAGCCACCAGGAATGCACACTTACATCCTGAGTTTATCAACATCCATCTAGGTGGAGCATTCAGTTCAGTGGAATAATGTTTGATAGTTATGGGGAAAAAATATAGGTTTTTGGATATTAGTTAGGCAATCCAACAATGATTTTTACCTTCTAGGAACATTTTTTAGGTTTCATATCTTCTTATCTATAACCCTAGTCTTCATTTTTACTGAACAGTTTAATTAAAATTATTTATAAAGCAGCATTTAAAAACCAGAAAATTGGTAACATATATGTTAATAAAGAAAAAAAAATTGAAATATGTTAAAAATTGTCATAATAGCAACTGACTTGTGCAACTCTCCTGTATACAGGGCTCCTTACTGCACTGGATGAGACCCACAAATGAGAAGTTAGCCCAACTGTTTCAAACAACAGAAGTAAAATTTAAAATGCAAGCAGAAAGTTTGTTACCTATCAGAGGAATTTAAAGTCTGGAATTCTCATGGTCAGCATAATGCCTTGCAGCACAGGTGAAGAAAGGATAATGAATATTCAGCAGGCTGATGGCTGCAATGCTCTAAGTAGGAGCTTCCTATTTTAAATATAGAGAAACAAATTCAATACTAAATAGAAAAGGGTGGGATTTTTCGTTTGTTCAAGCAAAATTAACAACTCCTTCCAAGCAGATGATCAGGAAAAGAAAGAAAACCTGATCTTGCCACAGGTTAATTTTTTCAAATCATCACAGAATAACAAACCAGTGAGTAACAGAAACAAAGTGTGCAGTCAGTTTGCTTAAGAGCAAATGAAATCTCATTCTGCCATTTTTCACTGAAGTTTACTTCAACAAAAAGGATCTCTAGAAGCTTCTGAAGTGAGCTGAAGGAAGACAGAAGGGGAGTTCTTTTACAGGATCACTATATCTCACGTTGAGAGCATCTGTTTGGCGTTGCTGGTTTTCCCAATGTTATTTTTAAAAAAGGAGAAGAACAAAAACACTCCTTATTCATAAACAAAATATCTGCATGCTCTGAATAATCTTTAGAGAAAGATATATTCTATATATATTCTTAATATATTTTTAATATATAGAATATATTTATATTCTATATATTAAAAAACCAAACAAATCCCTAAACCTATGACAGATGATTTAAAGGGCACCTAAAGTAATGAGTCCAAGTGAGCAGCGTTCATGATGTAGAACTCCTGGAGTTCCATCAGCCTCAGACCTTGCCTGGTGACCTTGAACATGCACAAAAGGGACCAGTATTTTTCTATATATTAAAAAACCAAACAAATCCCTAAACCTATGACAGATGATTTAAAGGGCACCTAAAGTAATGAGTCCAAGTGAGCAGCGTTCATGATGTAGAACTCCTGGAGTTCCATCAGCCTCAGACCTTGCCTGGTGACCTTGAACATGCACAAAAGGACACAATTGGTGGAGAAACCACTTCAAGTGCAAGGAAGTTTTCAGAGAACAGATTCCCGAGCCCCAACTGCCTTCTTTAAATGACCAGAAAGCAGATAAGGGCTGCTGTCTCTGGATATTACTTTATTCTCCCTGGCTGAGCTTCAAAACATCTGTTGCATAAGGAAAGCCTAATTAGAATGGCTGCCTCTACCCGGATGGCTGACATTTACTTGCCATGGGAAGAACCTGTCCACTAACAACATTCCCATGAACCTGACTGACATGCCAAAAGAGCAGCCTGAGCAGAGTCTATAGCCTGTTCCCAAAGACTGCAGAAACCTCAGACCTTTTCCTTTTAGGCATTGCAGCCCCGATGGAAAAATCTGCAAAATAGAAGAGGGGTGTCTGTTACAAACTAACAGTGCTCTGCACCACTTTGGAAAGCAGACAAACATATGGACTGCCACCAACTATTAGAACTTCGTGTGAAATCACAGGAGTTATCAGCCTGCAGCTTTCTCGATCTGTTCCACAGACATTGACCAATTTTTTCCAAAATAAAGATAGCAGTGCACAAACAGGCCATTTAGTAACCTATGTCTCCCTACACTAAAAAATGGGTTGTTTCTAAGCAGCTGAGCTATCAAAACCTTTTCTTCGGGTATTTTATTTTGATGATTTTGTGTCTTATCTCCCTCACAGCAAGCTTACATGTCTCCTGGTCTCCTACCAGTCTGGAGAGCCAAGAGACAGCATTTGCTGTGCTTAGTTTTAAGCTTCACACATGCCAGGTTGCCAGCTGGCAGATCAAACAGAATCAGTGATAATTTCAGCTCACAGTGGAGCCTTTCCTCTTAACAGCACTAATCTGGGTCTCTCCTCTCTTACCACACCACTGATTTTCACTTATAGGAGTGTAATGCTTTTGCAATCCTCTCCTGCCAAATTCAACAAGTTGGACAAGTTCAAAGGGTACTGGGAGGGAATGAGGGGAGGGCAGGGAAGAAGGGGGAAAGATAGTTGGCTGACAACCAGAATAACAGCATAATTTTTAGTCCAAGGAAAACAATAGCAAAAATAGATTTTGGAAAGAATAAATGCATAGCTAACACATAAAGAAGGCTAGTGGACAACATATGAAGAGAAATGTGTCTCTAAACATAGCCATGTAGTACTTTTTCTCTAGAAAAAAAGCTTATGTAGCTAATGTTGTGTGTTCAGGCCTCCCTCTTCCTCCTGCACTGCCATAAGCTGGTGATGAGTTTCAAGCTAAGCTGGTGCAGGAACTGACAGATATCAGGAAGTTTGTGTTTCCATGGCAGATGCAAGTTCAGATGTACAGCATCTGAAACAGAGACTATATAGAATAGCTTAGAAATACAGAATAAACTGATATCATAATAACTGTGGTGAGGGTGCTATAGACACAGTTCTCAGGGAAATGAGGTTTCTTTGTTAAGAGTATTTGACAGCATCATGAAAAATAAAAGCTACAGCTTTTAGGTTCCACACATCTCCTTGGTTGTCCTCTCCCCTTCCCCAATTAGGCTATTCATGTGACCACATATTCTCAACAGTAAAAGTTCCAATACTGCAAATGCAGCACAGATGTGCTGGTTTTACAGGCACACAACAGCGTGCAGCCACAGAAGCACCTCCCAAGCTTGACATAGCAGGATAACCTTTGGAATTTTAATTGCACAGGACTTTAATAAACAAGTATCAATAAATATTTATGGATCTAACATTTGGACTCCCCCATTAGATTTGTAAAAAAACCCCAAAACCAAGCAACAACCAACAAACCAAACCCACAATCAGTGCTGTTGACATTCTCATTTAAGGATAAACCCAGGTAATTGTCCAGTACTCCATGTGGAACATCTGGAAAGTAAACAAAGAATCCCCACAGCGTTTGAGAAACACACATGCTTCCACACTCACTGGAGTTTGTGCAGATGTAAAGATACAAATTATCACATTTTTCAACAATTAAAACCAAAATCGCAACATTGCAATTAAATCCCAAAGACGTTCAAGATTCATTACAGAAAAATGCTGTACTGGGATCGCAAACAGAAGCTAGTAGAAATGAGAGGGATGCAACCATGTATGCAACATTGCAATGCTTATTTTGAGAAAAACTGTGATCCATGTACATGGCAGTAGTTTATCCAGTGTTTTTTTAAAAATTAAAACACCCAAATGTACTTAGAGGTAGTGCAGAATTTAAGTGGGCCTTCAAACTACAGGGTTCCATAGCTGCGTCTAAGAATCACTTAATCAACATGTTTATAACAGCCTTGAAAAAGAGCATTAAACAATAACTAACAACTGAAACAAAAATTTAAAATATGTATTGCCACCACTGATACAGTCTTGATAGCAGAGCTCTCAACTGGACTTCTAAGAATACGTTAGAGAAAATACTTGAAATAATTATGTGACTGTTGTGGATTACCATATGCAAATTGACCAGCATGCAATTGACTGTTCCGCAGTTTGAGCCATCTCATTTGGATCTTGAGGATTCTTCAAGCTATTTGGAATAAAGAGAACCAGTTATTTTGCTTTCAAACAAAGCTTCAATTTCTCCAAGTCTTTCCTCTAATATTCCTCAGGAGACAAGAGAATGAGGCATAGAAATGTCTGAGGAAACAATTCCATTCCATAACCAAACTTACAGTTGCTAAAATAACATGCCTTGCTCTGCTTGCTGTGTTTTATGAAGGAAGTCGAATTTCCTGCTTCTTTGAGAAGCAACTGAAGGTTCAAGACTTTGAGCCCCACAGAGATGCTAAAGATTCCATTAGCTACTATTTAATTTCTTTTCTTTTGGATAGCAGGGTGCCCATAACTGCCTCAGGAACAAGGACATTTCACAGTGACCACTGGGATGTTACAGGGTGAAAAATCTACATGGGCTGATGCAGTCTGTAAGCTGATTTTCACACTTGCTGTCATGGGACTGAAGGAATTTAGAGAAAAGTCAACGCTTTCAGCAGCTTATCTTGCACAGAAATGGGAACTGGGTACAAATATTCAACATACAAGTCATGAAGAAGCAACTGTCCCATTTGACTTAGCCAGTTTGGGATGCACACAGCTGGGACACACTTTGCTCTCAGGTGACACCACAGGGCACCTGGAACTCTAGGGCAACTCTACTCTCCAATACACTGAGCACCTCTGTCCCAGTCTCAGTCCCACAATCTCCTTGTCCAGGAAAGGGCTGGTAATGCACTGTGGCAATTTGTACATCATTTTTGATATTTTTATTGCTATAGCAACTGAGTGTAGGCATTTAAACATAGCAACAGACTTTTTATAGCACTTTCTTGGATGTCAAAAAGGCACGTTGTTTTATTTTCCAAGCAGATGCTCAGAAGATAAGTACACAGGGTGATTGTACAGTACCCACCTTCAAAAGGAAGAAAAAACCTCCCAGCTTCACAACTTCTGAATCATAGAAGCTGACAGATGAGTGTAAGATACATTGTGAGTTGTGAAGTTTTTGTCATGAGTTTAAAAGACTTTGCTCTAAGAAAACATATCACCAACTACTACCCAAGAATAACATTAGGTGAAAAACCTGGTGGGTCTGTTCTCATTTGTAAAAAGCTGTACAAGAAATTTACCAAGTCCTGCTCTGAAGGGAAAAATGTCCATCAAGTCTGCCTGTTAAGCAACAGAGAAAGGGAAATTGTCTTCATATTGCATAGAGCCAGATTCTCTGGAGCGATCGAAGTCCACTGAGACAGACCCATAGGTCATGTACATGGGCAAAGCTCCACGCAATCCAAACAGCAACAGCCATTTACAAGAAGAGAGTTTGACTTGCTAGATGGTTTAAGTAAGTACAACTCAACATTTTCATAATATGAATCACAGAATAATTAGGGCTGGGAGGGACCTCTGGAGATCATCCAGTCCAACCTCCCTGCCAAAGCAGAGTCACCTGGAGCAGTGACACAGGAATGCATTCAGGTGGGTTTTGAATGTGTCCAGAGACTCCACCACCTCCCTGGACAGCCTGTCCCAGTGCTCTGACACCCTCAACATAAAGAAGTTGTTCTTTATGTTGAGATGGAACTTCCTGTGTTTTACTTTATGGCCATTGCTCCTCATCCTGTCACTGGGCACTACGCCCAGGCTACTTTTCTTGTGTGCTGTATTTTTCCTCTGGGTCCTTAAGTTTAGTGTCATTTCTAAAGTGATCAATAAAAATCATCAGTTGGTATTTAATGTAATTTCTGAACACATTACCAGACAGAAAAATACCAAACAGCAACAGGACAGATTTCCTTGGGGATCTTTAGGTATTATTCACCCTTCTGTTACAACTATATGTCAGCTTTGTAGAGAGTGAGATGGCTGATGTCTGCCATTTTACTAAGAAAAACACTTAAAATCTGTTAAACAGAAAATGCCAAAGCCTTGCAAAAAAATTGAAACCAACAGGAAATATCAAGAGCTTCTTACAAGGGTATAAGGTTGTTAATACTTCAGTGACTCTATTCCATTAGCACATAATATATGAGGTTTGGAAGGGACATTTTAATCCTGTGTTTAATGCAAAAGAGATTTCAAACAGATCCCAAAAGCTCAACATGAAGATGATAACCTGAGTTTTACACATTGAGACTTTAGAATATATCCCACACATTCTTTCTCCCTGTCCCTTAAAGACATTTTTACTTAATGCATTGAGCAATTTTCAAGCCTTCCTAAACTTGCTTCAGGTTCCTAAGATACTTGGGAATTCTGATAAATCTGCTTTGGTTTCGACAGTCTGACTACTGCACTTATTAAACTAGCTTTTGGAGCAATGCTGATAATTTTATCTAACAAAAATCAGGAATAAGTTCTTAACTGCAACAGCCCTCAGGGAAGTCCGAATGGGCTCCACTACACTGGCATAAGGGAACAAGGCACAATATGTAGGGTTGCTTCCAAGACTTTTCAAGTCTGAGGTGATGTGCAGAATGTCAAATGGACTTAGCACCTCCTCCTGGGACAAACTCCACCCTCCACTGCAACTCAGCCCAAATCATGTAATTCTACTTTCACAAGCCCATAGGTCAGCACTTTTAATTTGTTATTTATAAAGAAAACTATGGGAAATTCAGCAGCTAAAATTGGGAAGTAATTGTCATACATTGTCAAATTATTTTCCTTCCTCTCTACAAGCTCTCCTTCAACTTATTGCTAGACACTTTATTTCTTCTGTTCAGCAGTTACAGCACAGTTCATTACAAGTTTGGAAGTTTTAACAGGAAACATTAATTGATATACGAGACCTTACTATATTCTACTACGTACTAAAAGAGACTGGAGAAACTGGAAGAACATTTAATAAGGAAATAGAGGATTTTTCTTGTCCAAAATTTCAGAAAACCATATTATTTTACTGAATTTGTAAGTAGTGCAAATCAAGTCCAAAATAAGATAGGTGAAAATAGACCTTCTCCTGCTCAGATTGAGAGAGCCTTTACCTTTGTGGTGCTCACTAAGTGCCTCCTCTGGCAACGCTGAAGTCAATGGAAACTTCGCTGACGATTTCAAAAGCAAAGACTCAGAGCCAAATTCCCCATGTATAACTTCAGCCTTACAAAACATTCTGCAGAATTTATATAAACAGCAATAATTTTACTCAGAAGCCAAGTCTCTACCCCAAAGCAATTATTGTACTTGCCCCAGCAGCCCAGAGTTTCTATCACATATTCATTTTCAGGATGCAAAACATTACAGTGGCTAAGAAAACAGTGTGCAGCTCCAACATAAAAAGCTTTCCCCACCACTGCTGTTTGTTAGATCAACTTTTCAATCCCTTTGGTCTTTGCAGAAATCCCAGTAACTAATTCAGTGGGCAGTGTTTTATAGGCATGAGATTGCAGTTCTCTTTGGACAAATCACCAGGCATATTTACACATAAATGAGGGGACAGCAGTGACTCTACAGTATGTATTGCATCACAACAAAACACAACAGAATATGCTTTAGTTGGGGAAAAGACTTCCAGCTTTACCTACTCACTTCACATCTGTTAGCTGGCAGGTTTGCATGCTTCCCTCCCTGCTCCTCTCATCCTCCCCTCCCACAGCAAACCCTGTTAGCATAGGAAAGATCATATTCTACAAGCCTTACTTGTCCAAATCCACAGATGTCTACAGATATCCAAAATACTACAGGTTCCAGATTACTTGTGATACCTAAAAATTTTGTGGTTTGCACATTTTAAGGATAGGTCAAAGTTCCAGCACATGGTAAGGCATTCTTATTTCAGCTATGAAATGTAAGTGTGTGGTCTTTATTTTTGGTTTTGTTGTTTCAATCTTTTAGATATTTAATATATTTGGCAATTCCTAAGTAAAATTTAATTCTCAAATTGTTTTTTTGAGATTGTAAAATTAATGATAAACACACTGAAATTAACCTAAAGGAACAGAAATATAAAGCAAAAAACCCATTACATCTACCTACTTAGATTAGAGGATTAGATCCAGGGATGCCATTAGAGCTGAAGCTCTCCATCAAAACCTGAGGTTACAAGTCCACTTGCTCCAAATAACAAATTCCTCTCTCTTTGCCAGAATCCTTGGGACCTACCTTCCATGGAGGGAAAGTGAGTTATTATTTCAAAGCACTACCATAACAGTCACAGTCTTAGCTCTACACATGTACATAGCAGTAATTCATGTCTTGAGTCACTAGTTTAGAAGCCTACAGAGATCCATCACCCACTCAGATTTCCTTTCTGTCAGTGATATGAGATCCAAAACATCTCTTTGACCCACTTTTCAAAGGAAGCACAGGCAGAGAGCACATCATAAGGAAATTCTTCTGCTTAGTTTACAGGAAGGCTGCAAGTTAAGACAGCAAGAAGATGTATCTCTGCCCACAAATCCCCCAGATCTTTAAATAGCCCACAGACCTTGAAACAGCAAGGATTTTCTTTCCCCTTCCACTCACAAGCCATTTTATCCTTCTTTTTTCCTGGACTTACACACTAGTCTAAGGACAGCAAATAGATGAGGAAGGAGAACTCCATGTGAGCAACATACATATGACCCATGAAAAGAGAAGCTTTCACATCTGTCTCTCCCAGGTCCAGCTCCCTATATCTTGTATATTCTGTCATAAATAACTTTTTTTAAAGTTATTTGACACCAAACTATCCTTAAAAACTGTCAGGAAGCAGACTGATAGAAAGGAGAATGGAAGCAGCTGGGGCTAAACTTTGGAGTAATGAATCTGGTTGCAAGATAATTCTTAATTTCCAGTGTTTTGATTCTAGATAAATAGGACTATAGTTATTAAAACTGACATATAAAAAGATAGGAGGTAGGGAGGTATACAGGTTTCATGCTCACAGACAATTTAGAACTTAATCCAGAAGAATGTGAAGCAGATGGATTTCTAAAAGTTAAATACAATGAAAATCCTAGGTACTTATCAGTGCTGATGTTAACAAATCACATAATGCACAAGTAAGCAACTTCTACTTTTTGTATTAAATTATACTTTTGCCATCATAATACCTTTACTGAAGATAAATTTACAGATAGGTACTTCAATATATCTTTTAAGTTAGAAGATAAAAAAAACTGTGTGAAATAAGACCAATAGTTGTTGAAGTGCTGTATCATGTATTAGAAATATATACTTGGTTCAGACTTGGAGGAGTTAGACACTGATTAGTCATCCCAACTTTTAGACATTGTTAAAAATAAGTCATGGAAACTTAAACACCTTCTAGAATACCATCTAAACTTGTACACCCTTGCAGAAGTTGTAGGGTTTCATAAAACATCACAAGTAAAGTAACAATGCAAGATCAACAAACCAGAACGAGGGTCTTTGCACACCAGAAATACAAGAACGTTGCATAAGTGAGGACCCTCAGTAGTCAGCATTTCATATACTGGGCTGATTCTTAATTTCCACTGTTCTAATAAACTTAGATTTCTGTGAGTTGTACCATCAGATTATTAGGCTCCAAGTGTGGTATAATTGTTGATTTGGGATATTACTGTTGATTTAAAAGATGAAGGTCTGCTAGGAGTTTAACCTAAACGTACTAAGCTGTGCACTAATGATAGTCCAGAGAAAAATAAAACTATTACAAGTTTGCAACAATATCTGAAATGCTTTAACAGTAAGATTCATTTATCACAGCCTCTTGAAGCTGGATGAAGAAAACTTTCACAAAAGTGTACACAACACGTACCATATGAAACACAAAGGCAATAACTGTCAGCACTCACAAGAACACTGTCTACACTCAGAACTCTAAATTCACTCAACCTCTGTACGGGAGAAACTAAAAACTATGCTCTAATCACTCTGCAGAGATCAAAATTCACTACTGATTGCAGAGGATTTTTCACCAGGTGAAGCCATGCTATGCAGATTCGAAAAATCAACTCATTAACACAAGTTGCTAGTAATGTGAGTTAGTAACAGAAACCTAAGTCTTCAATTTCAGCTATCACTTCCTTGCACTGACCTCATTATTTCATGTTGTTTACATTCTGCTGTCTGGAGCAAAAGAAAACCTTAATATACATATTAGTAAGACAAAAACGCATTTTAATTTATCAAGGGAATTAAATACACTTTAATGCAGGATACCTACCAAATAGCACAGATAAAACCAAAAACCAAAATACCAGGAAAAGCAAATAATGAGATTTTTCTGTACTAAAGGAAACATGTTTTAACACTTGAAGATATTTGTTTTTCTCTTTACAGCACTCTAATTAAATACAACTTTGTGGTATTAATTTACATCTAACAGGACTAAACTCAGACTGTATAAAGAAATGGCTCTGGAAATCCTTTTTAAAAGGCAAGTTCCAGACAAGTAGATAATCCACCAACATGAACCACTCCAGCACTGTTAAAATCATGAGGGAAGTAAAGTCATACAATTTAAAAAAAGAAAGAAAAAAGAGCAACCAGTGACTTATCTGTTTCTCTATGACATGGAGTGCTCCTAAGACTCCCTCTTGGTTAGTACAATGCAGATGACAGTATCTGTGAATCAGGTTACCTTAAATTACTGACTACATACCTGTATTATTCAAGTTGCAGTATAATTAACACAGCTCTTCCTTTTTCATTCTTGTACAGTCCCAAACAGTTTGCAAGCAGAATGAGGTGGCATTGACTACACCCAGTTTTTAAGCAGCTAAAATCTGACAAAGACGTGGAATTTTAAAGGATGGGGAAGAGGTAAAGAACCAGCTCCTCAGTATCACGAGAGCACGGTACTGTACCTTTAAGGAGGAAAAATAGTTCCGTTCTGTTTCAGGCTGAAAAAGAGCTTATTCCTGGTTATAGAGATTACTTACCTAAAACCTCCGTTATTCCTCTTTCCCCTCGGGCCAGCCTCTCTTTCACTCTTGGGAGCTTTTACCATTTAAGGTCAATGTTACATCTGGCTCTAGTAACTAAAGCTGAAGCAATTTTTAACTCAGAAATCCAACAGGCTGCCTAACATTAGAATGAGAGTTTAAAGTAATTCTTCAGAAAGCTTTTCTTGCCTCAGAGAATTACAGAATTAAAGGCTCTCCTATTCTGGCATAAGTACTCTGGGTACAACATGATGCAGACACCCCATTAGCATTCTTCAAGTTCAGTGCATATAAGCTCTACTTACTCATTTCTGATTAAAATGGGCAAGTAGGAAGAACAGATGAAACAGTTTACATCATGTTATTTTAACCCTTAGGATTTTTTACTGACACAGATGCTACTATTTTTCATTCCTCTCCCCCTCCCTTTGTTTGGTCAGAAGGAGTCTAAATTAGAGAGCAAATAGAAGGCATGTGAACTTTTAAAGAACGCTGGCCTCGGTCCAGTCATGGGCTCTGCTCTCCACTTGCAGAGTAGGAATAATTCCCAATGAAGTCCACAGAATTTGCTTGTATCCCATGAAAGAATGTAGCTACAAATGAGGCTTGAAGACGGAAAAGAAACCTAAAAACTTTACCACAGTACATTCAGGTACCTACAGAGCAATCATGTGAATGTAATTCAGAGCTCTCAGCTCTAAAACTGACAGATTTTACTTCAGCCCTTTAGCTGCTTCAGACTATTTACTTAAGAGTATTACAATTACACCCACAGATCCTAAGAGTCCTCTAATGCCAGGTGCTGGGAAGTTATTAAATATAAGAAAGCCAAACCCTCTCCAAAAATCCTTTCACAACTGAAGTAAAGACAAGAGAAAAGAAGGTGGGTAATTAAAAAAAAATAAAAATAAAAGCAGCAGATCGCATTTAAAATCATTGGATAGTAAGTTTTGAAGGGATATATTATGGCTGTTTTAAGAGATAGCAGCAAACAATACTAAACTACTGCCTTTTGACAGTGGCTGATATGATCACTAAGGCAGAAACAAATGAGACAAAGGAAAGTAAGGATTTGATGATTTGATTTGGAAAGCACCATAGGGGACTGGTGCATGGCTTGTAGGAGAAGTGGGCAAAGATGACTTGATAGCAACAAAGCACAGAAAATTAGAAGCTGAGCACCTGCTTTGTGCCACATCATGTTTCAGCTGGCACTAGAAAGTCTATTATTCTGGACTTAAAACATTCTTAGTTCCAAAAATCAACATAGTGAAAAAAAGCTCTGAAAAACTTCTGTGACATTGGTGCTTAAGCTTGCTCCCCACATACAGGGAGCAGCTAGGTTTTTCCAGTACCTTTCCAGGAACTGATGTTCTTTGTCCATATACAGTACTTGACACCACAACAGACTCTGACAAGGCATTTTAACACACCTCCTTTCATCTTTTTGAATTACTACTTCATTACCCACAAACTCAAGTTCTGAAATACTCTCTTGTGACTCAGCATGGTTTCAGTCTTCCGTCTAGCTATCTGCAGTCACGGAATTTTTACTTGCATCTGTAACTCAATTTTTCAGTTTTATAGAATTTCTAGGCCGTAAGTGTCAAATGCTTCATTTGCCTACAACAGAAGTTGTGTTTCTGTTAAATCTACTTTCATCCCTTTCAGGGCAGTGCTTTGAACCCAGTTTGGGCAAGAACAAGTTGTTTACTGTCCTTCAGTATTATCATCCTCTGGGAAATAAAACTTTTTGCTGAAGTTGCTTCTTCATTGGTCCAGCATCCTACAACAACTGTTGGCCGAATTTAGCCCAAATTTCTTAAAGTAATTGAGGCCTCACAACATTTTCAAGTTCCCAGAGATTTAGCAAAAAAACAGTGCTTGTAAACCAGATTTAAACAACTGCCCCCACTATGGGGAAACCTATAGCAGCAGAGTGTCAGTTGTTTTGTTTGGCCCCTCCACTTGCAGCACACAAACATGACCCCTGCTGTCTATGTAGGATTTAGGGGACACAGAAGGATACTGGAGGTACTCACAAGAGGAGGAAAACAAAGTTTTCATGCATCTTCTGCTCCTGAAACTGCTTTTTATATTCTATTCTATAGCTTTCACAGATCCTTTGCCCACAGATTTGTTTAATGTGAATGATTTCAGGCCAAACAGAGGTGAACTCTGCTAGCTAAAATCTAAATTATTGAATGACAAAATACTGGCAGCTAAAAATTTAATTATTTCAAGTAGACTGTTAAAATTCTATAAAGAAGGCAGAGTAACATGTACCATGTTAAGAAAGTAATTTGTTTAGTTGTTTTTTTTAAAGAACTGGTGATATCTGTTTTTTTTAAAAAAACATTCTAATACAGATGGCTTGGCAAATCCCCCATAACGCAACATATTTATGTTGCCAGTATTCCACTATTATATACCCCTGGGAGAGCATGAAGTTATTTTTTTACAAGTATCTGAAGTATTTCAGAGTATCTAGATGTAGTTCTCTGCAGTTACATATGGTTTGGTGGTTATGGGACATGTGTGCCCCCATCCCACCAGTTACCTTCCCATTTTCCTGATTTTCACAGCTCTGTGACCTATGAGAAAGCAGCAGTGCAGGAGTAGCAAATTTAACACAGCAATGTTAAGTTTCCTGAGTTGGCCTCCTCAAGTTCTAAGATTTTTACCTGTGCCTTGGAGAAGGTGAAAACCAGCACTAAACACGAGCACTAAAATCCTTGTTATACTGAATCAATGGAGAGTTTTGCCTCTCAGGCTGAACTAGAGCTATGATCCACACAGCGACTTCATTTTTGGAACACAACCATTTTCAAGCAAAGCTTTGTCTAGCAACAGCAGAAAAGTGATCTTGCCACAATCTTTGGGGTTTTTTCCAGTTTTGGCTTTATTTGGGCAATCTGGGAGATAAGAACTTTAAATCAAATAGCATATTTGTGTAGAAATAGTTGTAGGTATCTTCATTTGAGTTTTTGAGAATTCTCATTTTTTAAGATTTACTTTATTATTCTCATTACTACTATACTTGAAAATTTTGTGCTTCAGGACTTAAAAACACTTTGCATTAAAATGTTGTTCCTTATGCTTCCTGAGCATGTGTAATAACATCCATAATGGCAAGTCACAATTACATGCTCTATTTTTTATCCTGTGACTAAAGTATAAAGATTATTCATCAGACAGGCTAAAAATTTGCAGCAGAAGTGATAACATTTGCACTTAAAACTGGAGTTCTAGGAAATGAGTTTTCCTGTTCCATTTTAAAAGCATCTCAAAGGTGTTTTTATCAGTTAAAACTTCACTTGCATCACAGAATTCATCTTTGTCCACTTCCCAAATAACAATGTGCATTGACAATTTTGTTTATTGCATTATTCTCATCATCTTATTTCTCAACTGTATGGAAAACTAGTTAGCCGAGTTAAAATTTATGCCAAATTTTTGCTGTGTTGTTTTGTTTTCTTGCACAGAACATTTTTCCAAATTTAAGTATTTAGTTCTGCACCAGATTTATGTTTTCAATTGCTTTTCTGGCTTGTGTGTTGCTACCATTAGAGTGCACACAAAACTGAAGTCACCTTCTCTTATCTGATGGAACCCAGTATGCAAATCTTACTTATGTAAGCAATTCTTACCTGCCAGCTTCATCCCAGACAGAAGGAAAAATAAATTAATAACAATTCTGCTAATTTAATATATTAAACAACAAAAAAAAAAAAAATCCAAAGAAAAACATGCAAAAAAATTCTCCCATCTGGGACTCATTCTGCTGAATATTAAACCCCAAATGCAACCCAGAAAAACTGAAAATGTGTGCTGGTTCATAAGTGTGGTATTACTCAATATCACTTTTCCAGTCAGCTATGATAGATCATTTAGGCAAAATGTAACAAACTTTATTAACTTTTAATAATGTTTATGCAGCAACTTATCTAGATGAGTCTTCTGAAAGGCAGGAAATTTGCTTTCCATTTTCTCCAGGAAAAGAGAATCACATGAATCAGAAATGCTAAATTAAAAAAATAAAAAGAATATGCAGTTGCAGAGCCTGCAGGAGGTAAGGACAGGTTTGCTAGAGCCCAGTCATGTTAAAGAAAAAATCTCTATGGACAACAATGGAAAATCAAGTTTGCTTTGATGCCATAATTGAGGTAGAGATGATCCCCTAAACCAGCCCAAGTTAGATGGGAAGATTTGAGATTTTAGGGACAAGGACTCAAAGTGCCTGCAAAACCTCCCCTCATCAAGCCACAAGCCTTTTTATTTACAAAAAACTAATGTTTTTCTCAGTCCCAAAATAGCCAGTTAATAATGTCTATATGAGAAACAGGCAGGGGCCAAGAAACAAAATGTCAATCTGTTTTCCAGTTTTCATTGCCAGATGATCAATAAAATGATCCAAACTGACAAACACAGTTTCAATGCCCAAGTCCTTCTGGACAAATGTTAGTCAAAGTCTTTAAAGAAACCATTATATTTTCTTTTCCCATATACAGGTCTTCATTTTTTTTTCTTCCTCCCTTTAAGAAAGTGGTTTTAGAAATGGAGTCCCAATAAAGCACCAAATTAGGATGTTTATAATGACTTATGGGAAAGCAAAACAGTATCAGAAACTTAAACCTTTGTGGGCAAGGAAGCTACTCTGTTTCCATGCCCTTAAAATCTAGCCTGCCAAGAAGCTAAATATAGCAAATATTTTTAGCACACAGAATCTTCCAAGGTCATGGATACATTTCACTTACTCTAATTAATTGTTTTCTGGGGTTGAGCTTTCATTTCTGTTAATAGCAACTGAAATCTTCACATGCCTACAAGCAATACATTAAATACACTATTATGTCATTGTCCTGTACTCTAGGGAAAATCCTTTTGGGAAGATGATACAATAAAAATAAAAAAACAACAGCAATAAGCAATGATGGCTTTTGGTTTGGTGGGGTGGGGTGGGGGGGTGGGGGAGCAGGGAGGAAAGAAATAAAAAAGGATAGTTTATCAATCAAAGAAAATCTTCCAGAAGGCTTGACACAGTCATAGCCATTGGATAAATAATCATGTATAGCGAGTTTCTCCCATCAGAGCTCATTTCCTGTTCTGATTTTGGGGGTGGTGGCAGTGAAGGGTTAAAGTGTGATCTACAATAGCAGGATTCCAGAAAAAGAGAAGGAATGAAGTTTTAAAAGTATTTTCTGAGGTTTTTTAAGAAAGCTGAAGAGGTTAATAACTACCATCACTAAGCTGCATCTCACCTTAGTTGTGGGAATTAGACAGAAATGAAGAATTCCAACGGATTACAAAGAAAATTCCAAAGGATTACAGGCTTCTCCTTCCACATGTCTGTACAGACATATAATAGCATGCTCTGGTAATGTGAAGTACAAGTGAAGGAGACTGATACTGCACACCAACCTAGGCCAAGTTAGTAAATGTTATACTTCCTCCTGAATTCAGAATTCATACTGAATTTGAACTTCCTGCCATATTCCAGTCTAGTACAAGAGAAATTAAAATACTGCAAGAAGATACTTAAGATTTGCAGGGAAAGGATGCAAGTCAGACATTTTTTAAGGATTTAGGATGACATTCCCTTGCTGAATTAATCATAAAAAATTGCTAATCTCATGTGAAACTTGATGCCAGCATATCCCCTACCCATACTGACCCAGAATGTTTGCACTCAATTAACAGTCCTAGATTTTAAGAATTATTTGCAGGTTGAAGTTTATATTTACTATGTGGTAACATTAAACTTCTGAGGAAGCAATGTGGGAAGATTTTATGAGGTACACTGTAAGTGACTTTCATTCCTACAGCAAAAAGTAAAGATAAGTCCTGGTCAGAGACTCACTTTGGTTAACAGCTGCTTTCAATGCTGCAATTTTCCCAAAATATGGACAGAAAGGTTATTCCACATTTACGAGTGGAATTTTAGAGAAAAGCTTTAATATACATTTTTGTTGACTTGATTACTGCTGCTGCCAGACTCTTGCAGGGTTCATTGGATGGTTTGTGTTTTTGTAGTTTTCCTTAAACATTATTAAGGTAGTGCATTTTAAAAAGGAAAAAAAAAATAGTATCAGTAGGAATATCTTTAGATGAAGTTGTCTATCATTTTCCATTGTAACACTGCACCTTTGCAGTTTCAGATATTTGAGATATGATCACAAATGTGATCATTTTCAAAATTTTGTTTTTCAGCCAGCATGTTTCAACAGTTTCAAAAGAAAGGGGGGGGGACACTTGTTATATATACACTACATAGGTAAGAGCAGTTTTAAAAATTTTTAAGAAGCTACTTGATTTTCTATAGTAAAGGAACTGAACTGGGGACT
Source organism: Onychostruthus taczanowskii (assembly GCF_017590055.1). Taxonomy (NCBI): domain Eukaryota; kingdom Metazoa; phylum Chordata; class Aves; order Passeriformes; family Passeridae; genus Onychostruthus; species Onychostruthus taczanowskii. The sequence continues at coordinate 6,264,469 of NW_024502458.1, forward strand.
GCAACCACAATTTTGGCTTGTCTCTTTGGAAGTATCCAATTCTTAATTTTTCAAGATGTCTCAAATAACACATTTCTACTGAGCACATGTCTTCAGTTTCAGAAAACTACAGGAATTGATTATGCATAGTGAGTACCACCATATGCACACAGCTAAATGTTTGTCTGCCTTGAGGCTTTGCAAAGCTGGGATTAATAGTCATTTATTTAACATTTTTGCAGCTTCACATGGTAGTAGCTGCTGGTGCTTTGTTCTTTGCCCATGTTTAACAGGATGCATTGCAATGGGAATTTTTGCCAGACAGCCCTCAAAGCACACTGCATTTCTGCCATGTCTCCTGAACTGCCTAAAATACAGTTTTATGATTTGTTGGAAAGATATACCATTATCAATATGAGACTCTAAAGTTACATTTTCTTCCTGCTCCTTCCATACCCTCCTTTTCATCCTCCCCTATGAATTAGTTTGTGTCTTTTTCACCTCTAATCTAAAGCCTAAAATCTCCTCTCTACATTCGTTCCTGTACTTCAGTCTGATCATATTTTCCTGGTGAGTGTTTATTAATGAAAAGCCAGTGACCTATTTTTCTGTATACTCTCTTCCTGAGATCCTCCTCAAGGTGAAAGTCCTAGTTCTAAAAGGCATAAGTGTTTTGTTCAAAAATGCCAGCAAAATTAGGGATGTTTTGTTGGCTTTAGTTACAAACAATATTTTTTTATTTTTCATAGTCTTATTCACAGAACTTAAAAAGAAAATACTTATCTGTTCTTTCAAAGGAAATGTTAAGCTTAACAGCAGTTTTATACAAAGAAATTTAACACTAAAAGATCTTATAAATAGATAGCCTAACCTACATATAGCTATACATATTTATATAAAAATCAATGTCACCTTGTGACATAATGAACTGTCACTTAAGACTGACATACCATTAAAAGGAAATGTATATTCCAAGATGAATCAAGTCCTACTGCAACAAGGCAATGAAACACTCATTGGTTCTGTGTTGTGATCACCAGAACAAGTGATTCTGCTTTTTGAGACAGTGTTTGCTTCATTTAAAACACAGAATCTTCATCCACAACAGCTTCAGACCTTTCATTCATCTACCACCCCATAACGGAAAGAAAACCTCAAGACCATCCAGGACAAAATCAAAACAACTCAAATATTATTTAGACATAAAGAATATGTGAGAATCCAGTAACTCTGATGAGATATGAGGTTCCTGGAACTGAGAGAGTTCAACTAAAGATTAAGGGTATTAACTGACCCTGAATCCAGCCACTCCATATTCTGATGCTGCCACCGTAGTGAAGTTTGGCAAGAGAAGGAATTGCCAGTATGATTTAGAACTGCAGCACCTCAGAGTGCCATGGTATCCTGCTCTGCCTGGCTGTTGTACAGTAAAATAGCAAAGTTAACAGGTGCCCCAGTACTCCAGCAGGTCCCAGGATGGCAGGGAGTTCACATTCCCTCTTTCTCCCTCCAGTGGGGTTGGAACAGAGTGGAAACACCTGTTCTACTTTTGTATGACAGATCAAACATGCAAGTTGAAAGCCCCTCCACTTTTTACTTTCTAACCCCCAGATGTCCATCAGAACATCTGGGCTTTTGACAGAAGGATGAGAACTGCTGGCAGCAGCTCAGCTTCTAAAGCTGCTTCCTTCCACCCTGAATGGGATTCACACACAAGCATGTGCTCAGAACCCCTGAGCAGTGAACTATAAGGAATGAAAACACAGCACACACAAAAAACCCTGCTCCATTCCTCCACACAGTGATGGACGTGACAGTGAAGGAGATTTCCCCAGACTGATGTTTCCCCTAGAAAAAGCTGCATAGCTTTCACCAGGGGAAGGAAGAAAACTATTCACTATTGCTTCATCATGCTCTCTTGACTGACAGCATTGGCCGCATTTGTAGGGAATTGCTTCAGTTAGGAAAAATGACTGTCAGCATTCCATAGTCCTGGAAATGCTTCCACTGTTTCTGAGTTAATCACATGACCTCACAGTGGTTTAGGTGCTGTCTCTACTTTTCACAAAAGCCATGAATGTTTCCTATCTGCCAGTGTCCTGTTCAAAATTAACTTGCCAATCAAATAATGACTTCTGGTTTCCCTTCCCTCTGAAGCCTGGCCAGGGTACAATGCAATTGCATTATTCTTTGAGGGGAATCTGCTGATTTTTTTTTGTTTAAAAAAAGCCTCCAAGATAACAATCATTTCCTGGGAATTCCTAGTCCTCTTGGAAAACCATGCAGTTGCAATTTTGAGTAAAAGTAATTATCCTTTTTAAAATTGTGATCCAGAGAACCCCAAGAATAAGCTGCTCAACCAGCACATTGAAATCAAAGTGCTGCTTGGTCACTCTGGCATTTGATCCTTCTTTGAGGAAATGTACAGTTGGGTAATACTTTCTTACACACTTTTAAAAACTTGCTTTCTAACCTACTTTGATGCCTCTTCAAAAAAAAAAAACCCAAACTACTATGGTCATTCTGTTTTATTCAAAGACACATTCAATAATGCATATTAAGAATTTGTCCAATAGTAGCACTCTGAAAATTGCTGGATCCATAGAACAAGGGGGCTTTTTCTGCTAATAGAGTAGATATATTCACCAAGCTAGAAACAGTGGAAAAGGCTGAAATTTGAAACTGCTCTGACTATAAAAATAGGGTATTAAGAATATTGGCCAGAGTTAGCAAGAGCTGCTAATATTAGCCATCTTAGGGATGGTGCTTGGGAGACATCCTTAAACAAAGGGAGGGAAAAAAGGAGATTAAGTCCCTTGGGAAGAAGTCATGAGTCATGACTGAGTCCACAGAAACAAAGATGAGACTGGCATAATCTTCACAAAGCTGGAAAAGGAAAACAATAAGAAACAGGCAAGGTGAGGAGCAAAAACCTCGTCAGGATAAATTGTACTAAGGTGGATGAACATCATGGTTTAGAAGACAAAAATGACAGATTCATGAACATCTGTCAGCCCCCAGACTGTTTTAGATAGACAAGATATAGAGAAAGGAAGATTTTGTTTTGGTTTTGTTGAAACTGGGTATTTATCATGCCACTAAGTAAAGTTTCATGGTGTTTTAAAACTCCCTGAAAATTACAGTTTCTTCTAATCTATGATTTTTGCAAGACTTGAACCATAGCCTTAAGACACAGAATGTATGGAGTAATGTGAGGAATCTCTTAGTCAGTTACTTGTCCTCAAACAAGACAAACCTCCAAACATTTAGGATGTTTCCTAAACAGCTGGGATTTAGATTTCTACTACTATGAAGCAGCAACAGAGGAAAAATGCCAGAGCCAAAGGAGGAAAGCATGTCAGTGCATACCAAAATCCTTGGAAGCTGACTGCATGCAAGCCCTGTGGGCTCAGGAGCCCAACAAAAGCCTGAGCAAGAAGAGTGTGTTCACATTTATGGAACAATTTGAGAGCAGAATTATGTTTAAAGCCTTATAAGCATTGAGTTGTGAGGCACCTCAGTCAAGTAGCTATAGTTTGCTAAAACCTACAGGGAATTCCAGTGGATTTCTCAGGCCAAGAAGGAAAAAGTAAGTAAATTTCAGCATAATTAAAACCAAGCTATGATTGCACTATAGAAAAACAAAATTATTCCCTTACCAGATTAGTACCATGTAAACAAGAGAATTACATAAAACAAAAGCACTATTTGAAAAGGTCCAGGATTTCCTCAAATAAAGCTTAGGATTATTTTCCTTCTAAAAGTGACTTAACAGTTACCTGACATTTTATTATCCAATTTTTGAAACTTCAGTCAGAAATCTAATGATGCCTCTGGAAAAAATACAAGTCTATATCAGGTGTGGTGACCACAGAGAACTTGTGCCCCTTCTCAGTATGGTAAAATTGCCTTGCCTTTTGTGTACACCTTAATTTGCTTGGACACATTGGTAACATATGTTATTACAGGTAAATTTAGTTATATAATGGGTGTCTGGGACTCTACCCAGCTGCAGAGAAAAATTGTAAGATTTTACTTACAGTTTCCATGTTCTGCCTCTCTACTTATCTAGACCAACCTATAATCCACAGCATTCCATATGCTGTGGTTTTATGAGAGAGTGTTCTAATACTTTGTCAGGAACACTGTTCTTACAAGTTAATTAGGATGTGGCAAAACACGTATTTTTTTAAAATTTTTTTTTTGCTGAACAACTTCTTAAAAGTGGGTGGATTAAATCCTCAGTAAAACTTAATTGTAATCAGAAAAAACTTAATTGTAATCCCTATGGTGACATGGGGAGTTGTCACCCATGCTGTCACCAAGACTAATAGATGTTACTTCTTAGCCAAATCACAGGAACTTTAGAGCAATTCTTCTGACTGTTAAGAGAATTTAACTCTTGCTAGCACAGAACAAGGAGTGGAAAAGAAGGGTTGTTTGCAAATCCATGGTAGAATGAAGACTTCAAAGGAGAAATGTTAAGCAAATATTGCTCCCAGGAAAGGACCTGAAGTTATTATGAAGTGTGATATGCTCATAGAAGTTAAAATATTTAACTAACAGGATTTTGGAATGTTTTGCTGATGAAACATTTAAGGAATGGAAAAAAAAAACCAAACAAAACCAAAAAGCCTTCAGCAATGTAAAAGAATTAATTATTAGGCAGGAAGAAATCTAAAATCACTGAAATCAGACCTAAGTGCATAGCCCCTAAACTAAATATTTTCTGCCCTGAAGATTCGTTTTATGCCCTTTCCAATCATTCAGAGATGACTAAGGACACCCACACTTGTTCTACATTCAAATAATCTATATATGTAATTTTAAGAAAGGGAAGGAAGAATTAAACTGAAGAATTAAAATGGTTCTTTGTAAAACCTACTTGATTTTGAGCCCACGTGCTGTTTTATCTGGGATAACTGCACGTTTATGCTGCAGGAGTCACTTTATTCTTTTTCTTATGAACTCAAAAGTCATTATCTAACTTTTTTTAAAAGTCTCCTCTGAACTTGTGCAGTCCTTATGCTCTACAACAAACAGAGCTAAGCCATCTTTAAGTGAGTTACTGAAGACAGTCCAGGCATTACAATAACTTTAATTAGCTCTATGCTGCCTTTGCTGGGTTAGTGCAGCCTCAGTACTGATATATCACACTCCAGCCTATGGTGAGCAGGGGCCTTGTTTTTATGTACTCTTGCAAAGCAAGGCATCTGAATAAGCAGCCTGAATTACCCTACTTCAAGTTTGTCCTTTTATAATCCTATATCAGCCTATAAAAGTGAGATTGGTACAGCAGTATGCTACCTGATCTGAACATGCTGATTTATCCAAGTATAAAACCAGAAATTAAATGAGAATATCTGTCTTAAATTCAGTCTCTTACCTTGCTGAGGTCTCCCTTGTTTCTTTCATCTAAGATGGATTCTTCCCATCCAGAAGAGGAGCATCCATCACATTGAGGAGCAGAGATAATGCAACACTTCAGATATGACTATTAAACAGGATTTTTGAATTGCATGAGAAGTGTTCAAATGGGAAAACTTTGCAAAAATGTTTCACCCTCTGTACAAGCAAGAATATAGCATCTGCATGTCTTCTATATAACTCAGGCAACAATATCCTGGCAACCACATTTCCATGGAACAAATCCAGGTAATTAAAATGACTAGCATCCATCTCTTTTTATCATCCCACTTGATAGGCCAGACTTACTCATATGGGAAGTGATGGTCAAAAATCTGCTAGATGCAGTGAAGTGAGATGTCTGTCTCTAAGCTACAGAGTCTTTAACTTCATTTGCCATTGCCCATTTAGCTTCTCCTTCACAGCACTATCCTCCTGATAACTTCAAAAATGAACTCTACTGTTTGGTATGCTATACTTTGCAGGCATCTGCATAGCTTGGTGGATTTCATTAATACTTCACTAATAACCCTGTCAAGCTTTGTAATTTCTGTAAAAAGGCTAAAAGGATTAAATTCACTGCACCAGTTAAACCATTCAATGCATTACCAACCTCATCATGTCCACTCATTCATTTTAATAGATTCCTAATACCATAAGTCAAAACTTTGGCTTCCACTCTTCTGTAACTGCACAGCCTAATCCCCCTGCAGAAGCCACACTTCTACTAAACCAGACTATGAAGCATGAGTTCAGCAATAAAGAGCTTTTGGATTGCCTTTTTTTCAGTGGTCATGTGAGCAGCTGCTCTGGACTGTATGCTGGTGTTTGAAGATTTCAGCAGTCACACCATTCCTCTGAAAGGGAAAATGAGGCAGGATGCTACTCCACAAAGTACAAATGAATGACTGTCGATCTAGATCCTATCTTGGCCAAAACAGACCTAAAATGGACTGGTGTGCAAAGGAGAAAAAAAAAAAAAGGACTTTCCGTTTTTGTGTGCAAAAACTTAATGTCTCTACATTCAGACTTATCTCCAAGACTTAATTCTTAGCCTTAGATACCCAACAATGACCTCAGTGTCTGGAAGAGATGTTAAGGTGACAGGCTTTAAGATGACAGGCACAACAGAGCTGGTAACCTACATAAATACTTCATGTTTCCTTGCACTGTATCATGCCACACTTACCCTCAATTCCCACAGCCTAACCTGTTACAACTACCTCATTCTCTTCCTAAAGTGTAGCAACTTGAGTAATGGAGAGGAAATTCCTGTTCTCATTGTTTATATCTAAGATTGCTGTCCTTCCATAATGATCCATTTAAGCAAAGTCAAATACCCCTGGGAAATTCCTCAGAAAGCAACAGGGAAAGAAAGAAACTAAATCCCCCTTTTAAGAAAGTTGGCTCCTCATTCCCTTTCCCAGTCTTACCTTCACAGCCATAACTATCTAATTAATAGAGGTTTAAATGCACAAGGTGAAGCAGATTCTATTTCCTTAAGTATGTTTTGCCTGGTTAAGACATTGGCCTAACACTACAGCACTTGCATAGGAATAAATTTGGCTTTCAAATACATACAAACCAGAGCCCTGCAAATACACAAATATGCACAATACTGATTTTTCTTACGGAATCACAGACAAAGCATAGCTTTGGGACAGTCTGTCCACATCTGTAGACACACTTATTCTTTTCCTTTTCAAAATTCGCCTTGAATTTCACCTTGCTAAGAAAGTCAAAATATTTTCCCCTGTTTGATGACATGATCAGTCACTACCAGCTCACATTCTACTGCCCAATTACTGTGCTGAAACTTAAGCTACAAGACCAGGAAAACCTGATAGCACTTTCCACACTTCCAGCAGAAGAGAAAAGCACACACACACACACCCCTCCTGATGCCCAAGTGGACAAAATACAACATGTGAACAGAAACAAAATACATTGCTATTTGCTTCTGCATGCCCTTTTAGCATTTGGAAAGGGGAAGAATATTTTCATTATTAATTATGAAGTAGAACAGTTGTTGCTACAGATTCAGAATGGCTTACACCATTTCATCTCTGTATATACAAGGATTACTTGAAATAGCTGGGATGTCTCATCTAAGGAGACTGTATACAGTGGCCTAGCAGAAAGGAATAGATGGAAGGTGAATGATTGCTTTTTATACTTCTGCAAGGCTACTTTTAATTCAACTTTTAAATTACTTCAAGATTTTTGTTTGTTTTCAATTAAGCTGAATGAGGGTAGGTTTAGATTAGATTTTAGGAAGGAATGTTTTGCTATAAGGGCAATAAGGCAGTGGAAGAGGTTGCCCAGAGACATTGGGGACTCCCCATCCCTGATACTCAAGGGCAGCCTGGATGGGCATGTGTGTTACATGGTCTAGTGGGAGATGTCCCTGCCCATAGCAAGGAACTGGGACTGGATCTTGAATGTCCCTTCCAAGCCAAAGCATTCTGTAATTCTGGGAGCTCTTTTCATAGAGGCTCCTAACACATATAATAGAGCCTGCACTGAAATGTTAAGAAAACAGCTAATAAAGTCATACTAAATATGAGTGTGTAGTGTAACAAGGTTATGCTGAGTATGCACAAAATGTTTAAATTCTTTAGCTACAGAATTAACTACACAGCAGTCCCTGCAGTACAAAAATAATGAGCATTGCTTAATTAACTTTCGAACCGCTGTTGAAATACCAACATTAACGGAGCATAAACTTCCAGTTTGGAAAAGATTCGTTTTCATCAGCCTTTCAAAAACCTGGCAAAGGCCAGTCAAGAATATTTCAGCTGCCAGACTCAGTGATGAAAGTCACGATGATCACACGTTAAACTTGCTGAAAGCTAACTTTTATCAAGGTTCTCTTAAACAGTTGATGTAATACAAAGTATTTGGTGGCATTGTTATACAGCAGAAAGCAATGGATAAAGAAGGCACTACAAGAGTGGTGCCCAGAGGTTTCAGGTAGTATCTCCACTGCTAAGATGATTGATTTCTGGTATTAAAGTCAAGTGTGTATTCAATAAAATAGGCTTGAATAGCAAATTCAAGATGCAAAGCCTATTTTCTACTTCATGAATAAAGGAGGAGAAAATACATTTATAAACCACAAGTTGCAATTCCCAGTCTTCCACTAGCACATTCCTCTACTAAACCTCACTTGGATGAGAGTTATAACCAGCAGCAATCTGCTCTGGCCTCTATGCACACTTGAAACTGAGGCATATTTGTTGTTTCCACAGGCTGCTCTGCCTTGAGCAGCTCCAAAAACAATCCTGAGAAAGGACTGAACATGCAGCTGAGTCTTTAGGAGAGCAGTTACTGCTTCATCACCTCACTGCAGTACTTGCATTTCTCACAGCAAGGCTGACATTCTTTTGAGACTATAAAAGGCAGCAACAGATAAATTAATGGAATTTTTAGAACACAGCAATAAAGTGCTTTGAAGTAGCAAGCAACTAAAAAAGGAAATCAAGCTGAATGACAAAGGCATCTGAGAACCAGTTCGAAATTAAATCTGCCATAATCTTATATGAGAATATCACTCATATACATGTTGAGTAAAAAGTTTAATTGATCCTTAGGACATTTTAAACTTCTCTTAAAGCCTTGGTTCACAAAAAAAGATATTATACATCAGTCTTATTCTACTTTAATGAATGATGAAATATCAGCTGTTCCTCACTGAGGTTTAAGCAAAGTATTTTTACCTGACATGGTAGAATCTGTTCTATCAGTCTCAATTTCTGTTTAGCTGTGAGTGAGCACACCCTTTATTATTTCTAGCAGTTGACCTGTTACAACTGCTGAGTGAGCCCTTGACAGTTGCTGCCACATGCTCTTCAGCCTTCCTACCCAATCTCCAAACATTTCTCACCACAAAGGATGATTTTAGAGACTTCATGTGTAGTCTGTGTGGGTTCAGAGCCAGAAACAAGGAGCCGAAGTTCTACAATGCCTGGCTTTTTGGCTTACACCATCCATATCCCAGTATATAGTCCTTCAATAAGTGCATACCTCCAAAAAAAGGCAGCTAAAAGTTAAACACATTTTTAAAAAGAAGTTTAAGAGATAAAAAAATCTAAGGGATGGGACAGCTGCAATGTCACTGCACTAAGTAACTCAACTCCAAATGTCTTCGAAGTCTTACCTTTCTCTTCAACCATCACTCATACATTTAGCTTGAAAAAACATGATTAAGAGTTCTTGTCCTGAATTTTCTCTAATATTGCCTGCCATCCCAAACAGCATTCAATTTCTTGATTTACATAATGATTCATTGTTTCATCTGTCTTTATTTCCTTTTCCTCAGCTTTCTAACTATTTTGCTCAGAATAACTAACCACCCTGACATCATGATTTTCAGCTTTTAATTAGATAACTGTTTTTCCAATTCAAGTCAGCTCTCCGTTAAACTCAGAAATGTGACTTCTAGGAGAAAATGCAAGAAATTGGTTTGATGCCTAGTAAATCTTTCCCCAGGGGACTGAAATTTTGCTATACACAAAGGGAGCACTCACTAAAGCATATTTGAAAGTTGCCTGCTTCTTATATAGTGCTCCTCCAATGGTTAAAGCATTTTACATGCTACTATATTGTTTTTTTCCACAGATCCAAAGCTAGTGAACAGATGTGGTATATTTACTGTGAACAGCACCACGCACATGGAAGCTTCAGTTTAAGATAAGGGAAAATTGAATACTTGAGCATAAAATGAAAAATTATTCTAGATATTTAAAGTGTTTGCTAAAATTCACCATATTACTATGCTTCACACATGAAAACTGCATTATTGTTATATGGGATATTATTACAATAGCAATATTGTATATTGTTACATTTTTCTTGCAAGACAGAGAGAAATTAGAACTCTCATTTATCATTTATACTTGTTGCAAGCTAGTTTTACCAATAAGATACTCAGATCACATGAAATTTAATTTGCACCCCATTTACATCTCTACCAGCCAAAGCAGTTAATGTTAGAATTCTTTAAAAATGGGCTCAATTTTACAGCAGCAAATGATTTGAAAATTCTACTGTGTGAAAAATGTACAGTGAAACACACAAGTGCGGATAAACATCTCCTTTGTTTACAAGATGAAAACAAGAGCTGGTGCCATTTAACTGCACTCTGCCTTTAACTCAAAAGAAATCAAATGACTCGATGAAGAAAGTGTTTTTCACAACTGCAAGCATAATGTGAAAAAACACTCCTGCAGAGAACAGAAAGATGAAACCTGTCTATCAGCTGAATTGTGGTATTTGTTTTGGTTTTTGTGAACTCTGCTATTATGTGATTCTGCATTCTATTGATTTTACTTCCCAGGTGTATTCATGCTTCAGAGGACAATACCAGCACTCATTTAAATACTCAGGGTTTGTACCAGGGTTCCAAATAAAGATTTTCTCCTAAAAGGAGACAAGATCAGCTGCGTGAATCCTATTCAGCTGAAAGCTTAGGGAAGAAAAACATTGGGCTAAGATGTTTTGGAAGACACCAATGTGATTAACAGAGCTTCTCTTTTGCCATGATGCAGGAAGAATGAAGCAAAAAAAAAAACCATGAAGCCACATGTGATTATTCCATTCATTCCCAACAAAACTTAAAAATTCAATTGCTTAAGAAGGTTGTTAAGGACAGATAGAGCTGGGAAAGATTGAGAGAAACATGGAGACTGGCCCAGCAAGTGCCATGAGACATTAACAGATTTCTGAAGGCTTATAGAAGTTATTCACTCCTTCCTTTTAAATGGGAATAACACAAATCCAAAAGCATTGGAAACAAATGTATCTTTGGCAGTGGGGGACAGCACAATGCCAGAAGAATGTCTTTTAATCATAGCTGTTTATAAAATTCAGGGCACCAATACAAACAATACAACCTATAAACACAAGTTTGAAGCTGCACCAGTTAACATCTGCTTAAGAGGCTTTAAGCAAAAACATCTCAGTATCACTTTCTGAGAACATAATCTCAGACCCCTTGTCTACTTCAAAAATGGGTTTTGTTTGAAGTTTGGGGTGGATACAATTATTACCAGTAGAATGCAATATATGTGACAACTCTTTTGCCTGCTTATGTTTGAAGCAACCATTGCCAAGGTAAAATTATTGCATTTGTCACCTGAAAAAAGCAGGTTTTATAATGACTCACAGGCCATTGTGTGGTTAAGAAGTAGCAATATTTTATTCCTGTTAAGACAGGACAGAACTATTCCTATTCAAAGAATATTCTCCTCTACTTGTTTTACATAGAAGTCTTTACACAAGTTTCATATTATTTAAATTTCACAAGTGCTCTACTCAAAACATTTCAGCACATCAGTAATTGCTAAATTTATTCATTAAGTTGTTTATTTCCTTAACAGATGTTTCAATGAGGTAAACAAGAATCTTTTGTCCATTTCACTGGATGTTTCATTCTAACTTACTATACCTGAAGTTCTACATATTTATGTATTTTTCTGGTAATATTTATCTGGAAGACTAATTTCTATCTTGCTTCTACATTCTACCTGCTGAACATCTGCTCTCCATCACTGCCTGGAAAGGATTTTAACCTTTAGCAGGCATTGTGGGAACCTAAGTTTTTCACTATCAGAAAGTTACAACTGGGCTGCTTGAAACCTTTGCTGCCAAGACTACAGTTTTCCTTCTATTGCTTTAAATACCTCTCCTAAATGTTTTTACCTGGTATGAAATAGAGACGTCATTTCAGTTTGGATTAGGATTTAGTTTGAAAACACAAGTTCACATGGCCTGTGAAGATGGCAGAAAAATTATTCTAATTCATCATAGTCCCAGTAATAGCTTGTCACTTCAGTTTGGATTAGGATTTATTTTGAAAACTCAAGTTCACACAGCCTGTGAAGATGGCAGAAAAAATTATTCTAATTCATCATAGTCCCAGTAATAGCTGGATTTTCTGCTTTTCTTCTACATTGCTCTGACAAATCCTCTGTTAAATTTGATTTTTTTCAAGAGCACAGGCTGCATTTTGAGATCTATTTTGCTACATAAATAAAATAGTACTATTCATCAATATTTCTTTTCATTAAGTGTTTTATTACCACATCTTCCTTCTCCCTAAAATACAAAACTGTTTATTTTACATCTCAAATGAGACCTTTGCTACCTTACAGGGTTTTTTCAGGTAACCTATTTGTTACACTGTAGTTTCTTAGACTTCATCCAGCACTGTTGAAGTCCTTACCCTACAGGTGTTTGTGCACCAAGTCATGCATAAAGAGCTTTCTGGAGAGTGAAACATGGGTCCCTTTGACAATGCATCTCCATTATTTTAAATATTTAAACTAGCTTTACTTGGCAAAGCTACCTCTTTGGTAATATTATTTAGGTCAATTTCTCACAAATTATTCTTACTGCCTAAATATATCAAGAAGGAGCAGTTTTAGACTGCCAGCTCTTCAGAACAGGAAAAGTATTAATTACAGTGTCAGAAACAAGGTTATGATCTTTGTGCACTACTGTTAATTAAATAAGGAACACTGTCACAGAACACAGATGGGTAAGCATGATCACAAGTTAGCACTCTGCCTGTTCCTCCTTCTCTCTCCATTATTTATTGAAGTTGTTTGGATTTGTTTACGAAAAACCCAATAACAACAAACTTTATTTTTTTTCCTGCAAATGACTGAAGAACAAGCTTACATTGCTTCCCTTCACATTAAATAGAAGCAAAGCTGAGGACAAAAAGCCATTTCCATTAAAATCCAGTCCATGTAATTCATCATTTATGTACAGCTGTCCTAACAGTTTTCCACCAAAACCGTGGTTATGATTACCTTATGTGCCAAAACAAGAAAGAGCAAGTGTATCTTAACAAATTTTTCCCTTTTGGCACTGCCCTTTGAAAGTAAATAACCAGTTTTCACTACTAAACACTAACATACCAAATTCTATAAAATTAAGGTAAAAGTAATAAATTTATGTGGAGAAAAGTTCAAATGTTTTATGTGCCTACAGTGTATGGTGTCAATCCTACATTTATTTGAAACCAGTGTAAATTTATGCCAGGAACAAAGAAAGACACATGGATCCTGACTAGATGTAGGCCTCTTGCAGGTAAGGCAGAAGAGGAGGACAGGAGGAAAAACTAATGGTACTTGGAAAGGTCACAACTGACATTTTTGGATGCAGGCAAGACTGCTCAGACTTGACAGGAAAAAAGAAAGCATCAGCCACAGGGAAAAGGCACATATCCGAGGACCCCTCCACTTCAGTGATGCCAGCAAGAGCTTTGTCATTCAGTTCAGAGAGAGCTGGACAGAGCCTCAAGGGAGTGAGGACATGAACGCTGCTGTCCTGTTCACAGCTTTATGCATAGGCCACATGAGAAGGTCCTTCCAGAGGCTTTTTTCAAAAAGGAATGCCTGCATTCCTAATTAAATATTTTGACACTCATTCTAGTGAATTTAGCAAGGAATGTTGCTATTAATTGTATTATTCCCAACACCTATATTCCCAGATCAGCACTGTACTTTTTGTAATTATTATCAGCTATTGTGAGCAGCTTTTATTTATCTTTCTCCCTCTGCTTTAGTTATGACTCATTTTCTCCTCATTAAAAAAAAGTGTAGTTTAACAGTGGATCAAGTTTTTCTCTCTGCAGTTTGAGATGGTTTTTATTTATCAAATTGCTTCCTTTAGAAAAATAAAAGCACATATACGTCATGTTAATGAGTATGTGAGAGGATAACTAAAACATATGGGTAAAAGTGTGTTTTATCTGTAGCTTACAGATAAGCTCTCTCAAATACCATTGTCATCACCATGGATTTTTGTTACATTTGCTGTAACATGACTGTATTGCCATAAAAAATTCATCCATGTTAATTATGACCAGGAGAAATATTAGCCTGTTAAACAGCAAGAAAACACAGCTATAATTACCTCCTGGGGAAACAAAATGAACAAAAATATTTATACAAGAACAAAACCCCAAACCAAACAGGACAAAACAAAGCAATCAACCTTCTTTGTTATAAACTAACATGACCTGTTTTCAAAAATCCTATTTAATTCTAATTGCTGTCTTTCCTTAGTGGTTTGATACACAGACAAATCCTGACATTGCTGCTTTATTATCAGTTACAAGAGCTCAAGTCTGAACTTGCTACAGGTAAAAAAAAAAATTTAAAAAAAAAAAAGCCAAGAAATCCAACCACACAACATGCTCCACTCTACTCCTCCCAACTTGTCTGGAAAGAACTGTCTCAGGAAAACTTGAGGGTAGTAGGATGCCTTACACATCTGATGCACAGCAGCACTCTTGCCAGACTGTTGAGCTCCTGGGCTCTGTTTCCTCTCTGGGTTTCATCACTGAAACCCAAATGCAGCCAACGGAAGCGTGCCCAGGCAAAGCTCTTTTGGCTCATTCATTAGTACCCTGCTAAGTGGCAGGGTCGGGAAGCCTGCATGGGGTGGGAGGACACGAGGCAGCAGTGGCAGGGAAAGAGCTAAGCAAGAAATCATTAAGAGGTGCTTACTTGTCCCATTATAATAGGCTCCATTTACAAATGCTTAGCTCATTAAAACTTAGTTTTAACTCTAAACCACTAAAATCCACATGGAAGCATTAAAAATTATCTTTATAACAAAGGGCAAAAAATTTGAATTTAGTTTTATTGTATTCCTTCAAAAATTCCTTTATCTTGGTTTTCTGTGTGTGTTAGTGGGGGCTTTTTGCTTGTTAAATTGTGAGAATTAAACTGCTGAATACCCAGCAAAAAGAAAAGGAGAATCACCAACAGTCAGAGGACCAGGCTTGCTTGTCAATGGTGATTTTAAAAGTTACTCCTTTTCATTTCAGTACTCCAGTGGCCAAATCATACAAGGTACAAAGAAGGTCACAGGAGTTTCTAAATGGATAAACTGATGTCTTTCACATGCTTTGTGGTACTCAGAAATGTTCTTCTACTTCTCTGCATGTTTCACCTCATTATATTGTAAGTTGCTACTGTCGTAATTTGCTTCTTCTCTGAAGAAGCTGTTGCTTTGCCCAGGGCAATTGCCTGCACACACTGTTCTATCTGTGCTACCAGGTACTGGAGTGTTATCTTCTTAAAATCCTTGTCTGACAAATATCCTTGAGGACTGGAACTACATGATCTTAAGGTCCCTTTCAACTCAAATCATTCTATGATTAATGAGAGTTCTAGATGTTTTTCCCTACAGAGAACACAGTTAGCCTTACTAGACCTGCTGGTATTTTGGACTTGTACTTCATTTCCTCTACAGGAGATATTTTGTTACACTGAGTGATAAGTTAGAGGGACACAGATGAGCTCTGAAGCATGCCAGCACTTCTCTTGGTCTTGGAATGCCTTCTTTTTTTCATACATTTCAGTCTACTAAGTCTATAATTGCTGTAAGCTTCTTTTTGTGAAGTTTATATAAGTTGGCCTGGCCTTAACTTTCACAGAAGCAATACCTTTTTTTTGTGTGCTGTCAGAACTTTGTGATCTTGCAAGTCACACCTCAATATGTTTGAAAACAATTTCATTTATCTGTAAACACCTTGAAAATCCTTTTCACTGTCATCTGCAACAGAACATAACTTCCCAGATCATAACAGCTCTAAAGCAAACCTTCAACATACCAGCTCTTTCTGCACATTCAATGAAAGGCCAAGGAAAACAAAACCCTGCAAAACCCAAAAATCAAAGCCAGACAACTCCCAAACATATTTCAACTGATTTTTAAGATGTAACATGGGGCAAGACAGTCTGAGACAAGCATATATATAACACATGCTTTCAATTATTTTCATACAAACACAAGGTTTACAAGAACAAAACAAGTATGGCAGATCCCATTTTAGAAGAGAGTTCAATTTCTGGGCCCAAGATTCTAAAACTCATGCCTTCAGCTTCCCAGTTCTGACCACAATGTCAAAGGGAGCCAATGTCAGATCAACAACAAAATTGGATCCACCACCTCCCTGGAGCTTTCATTCTTTGGAGGTTTTCCTCACCACCTCCATCACTCACACATGTGAGGTAGGATTTCCTATTTTTTCCCTGCCCACAGCAAACCAGACTCCCCCTCCCACCCTGTTACTGATTTTCTGTCCCTTTCTTCCAACCCTTCTGCATATGGGACACAAACTCATTTTAAGAAGCTGCATTTCTTCAGCCACAGTCAGCCTCATTCCCCAGACCTGACCTAATGAGGGGCTAGCCATGGTCCAGACACTCCAAGAGATGCCACCACACTGTTTATTCCACACTGCTGGCTCCAGCTGCTCACCAGGAGAAGCAGCTGCCTGTCACTTCCCAGCCTCCAGCACAGGCCTTGGCTCAAAGCCACCCTCACGTAAAAAGTCTTGCATTTGGAAATGGATTTAACAAACCACTTAGCAGTTCATAAGCATAAAAAGAAGGTGCAACATCTAAGCAATCAGCAGACTTTCATCTGTTTCCAGGTGGTTTCCCCCCATCATCTGCTCAGTAGTAGGTTTGTATTTTTCAAATGAAAGTTTTCTTCTAACACTGCATATAACATTGTATGCAAGAATTCTATAAAGTTGATGAAAACTTGTGTATCTTACTATTTTTGCAGTCATAGCAAGACAATATTGACACTGCTGCTTATTGTCCATCCAGCTGAGTTCATGACTGCATTTAAATTTTTAGGGACTGCAGAAAGTTGCCGTACAGTCCACAGCACTTAAATCCTATGTAAGCCCGTTTCTCACTCAGACTTTAAAGCATCTTGTATTCCTAATTTTGCCTCCAGAACATTGTCCCTTTTCATCACATATAATGTTTTACAGAGCACACACTGTAGAGAGCACAGAATCATAGAACCAGTAAGGTGGGAAAAGACCCCCAAGATGTTGTTTAAAGCCAAGATTATTAGGTTCAATTTTTCACTGATCATGTCAACTAGACCAAAGCACTAAGTGCCACATCCAGTCTTTTCTTGAACACTTCCAGGGATGGTGACTCCACCACCTCTCCAAGAAGCCAATGCCAATGTTTAACAACCCCTTCTGTGAAGAAATTCTTCCAGATGTACAGCCTCAGCCTTCCCTGGTACAGTTTGTGCCCATTTCCTCTTGTCTTGTTGCTGGTTGTTTGGGAGAAGCGACTGACCCCTACCTGCCTACATCCTCCTTTCAAATCACTGTAGAGAGTGGTAAGGTCTCCCCTGAGCCTCCTTTTCTCCAGGCTGAACACCCCCAGCTCCCTCAGCTGCTCCTCACAGGACTCTCCAGACCCTTCCCCAGCTCTGTTGCCCTCTCTGGACTCTCTCCAGCCCCTTGACGTCTGTCTTGCAGTGAGGGGCCCAGAACTGGGAAGAGCACTCGAGGTGTGCCCTCACCAGTGCCCAGCACAGGGGACAATCCCTGCCCTGCTCCTGCCAGCCACACCACTGCTGGTCCAGGCCAAGATGCCATTGGTTTTCCTTTTGAAACTACAGCCACAAGTATTTCTTTAAAATAGTTGAATAATGGAAAGAAAGGCAAAAGTCTTGTTTCCCTCCTTTATACAGTTGCTCTGTCCACATATCCCCAATAAAAGAAGCGATAGATAATTCACTATAACCACTGCCAATCTTTCCAAAAGAAATGGGAAATTCCTACCAATTTCATTTCCAGATCAGAGGCAGAGCATCCTTGTAAAGCTCCTCTTATGAAATATACTGATCTTATCTGTTTGCTTTTAGAAAGTTTATTGTAGATAATTAGCTGCATGGATTTGGGAAGATGCACTACACACAATTGCTTTTAATTCCAGGAATTCAAGAAACATTGTTTGTAAGTGCCCCTAAAAGTGTTTATAAGAAATTCCCTTCCATCACTATTTTTCTTTAGAGGTTCAGAATAAACTTGGGGGAATGAAAGACATTAAATTAATTCTAACTTGTTCCACAATGTAGGAAGCATTTAAACAACCTTGACATAAATCCCACTGATTTTATTTTAAACAGAATTTTTGGAACTCAATTCAAGCTGCCAAAACAAGAGCAGCATCTTGAATATCATCCTTTTTTGTGTAATAGTGAACTCAAGACTTCCTTGAAAACTCCTAAGGAAACATACGGATAATTTCACAGAGAAGTGTCACAAACCAAAGCCCTACAGAGGAAAGTCAAAACAAACAATATCTTCTTCTCTTCACTCATCCCATTAGAATAGCAACAGAATATAAACTCAGCAAGAGAGTAATTGGTCATCCTGATAGTAAAAGTCAGCAAAGAATTGCAACTTCACAATACTAAGGTAACAATAGGAAATCACAAAACACTCACTGTAATTTGCTGAAGGCAGAGTAAAACTCGTCATGTAAAACTACACAATGATGTGCGATTTCTACTTTAAGAGTACACAAAATAGAATCTCTTAATGAGAGTCCAAAACTGCTTGGCAGCCATTTGAGGGCAATGTGCTAGCGTTTGCGGGGGTGGAGGAGGAAGAGGGATCCCAAAACACAGGAAGTTACTGTGTAACTGTGTGCTTGATTTCAATCAGTCAGGGTAACAGTGATGTCACAAAGGCATGGCTAAAATCACTACTTGCTGCTCTGTGGATGTAGTACGTGTCTGAAAGCACTAGGAACCCGTGCCTTCTGTAGTCTGCCAGGTGTAACAGCTTATTCCCACAATTTCATGTATCTCAACTGCTTTTAGTAACTGGATGATCCACTGTGTGACTTTGAATTCTTTTTCACCAAGAACACCCCAAACACACTGCAAAAAGCACTGCCAGCAGGAGTGCTAAATGTGCTGCTGTTTACAGTGGTGGCCACCACTGTACCCTGGGAGTCAAGAGCAAACCTCTCACACCGATGACGGACTCACCAAACCTTAACGTCCTCCCCTGTATCCATTTTGAGCTACATTTTCTGCAGGAGATACAAAATTTTACAGTAGGGGCCCGTCCCACACTGTCACTGCTGGGACTGCCCAGCTGCGAGGGTTTTGTTGTTTAAAGCCCAGCATTCTTCAGTTTGGGTCAGCATTCAGAAGAGATAGTGTTGTCATTAGCAGCTGCCCTAAACTGATCTTTAATTCTTCTGTGCCCCAAGTCCTCCACATCATTCAAAACTTACTACACAAGAACTTCCTCATCTCCACACCACCATCTTCCAACACACTAAAATACCACATGACCTCCACAGATGTTCATGCCTACCTCTCTTTGACAACTCATATTGCTCAACTGCATATTTAATAGCAATTTTTATTTCTGAAATAAAATAGGAGAAAATAAAAGCTTGGCTAATGTCACCTAATTGAAAAATAAAGAGATCATCAGCATTCTGAAACCAGGAATATTGCAGAGTTTTAGAAAATTTTTGTTGTTTTTTTTTTAAATACCATTTCAGTTGGGAGCATATTTTCTGAATTCATATTATTCCTACATGGCAAACATCCCCATTCATCAAAAACTTTCCAGTGATCAACATACCCTGCCTGCTCAACGGGACATGCCTCCAGCTGTGACACCAAGGAGACACTTTACCAGCTGCTGCTGCTCCAGGAACTGCAGAGCACATAAATGCTGCCCAAGTTCTGACCACAAGCCAAACACTCAGCATACCCTGCCCCTGCTCCTGCTGCTGACAGAGGGTTCCACCTCAGCTCCCTGCAGCCCTTCCCAGCCTGCACAGAATTCCACCCCGCAAGGCCATGCACGCAGCAGCACTCCCAGCTGCCTGTGCCTCAGGAGGCCATTTGCTTGCTAAAATTAATTTGTTTGCAGAGCTGCCAGCAATCTAAACTGACATTTCACCAACCCCACTACTTGTGTTAAAGGGATAGATCAGCATCAGAGAGGAGCTAAAATTTTAGCTGAAGAGCAAATACAGTTGATTAAATGAGGGGGAAAGTGCTTTTAAGAGGCCAAAAACCTCTTTAGGAGTTGTTTAGCTCAAAATTCACAGAGGCAGGCAAACATTTATGTTACTATAACCATACCTAAAATATTAACTTTTCTAGGAGTGAAAAGAGAATTTTAAAAAACAGATGTTACCCTTTCTAACAGCCCTATTTAATATGAAAATCACAAATATTTTGTCTGAATAAATACTGCAGCTAACACTTTATCAAAAAAAAAAAAGGTGGGAACTAGACAAAGATTCAACAATATTGCTTCTCAGTCTGAAGACAGTGAAACATTTGCTTTAAGGCAATTAACAAATTATTAGTGCATCCCAGTGGCTTCAGTAACTATCTGAAGTTCTTTAATGTGACATGCAGTAAACTCCCTGAAGTAGCACTGTGATTGGTATTTTACAACAGGCGTGTTCCTCAGCTTGGAAGACTGCAATTTTGTCACAAATGCACTCTTGAAAAGCATTGCAGAATTGGATAAGCTAAAGGAAAATGATGTATCCTACAAAATTCAACAGTTTACCATTTTAGCTAATAAAAGTTCAGCTAATATAAGCAACTAGATTGAAAAAAGGAACTGGAATTAATTCAAGTAATGATGACAGGCTAGGACGTACTAAAACAAGAAAAAATTTCCTTAATAAAACTCACTGATTTGGAGAAGCCTCTGCTTTCTATAAATCTGTCTACACATTCAATACAACATCTTTGGAAAAAAAGGCTTTAAAACACAAGAGTGGTACTCACTTGTAAATTCTTCATGTTGCTATCTACCTCAGCTCTCCAGTAAAGTGGTTGGAAAGAAATAAAATCATACTATTGAGTAAGAAAAACTATAAAACCATGCTTATAAAAAAAACCATAAATCAACAATACTCTGCTTCAACAGTACCTACATTGAAATTGCCATGCTGGTCAATCTTGCCTTACAGAAGTAACAGACAAAACACTTGTAGAACTGATTTTTTTTTTTTTTTTATGATTGCCTTTTTTTACTCAAGTTGAGGAGCAAAATCTATTTTCTACAAACTTTGCTAAAAAAATGGATGAATCTGGTCAGCTTTGAATAGTTCTCAGGGAAAATATTAAAGATTTTATTAAATGCAATTCTTTTACTCAAGTTGAGGAGCAAAATCTATTTACTGACTTTGGAAACAGAAATGGTTAAACAATTTTTTTCTGGTCTTACTCATATATAAAATAACTATGCTTCAGCTCTGGGCATGCTCTGCATCCAGCCTCACAAATGGCTATAAATGTGGTTTGGAGAAAAACTGTATCTGATTGCAGCTTGTTACAGGTGTTCCAGCAATGTAGAAATATTAGCGAGGCCACATTCATTGTATCTGACTTCCAATTTGCCTCTGTGAGGCAGGCACGGACCCAATGACCCCCAGAGCCCCTTTCACTGTAACCTATGCTATGATTCTATGAATGGAAACTGAAAACACACGGCAACACGTTTTTTTTTAAATGCCAATGTATTATTATTCTATTTATAACTCAATAGTGCCCTCTGCTGATGTTTTCCTGCTTGGTTATTTGCATGGAAAAATTGTGAGGGTATGTTTTGGGAATGTGTTAACACCTTTCCTGCAAAAGAAGGAAGGAAAGTTGCAAACTATTCATTCAGCACAGGGAAGAGAATATAAGTGATCAACACCTTTACCAGATCAGTTTGGAAATGGTTTGGGTATTTAAGGTCAAAACAGGTCTCTTCACCCTCTGCCATTAACATTTAGGATATTTCACAGCAGCCTTCAGAGCTACAGAACAATCCTTCCCAGAACACATCAAAAAACTCCAAAAAGAACTATCAGCCTCCCTTGCTAAAACAACAGCAGGTGCATGCAGGTAACTTGAAAGAGAAGATAAAAAATGACATGATAGGGAAACCTCTCAAACCTGGAATACCACAATTAGCAACCATTCATCACATACATACACAAAACTTTGCAGGTGTTAGAGAAAAAAATTTATTATAACCTCTAGTAAAGAAAGGATTTTGATGTCATTTATGTCCTTACCCTTGGCAGAGTCTACTACTTAGGACGACATCAAAACTGGTTTTAAGATACAGCTAAAATGGATGTGTGTTCAAAACAAACATTACCACACACAACAGAGCTTCTCCAAACACTTGTCAGGATTATGACTGGCTGTTTTAGAAGCTTCTCAGTAGTGTGAGAATTCAACTTTATTAAAACTGCTACAAAGGCTGGCAAAAGAGCATCAAAGTTCCCCCTTGAAAATTTTTTAGACTACTTACATTTAGATTCCAGGCAAATTTTTTTTCCAATTTTTACACTAATTTCCAAGCTTTTAAGTGCTTTGTAGAAGTGTTTGTTCTTATTTTAGACATATCCTTTCTAAATCTGTTTTTTCTTTTGCATTCCTACAGCCTCAATGACCAGTAATAGTTCCTACTAAATGGACTGCATTCCCTAGTTAATCAGCAATAATAGCCTATTAGCAATCACCATGATTGAAGCATTCTGAGGGAAAGTTACACAAGTATTTTCATAACAAAGGTAAGATAGTAGAAACAAATATTTGCAGAAGTGACACAGCCATTCATATATATATGAATTAAAAGGATTTCAAGTATCCTTCATAGTGTTTAAATGTCTTTCATAAACATCTGTTTACAAAGAAATGCTCTGTTTACATGCCCATAGAAAAATAAAAATTACACTAAAGAAAGTTAAATCCCCATCTTTTTCTGTGTCTTGCTGAATGGGACAGAACAGCAAGGAAAATTCAGGCTAAACTTTCTGAAAAAATCCAACAGCAAAGTTAAGCAATGAAACTGATCACCACAAGGGTTGAAAGATTTCCACTACAGTTTCAGACAGATTATTATCAGCATTATATTCCTTAGGTACAGCTCAATTAAGAAATAAACCTATTTTTTTAAGATTAAATTAGAAAATAAGACTCTTGGCACTGTTGAAAAATTATTCAATAGTAGAAGTTTATCTGAGTAAAAATATGACAGTCTGGTTTGTTGCTTGTATTATATTTGACTAACACAAAGGCATTAAGCCTAAACCATAATTAGTTATTAACTATTAAAGGTGTTTCTCTAAGAAGTTTTGTGTTTCCAGCACATGATGAATTACCATATATGCACCCTGAGATGCTAAAATTATCTGCCAAGGTGCAAATGAGAGCCCTGTGAGGTAACAAGGAGTCACTTGTGAAAGCTGCACCTTCCTTCATTTGAATGGCCTGATCCATACTCACATATAGTCACTTGACTGAAATAAATAAACTTTCACTCATACTTGCAGAGGCAACACAGTCCTGAGAGTTTCTTTACTGCCTTCTGAATCAACAGGATTCTTGACCGAGTGCCAGCTGTAGCTCTCCTAGTGGTAACGTGCAAGCCAGAAGAAACACAACTCAACTTTGCATCGCAGGCTGAGCTTGCAGCTAGAAATGCTTTTATTTATAAACATGTTGCAGCAAGGGTGGCAACTCCAGCAGCAGGGACTGCAAGGCAGAAACAGCACCTGACTGCTCTGGCAAATGAAAGCAGCTCAGAATCCAGGCACACATCCACATGCATCTTACTGAGAGGAGAATTTACTTCCTTACGCTATTTCATCTAACTCATTTTGAGCATGGTAGATATTGTTCTATAAAGTGCAAACCCCAAAATTTCCAGGCAGTTCACCATACAGCATTTCTAGTGTAGTAGCTTGCTACTGCTGTGCCTAGATTCCATCAACAACACAGGCTGGAAATATTAAATCCAATATCTCCCAGTATAACTACCCTGACTTACCAGGGAATACCAATTCTAGAAGATGCTGTGAGAAGGAATGTCTGAAAAGCTACAACTGAACATTTTTTTTCTAAGTGTGGTTACCTGCTTCTGGGAAGGTACTCAGTTAAATTACTTGTAAATGAATACTTCTTGCTGCTCCCACACCACCATCACCCCCTTGCCACGTGGCTTTAAAAATTGAGCAAGAGCATCTACGCAGTGCAATATGTGGAAATAGGTCCCAAATGATTTCGTGACCCATTCCTTAGAGTACCTCCTTGCATCCTAAAATAACTTTTGCTTCTGCCTGATAACATTTATTGGTTCTCTTCCAACCTGAGGCCTTAATTCAAGAAGACAGCCAGCCTTCTGCTTAGTCCAGAATAAATGGCTCTACTTGTATGGATCAAGTTAATTGTAAACTTACATGTTGAGAGGAGATATGAAAACAGGCTTTGAGCACGGCATCGGTCCACATCGCTTCTCAGTCACCGAACAAAATGTCCCTGGCCTTCCAAGAAGGATGTGCATATAAACACATGAGGTGCTAGAGAGGAACACAGAACAGACATTTCTTAAATTAATTAATAGCTAGATACACAATGTGCTATTACACTGGAGTTTAAAGTAATCTGATCAATTGTTTTTATCCCCAATGTAAGATGATAAAAAACAGTTTTGCATTATTAGCAAGATGCGTGTTAAGACATAACACAGAATCATGGCATAAAAGCCAAGTTGGAAAAGTGCACATTATCTTCCTGGGATGAAATAAATTACAGATAATATTCCTACTTTACAACTAGTAATTGGATCCAGTAGAATAATAGTTTCCATCTTGAGAGGGAAAGAAACTAGAATTATTACTTTTCTCTCCCATATATTTATTGTCCTTTCCCTTGGAGCAAAAGTTATTAGTGTGCCCAAAAAAAATTAAAGACTTCTATCTGAAAAGTAAGAGATGTTAATGAAACATTGGGGAGAAGCAAAATTGAACAGATCATTCAGATCTCATCTGGCAGGATAGGCCTCTGCCCACAAAAAGCAAGGATGTTGACCCATTTAAACTTTGTCACTTTAAGTGCTTAAACAAAAGAAGAAAGTATTCTGTAAGAGAAAAAATAAATGAGACATAGAAGAACAGTAAATTATAAGAGAAAGGATTTCAGATGTTAGATACATGAAAATCAGTTGTTTTTCTCTATTTAATTCCTACATATAGAAGTAAGTATAGAGTTTATATTATAAATCACATTAATGAAAAGGATGTTAGAACAAGCAGTCACCTCCAGGAAACAGAGAAAGATTTGGTGACATATTCCCATAAGCTTTCTTCATCTTCAGGCTGATTCTCAGCCTTCATCCTTCCTGAGAACTTGAGCACAAGTGTCCACTGTTATTTTTGGAACTGACTTCTGCACTCAAGTCCTTGCTTCTGTAATGTGTTTTGCCTTCCCTAAGCTCTCTGTTAAAAACTTGGGCTTTAGAGAGCATGCACAGATTTCAGAATGCAAACAATTGTTTTAAAAGGGATATAACACGTAGAGGACACATTTTAAATAAGATTGAGTTCCTCCACTACTTACTAACATTTTCCAAAGTACCATTATACTACCAGAAGACATGCAATTCTATATTTATTCTGTAGTATTTTCTTTCCATTTTCAGTACACCAGTAACATTCTGTTGAATAAATAAAGCATTTTATTCTAAGCATTTCATGAAAAACAAGTGTCATTATCAAATGCCAACATTTTAGGGCCAAAAAAACTATAAACATTTAATATATACTAATTTAATCCAAAAGACTAGAGGATGATGGAGATGCTAGATCTCAGTTGTTCTTGGGCTAGCTACTAATACTTCCATTGAAACATTAATGTGATTTCATGTGTTAGAAATGTACTGTTCACTTCAAAGAATGTGGTATCAAAACTCAGAAGTCCTCTTGGAAGAAAGCTTTGGCAAGGAATAATCAGTGTAGTCTCCACCTCAAACTTTTGTTTCTTTCAGTTTTCCTCTTAACAAGTGGAAGCTTCTGTAAACTAAGCATTTCTAAAAGACAGAGGATACAGAATGGCAAAATTCCTGAAGTTATTCATAAGTAAATTTAAAAAAAAATTAATCTTTAGGTGTAACTCTATTTGAAGTCTTAAAGACACCAATTTTTCCTAGCAAACACCCTAAACCAAAAATTAGCAATGCTTTCATTCTTTACATTTCAGCACTGCAATGTCATTTGATACTCCACAGCCTTTTGTTTAATCCTCACTTGTCCTATTAATTGCTGACAAGCATTTTAAACCTGTAATGCTGATGCATACTCCCTAAAAACAGCCCTCACCAGGAAGAGAAAGGAGCAGGGGAATAATCGGCCTTTGCCCAGTAACTCTTTGTTTATGAGGTGTTTATCATACAAATAAAAATCATCATTGGACAACTCAGTGTTTATCAATCACATCTTCCTGGGAAAAGCATCATGTCTGACATGTTGGAAAATACTAAGTCAAAGCCAAAATGGTGACTCCACTTCCACTCCAGGAAAATGCACAGCTATAAGCAGAGAAAATACCAAACTCCAGAGGATGAATCTAAATTCTCTGTAAACAGAACACTGGATAGTGACTGAGAATAGGAATCATCCTTGCCAGAAGGTGGCAATAATGACACTGTACTAACATGGACAGCTTTAGATTTAGAAAGCTGTGAAGATTTAAGCATTAAAAAAATTAACTTGGTAGAATTGCACTACTAATTTCTTATGGCACTCTTCATTTCCCACTAACCGCCCCTCCAGGGACAGGACAAAAGTCTCCTGCATCTTACAGCTGCCTCTCTCAAGCTTTCTAAGAGAAATTCTATGAAGCCAAGACAAGACTGGACTGCTTCTCAGATTCATTTTTTAAACCACATTTTTATACCTACTAAATGCACTACAGGTGCATTTAGTGGTGGTGGATGGCCATCTGCACAAAACCTAACAAAAACTGAACAAAATTCTGTAGATTTAGGTCACCACCTAACTCAGTAGAACATAATTATGCGTTTATGATAAATAAGGCAAACACAATCATTTGATGAAGCACAAACAAAAAGTAGCAATAAGAGATACTAATCCTTTCATCTGGCATAAAATACTGCAGCTTTAGTAGCTACAAAAAAATATTTCTTGGTCTGCAAAAACACAACACCTTCCAGTGAAACATTAACACAAACCAGTAAGGGCCATCAGCCTTACAGCTCTGGTATGTTACATTTCATGTAGTTTTGA
Organism: Onychostruthus taczanowskii; assembly: GCF_017590055.1. Lineage (NCBI taxonomy): Eukaryota > Metazoa > Chordata > Aves > Passeriformes > Passeridae > Onychostruthus > Onychostruthus taczanowskii. The sequence continues at coordinate 6,291,771 of NW_024502458.1, forward strand.
TTGAAAAAAATACCCATAACATTGCTAAAAATCCACTTAGTGTAGTCTACTTCAGCATTCCTTACCAGCAGGATAGAAAACCCTAACTCCTTAAAGTAATAAGTTTGAGCTACACAGCTAATACAGCTGTCTCTGGAACTAGCACAATATTCAACTAATTTTAAAAATTTATACCCATTTTCAGCACTTTTTAACCAGTCTGCCCTGCACTTCACTACACCTGCTTATTACCTTTTCAAGATGTACATATTGTGTCAGGGTAGAAAATCCTAACTCCTAAAAGTAACAAGTTTGAGATACACAGCTAATACAGCAGCCTCCGAGACCAGCACAATATTAAACTAATTAAAAAATTTATACCTATTAAACCCATTTTCATCACCTTTTTAAGCAGTCTATGCAGCACCTCACTAAACCTGCTTACTACCTCTTCAAGATGTACATATTGTGTATTGTGCCAGAGCCCAAAGAAGATTAACAGGTTCTGATGGCCCTGGACAGCTCCCCCAGGCACATTCTGCCACTACCCTACCTACAGCTCAGAGCTTTTATCCTAAAAATTAACTGAAAAGGTATTTTGCTACTAAAATAACCTGCTCTGACCACCCAGCTGTTGCAGCACATATTGCAGCAGAGACAGCCACAATACACAGAGTATCAGCAAACAACTTCAGAAAGCACCAGCCCACCCAGAGTATCAGCACACCACATCAGAAGGCTTCAGGTATCTGCCCATACAGAGTGACACCATCTCCCCTCAGAAGGCTGCAAGCTCTGCCCTTCTTGTCCTCCAGCCCAGCCTTTCACAGCCCTCACGCTCATGCAGTGCCCCTGTGTGCCCTCTGCTCCCTTTGGTGGTTGGTCAGTAACACCTCAGCACCCCATGGCTCACTGCCTTCAACACCGCTCACCTGCTCTGCACAGCTGCACCCACTGGGGATCAGGCTCGGCCCCACTCCCACTCCCCACACGCCGTGTGCCCACACCCAGCTGCTTCTAACTGGGCTCATTCCTTTAAGGACACGCACCTCAAGCACAAATGGTAATTTGTCTGCAAAGAGAAATGGTTAGGTGGGTAGAGGTTCTCATAAAGTGAAAAAAAAAGCAGCTGTTTTCACTAGAGCAATAGTTTACACACTAAAGAGATGCCACATAGCCAACAGTGACTTGTTGTTATGAGTGTATATGGAAAGAAAAGGAGTCTTCCTGCTTTAAACAATATAAAAGTCAATAGCATAGTAATAAAATTTTAAACTATTAAAAATGTGTGTAGTAGGTTTGTACCAGGGAGCAAAAATCGTCTTCCTCTTTTAACTTTGGCTTAATATTCTTAAGGTCTGACCCTATAAAATCTTTCATTAAAACTAATTTTCTGTCCATGAGGAAATCTAGTTTCCTACAGCTACTGGTGAACAAATACCTCAGGAACAGGCTGTCTTTTCAACCCAAAGAGCTGCAGCATTAACTAAAATATCTAAAAAGTAGTTTATTTCTGAAAAATCAGCCTATAAATCAGAAAAGAAGGCTTAGGAACTCTCTTAATAAGCATCTGCCTCTGCATAGCATTGGCTCTGGCATGTTTTTAGTGCAAAAAATACACATTCCCAAAAATTTCAACATCACTCTGCTTTTCTACCACATTTCTCTAAAATAGGTATTTATGGATGAAATCTACTCAAAGAGTAGAAGAAATATTTGGTACAATGCATTGGAGCAGGTAACTCAGTTTAGAATTATTACTGTGTAAAGAAAAATCAGAAAATCACATTCAAAATGTTAAGTAATCAAAAAATGAGACTTACTTCAGCTTCAGAAAACAGATGACACGGCAAGTTGTCTAGTCATTACCCCTATAATGTATAGGATTATAGGAATTCATACTTATTTTCCAAATAAAATTAACTAATTTAATGCCTTATAGTTGTGGCTATCAATTCATTCAAAGTTTTGTATTCTGTGGACGATTAGCTATAGGACAAAATCAAATTAGCTGTAGGGTTTAACAGACTGTGTAAATAACATCAGAGGCTGGGGTTTTGTTAAAATAATTTCTGTCTAAATGTGTCTGAGGATCTTTTAGTCTTACTGCCCTTTTTTCCCCTTGGTACAACTGCAAAAATTACCAAGGGGGGGTCATAGGTTACTGTGCTTGCTGTGTTTGATCCAAATATGCAATATATTTGCCATCATAATTAGAAAAACACAATTGAGGAGCCCAATTGTGGAATTCCTTCTTGACTTTGCACCTCGGTGTGGCTGAGTCCCTGACACAGACCGGCCTCCCATGTTATCAGATTCCGTATTTGCCATTAAAAACACTCACCTAACTGCAACATAGCTGGCCCAGCTGAGGCAGAAAAATTGTAAATAAGCAGCAGAAGTATTACACCCGCTGAGCTAATCGGATAATAGAAATTTGGATTTACACATTGGTTTTCTACGAAGATGGGTGAAATCCGCACGTTTTAACGTGTTTATTTGTAAATCTTTTGACGCTTTTGAGATGCCGTGAGGAGAGGCGCCGCCTGAGGGAGCCGCGCCCCAAAGCCCAGGGAGCTTTATCCAGGTAAACCTGCTCGATTTACCGGTGGGTGCGTGTACGCACAAACACCCAGCATTGCCTTTTGGGGATCCATAGGTCTAGATATACCGATTCGCAGGGGTAGGTGTGAGGCACGGATCAGAAGGAGCAGGCACCGCCCTCATACCACCCTCATACCGCCCTCACAGCGCCGCGGGGCGGCCCCGGCCCGCTCCGCCCCGTTCCCGAGCACGTCCGGGTCGGGCGCTGCCGTGAGGGGAAGTGCGCGCGGCGGCCCCGGCCCGGCGAGTGGCGGCTCCGGCAGCGCTGTCGCCAAGATGTCGCGGGGCTCCATCGAGATCCCTCTCAGGGACACCGACGAGGCGAGTCGGGCGCGGGGAGGCGGCGGGGCAGGGCAGGGGGGGCGATGCGTGGCGGGGCGCGGGCGGTCGCCGCTGCCGCCCGTGGTCGTGTCCCGGGCTCGGGACGCGGGTGTCGCTCGCAGCCCCCGAGCCGGGGTCGCAGGTGCGTGTCCGGCCACGGTGGTGCCGCGATTTGGTGTGTCAGCGTCTCTTGGTGTTTGTTCCTCAAGCACCGCATAGACACAGGCAGGGCAGAGGACCCTCTCTGTAAAGTCATTTCACCGTGGGGCTAAAAACTGAATTTAACTTTTCTTTATTTAAGGTGCACTGTCACAAGCCGAGGTTAGAAAGGTTCAGGAGAAGTGTGTGGAGATTTGCAGCGTATAACAAAGTTTGACATTAAATCATTCCATGGCAAATACTAAACTAATGGTGTAGCTAAGTAAGGGGCTGGAACATAATGCTTACAGGCTGAAGAATATTCTCTGTGAAAAGCTGACTCCCTGCTCTTTTGTGTACATAAACATATCATACATACATATACGTGTATACATATATATGTGTACACAGAGACATTCATATATGCACAAATATATATACAGAAACAAATTTCTGTGTGGCTGCCGTTGAGGTTTTAAGTCTCACAAAATTACTTTATTCTGTGGTGTTTACATGTTCAAGGGCATTTTCTTCTGTGACAGAAATTTCTGTCTGAGGTGTCAACATGAATTGTGATCTTGGTGCTGCTGTTCAGGACTACTTGAATCCCAAAGTTCTGAATTAATCACTAGGGAATGCAGTAAAATATTCCTCCACTCTTCCATGTTTATTTGCTGTGTTGCTAGTACCTGTTTCTCTTTCATGACTATTTTAGTTGATGGATGAGGGCCATTATCTGTCAAACAGGAGGTGCTATGCAAGATAAAACTAAAATGAGCCAAAGTTAAGCAAAAATATTTTTGCTGGTATTCTAAAGTCTTGTGTAGTCTAAACTAGAACCCTTTCTAAACTGGGTTGTTCTAATTCAGTCTACAGAGAAGTCCCAGCACTGGTAACAGGGTACAACAACTGCACTTCTTTCTTGCTGTAAAATTAACTTGTAATGCAGATGATTAATTATTAGAGGCAGCATGGCTGAGTAAGGTGAACTAACAAGCAGTTAAATTGTGTTCCCAAATATCCCGTCTGGGGAGTACGTGTTTCTTTTTCCTCATTTTATAATATCAGAAGGTTGTTAGATCAGCATTGGAGACTAATACTCACAAAACAATGCCTGAATGATGAAAAGTTCTTGATGTCATTTGCTGCTCATATCTACAGTTGTGAATATTCAGAATTTTAGCTGCTACAATAGTTCCTTAATTTCCTAGGGCATAAAGATGACTTTACAAAATTTCAGGAATCTAAGTCTTAGTTATTGATTTTCTGACACCAGATTACTTGGAAGACTTTGTCTCTGAGCTAGATCTCTATATTACCTGTAGGAAAAGTTTTTGAAAGTCAGCAGTGTGCAGTCAAGTTGATTATTAGCTGATTCTGAGCATGAAGTCCATAGTGAAGGAAGTTGAATTAGGATCTCTGCTTGTTCTCCCTCACTTGTATCCCAAACATTGGTTTGTCTTTTCTCTAAAGAGAGGCCATCGCTTTTATCTTGTACAGAATGCAATATATTACCTCTCCTTTCTTTGTCCATAACCTTGTTTAAACACAAATCATTATTTATGTTTTGTGCTCTGGCAGGTCCAGTTTCCTTTGAGCTCAGTGACAGACAATGTTTTTAATGCTTTGTGGAACGATGATCTGTGTTGTTTGGTTCTAGGTTATTGAGCTTGACTTCGATCAGTTGCCCGAGGGGGATGAAGTTATAAGTATCCTGAAACAGGAGCACACCCAGCTGCACATATGGATTGCCCTAGCGGTCAGTATAGATACAAATTGTGTATTTAAATCCTGTATTCACATTATCAGATCATCATTTCCAGTTCCATACTCTTATGACCAGTGCTGAGTTCCAAACAGGTACTTTTTGGGGTCTTTCAGTCTTTGATTCTAGGCCAGATGTTTCTGATTGGCATTTCCATATTAGGATTTTAATTTAATCTCTTTTTCATGAAACAATGCCTCTTGAGGGTTGCTTTCTATGTTTTTTTTTCCCCTCAATCCATAGTTTTCCTGATTTATGCCTTTGATTACATGCTTAATAAAAAACGAGGAGGCATTATCTACACTGTGGAAAGTATGGTTAAATGTCAAAATGTCAAAGAACTTCAGAGGAAGACCTGTGGATTCTTCTTATAAATAGCTCAAAAGGTTGTGTTTGAAGGTGGTGAGGCACTGGCATAGGTTGCCCTTAGAGGTTAAGGATACCCCATCCTTGGAAGTGTTCAAGGGCAGGTTGGATGGGCCTTTGAGCATCAGGAAAGTGTCCCTGCCCATGGCAGGGCGGTTGGAACGAGATTATCTCCAAGGTCCCGTCCATCCCAGGCCATTCAGTGATCTGGGACAGAAAAATATGTGGCATTATCAGAAAACCTTTCTCTGGTGATGCCTATATTTATTTCTGCTTTATCCCTACATCCTAGAAAAAGAGTCTGTGTGATATCTGAAGCGTCAGCTTGGTATGTGCTGTACTCCCTGGGGTGGTGTTGTGTGTTAAAACTGTGTTTTGTAGCTGGAGTACTACAAGCAAGGCAAAACAGAAGACTTTGTGAAGCTGCTGGAAGCTGCCCGCATCGATGGCAACCTGGACTACAGAGACCACGAGAAAGACCAGATGACATGTCTGGACACTCTGGCAGCCTACTATGTGCAGCAGGCTCGGAAGGAGAAGAACAAAGACAACAAGAAGGAGCTCATCACCCAGGCCACCCTGCTGTACACTATGGCTGACAAAATCATCATGTACGATCAGGTAAAACTGGTGTCTGACCAAAAAAACTTTTGTAAATTAGTGATTGTAAAGAAAACAGGTATTGATTCACTAAAGGGAAACTTTAGAAACTAGAAACTGCTCAGGCTTTAAAGTGACACGTAAGCAAAACTTGTACCTGAAGTGTGTGTGGTGCCACCAGAAATAATTCTGTCTAGTTTGGCACACCTGATAGAACTACTTCAGTCGACTTTGGAGATGGGGAAGGAAGAATTGGTATTCTCTAGCTTGATAAATGTAAGAGAAATAATTTAATTGTTAAAAGGCATTATTAGGCAGTTAATCTTTCACATAGTCCAAACTTCATATGTTACAAAGATAAATGTATTGCAAATTCTTTGCTTTGTCCAGAATCACTTGTTGGGAAGAGCCTGCTTTTGCCTGCTTGAAGGTGATAAGATGGACCAAGCTGATGCACAGTTCCACTTCGTGCTCAACCAGTCTCCAAATAATATTCCTGCCCTACTCGGTACGAGTTTATGGATATTTGTAATAACCTGGTCTTCGGTTGAGTTTTGGAATGAATGTTTTGTGTGCTTAAGAGGTTGTGTGTAGAGAGAATGTGATCAAGACACACATGCAGAGACTAATTAAAATTTGGGAAGTACACGTAGATGGAAGAGCTAGGAAAAATGCAGTGCTAACTGGCATCTTCTGAGACCCATGGGCATACATCCACTCAGCTATTTATGCTTCCCCTGGTGGTGGCAATGAAGCTGGACACTCTGTTAAGGGTGAAGTTACCACTTGTGAGGGGTCAACAGACTGTACACTTGTAATTTAAGTTGTTTACTAGTCTCAGTAAGTATCTTTCCTCTGGACCAATAAGGAATTAAGTTTCTGCAGAAAAATATGAAAAAGTAAATTTAATGTGTTTTCTTTCATGTTTGCTTTTTTCATATACTTGACGTCATCAAATCTAAAAAAAGTTGTCATTGTCTGACTTTTCTGTTAGTTTTTTACTGTAACTTTTGGAAATGGGTACAGCACAAGTCAACCAAATAATACTTGAGCTTCTGGTTTATAATCTTGGTTTTACTCCTGGTATGTTCTAACAGGTAAGGCATGCATTTCTTTCAACAAGAAGGATTATAGAGGAGCCCTTGCCTACTACAAAAAAGCACTGCGTACCAATCCAGGCTGCCCAGGTAAGACAGAAAGTGTTTGCTACTGGGGGTATTTGCTCTGCTTGCAAAATAACTCAGGTTTTCCTAATTCAAATTCAAAGGGCATTTTTGTGGTCTATATCTGTCAAAAAAACTCCAACCCTCATTTTAGAGGGTTGAAGTGAATGAAGAATACTTCATTGACTTGAAGTATTTCTTCATATTTAGAGAAGGAAGTCGTGTTTAGGAAATTGCTGTTAGGAAAATACTGTTCTTTTTTTAAGTATAACCTTTTAAAGAGGTATTAGAAAATGGGATTTTGCATGTAAGAGAAATTAAAGTTGTATGGGGAGGGAGGAAACTGTTCAAAACTCTTGCAGAATTTCTTTTGCTGTAAGCTCTTGGAATAAGGCTTCAGAATTGACATAACAATAATGAAACAAGACATAAAAAGAAAAATTCTACTTATAGTGCATGATGTGAGTTTTCCTGGTCTTGTATTATTTTCTTTATGCAAAAATCTGGGAAAGTGATTTTTAATGACTGTAAAAGTGATACATGGGATTTAGATACATTAATTCAAGGTATTTACATTAGGATCATAAATACTTGAAAGTCTCCTGAGAGCTGTGATAGACTTTGCCATAACCTGTCTAAGAAAAGGTTTATTGCAAAGTTGATGTGTGGTCTGTGGTCTGCTTTACAGTATTGATTACTACAAAAGCCTTACTTTTCAACAAACATCTTTCCTTTGCTCCCCTTTTTCTAATGGACACAGGTTTGAAACTGCTGTTTAGAAATTCTCTGTACTCTTAGATCACAAGCAGTCTGAAAGAGCAGTATGATGTGAATTTTCTGTATTAGTCCATCTGTACTTGGTCTTGGAAGTGGAGGATGATAAACAGCATGTGAATCAGTTATCATCTGAGGAGAAATGCCAGCTAACTTGTTTATTCATCTGTGTTTTCTGAAGACCTGCTAGTTTGGGGTGAACTTAGCCTAAAAAATGTCCAGCCCTTCCATCTGGCAATTTTTAAATGCTTTTCTCTCTTATTTTTAATACATTCACATAAAAGTAATTTTTTATTTGTTTGGCATTGGAGTCTGTGGGAGATAGCTCAGTGTTCTGAGGTTTATGAAGAAATAATGTCTTACTAATACATTCAAGTTCATTTTGTGGCCAGCCAAGTATGGGCTGCTGCCTTGAAAAACAGCAGATTGTTAGATGGCTTTAAGGAGCTATGAAAAAACTCTGCTTTCACTCCAGGTTGTGGGAAAAAAAAAAAAGGCATAAAGTTGAAACTTTGGAATTCTGGATGGTGTTGTGTTGTTCTCTAGCCGAGGTTCGGTTGGGAATGGGCCACTGCTTCGTGAAACTGAACAAGCTGGAAAAAGCTCGCTTGGCCTTCAGCAGGGCTCTGGAGCTGAACTCCAAATGTGTCGGGGCCTTGGTTGGACTGGCTGTTCTGGAACTCAATAATAAGGAGGTGGGTCTGACTTAGCAGGAATCCATGCTCAGTTCACTTTCTTTGAGCGAAAAAAAGCAAATTTTTTATCCTTTCAAAGATAATCCAGTTTTAAAATGGGCGATAACTTTTATGGTTGAATAATTTTAAGTCTATGCTATTCTTGAATGATTTTATAGATATGTGCTTGTGACGTGAGCAGCACATTCAGAATAGCTTTCTTCTGTTGTTAAAAACCTTCCATTCTGTCATTTATAGAAGAGTTAGGTGCAGAAAAACACTGCTAGGTTAACTGTTTCATTTCAAATAATAAAATTCCATGGTGAGATATGTGAAGGAAAGTCAAAGTAAAAGACATATTCCCACGAGGTTAGGTCAAGTTTTTCAGAAGTTTAGGAGTTAAGAATAAATTTTCAAACAAGTTTCAAAGTTATTCAGGCATGCATGCTGCATGGTAAACCAAAGAGTAGGCAGGAAGAAATTTTAACTGGGCTGATAAAAGTACAATTAAGTGGTGATCCACCTTTCTAGGTATTGTATCACTAGAAAAATGCATGCAAATATGGCTTAGTTGGGATCATAAATTCCTTAGCATGGATTAACCATCTCAGATATTATCACTGGAGGATGAGACCATTAAGTGTTTTTTAAAAAAATAAATACTGTTACATAATTGTATGTGGCTAAAATTTACTGTGCTGCTTTCTATGGTTCCCTAGCACCATCTCAGATATTACCACTGGAGGATGAGACCCTTAAGTGTTTTTTAAAAAATAAATACTATTACGTAATTGTATGTGGCTAAAATTTACTGTGCTGCTTTCTATGGTTCCCTAGAAAGATCTTTTGTTGGCACAGAATGTCTGAAAATTTCTTAGTTTACTGCTTCATGGGAAAAAAGAAAACTGTTACTACTTCCATGAAGAAGCTAAAAAAAAGTGGGCATAAGAGGTTTTTTCATAAAACTACAGAAGGGACGAAAAATATTCTAAAGTCAAATTTTAATAAATTCCAAAGATGAGAAATTGATGACATTTGGTATCTTTCTCTTTCTTTTCCTGAAGATCTTTTGACTGAAGTCAAGGGATGAGCCCACTCACCTGAAGATTCAAAAAGCTGTGATTAAAAGCTGAGCCACTCAAAGACATTTTGTGTTTTTTCTAAGAAATACATCACCTGTGCTTTACTTCAAACTGTTCTCACAACTTCATAGTAAAAGTTAGTGTAACATTGAAGAGTTGACACAGGGATGGGAGAACTCTCTGGGGAAAAGAGCCTCTCTGAGTATCAGGCTAATTGGTATCTTTTTTGTGCTTAGATATTTCTAATATTTCTTCTTCCTAGAAGATGTTATGATGTCAGATCAGGGTTGAGATCACGCTGTGCTCTCATTGAGGTCTGTCTGATCTGTTTTTCTTAAATGAAAGCACTTAGAGCTTTGGGACCTCTACCCATCTACTGGATTGGGTTGAAGTTGGACATGAGACTCACTCAAGGTATTGGAGAACTTGGACTTATGCACAGTGTGGTTATAAACCACATTAACCTTTGAAAATGAAGGCAGGAGAGATTCAATATCTCCTTATCCAGGTGTATTGTTCTGCTAGGTTTGGAAAGATTGCATCTGTTCAAACTGAAATGGATTTTTTAGCTGCCTTCATGTTATGTTTTAACCTCTTAAAACCTAATCTGTTCAATAAGACAGCTCATCATAATTACAACGTAAAGCACAGCTGTTAGACGATTCCTTGATAGCATTTTTGGTGCTTCTGTTCAGAAATAAGTACAGATGAAGCTGACATGCTTGTGATACATATTTCCTGGTTGTCCTAAATAAAGAGCAATTATTTTATCAGTTGTGGATTTGAACTTGGAGGTAAATCACATTTTTTAACCATGGGAAGCTTTCTTTAAGATGTAAATCTTCTTTAGAAAAGAGTAAGTTGGTACAATGATATTTCTATATAAAGACCTCAAACTTGCACTGATTTTAAAATGAGATCTAAAGTTGTTGTTTAGAATTTGAACATGAAAATATCTTCTTCTTCTCATCATAATTACAATGTAAAGCACAGCTGTTAGATGATTCCTTGATAGCATTTTTGGTGCTTCTGTTCAGAAATAAGTACAGATGAAGCTGACATGCTTGTGATACATATTTCCTGGTTGTCCTAAATAAAGAGCAATTATTTTATCAGTTGTGGATTTGAACTTGGAGGTAAATCACATTTTTTACCCATGGGAAGCTTTCTTTAAGATGTAAATCTTCTTTAGAAAAGAGTAAGTTGGTACAATGATATTTCTATATAAAGACCTCAAACTTGCACTGATTTTAAAATGAGATCTAAAGTTGTTGTTTAGAATTTGAACATGAAAATATCTTCATTCCACTGTTGAATGAATTGGGTAAAACATTGAAACCTAAACCAAACAGGCACTGGGACGCTGAAGAGTAGAAGGAGCAGAAGGAAAGCTGTCAGGCTGTGAGTGTGACATGTCAAAGGACATCCACACTAAGTCTTTTGGGGTTTTTTGCCTTTTTTTTTCCTAGGAAGTCCTGCTGTGCTCTTTTCCATCCCTGTATGGTAGCTTTATTTCCCATTTTCCACCTGTAGGCTGCAGGAAGAAAAGCCAGTAGCTGAATTTACTCTTTTTTGTGAGCTCAGTATGTGTTGTCAGAAATCCTGAGCAGCGTAGACTAAAAAATGGTTTTGAAGATGGTAATAAGATACAGATACTGAGGTGCTGCTGATACCTGTCAATGTTTTATTTAGGCTGATTCCATCAAGAATGGTGTTCAACTCCTCTCTAGGGCTTACACAATTGATCCCAGTAATCCAATGGTGTTGAATCACTTGGCTAATCACTTCTTTTTCAAGAAGGTAAGCAATCACTGAAATTCTACAGTTAAATGCTTGATAACCTCTTAACAATAAGAATTCTGGTGTTGGATTCAAACACATTTCATCAGGTGCCCAATATCTGTTAATCTAGATGAAGAAGTGTGAGGTTTTTGGCCTGAATTTTGTATGAACCTTTCTCAAGAAAACCAAGAAAGGTACACTTACTTAAATCAAAATCATCTTTGTGTACAGAAGGGGTTTTGGGTTTTTGATGTTTGGAATTGGTTTTTTTTGGTTGGTTGAGGTTTTTGTTCGTTTGTTTTTCCCCCTCCTCTCTCTTCCATGCTTTAAAACATGAAATAGAGAAAAGAATAGTAGTGGCTAAAACTAAATCTGTTGTTATTTAGTCAGTGCTGTGACTAAAGCTTTGTTATATTTTCCAGCTATCCACATTTAAATCGTAAAATCATTTGACCATAAATCAAGTGAAGCCTTCCAAATCTCATTTAACTTCCTTTTTTTTTTTTTTTCTTTTTTTTTTTTTTTTTTTTTGGTCAGGACTATGGTAAAGTGCAACACTTGGCTCTTCATGCTTTCCATAACACAGAAGTGGAAGCGATGCAGGCAGAGAGCTGTTACCAGCTGGCGAGGTCTTTTCACGTGCAGGTAGGGCAGTTCTTAAAAGTCCCCTTTGAGTTCACATTTTTAAAAAGTCTCTGTTATGAAAGTTGCTGCAAAGTTTGCCTCTAAAAACACTGACTGTTCCTCATTTAATTCCTTTTAATTAGGAAGATTATGATCAAGCTTTCCAGTATTATTACCAGGCCACTCAGTTTGCCTCATCTTCTTTCGTACTTCCGTTTTTTGGATTGGGTCAAATGTACATTTATCGAGGGGACAAAGAGAATGCTTCACAATGCTTTGAAAAAGTCTTGAAAGCCTATCCTAACAATTATGAGACTATGAAAATCCTTGGATCTCTTTATGCAGCTTCAGAAGACCAGGAGAAACGGGACATTGCAAAGGTGAGTTTTCCTTCCACCAGCATCGTGTTTATTTGCAAGAGTAGAACTTGGAGATCAGACTTGAAATCAGATTGTTCCTTAAGCTGAATAAAACTCAGGGTTAGGTGGCTGTCGATATGGAATATTTCATATGGGCTGTCGTGAGGGGTCTGTGAAGAGTCACAACTTCTGGACAAAACTGAGACTGCACTGGGCTCTGGGTAAAGCATGTCCAGGAATTTAGAGAAACTCCAGCCTCATGTCTCTATTTGGTATGTGAAAAGGGCAGAATTCTTTCCATATATGTATATAAAATTGTCTGAAGATGGGAAGTTAGCTCATGATTTCCTGAAGAGAGCAAATCAGCTGGTGATTTCCAGAAAGCACTTGTCCTGTCTGGGCATATCTGGAAGGACAGCGATGCTTTTTTTTAAATGAAAGGTATTTTAAATCTAATGTAGGGTAGATAAATGGAAGAAATGTTAAGCATTTCTCTAGCTTTTCATGTTGGTGTAATAGCCTTTGTTTCTCTAAGGCTTGAAGCAGGTGTTCTGGTCTACAGAAGAATAAAATGATGAAGGAAGAAAACTAATGCAGATTTATTACTGTGCAGATGTTTAGGATGTTTGCTTCTGCAGTATGGTATATCTTTCTAGTGTTAAGGTGAATGCCTTCACTCTTTCATTTCCATTTTTTTAAACAGGCTGTGTGTCTTTGAAGTGGCATAATTATCTTCTGTTTTTCAGGGGCATTTAAAGAAAGTCACGGAACAATATCCTGATGATGTAGAGGCATGGATTGAGCTAGCCCAAATTCTAGAACAGACTGATATACAGGTATTATTAGTACACACTTGTTGAATTATTTGTGTGCTTTTCATAAGAGCTTGTAAGGCTCATTCTCTTCTTTCTTTCATCCACTTTCTGTTTCTTTCCCAAGGGTGCTCTGTCAGCCTATGGAACAGCCACACGCATTCTGCAGGAGAAAGTACAGGCTGATGTCCCTCCAGAGATCCTGAATAACGTGGGTGCCCTGCACTTCAGGCTGGGAAACCTGGGAGAAGCAAAGGTATGCAGTTACTCCCAGTTTGAATGGTGTTTCTTGATCACACAGAAGAGGAAGTTTTCCTTTGAGGTCATTCTGGAGCGTTTCATTGCTCTTTTCTTTCTGTGCTTCAGAAATACTTCCTGGCGTCGCTGGATCGTGCAAAAGCAGAGGCTGAGCATGATGAGCATTACTACAATGCCATCTCTGTGACAACATCCTACAACCTTGCCAGGCTCTACGAGGCCATGTGTGAATTTCACGAAGCAGAAAAGCTCTATAAAAACATTTTGAGAGAACATCCAAATTATGTTGATTGTAAGAAACATTTGGTATTTCATCAGTTCTACAGCCATCCTTATAATACCAAAAATCTTCTGGTTGACAGCGTCTTCTGCTCTCCTTATGTCTGTCTTCCCTTGTTTTCACAGTAATGTTGGGGCTGATCTGTGCTATTTGCCACAAGCTGCAGCACACATCATGCCCCAGCCTCGTTTGTAGCCTTTTCCCTGCTTGTTTTCCATTGTCACCTGCAGATACCCTTCCCAAATCTTGCAGAGATGGGAGAGCTGTTTAAAGTGGAGGGAGGAGAATTATGTAACAGATGGATCCTTATTTCCTTGCAGTTTTTTCAGTTGTCCTTAACTTATGAAGCCAATTTAACACAGTTTACAATACTCTAACTACTCAAAACCTGCAGTTTTTATATGGCCATCATGGGTGCAAGTTCATCTTCGCATCATATTTCTCATTGTGAATAGGATATGAAAGGTGTCTTGCTGTCCTTAGCTGATCAAGAGAAAGATTGTTTTTGAAATTGATGCATGGACCATATTTTCTTTGTTCAAGATGACTTTGACCTGTTCCCTGATTTTTATTTCATTTTCTATCTTTATTTTCAGGCTACTTGCGCTTGGGAGCTATGGCCAGGGATAAAGGGAATTTTTATGAGGCTTCTGATTGGTTTAAAGAAGCACTTCAAATCAATCAGGTTTGTAACCTTTTAAGTGTTTAACATGAAAACACTAATAAGTTAACTTAAAATTTAATTTTCCACTTTTTGTGTTTTTAGTTTGTTTAAACTGTGGGGAAGAAGAGAGAGCTGCCAGATCTGCTCTCTGTGTTTTGTTTGGGGTTCTTTTGAATGTGGAATTATGTTTAAGACGAGTAACACTTTATACTTGAAAAAGAACCCTTGCAAAGGAAAAGAGTGCTTTTGTAACTTAAAGTGAATTTTTATTTAGGATCATCCAGATGCCTGGTCTCTGATTGGCAATCTTCACTTGGCTAAACAAGAGTGGGGTCCAGGACAGAAGAAATTTGAAAGAATCTTGAAGCAGCCCTCCACACAAAATGATACTTATTCCATGCTGGCTCTTGGCAACGTCTGGTTGCAGACTCTTCATCAACCCACAAGAGACAGAGAAAAGGTAATGGGCATCTCTCTGCCCTGTGTGTGGGTTTCTTTGTTTATTTTTTGTAAGTTATTAGCTATTCAGAACCTCTTCTTAATGTGTGTTTAGCATCTTCTAGTTCATAAAACCTCTGGGTAGATCTTTTAATACTCCACTTTAGAAGTGAGTGATGAATTCTGGGGCATTTCTTTCTGCAGGAGAAACGTCACCAAGACCGTGCATTAGCCATCTACAAGCAAGTCCTCAGAAATGACCCAAAGAATTTGTATGCTGCTAATGGCATAGGTGAATATCAGACTCTAGTTTTGCTTCAGAGGTGATCGTATTCTTATGTTTCATGCTTTAATAAAGAATTGTTTTTTCAGGGCCTGAGCACTGTAGGGTGGAGCCCAGGAAATGGCAGCTATGTCAGTTTTTGAAGGGGCACTTTATTGAGGCATATTGAATTTTCTGTGGTCGGAGTGCACAGTGCATGAACCTGGAAGCTCACACTGTCCATATTCCTCTCCCCTCAGGAGCTGTCTTGGCACACAAAGGATATTTCCGTGAAGCTCGTGATGTTTTTGCCCAAGTGAGAGAGGCCACAGCAGATATCAGCGATGTGTGGCTGAATTTGGCACATATCTACGTGGAGCAGAAGCAGTACATCAGTGCTGTGCAGATGGTAACATCTCCACATTGAACTTACCTGCTGTCTTGGCTCAGATGACTTCTAGATGTCTCTCTGTTGTCAGGGCAGCTGGGAAAGTTTCTGAACAGTGTTTTAACAAGTTCTAGGCCTACTTCTAACCAGCTGTTGGCTGTCAAGATTTAGTAACAGACTGCCAAATGTGGGTGGGGGGTTACAAAGAAGCTGTTGGCTGTCAAGTCAAGATTTAGTAACAGACTGCCAAATGTGGGTGGGGGGTTACAAAGCACTTACCATCTTTTATACATCTTTTTGGTAGCAGGGTTAGAATTTTGGTTGTGGAATAAATTATTAGCCAGGGGCGTTTCAGTCAGTGTAGTTACTGTATGTGATTTAACATGCAGATGTTTCCAAAGTAAGTAGATACAATTTGCTGCTGGGATTTTCTTTTAAACAGCAACAATTCCTATTTTTGTTCTTGTAAATGACCACAGGAATACTTTAAAAGCTGTCTTAAAAGCTGACTGGGCTGTAATTTCACTCACCACAGTTAAAATCACAAAATAATTCATGTTGAAAGAAATCTCTTGAGGTCAGCTAGTTTAACCTGACCTGCCCAAGCAAGTAAATGTTCAAGTGTCACCCTGTTCTGAGTAAATTGACTCAATTAGCTGATGAAAAGCATACAAATAAGCTTAAAAGCACAGCATATGTTGAACAGGACGGAAACTAAGAAGCAACTTGTGTCATTTAAGATGAGTCCTTATTGAGGCTCAGAGACACTTCATTCAGAGCTATTCTGAAGCTTTTTGTGGTGCTTAATAAAGAAGTGTTACTGGGCCTTTCTTACATGCTCAGGAGCTCAGTAGTCACTGTCCTCCAGCGAACTATTGTTAGCAAGCTTTGGCAACACAGTCACATTCATTCACTCTGTTGTGCTTGAATAGGGTCTGTTGTTTTTTTTAGCACTTTGACTATTTTTATTGACAAAAAGCCTAATGAAAACCTCATTTTAGCAATTGTTTGAGCAGTGAATTACAGTGAGAAGTGGGTATCACTTTCACCTATCGATTTGGGAACAAAAATATTTTACTCATTTGCTAATTTATTTAAGAAGAGGTGTTACTAGAAATGTGTTTGTTTACTGAAGGGTTTTATTGTTCCCTGGGTTTTGCTGTGCAGTCACAGTGTGAAATACATTATATTGGATTCAAAGGGAGACAAATTGAAATTACTAGCCCAGCTTAGTGCAGCCACAATAATTATCCTTCTGAGTTCTCTACCCTAAAGCATAGAAATCTGAGGCAGGCTTGAGCTAAACACGAAATCTTGGATGCTGAAGGTGCTCACAACACAGTGAGATCCAACAGTAACAACCTCAGGTGTTACAGTTCAGGGCAATTTTTCAGTACTTGAGCTGCAAATAAAACTTACTTTGTATTCCTTGCTATTTTGGAGGCTTAGAGGGGGTGAAGGGTTCCTTGAGAAAAGAGTACATCAAACAGGAGGTGCTTTTTACTGAGAATGATAACATTTGCTGTCTTTTAAGCCTTTAATTCTAGACCCACAGAAGTTATAGTAACAAGTCATCTTTCACACTTTAGAGAAACTGATATCCTTTGGCATGGCCAAGTTCCTCAGCTGGGTGGATAGAGCAAAGTTGAGTTATCTGGAAAGTCTGAATTTATTTTTTTTTTTAACTAATTACATCAGATATATAGAATTAGTATATTAGATATATTTCAATTTGTAAAATATCTGATATGAATAAAGAAAATAGATTGTTTATTCCCCATGCATCCTGTGGACAATATTTGAGTGATCTTAAAATGAGTCATGTTGGTTGGACTTCGTTGCAGTAAATGCTACTTTAAAAAGTATTCTTTTGTACTTAAGACCTACAGAGCCTTCTGGGCTGCAGGCAGTTTCTAGAAAAAAGCAGGTACTTGCTATGGAATAGGAGAGAGAACATTCTGATCACTGAAAAGGAGGTACCCATGTAGCATAACACACTTCTCTAAAAAACAAAAGGCAAATTAGCAGTAATGCTTTTTAGGAATAGAAACATTTACTGGAGTTACCTAACCAAAATAACAAACCACTGTCGCCTTTTACTTTGATTTTTTTTTCTTTTATTTCAGTATGAAAACTGCCTCAGAAAGTTCTATAAGCATCAAAACACTGAAGTGTTGCTGTATTTGGCCCGGGCACTGTTTAAATGTGGCAAATTACAGGAATGCAAACAAACTTTGTTAAAGGTATGGATCTAGAACATCATGGATCACAATAAAATTGCTGTTAGTTGATGTGTGTTTGCGTTTCTTTAAATTTGGTGGTCTGGGGTTGAAATGATTGTGTTTATTCTCTGTAAGTCATTTCTGTATCACATTGTAGCTTATCTTAAAAATATGGTTTTTTTCCAGGCCAGGCATGTGGCTCCAAGTGATACAGTCCTCATGTTTAATGTGGCTTTAGTGCTGCAAAGACTTGCTACCTCTGTCCTGAAAGATGAAAAAAGCAATCTGAAGGAAGTGCTTAATGCTGTGAAAGAGCTGGAACTTGCCCACAGGTAAAGATCATTTGTTTCTAATCCTTATAATCCATGTTGTTGTCCCCTTACAGTGTACTTGCAGTATTGAACACAAATCTGGTTAGAAGAGCAATCATCTTCTGCAAGGCACTGTGTAATTCTAGAGTTTCTAGTAGGAAAACAAAATATTCGGCCTGACAAAACTGTGTGTTCAGATTTTGTTCCAGAGCCAGTTTTCTTTGACCAGGTGCCAGTATGTGTTTCTCAAAGAGTTTTGTTATTGCTGTGACCAAGATGCTCTTCCCAGAAATGCGCAGTTGAAAAGATGTTGACAATTATTCTACAACTTGAATACTATTCTGTGACTTCTTTCAAAGCAAACTACAAGGCTTAAAAGCAAAACTTTATCTTACATAAGCATAATTAATGAGTGGCAGTCCCTTAAGACTAATTTCACCCTCCTTTTGGTAAGTAAAGTACTGTCACTGTTTAAGAACAGAAACAGTTTCTTAAGTGCATTTGAGATATTTTTGTTCTGTTCAAAAAACAATAATAGAAGATTTTGTGCAGACACCAGTGTAATTAATCTGATCCAGTTGTCACCATCCTTGAACAGAGCTTTCAACCATTTATCCTGCTCCTAGATGTAGATGGTGCATGATTTGTGCATTCCTAGCTCTGCTGTCACATTGGGGATAGAAGTTCTGATTTAAATTTAATGAGAAGCTTATTATTTATCGTTTTGAAGAAGTTGCATGAATTTATTTTTGCCTATTAACTAAAATTTTTGGAACATACTCTCCATAGTCTAGACCTTAAGCAAGGAATTGTTATATTCATATACCCAAGAATTTGAGTCTAGCACAAAAACATTTGGAATGTGTCTGAGGGTATATGGGAAGAAACTGTGGCAATCTTGAAAGTTAGAAGTAATTTTCTGTTAAATTGGAGAAACATTTCAAAGCACTGATCATCTTAACTCACTATCTACTTGGAAGTTTGTTGTATTCCCAAGGGCCTGTCCACTTGGTCAAGGAGGCTGTTCTGGAAGGATTTTTGAAAAACAAGTTTCCCTTCCTTCTCTTATGCTAATTCAGGCACGTAATCTGTGACAGATAAATCAATCTGTTGGGGTCAGCAATATTCGTACTGCTAGGAGCCAGCAAACAAAATCTCAGAACTCTCTTCAGAATTTTTCCTCTCCACAGTGGTTTTAGAGTGCTTTAGATTTGGAGTACTCTGAATGCACTTTTTAACTCTTAAAAGGTGCTGTATTAAAAGGTGTTGGCACAGAGGAAATGAGTGGGATTTCCTCATCTGTTGAGGTTTACACGTTTGTAATTCAGGAGTAAATGCTTTGTTTTAAGGCAAAATTGCAGTAAATATGTAAGTAGTGCTATCTTTGCTTACTTTGGTTTCTTGTGATTTCCTCCAGGTACTTCAGTTACTTGAGTAAAGTAGGTGATAAGATGAGATTTGACTTGGCACTTGCTGCTACAGAAGCCAGGTAAAAATTTTAAAAAAACAACCCACAAATCCTTCATTCAGATTCTAAGTGGAATATTTTTGTCCTGGTTTTTTGGGCTTTTTTTTAAGTAATAAAACTAGATTCCAAAATTTCAACTGTGAGTTTGTTAGATCAGTAAAAATTCAAGTGCAGGGTCCCTCCATGCTACTGTTTCCTTCTTTTCCTGTGTTTCACTTCTGCACGTTCTTGTAAGATTTCCATAGCCCCATACAAATACCATGTGTTGGCCATCCTGCACTGTACATCTGAATGTATCATTGAAGCACTTTGTGCACAGAAGAAAATTTCAATATTAAAAGAAATGTCATTTTGGCATCAGCTAAGAGGGGGTTGAAAGTATCTTGCTTTAATGTTTTGTGTGACTTGGACACTTTATGCAACCTTAACTCTCACACTATTGGGTTTTTTAAGCTTGAATTTTGCCTTACCTTTCCAAGAAGGTTTGTTAGGTTGTTGTGATTAAATACAAGTTCTTATTAACCATACTTCTGAAGCTCTCCAAATTGGTTGGCATGATTCCTTTTATGTTCATGTGTGGGTTTTCTGTATGTGAATTGGCTACGTTTGGAGTGTGAAGCACTATGTTCTGAAATGATCTACTGGAAGATAAATTAGCTTACTAAAAATGCTTTAATTTACTCAAAAATCTGCACTGCTCTTCTTTGTGCTATTTCAAGTAGCTGTTTTTTTAGTTCATTGGGGGTATGAATGTAGTGTTGTGATGCAGACACTTCATAAAAGCATTTCTTTTTGTGTTTGCTACTGTGCCTTACCCAAGAACCTTGGATTTTGCAGGCAATGCTCTGATTTACTGAGCCAGGCCCAGTATCACGTGGCTCGGGCACGCAAGCAGGATGAGGAGGAGAGGGAGCTGCGTGCCAAGCAGGAGCAGGAGAAGGAGCTGCTTCGCCAGAAACTGCTTAAAGAACAGGTTCCATTCCACTACATTCTGTATATTGCATTTTATAAGTGCACACAGTGACAATATGTGTGCTCCTGCTGCTCTGGGGTGGTATCCAGTAGCTGTTTTTCTTAGTTACAGTAAGTGCTAGCTGAAAATATTGCAGCTAACAGGTGATGCTCTTACTTCCCCATAGCCTCAGTTATTTAGTTGTGTAATGAAATAAAATAGATATGCCAGAAGTTCTGCCATCAGACTTTTACCTATTCTACCAGGGGCTTTTTTGTAGACAACTTTTTGTAAAAAACTTTTTTTTTTTTTTTTTTTTTTGCCATGTGCACCTTCTGCTATGACACAGAGCATCAAAAAGCAATTTTCCAGTCTCCTGACAGCAAATAATTTCTGTGCCTGCTGTTATAATCACCGTGGGGGTGCAAATACAATGGTAATGGTTGGCTTCCTTGGTGTTTCAGGAGGAGAAGCGCCTGAGAGAAAAAGAAGAGCAGAAGAAACTTCTGGAACAAAGAGCTCAATATGTGGAGAAGACCAAGAATATTCTGATGTTCACTGGTGAAGTAGAAGGATCAAAGGAGAAAAAACGTGGTGGCGGTGGAGGCAGGGTAGAACAGAATGTTTTAATCTCTGGTTTTGTTTTTTATTTCTTTTAAACATCTTTAATTTTCCCCTTCTGATTTATAATCTCTTGCAGGAGCACAGGTTTTTAATTTCAAACTCCTAGGCTCTACTGAGTAAAATTGCACAGGTTTAATACTAAAATGTCATAATTGGAAGCTAATACTTAACGGTTCTGAGCGTGGTGGCATCACTAAAATGTGTTCAATTGTTAAAATAACAGAAGATTATCTTATGTGCCAATTCTGAGTCAGTTTCTAAATTATACCTTTCTGGTGCCAACTTTGCTATAGTCTCTAGAAGGTTTGTATTTTCATTTCTTCTAGAACATGTTCAGCTATATTTCCATTTGGAATGTTTGCTGTTAGCTTTGTAAGTGGGATGTGAATAATAGGTTGTGTTGCCTGTGTTTCTTACAGCGTTCCAAAAAAGGAGCAGGGGAATTTGATGAGTTTGTCAATGATGACAGTGATGAAGATCTGCCCATCTCTAGAAAGAAAAAGAAGAGGAAGGGCAGTGGCAGTGAACAGGATGGGGAAGAAGAGGAGGGTGAGAGAAAGAAGAAGAAGAGGAGGAGGTAGATGATACTTTAATTAATTATTAATTAATGTCAATTTAATATTATACTTCCCTGAGCAATAGTAGGGCTTTTAAGAAAATTCTCCACAGTTTTGTAACAGTTTGAAAACAAACTGTTATCAAGAGGTTACATGGTTATTTTTTACTAACACATTACACTTTTTAAGACTTAAGCAACCACTCTGCAAAAGAAGTAGCAGTAACACTTGGTGAAGTGGACATTTCTTGAGACCAGTATTTTTGCATTTTTAAGGGTTTTTTGCAATATTATGCTTCATGCCATATAAAATGTGTTTCTGTCCAAGACCCCAGAAAGCAGAAGAGGGGAGTGATGACGAGGAACACGAAAACGGCCCGCGGCCTAAAAAGCGTCGTCCACCCAAAGCAGAGAAGAAGAAGGCTGTAAGTTAAACCCTGAATAACTGCATCACTCTCTAAATATGCATTTGGAGTTCAGCATTACCCTGGTCAAGAGAGATTTATTAGTGTTGAAAATTACAGCAAAACCTCCTGAAGCCAGCTGGTCTTAGAGCTTATTTTTATCCTCCTCTCCTGTTGCTATTGCTGCTTCAAGGATGAAAAGGATATTTCCAAAGCCATCTAGAATTAAGTGATAGCAAATGGAAAAATTTTTAAAAGCTTGTCTGGTTTTCTGAACGTGTTTCTACATTTGAGCCCTGTGCCACATGAACAAGCAGCCCTTTGTTTTCCCCCTATACAGCCCAAACCAGAGCGTCTGCCTCCTTCAATGAAAGGAAAGATCAAATCAAAAGCCATCATTTCTTCAAGTGATGATTCTTCTGATGAGGACAAACTCAAAATTGCTGATGATGGGTAAGAATCTTAATTAACTTTGTATGAACTTAGGGTTTCAGTGCATGCCTTCAAGAGAAAATGCAGTGTTAATGAGATAACACGAAGATAATTAGAAGTTTTTCATTGTACTTGCAGCATCCCTTCCCAGTGCAAAATAATTCCACTGATTCTTCTAAAACTAGCATTACCCAAATCCTGGTGTCTTGCTTTATGTATCAGCTAAAGGGAACGCCTTTTAATACCGTTTTTTCCTTTTGCTTTTCCCCACAGGCACGCTAGAAATAGCAACAGTGATTCTGAGGAGGGGGAGCAGCAGCACAGCAAGCGCATCGTTTCCGATAGCGACTCCGATAACAGGAACAAGTCTGGCAGCGAGGCAGGCAGTCCCCGCAGGTCCCGCGCCTCCGAGGAGGACTCTGACAGTGACAGGTCCCCGAGGAAGAGGCGGCGCTCGGACTCGGAGCAGTCGGACAATGAGTCCGTGCAGTCGGGGAGGAGCCGCGGCTCCGGCGGCTCCGAGAACGAATCGCGCCCGGCTTCGCGCAGCGCCGAGTCCGACAGGGACTCGGAGAGGGGCTCTGACCACGAGGGCTCTGCCAGAGCTTCTGGCAACGAGTCTGAGCCAGAGGCATCTAATGATGAGGGCTCTGAGGGGGGCTCAGATGACAGCGATTAGAGCTGAATTACAGACCATATTTTTAAAAACGTTCATGTAAATACATCTCAGTTACAGGGGAGATAGAATTTTTATATTTCAAAACTGTGATTTAAAGAACCTTAATGTTTTAGTAAACTGTTGTGAGGCCTTTTTGTGATTCTTTCTATTAGTTACTAATAGATGTTTCTCTGAGTTGGCTTATGGTGTATCTTTAAATTTAAACCACTATAGGTGCACAGAATCTCTGTCCTGTAGTCAGCACACCGAGGATGGAATGCATGTAAAAACTATGGAACATAAAATCTCCTTAGGTGGTTCAGTGTGGCTGAAACTTTGTTCTGTGATTAAAGATGCATAGATGGATCTTAAAATCCTACCAGATGCAACAAAGAGCTATGGATATTTATCTTTTTCCTCACTTGGAGTAAAGGTCAGTAGGGAAGTTTTTCTTACTTTCTATTAAAGAATAAATGTGCCACAATGCAGCTCTTCTATGTTTTCAAGGGTTTGTTCTTTTGCTTCTGTTTTTGTGTTAAATCAGTTGAAAATGTGCAGATCTTAGAGAAATTTTATAAACTAGCGATGCAGATTTAGATGAAATATTTAAATTGGCTAGTAAAGACATTTGGGAGGACTCTGTATTACTTGAGAAAGGTAAAGCTGCAAGTGTCACAATAAAATGTTCTTGCTTATTTGTTTGGAGTGATTTATTTTACTCCTTAGGAGGTATAAGCAGAATACCTGAAAATGTTGCATTTGACAATGCAATCTGTTTGGAGGAGGTGGTCCTCCCTGTATTGTAAGTACATGGCTTTGGAACTAAGTCCTTTCACATCATGTATTCAGGAATAACAATGAAAAATTGACTAAATCTGATTTCTCTCTGTGCTTCTGAAAAAAAAATCAGTTGTACCAGTCCAAGGAAAAGTTTTCCTTTTTTTCATTGGTCATTAATTCCTGTGTCAGGCATTTGCTAAGACAAGATTCTGTAGGTCTGGATAGTTTATTGCTACCAGTTCTAACAGACTGTGTTATGTTAGAACTAATATGTTGCCTTGTTTTTAGGAGACCTGGATTGTCACTACTGATAGTTCACTTGAAGCACTAAGTGAAAGTGAAGTTTCCCATGCTGCTATTTCTGGTTTGTTGTGAGCTGTTCTCGTTGTGGATGGGTTTGTTCCTGTGTTTATGGGCTCTTGGTAACCATAGAAGACAGCAGAACGCAGAACTCTCTCTTTGTGGCTCAGTTTGATAGCAAGTTTCTATCTGTGTTCTTACCTAAAACTTAGCATCAGAGTAGAAGAACAATGCTCGTGTTTGCTGGGTCAGAGCAAAGCTGAATCATGACCCAGAACCACAGGGAAGCAGTGGATAGCTGGGGTGGGAATGCTTGATGTCACATGGCTTCATTTACGAGGCTGTGGAAAGTGTGAGGAAATTGGTGCAACTAAGGGAAGCTGGTACATGCTAGGTGAAACAAATGGAACACAAACAGCAGTGGCAGGTGTGAGAGTAGCCAGCTCTTAACAATAGGAAGGAAAAAGATGTACAGCAGTTACTATGGGATCTCAGAAACTTTTCTCTGCCTCAAATACACCTCTGCTGTCATAGCTTTATCGTGTTACTGATTCTGTCTTCCTTGTAAAAATCTGCAGATTTTGTTTGATGCTGTATGTACAGAAAATACATTTTGTGTTGGCTAAAGATAGCTCTAGATGAAGAGGTGCTGTGTGGGTCTTCAGACCTAACATCCAGCTGGAGAGAAATGCTTTCTGGAAGTGTAAAATAACAGGGATTTTCAGGCATCTCTTGTGAGAGGTATTTTTTGTGCACTGCACAGAAATAACTTGTCTAAGGAGAGGTTATGACTTAATACAGCTTGAACTGTGTGATGTACAAGAGGCCAAAAAACAGGGACAGAAAGGGGACAAGGGATGCTTTGCTTTGCTATTCCTCTGCTTTTATGTAGCAAAAGAGGAATCAAAAAGCCACCAAAAACCAGAAGTCATTTTCTTTTTTCTTCCCTTTGAGGAGGAGAGTTAATGGGAGGATTAAGGTTATATTAAAAAGTCATGTGTTGCTGCAATTTGAGAGAAAGCTGTGTTTTAGCTTAATTCATGTTTTCTAATGCTTGTTTTTTGAAAGTGCTGTAGTGGAATAACATTGCCGTAATTCTCCCTTGGCAGCATTCCTTGCCTTCTGGAGTAGGTGGTTGGCTTGCAACTATTAAATTCCTTTATTTTTAGCAGTAATCTATTCCTGGATGAAATACAGCAAGTTAGAAGTGTAACAGTGCCTTGCTAGAGAAGTGCTTTATTCCTAGTTTGTGTTTTGCATCTACAGTTGCGTGATGTGGATTGCATCCATTCAATCCACAGTTCCATGGCTGCAGGAAGTGTTTCCTGGTGAGCTCTCTTGTAACTCAGCATTTTGCTGTCCTCACGTGTGAGCAGCACATAAGCTCCAGCATACAAGAGGAAAGAGGCATGTAGAATTTGCTCTCATTCCTGATATTTGTAGATTTGGCCTTTCACAGAACATTTCCAGTGTAACTTGACCAAAAAAAAATTGCTGGGTTGGGTATTTTGTTTTTGGGGGGTTTTTGGAGGAGGGGAAGAAGAGGAGAGTTGGTTGGGGTGTGTGTTTGTAAATTCTTGGGTTTTTTTAATTCACTTACTCAATTTTCTCTTTCAGAAGCTTTTCCAGGTCAGTACTTGGTGGGAAGGAGTGGCTGTCACTGCTGAATGACATAGCATCTATGTGTAAATCAATCATTCTCTTTGTAAATGTCCACTTCTGCTCATTTAACTCAGAAAACCACAGTACTCTATCCACACAAAAGCAAGGAATATATCTGGGAATGTGCTGCCAAGGAAGGGTTTGGACAAGGCAAAGCTTATGGTGAGAATACAGCAGCTAAAATTATATCAGTTCTTTATATAAGGAAGTGCCACTTCCTGGGTATAAGTTGCTTTCCACATTAAATATTTCACTGCTTGCAGCAGTGTTTGTTGCAGCAAAGTTTTAAACTTACATTACTGTTGACATCTTCTATTAAGACTTGCAGGCTTTCTGGAACAAGTTTGCTCCCTATTTTTTTCCTCTTTACTTTGTTTTGCAGTTTTTTTAGACTCCCTTGTTAAATATTGGTAGTTACCTTGCAGTCAGTGAATCTGGAGCTCAGAAAATTGCCTGGAAAAATTCTTACTGGAACAGCAGTCAGCAGGGACAAATTCAGTACTAATGTGAGTAACAAAACAGGTTGGCAAAATGGACGTGAAAAAAAGTCTGTAACTGAATACTCATTATTCTCATAGCTACTAGTACTTACTCCTAATAATAGTATTTTGTTATTTGTCTGAACATTAATTGCTCTGCAAAAGAAGATTTGAATTGGAGAGAGAATCTAAGGGAATACCAGATATGGGAATACTTAGGAAAGAAATTCAAAGTCAGTATACTGAAAATGAGTACTATTTCCATCCTGTCTGTGACTTTTGGTCCACATCTGCTCAAGCTTCATACTTTCATACTGGAAATATTTGGAACTTCAGGATTGTCTTGGCTGCACTATAGAAGGTACAGTTCATGTGTAGTCATGCAGCTTGTAATGTCCTTTTTACCTGTGGTTTGTAAGTGTTGGAGAAATTAAGAATACTCATCATAGCTATGTTGTTCTTTAAGTGCCTCTGGGTGGTTTTCTTCCTCTTTTTAATTCTGCCTTTGCCCTGAGGCAAAAACTTCTTTCACTGCAGCTTCCAGAGCTTGGGGCTGGTGAAGTATTTGGAGCTGGCAAACTTGATTGAGTTTACCTCCATTTGAAATTATAAATGCTAAAGAGTCCCTATTGCTGCTTCTAAATATGTGTTATCCTTATTTTATGCGTGTCCCTTTATCTCCCTGTTTGGAGATGCCCCCAGCATTGTTGTGCTATTGTCTGAACTCCAGCAGTGCTGTTTGGCTCAACACATACAAGAATTTCATACCTTCCCACCCAGCCTTTGTTGATTAAAATACAAATGCCCAGTTTTAGCTGAAGAAAACTGGGGGGTTTAGCACCTGAGAGTGTGTTTGTGGTAGTGACTTCCAGGGTGTTTTCTTTTGCCTTGGAAGGCTCCAAGCAATTCTCTGACTCTTTAAATGTTTTTGAACCCTTCAGAGTTCTTAACACATCTCCTCTCTTGCCTCTCTCGTATGCAAATCCCATATGCTAATTGCAGCTCCTAAAACAGTCTTGAACATTTTGAGGAGCACTGTGGGCCCACTCTGGTTCTTAGGGCCTCCTGTGAAAGGTGCAGTTGAGTTGGTTGCACAATCTGTCTTCAATGACAGACAGGTCTCAGCCAGAATGTTCCAGACTCTATCTGCTAACTGAGAAGTGACTTTCTGATTTTGGGCACACAGGTAGTAGTAGAGAGCTCATCTTTGCTGGCTGCTCATTCTATAGGAGAGAGGAGATTGTAATTTGAGAAGAATCTCATGCAGTGCTATATTCCTTCTGCCTGGTTCCACAACTCTATTAGAGAAAACTGGTTTTGGAGTCTTCTCACCTTTGCACCTGAAGGTTCTGTCTGTGCAGACACTGCTGACCACAGACTCCTTTAAGCAGAGCTAATACTGAGAAATACTAATAAATACTGGTCTTGCTCTGAGCTGGTGACAGTAAACTACCAGTTCTGAAGATGCTTCAGAGAAGATGAAACATCTCTTCATCCATCTCTACTCTTTAAAGACAGATAACTGCTTTGTTCCAGCTTTCAACAGAGTTTGAACTGCTCTAAACTGTCTGTATGTGTTGTGCTGTGCTAAATTATTCCAGTGTGTGCTCCGTTCTCATGGGAATCTGTCTAACCAAAAGGTAACATTCTTTTTTCTTTTGGGAAGCTGTCCCAGACCAGCTGGAGAGGAAGAATTATTGTCATCAGCTATTTACTAACACTAAAAAGGAAAGAGGAATTAGGTCTCATTTGGGTTTGCAGAATAAAGCACATTCATGCACAAATTTGAGGTGGTGATTTTAATCAAAGTGTTCTTACAGACAGTTCCATATTCATGCAGCTGTTTTGTTTTATGGTCACTGCATCAGGGGAACTGGCATAGACTGCAGGAGATTAAACCTGTAACTCTTGGAGTGTTCCTCATTTCCTTCTGCAGTCTGGGCTGCTCAAGGTTTGTAACCAAGGTATGGCTATGAGGTAATTAGGAGTTGCCATATAAACAGAATGGTATTACTGGAAGGGGCAAGGAAGGAAAGAAAATCAATGATGTGTCAGATCAGTGCTTACATAGATATTATTTATAGTCTTGATCCTTAATTACTTGGGTCTCTGTATTTCTGTTTTGGATCTTCTGTGTTCGCTTTTTGCTCTGCTCTCACTTGTCTGTAATTAGTGCCCCAAGATACACTTGCTTTGCTGTGAGTGTTTCAATTTCTGTTGCCTTTAAACAGTGCAGGGAAAGGATATTTTATTCAGTGCATGTGAAAGGACTATTGATCTATCCAACTGTAAAACCAGAGAGTGGAAGTTGTAACAGTAAAATCAAGTGAAGTGTACATTAAAACCAGGAAAATGTAACATAAAAGACACAAGGATCTAAAGGGATTTGTCCAGTCCAGGCTGTGCTGTGATCCTCAAATACCCAAGATTCACCTCAGCTGGCAGCAGTGCAAGCTCTACATAAGGGAGAAGTTGGTGGTATCTATAATATTTGCAGAGAAATGATTCTCAGTGAAAAAGAATTGCAAATTTTAAATTATTCTCCATCCTGGCCTGAATTGCCCCAAAACAGCAGCAGTTCCCTTCAGCTGTACTTTTGCAGAATGTCCTGTTGCTGTATCCTAGCTGGAGTGATGTTGTATTTCTTAGGGCTTTCATACATTTTTGTCTTTGATGTTGCTTTTAAGAAATGTGTAAGAAAACATGGTGGGCAGGGGATGGGTGAAGATGTAGAATCCAGATTGTACATCAAGACCACATTTCATGCAGCACTGACATGAAGCTGCTTTGGGGCAGGATGGTTCCTTACAGAGCTGTACTGAATTTTTGTCTGATCTGCAAGGTTTTTGGAGCATAAATTGTACCTTGATTTAAAAAATGACAAACATTGTTGCTTGATTAGTAATAGAACCACAACCTCTTTCTCCTTCTTAATAAGGTGAAGTCCAGTGAAAACGATCTTTGGTTTTGAATTATTTAATTTAAATAAAGAAAACTATAAACACATAATTTTGCTATTAGAAAGGTTGAAGTGCTGGCCAAGAGTGTGACTTGAAAACAAATTATGGCCAGAATTGCCTTACAGAATTAAACCTTTATTGCCTAAAAGCTGACCATCCTTGTTGATCCCCACTTTGAAAAGCTGGGGTTTGGCCAGGCATGACTTGATTCAATTCCTGTCCAAATTAGACTGCTATGAAGCTGCTTTGCTTTCACAGAGTACTTGTTGTAGGCAATTAATCAATATCTCCTGGAGAGTTTCAGCAGAGGCTGTGGTTGTAGTTGCTCAATCACTGAGGTTGCCAAATAATCACATGCATTTGTTTTGTTTGGGAAAACTTCATGTGATGATTTGTTTAAAAAAACAAACCCAAAACTACCACAGACCAATCATTGGGGGTGGCAGTGGGGAAGTGAGTGTGGGATGCACAACCAAAAAGCCATGAAAAACCCTCTCAAAGTCCGCATATTATGTGGATTATCTGGAAAAACTTCACTAGGCAAACTTGCAGGCTCACAGATGCCCCAGGCAGAGAATCAGAGCTGCTTTAGGTACAGCCCAGTGCTTGTATCTCCCTAGACTTCTGGTCCTGCCCTAATATTTAGCATCCTTCCTCCTGCCTTGCACCTGGGTTTATTTAATGCTCAGGTGTGATGGTCTTTGCTGTGAGCTCCCTGGTCAGCTTTCTCAACTATTAACTGCTACAAATGCTACAATTGCTTCTGTTAATAGTTAAGAGGATGCATTTCTGTGATCTCTTTTTAAGAATTAGTAAACCTGGCATGACTAAAATGAGCCAGTGGTATAACTCTGGGGTACAGGAGAAAAGCTACAGCAGGGCTGGTTATTCCATAGCCAAGAATTGCTTTTCCTAAAGCAAAATCCTTCTGATTTGCATCTCTCTGATGGAGATGACCATTTGGATCAACACATGAAATATACTTCCTGGTGGATGCTCTAAGTGGTTCATGGGACCAGAAAACAAAGTCAACCTAAAAATCAACAGAGCAGAATTCAGCTGAGGGTGTGGGCACAGAAGGGCAGTGAAGCCATGTCCTGGCTGTGCTTCTTCCCTTCCCTGTCAACTGCTGTGCCTTGAAAGGCAATGGGTGCTGCTTTAGCCCCTGGTAACAAATGTGCTAAATCCACACCCAGTCTTGGGAATAATGTTCAGGAGTTTGTTATTTGGTGATGTTTTTAATTTTCGGTTTTTAATAAAAGCAGCTGTAACATTAATCTCACAACTAAAATGTTGCTCTATAATTTCAGATTGACCTGTGAAGTTGAGAGATGTAGAAGGGAATGTTCTTGTCACTTCAGTTACAGGAAATTACAGCCATGATTAGTGACAAGTGGAAAAGGATTATTTTGAAAGCAAGCTGGAGCTGCACAGAATAATGGAGAGTTATCTTGGAGAACACTCATGTAGAACATGAAAAGAATAAGCTAAAAATCCAGCTGAGACAATCAGGGGAGGACGAATCTAAATTTAAAGCAGAGCAAGCTTCTTAAATAAAAGGTATTGATATATTAATAAATCTAGGGAGTTTTGTCAGATTGCAGGGCTTCTTTACCTACTGGGTGCTTCCCAGGAGTTCCTTTTGATTAATTGCAGTTGTCCCTGAGCAGCAGAGCATCAAGTGCTATTCAGCATTGCCACCTTGTTTGATCCTGATCCTTGTTTTACCTGCTGCTTTCTCTAAGCCTCGCCTGCAAGAACAATGGGAACTAACACTCCCTCAGTGGTTTAGGATTTTTTGTTTTGTTTTATTGTCTTTGGTTGGGGTTTTTTTTTGTTTGGCTGTTTGTTGTTTTAAATGTTCAGCCTTCGTGGCTGCAGTGAAAAGCCTGGATGTCTGAAGGGAAGTACCCCGGGGGTACAAAACTGGATAAGCAAAGAAAAACAACCCAGAATTTATTATGTGTCAAGATTTCTAATTCAAACATTCTGGATTTAGGTTTTGGTGGACTCATCTCACATCCTTGAATGGTTAGGGTGGAAAATGAGGAGGGAGATAGCACAGGGTAATGTGAGGAGAGGCACGTGTGCATTTATTTTCCTTTGTGCTGCTTCTAAATTCCATCATTGTCTCCCCTGGGCTCAGAGAGAGCTGTCTCAGCAATTCAGAGCTGCAGCAGCTGAAGAGGCTGTAGGGAAATGGGGCTGACACCCTTCAACTGGGCAAAGAAGAGAAGGAGAAGGAATGTGGGTTAGAGGTGCAGAAATCCAGTGTTTTAGAGAAACTCCTGAAGTCTCCAGAAGTAGAAAATCGAGAAGGAAAAACAAAAAGACAAAATAATTCTGTAAATAATGATAACCAATTTGATAAAATGAGCATTTAAAAGGCAGTATAAAAAATAATTCAGAGACCTTGAGAAACATTATGGCCAAGATTTATTTATTATTGCTGTGTTTGTTTTTTTCCCATAGAGCTGTATGTATTTCCTGCACCTGATCCTACAGGTTATCTAAATTTGCAATTCTAATTAAATGGGTTGCTGTAAGGCTGTGTAGAGAAAATTACTATGTTGATTCCCAAATTGCATCCATCCCATATTGTCATCAGGAAAAAAAAAAAAAAAGAAAGTAAGTTAGGGCTGGATCAATCACATTCTTAAATTTTCCTCTAGCAACAATGACCCATTTTATTCATTTTATTGTAGTGTTATAGGGCCAGGTGATTTAAGTGAATTTTATTTATCTTCAGACATCTAAAAATTAGCAGTCTAGACACCTTGTAGAGAGACACCCATGGCCTGGCATCCCCAGGGGGCAAATCATCCCATCGCAGGGTAATTGTGTAAGGTAGGAGGAATGAGTCACTCTGAGGAACCTGTTCCTGTCTGCTGCCCCAGGAGTGTGTGGATGTCTAGACATCCAGCATTTGGATAGTTAAGTAAGAGGAATCCCACCCAGCAGGAGCTCAGATGTTTCCTTTGTTATTCACTTGAATTAGTTTCCAATTTAGATGTAATCTTCCCCTCTCTTTCCTCCCTAGACCAATCCAGTAGGATCAAGTTTACATGAACCTTTATCACACTGAGGAACTGAAACAGAGATTTTCCAGAGCAAGCATAAATACAGCTGGCATCCATCTATCAGCTCCCTGCGTAGTTGTGCTTTTATGAGTTGTTTTTTTTTTTTTTTTTTTTTAATTTAGGGGGTTTTTTGCCCAAATTTGGATCAGCTCCCTGCTTAGTTGTGCTTTTATGAGTTGGTTTTTTTTTTTTTGTTACATTTAGGGGGTTTTGTGCCCAAATTGTGCTTTATGTCTGCCATTTCAGCAAATGCCAACAGCAAGCTTTTTTCAGATTGTCAGGAAAACTAAGGATTACTTCTTGTGGAGCTGTGAAAGTGCCTGGCAAACGGCATCTGGGAATTGGGAGCTCCTGGAGGTGCTGGGGTGAGTACACAGAGACAGCACAGTGTTTGTGGTGTTGCAGTGCAGTGACACTCTTCCTCTGTGGTGCACAGGCTGGGATCCAGAGCTCTCAGCTGGAGCCAGGTTCTGTAGGAAGCCCATTCCCATCTTTCCAGGCTCTAGTGTCTAATTTAGCTGTTGGTTCTGTGTCTTACTGTACAGGTAACAGGTGTAGTACCAGGATTCAACTCAATCTATAATATCTTTTTATGGTCTTTATTCAAGGATGAAACCCAAAGCTCATGTGATGTCAGAAGTAACAGGATTACCTGGATTTATATTGTTCAATCCAAGGAGCAGCCTGTTCCTAAAGCAAGAGAGGAAGGAAGAGTTTGAGTCAATGACATTTCCCCTTACAAACCAGTTAAAGTCTGTATAGTCTTTGAGGAGATTATGTAAAATATTAAATGATTCCTGAACTGAGTTGCACTTCAGTCCTTCATGAAGATTATTATGGAATTTGCACTGGCAAGAATTCCACCAGGATAGAATAGCACATCCTGTATTTATAACTGGTGTGTTTTATCAGAGCCATTCCAGCCCCTGGACTGCCAGAGTCAGTGCACTCCCACTGACAGGTTTCACCTGTGGCAGGTATGTGCTGGGGTTTTACTGCATTATGGTCCCTACCTCATGGTAAATCTACTGAGATGTTTATCTAATTGAATGTATGAAAGGCCTTTCATCACAGCTAAATACTTCATGGTCTTGCCAATTAAATGACATCAATCCTATAGATGGGAAACTGTGGGAAATTGGAGGTCACCATGGAAACCTTCACTGGAGCAGGAAATGAAACTGCTGTGTTGATGAAGTGAGTAATCAGTTATGTACAGCCTAAAAGCAGTGCAGTGCACCTACCCTGCCTCTCATGGCTGTGTCATGCTGGGCCTCTTCCCCACAGCCTGGCTGGGGCTCTCTTGACTTTAAAAATGTTCTTTGTATGGAACTGAGTGAGCCCTGCCTTTCTGAGCTCGGCTCACGGGGCTGTTTAAGGTTAACATGGCAGCTGAAGCCCAGGCCAGTTCCTGTTTTGTTGTCAATATTGGGAAGAGGGATTAGGACTAATGCTTCTACTGTTACTCAGAAATATTAACAACCTAAGCTTAAAATAATCAAGTAACTGAATGGCATTTCTCCAAGAGGAATAAAAGGAATAAAGATAAATGGGGATATACATAATATGTATGAGTGTTTATCAGTAGGAATAGAAAAACCCAAGGCTTTAATTCTTCCCCTGCTTTATGCCTCTGGGCAGGAACACAAAGCTGGCCTGCTGCATGTGCCTGGAGCCTTGTTTGCTACTCTGCTGTGGAGGCAGCTGTCTCTGACATCTCAAAGCACATGCAATCATTTCTTAAAGGGTTAAACAAAATCCCTAAAGAAAGGCAGATCAAGCCTTCACCTGCCTTTCAGTTTTAACTCTATGTACTTCCACTTCTCAAATTTCACTTTGTCCTACCAAAAAGAGACGCATCCATTTTCTCTATAAACTCCTCCATACTATCAAACCAATAAAAGATCCCTTTTCTTTTCACAAAGTTAAATGGTTTTACACAGCTTCTTAGATAATAAAATTCTGGGAATACTTCACACCTCAGATCCTTCAAGCACTTCGACTGCTAACATAAACAAAAACTAAATGCAAGACTGATGTTGTTCTAAACTGCAAAATATTTGAAGATAAAACTCCCCTCAGCTGGCTGCTTTCCTCACTCCAGCCATGTATCCATGCCAAGTGTAACTGTTGCCATGGCTGCTTCGTCAACTCATTAAAAATAACAGTTCACTCCTCTCCAACTCCCCTCCCTTAAAGGAAAGGGATGTGGGCTCCCTAAATCAAACCCAGACAAGCCTGTGTGCCTTTACAGCACCACTTAAAAGGCACATTATTCAAGGAACTCCTGCCTGAAGAATCTTAGTCCCTGATCATCACAGGGAAAGGCCCGAACCTGTTTGAGAGAATTCTTGGTCTTTCAGAAGTGAAGCTTCTTCTGAAATTCCAGGATAGGGGTGGATCCAGGGAGATACTGTTACCAGCTTGTATCTTGGTGAATAACAAATACAGCTACTTCTGAAGGACTGACAAACTTTTTTGGGGTATATCTAGTGTTATGTGTAGAACCACCCTGGCATAAAAAACCCTCGAAGCTATGTTGATACAGTCTCCTTTAAATTACTGTTACACCCTGATGCCTGCAAGTGTAGCTGTGCAGCTTTTCCCCTTCCTGTCACAGAGCACAGCTCCCAGCCCAGCTGCTGTTTCTGTTTTGCTTTCCCAGATGCCAGTGTGTGGAGATACAATTGTCCCATGCTAGAGCTGTGCCTACAGGATCTTGCCCCCTGAACTGAGCCCGCCCCTGCCTGCTGGGCAAGAGCACTTGCTGTGTACTCTGGTTCTCTGGCCAACAGCACTGGAGATAAAAGAGGATGGGTGATCAATTTACAGGAGATTTATGCGAGGTAAGGGAAAAAGCCTCACCTTTGTGTGACACTTTGACCCATTCTGCCACTAGACTCACACTCTTGTCCCTTCTCATATTCATTCAAGTCATTTGATGTAGGCGATGCACCATGGCTATTTATCAGCTTCCAAGTATGGACCTCCTCCCAAATTTAGGGGAATCCTTGTGCCATCAGTGGTGCCCAAGCCCCTGCACACACCCCACACCAGGACAAGGCTGGAGCTGAGCAGCATTTGAAGCAAACACTGCAGCAACCACAGTTGATGAATGGGAGTTTCTCAGGTACCTGTGAGCACAAGCCCATCACCCTTCATGCTGCTGTACCAGCTCCCTGGGAATTCACTTTTGAGAATAAGCATGAATTAGCAAGAGACTCCTTTTTAATCAGTCTTTGCAGCTGCTTGCCTGGGTTGCAACATAAGCCATGATAATTCATGGTTCAGATGTGTTCTAAATTTGTACAGTTCAGGAGTGCACTGAAATGATCAAATTGTTTGGATTTACACACTGCCCTGGGGAAAAAGGGGAAAAGCACTCCAAGTCCAAACAGCATTCAGAGGGAAGCTTCCATCTGCTAAAAGAGCAGGCCAGATAAGCCACTCTTAAAAAATTTTGTTCTGGGCCCACCCAGCCTCTACCTTTTCCCATACACCATAAGGCTTCTTCCTGCACTGTTCCCCAAGAAACAGAACTGCATAGCAGTCATGAAGGTGTTTTGACTTTTAGGACCTGATCAGGTGATTTGGAGCACCCCTCCCAGGGGAAGAGGATGAAGTTGAGCCTGTGAAAGGTTCTTCTACAGGAGAGCTGGAGAGAGACTTCTGACAAAGGCAAGTATTGACAGGACGAGGGGGAATGGCTGCAAACAGAGTTGAGGTGAGGCAAAAGGAAGACATTCTTTACTATGAAGCTGGTGGACACTGAACAGGCTGCCCAGAGAACCTCTGGCTGCCCTATACCTGTAACTGTTCAAGGCCAGGCTTAATGAAACTTTGAGCAAGATGGTCTCTTTGGGAGGTGTTCCTGCACATCACAGGGATGGAACTAGATGATTTTCCAGGATTCAATGATCAGAACACATTCCTGGAATTCTCAGATTTCGTACCTAAACACCACTGCAGCTTGGACAGATGGTGACCTACTGCTATGATCAGTGACAAGGCAGCAGCTGTCCAACTGTGACACTCTCCAGGAGCAGGTGAGAATTCACCATGACAGGTCCTTCTCAAAATCTGACCCACACCTGACAGGGTGAGGGTTCCTGAATAGGAACTGCAACCTAATTCAGAATTTCAGAGGATCGCCTGAGTTGCTATTAACTGGTAGGAAATATGTGTGATATGCAGTTTCTCCCAAAGCTCCTGGCAGTATAATTATACCCAACCCTTAACAAAAGTATTAAAAGCCATTAAGATTTATCAGTTACAGTGGTTTAATTTTGACTGTGACTTTAGTATGTAGAATTAAGCACTCTGTTTACATTTTAAGTACAATGCCACTCATAGTCAACAGGAACACAGAAGTGAGACCAACCAACAGCCATCCCTGTTCCAGATTAGCCACAAGTTTTGCACTTGAGCACTTAAAAACTTCAGCAGCAGAAAAGATCATGAAGATGCTACCACCTCTCCTCATCTACGGAGAGACCACTTTGATGTGCACACTGCAGTAAGCACCATTTTTACACCAGTTTGAAGAATCCACAACTGTTCACAGTGC
Organism: Onychostruthus taczanowskii; assembly: GCF_017590055.1. Classification (NCBI taxonomy): domain Eukaryota; kingdom Metazoa; phylum Chordata; class Aves; order Passeriformes; family Passeridae; genus Onychostruthus; species Onychostruthus taczanowskii. The sequence continues at coordinate 6,328,559 of NW_024502458.1, forward strand.
ATGAGGATTTTTCCAAGTCATGTGATGGTAATTCCACCTTTTTGTGGCATTTTCTACTGTTTATGTTCTATTCTGCATTTTTAGTTGTTCTTTCTATAGTTTTCTCTACCAGAGTTCCTAACTGAGTGGTCAGTTAGAAATAAGCCAAGCAGCAAAGCCCCCATGCACAGGTACATAAGGCTGCAGAGTAAGGACACGTCAGACTGGGCAAGAACACAAGGCTTGTATTAGTTACTGTGTAAAGGAGCCCACAGCTGCCAGCTCAGCCTTCTTCAAAATGCGGCAGAAAAGCTTAGCTGCAGATTTGGGATCTATTCCCAAGTTTTTACTTGCACATCCTTCTACCTTCTCCTCTCACCTCTGATATAACTTGAGTTGGAAACCACTCTTTCCTGCCTTGTGGTTCCTCCCCATCTTCCCTCTGCAGTGCACAGGAGCGAAGTGCATCACGTGCTCCACACACAGATTACCATATCCACAGGAAGTATTATAGCACCATACCCCACTAAACCAACCAGCAGTAACAGCAAAGTTCAAAGAGAAAAGGACAAACTTGGAAAAATACAACACTGTTAGTGAAACAATGGTAAATTTCACTTCACAGCACCTTGTTACACTTAAAAACGCAATTTTGGAACAGAATTTTGAATTAATTAGATTAAATGAACCCCGTAACTGTACTTGTATTTGTCCAACCTGTTAAATGAGCACTGAACTGCAGAACCTTAGTGTCTATAGCACACATGCACCTGAGCCTGCACATGGAGTGAGGAGGGAAGTCTGCACCCCTCCAGTTCTAGCAGTGACCAAGTCACTCCATGGATAGGGAAGAGTCACAAGTTTCAAAGGAACATAGATAGCATTAAGTGTTCTGGGAAGCCCCATGTCAGTGCACCCAGGAGGTGCAGCTCCAGCACACACAGCTCTCAACCTCAAGGTCTAGCAGTGACCAAGTCAGTCCATACATAGGGAAGAGTCATGAGTTTCAAAGGAACATAGATAGCATTAAGTGCTCTGGGAAGCCCCATGTCAGTGCACCCAGGAGGTGCAGCTCCAGCACACACAGCTCTCAACCTCAAGCCACTGAACTGCATTTGAAGCATTCCTACCTTAACTGGACCCCATCCACACCAGTACCCCCTGCTCTCCCTTACACTGCTGAATACACCCCATTTCTGAAATGAGGAATGGTGCCATGGAATTCTGCCAGCAATTCAAGTTCAATACCCTTGATAGCATTTGGCTTGTAGAGCACAGTCCCTGCCTTTCCTGGGCTCCACACTACACAGAAGCTCCCAAGGCTGTAGCAGAAGCACAGCTCACACTCCAGAGGGCAGAGATGTGACTGGAGTCAGGGAACCCTTCTAAGCAAACCATGATGTGCTTTTCCAGCTGTAGTGTTACAAGGTACTCCACTGCCAATTCCAACTCCCCCCCTTCCTCAAAGCAAGACTAATTAACACCTCCAGTCCTTTTCTTGGGCTCCACTTCTTCACCTCCTGTGATGCTTAACAGTTTACAGGCTACAGCACTCACACCACTGGCAAACAAAGCTCCAGTCCAGGCAGGAGCCACTACCCTTTTGTCACTACAAATACATCACTTTTCAACAGGTTAAGTCTTAAGTATCAATAAGGACAAAAGAAAACTCACTGGGGACAAGGTTCTAGGAAGTAAGGTGTTTTGAGTATTTAATAGATGACATTTCAAGCCTGTACAATGCAACATCATTCACCTCTTTTGTAGGGATTTTTTTTGCCAATTCAATTTGAGAAACAGGCAGCTAACAGACAGTGCCACTTGATTCAGAAACATGCACGTGGCCTGGGGGGAAGCTCAAAGCATTAACCAAGTCAAAAGCACATACTCACTGATAAAGCATACATTGGACCACAAGGCAAACCCCTACCATTTCTTCAACAGAATCCCATCATTCTCCTCCTGTCACAACACAACTGTAGTGTCTCATCTTGTCTGTGACCTTATTTAGAATTCATCTGCATATCCAGACAAGGAGTGTAAAAGTAATTTCAGGATGGTTGCAACCTAAGGTAACTCCCACTGATATTTCCTTTCTTAAGTGAACAAGTCATCAACCAAAGCTTTTCTACTGGGAGACATTCAGAAACAAGTCAAGTATCACAATGTTTATTGATAGATACAAGTATATAAAATCAGGGCATGAACATGTCTTGATAAATTAATAGACTTAATTTCAGTACTGTAAGAGGGACCAATTCAAATTTCTCACCATGTCATGTTTCACACCCACAAAAACCTCTTCCAAAGGGCATTAAACCATCTCTTCAGCCGATCAGTTTTTGTGCAAGTAAACTGTTCCTTTTAAAAAAGACTTGTGCACTTGCCCAGGCTCAAGGATATTAAAACCTAGCACATAAAGCCCATTACTAGAGGTAGAAATACAGGCAAATATACTATTACGGCAACAACCATCGATTACAGTTAAGGATTCTCTGTAACAACCAAATGGATAATCAAATATTGCAACAACTCAAGTATTACACTGAGCAAAGTGCATTTCTACAGTATTCAGTGTTGCTATTCAGTTTCTAACTTAAAAACAGCCTATGATAACTGGCAGCAAAGAAGACCCTTGCAACAGACTGCTTCTGCTCGAGAACTTATGATGTAATTATTGCATGCTGCTAATACACTGTTATCTAAACATTGAAGATACTCTAAAATATTTTTATTGTAGACTATTAAGACATACTACAAAAACCTTTTGCAGAGAATATCCTACTGATATACTTCTGCTTTAAATATTGTGAAACATTACAGCGGAATGAATTTTCGCAGTGGTTAGGTCAAATGCAGTTACATCATAGCAACAGTATGTTTGCACAATTTAAGGCTTTGGCTGGTTCTTTAGTCAGCTTCTTCTTCAGATTCTTCTTCTTCAGCAGTTTCCAGCCAGGTTAACCACTGGTTTACCTGCAGTTACACAAAATTGGTTTAAGGGAGCAGGAATTGTTTCCCCATTAGGTACTTCCACAGAACACTCGTCTTCCCCCCAACTCATTTTAAAAAACCTTTCATTTCAGCCTCATTTGCACTACACATAGACCTCTAGAAAATAGGAGGGATTTAAGTAATCTTGCTTTTAACTCCTTCCTAGCGAAATATTCCATGAAGTTTCTATATATTTACACGTTTCAGACACTCCAAAAGTTCTCAAACACTCCAGTGCAGCAGAAATAACAAAAAACAAGTCTCTATTCTAATGTTAGCAGATTTACCTGGAATAAAGCTTTGCCTTTCCCTGGAAACTCTTGAGTAATGTCTTCTTTCCATGCCAAGAAGGCTTCTTCTTCAATGATCTCCATGTCATAGAAATGAACAAAGAAGCGCAGTAACATGCCTATGAAAATCAATTTAAACTTGGTTAGCTTTATAACCGTCTCAACCCCTTGCTGAATTTTAAGAAATGTAGGGACAAGCCAATTCAGGTGAGACCTCAATGCACTTACCTTTTGGAAAATTATTGTTGTAGCAGTGCACCTGGAGTGCATATAAAGCACTCACTTGCAGATCAACATGGTCATGGAGGAACTTCTGCATCACCGGCTTGAAGGAAAGAAGCAGCTGTTTTTCCTGCTCCAGCTGCTCTTTAGATGGAGCAGACGAAGAATCCGATTCGTCACTGGGTGGGTTTACTTCACTAGAAATATACTGCAAGAAACTGGACAGAAGAAAAGCCAAACTAAGTTCTGTAAAGTAAAATCAAAGCACTCGATGTATCAAGTTAAAAGACAGCTATCACTGCAACTATCATCCTGCTTTCACTTGCAGTAAGGAGCAAGCACAGATTTGTACTGTGGTTGACAGTGCACCAGCAAAATCCTTGTTCTGCCTTTGTTACAGCTCTGCATTTTAGAAAGACACACGGATCTCGACCTCCTCCTCCCAAAGAAAACGCTTCACACACTGATGCAAGCCTGGAGACTTTTCTTCTCAAATACAATGGGATTTTACTACAGAGGGTTCACTCAGAACAGTCTCCCCCTGTACTGCATCTCAGATTTCTGCAGAGCTACATTTGAGCCTTTACAGAGTTAAGTGCCTTACTGGTAGCTTAACCAAACAAGTACCTGAAACCTATCAAAACAGCATCCTACCTGGTCATCAATATATTCACAAATCCCTTATCTACATGAAGCTTGGGTGAAATGTTATCTTTAATCCACTTATAGATGGCTTGAGGGGATGGATCCGATTTTATTTGCTTTAGCAGTTCCTTCTCCAGTTTCAGAAGCGGGAACAAGAAGCTAAGCCCCTTCCCTTCCAAGATCTCCAGCATGCGATCCTTGTTCTGGTCAATTTCTGACAAGGAAATAAAGACACGTGTTAAGTGCTTCTCAAGAGTTCTAAATAATGGTTCATGCTCCAGCCACCCCTTAAGAAATATCATTCCTAACAATACTGACAGCTAATTCCACCGAGAGAACCCTGCATGGTATTTTACTCTGGCATAAACTGGAAGAACATCTCGCTTACTCTAGGATCAGGTAACAGAAGAGCTCTGTGGCAAATCTTACCTGGTAACATTTTCTGCATGTTCACTTTGCTTTGTTGGAACAATTCTGTTAGCCATTCACGGTCTTGTAACTTAGCTAACTGCTGAAGACAGAGCAGGAAGAGAGGGAAATGGGTGCCACTTTCCAGTGGTTGAGCCAGTTCGGAAATGCTCACCAGGTCTGAAATAATGGCACGGGCTGCAAACTGTGCTAAGTAGGATTTCACCAATGGGATGTCCACCTCCAGTTTGGGGCACTGGTCCAATACATTCAGGAATGCCTAAGAAACAGTAAACACACCAAGATCAAATTCCTAAGTAATTCTGTTCCTGTGCAACATAATGCTCATAGTATGTTTTCTGTAGTCACTTGCAAAGAGGATCCCAGGTTCCAACTGCCTAAACACTGCATGTCTTCCTTTCACTTGTGCCCCTCACAGGTTCATGTACTATTTTTACCTCCTCAGATTAGCAGGACTAAAGAAATATTTGCATGCTGCCTTTACAGCAGCTAAACACTATGAAGAGCCAAGAAACGAGAACTGCAAGATTATCAGACCACAATACCTGCATGAAGTTGTCACTGGTGGCTATTCCCTCCTGCTTGAGCAAGCTGATCAAAGTACTTGCTTTCTCTTTGTCCTCATCTGATCTGTCTAGGGATTGCAGGATTACTTTGCTCAGCATCTCAGGAATGAAGTGTTTCGGAGCTCTCATTTCTCTTACAGTATTGACAGCATCATTAGCATTTCCATTGTTCAGATACTCAGTCACAACAGCCTCCTGGAGAGGAAAGAAGCACAGTTAAGCATCCTTTTCCAAGATCACATCCAAAGCTGTAAGACTCACTACTGCACACCAACTTACAGTTTGTTTAAGTAGCTCTTCCTTAGAAGGAGGTGGTTTCTTGGTGGTCTTTGCAGGCTTCTCTTGTATAAGTGGTGGATTTGTTTTAAGACCAAGTTGAGGCGGCTGAAAAAGAGACCAGAATTTGTTCCTTTGTAGCACACCTACTTTTGTTTTTATAAAGTTTTACAATAGAAAACATTAAAAAAGCAGATTGAACTAAAATTAGTTTGGTTTCAAACACATTCTTTTCCCATGTCCTCTCTGTACAATCAAAGACATCTTTCTCCCTTGACACATTTGACATTAAGTTTTCCAAGCACAAACAGGAAAGTATAGCCAACAACATACAGGATTTTTTTATATTTACCTGTCCCAAAGGCGGTGTCTGAGTGCGTGGTGGTTGAGCACTGGGAGGAATCATAGTTATCTGGGGCTGAAGCTTTGGCACTTGGTTTTTATTCATCAGGAAAGACTGAGCAGGTCTCAGGCTAATCTGTAAACAGCAAGCCAAAGAAAAACTCAAACTGTTTCAAATATTCAGACCAACAATACACAGCCATGGACTCAACTCAACTGATCTCACTGAAGCACGACTCCATTTCTACAATATTAATACTGAAATACGGATTAAGCCATGTGGTCTGAAACTCCCCCAAAATCAAGCTACTGACATTTAGTTCAACTAGTATAAAAACCTGGAAATGCTCCTTTTAGATGCAGTATGTTAGAGACCCAAGAAGATAATCAGCATGCTTGCTGATGTATTTTACAGCCAAAATGAAACTACCAAATTGCTCAGAAATTGGGATACAAGTCTGGTTAACACTCAAAATCACAATGCAGTTTATTCTGCATTTGAAATTTTGCCTATTAGCCAGTTCTAAACAAAAGAAAGCAAAAAAAAAATTAACCTGGTCCAGCACTTCAGGGTTTCTAAAGTTCAGGATTTTCTGAAGTTTTAATGAAATGTTTTGTTATCAATAGGATGCATGGGAACTGATGTCAGAGTAGTGTTCTTGGAAGTGTGTGGGAAGGAAAGGACACCCCAAAAAATTGCCCTCATATCTCAGTCTTGCTCATAGGACGCTGGATACCCTAAGGAAAGTGAGGGGGGTAAAAGGTGAAAGAGGAAGGGACAAAGAAGGAGGAGAATGAGGAGGAGGAGAAAGAGTTCCAGCATTAGTCCTCATAATAACGCGTCTTGCTATAATCATTGGGCAATATTAGAATAGGCTGTAAATAATGTAGGCATGTCATGTACCTCATCTGCATTAAGCTGTCCTTTCTTAGAAAACCGAGGTGGCATATCCTTCGACTGTCCTTGTTGCTGGGATAAGAGTCCCTGATTCTGGGTATGGTAGAGTTGGCTTTGCCCCTATTTCAGAAAGGGAGATATAGAGAAAGAAGTGCAGATGATGGAGTGGCGTACATCATTTGGTAAGTAGTACCAGAGGGACCAGAGGAACAAAGATTCTATTCGCCAGGAAGGGAGAAAGAAGGAGCAGGGGTGGTGGGAGAGTAGCATCTATCCCTAAAAACAGGGCCATCTTTTAAATGAAACACACCGTTCTGACCCACCGAAGCCACATGCACCTTTTCTTGCAGTTAAAAAAAAAAAAAGTGTACTTCTTGCATCTTTTGTACTATTTAAAAAGTGGTTTAGAATTTTTGTATCAGCTGAGCATCAGTTATGAGAATCAAACCTGAATAGGTCTTTCAACATAAGCAGACTTTAATCCGTAACATACGCATCTCAGGAAGTGCTTCTAAACAAGCTGAAGTCACCATGCAAACAGCTTCCTTACCTGACTTTTCAGAAAAGATTTGCCTAGGTCTCCAAACTGGGATTGAGCAGAAGGCATGAGGTGACCCCCATGGCCATTGAAGAGTTGGTTTGAACGATGGCGTCCCATGGTGGGTGAGAATCTATCCTGAATAACCCCTGGACCAGTACCAATTCCGCTACCTGGATCAGCGAGGAGACAAATGACAGTTTTAGCTCCTATTCAGCACGGCACAGGCACAGCCACCCTACCACCCCCGTGGCATCAGCATACCTGGCATTTGTCCAAACATATCAGCAAGCCCTCCGAGTGGGTCCCTGTCAAGTTTCATCCTGGGTGGCATGAAGGGTCCCTCCAGAAAGAAGTCGCTTCGCATCCCTTGAGACATAGGAGCAGGAATAAAAACTCCCAGATCCTTTAAAACAGGAATTACAATTTTGGTCAGTTTCAAGTAGCAGCTCCAAGAAAGCAAAGTTCTTAGCCCCCAGCTACAGAAGTCCATCTGGTTTTAACCCCTAAGCCAACTGTGACACTGTGTGAGAACTACTGCAAGTGGACAGCACCAAGGCAGGCCCTGGACCTTACACGCAACACTCACTTTTACTGCATCTTGACGGATTTGATTGATAGTCTTTGGTCCATTGTCAAGAAAAGCTTTGCGAGGAACCCAGTTGTGTTCTCTCAACTCCACAGTATCCTTGGAACAGAACAGGATATTAGGAAAGGATTCAAGACCATTTTGCAAGAAAAAAAAGCAGCAGGGAGCCATTTAATCATCATACCTGCAGCAGGAAACGAATCCTTGCTGGCAATTCCTTACTTGACATCAAGGAGCGCATACGAGCAAAGTACTGATCCATTAAGGACTAGGGGAACAAAAGTTAAAAGTTAGGATAAGTCCATCAGAGTGTTTTCACTCAAGCCATTCAGGACAAAATAATGCAACAAGCTGCCCTTTCCTGCTATCTCTAGCTCCTTCATGACAGAGTTTAAAGACCTAATGCATCAAGACATCTGAATCAGAGATAAGCAACACAGCCAAAATTCTGTTCATTTTAAGCTTACATTATAAACTGCCATCTCTCCAATCACCTAGCTGTGCTAAGAATAGCACCTCAGCACATTTTTTCAAGCAGTGTTTAGAAAAACAATAGTCTCACTTATGTGATTTCCTGATGACCCTAACTACACTCTGGTTAGATGTTTAAAACTGTTTCAAAGATTGGCTTTTGCTATCAAGAGAATTGGTCTAGAAGCCATAGCTGGCACTCTTCCCTGAAAAAAAAAAACAAATCTGTTTTGTACTTATGAATACTAAATACAGACGGTTCAGGCAATCACAAGTCTTAGCCACATAATTTAATTAGGTTAATGACTGCACTAGATAGGCACATACCTTGGCTTTCGCATGATCTAATCTAGGTCCCACTGTCCTCATTATCTGACAGAGGCACTCCAAATCCTCCCCCATATCTTTGAGTTGAACTCTCTTCTTCTTTTCCAAAAGCTGAAAAATTAAAGGGGAAATTTAAGATTTAAAAATTTTATAAATGACATTTCATAATAAGCAACAAACTTTGTACACTGACACGTATGAAAGCATTGTTTTGTTCTGAAGGCAAATGGACTTAAAATGTTAAAATTAAGAACGGCCAATTCTTAAGAGTGTGTACTTTGAAGCACCTACGGCACACTTATGTCTGGACAAAACTACATTCTCCCTTGGATACAATTCCTATGGCTTTGAACAAAGCTGATCTTACTTTTAAATCATGCCAAAAGGTAACAGTAGGGAATGGGTAATCAGGAAACATTTTTGTGTCATTTTACGCTCCTGCTCCAAGACTCTCAAAGCAGCATCAACACTTGCATGGCGTTTTTGGTGGTTTTTTTGGTTTTGTTTTTTTTGTTTGTTTTTGTTTTTTGTTTTCAAGTTCTGTTTAGCTCCTAGCTTCCTCCCAATCTGAATACTCACTGTTTTGATGCACTTATGAAGGATAGATTCATGAATAAGATCAAGCTTGCCAAGTTCTCCAATGAATTTGATGTTCCCCAGCATCTTGATCTTGGCAATGGCTCTCTGTTCCTCCTCCTCAGGGAGGAGGGGACCATCATGCTTATCATAGACTGGAAAACAAAGAAGCCTGTTTTACATGGCTGTGGGAAAAGATGACAAATAGATTCTGTATTAAAGTGGCTTTAAAACTTACTATCAACATTTCTGGTTCGGTTTTCAAATTCATCTTGAAGTTTAGATATTAGGAGGCGTCTGAATGTCTACAAAAAGAGAACAAAGCAAACAATTAAGCTAATCAGGGCAGCTACAAATGCATGCAAAATTTACCATTCCAGATTGAGAGATACACTCACTGTGCTTTGCTTCTGTCCTGGATGACTCTCTGCTGATGGGCCATCAAAGTTGGGTGCATCTTCTGCCAGTCGCAGACATAGTTGAGCGTACAGCGAGCTATACTTGGGCTCTTCAAGGGCTTTGTCTACGATCTAGAGAGTCAGGTTGAGTAAGGCAGCAAGCAGCAGGAAGGGGCAAATGTTATCAGCAAAGTGAGTTACAAAACACAGAATGGGTTATTGCCACTCTCATCTAGAACATCCTGTGTTCTGTTTAATCAAACACAGAAACAGTGCAGCCCAACACCATCTTAATGCTGAAGCAAAGGACAAAAGCCATTGCTTGCTGCTGAAAAGGCTCTGTAATCCTTGGCCACTACAACTCAAGTTTGTTATGCCAACACCCATCTGATCTCGTTTAAAGAAAGGGATCTAACAGTTGCACCAGTGTCCACAGGGGTCACCAGTGGCAGCCTTTCCAAAACCAAGAGGCTTGCTCCTCAGGAAAAGAGGAAGAATGGGAGGCCAAGCAAGTAAGATGGCTAACTCGCACCTTAGAGTATTTAAAAAAAAAAAAAATCACAGAACTCCAAAATCACGTTTAGTCATTATGCAGACTTCTAAATGAGAAACTCAAACCATTAAACCTACTTCCTCCCAAGAAGACCCATTTTTACACAGAAAGCAGGGGTGGGACATGGTGTTTGATAATCCAAATACACAAAAGCATTTTTCATGCTACTTCTGTATCCCATCAAAACGAAAAGTTCAACCCCATGCTTTTCAGCATGCAAGAAAACTGTAGTTAAAAGAAATGCAACCAACTTACCAGCAGTATGACCCCTTTTAGGATGAGCTTAGATTCTACACCCACATTGAGGAGCTCAAGGCATAGCTTGTCAAACTTTTCAGGAGTAAGCTTATTTAGTATGCTAAAGAAGAACAAAAACCAGAATCAGAATATACAGATACAGTAAGCATGCTAAGAGACATTTTAGACTCAGCTTATTTTTTCTTTTTGACGTCTATTAAAAATGGAAAAGTGCAATTTTCCATTCAACTGGTGTTTCTGAGATCTTCAGACTGTGAAGTACCACTGAAAGCACTAATCTGCTTACAAGAATTACTTTCAGCATTTAAACTCAAGGCCCTCATCTTCCCTTCCTGCAGACCATTACTCAGGTACACACTACTAATGAAAACAGTAAGGAAAGAAGTCATTTTGTGAGGAACTTACCCTCTTACTTTCCTGAAGATTGCATCATGTCGTTCTTTGTCGTTTGCGGAGTCGTCATCTCGTCTAGTGCTTCGTGAAGGAATCCATTTCTGAGCGTTTTGCCCTGGGGTTTTCCCCAGGAACTCGCTGCAAAATTTTGAAGAATACGGTTATTAAAACAGAAACAAGCAGATTTAAAGAACTGCCCTTTTAACCTTTCAGCCATGCCTTACTCAAACCAATTCCGTTACCCCTACCAACGCTGCAACATCTGCTGCAGAGGAAAGTACCCAACAACAACGCCTGGCACCCAAAAATACTCTCCACACTTCTAAAGTTAAATTGATGAACAACCTCATACACTGCCTATCGACCATGGGTACACCTTAAAGGGCACAGACTGGAAAACATTTAAACGTCTTTAACTCAGTAGGTATTTCTGGTACAACTTTAAAGCTAGCCTATTTTCAGTTCTATATTCACTATCAGGCAGGCTCTGACTTTGAAATCATGCAAATCAAAGAGCAAGGTGACATACCTGTTGCTGGCAGTCTTGGGATAGTGCTGAGGTGCACCCCTACCACCTCCTCCGCCTGAAGAAGCACTGTTAAAAACAACCAAGGAATCCTGGGTAAGTCCAAACATCTCCGTTTTGGTATAAGCATTACACTAATTTAAGATGCCCTCCAAGGAGATTTTCCATTGCTAACTACTCATCAAACAAACAAAGGGTACCTGAAACGAGAAGCACCCCCTTCTGCAATCGCACTCTCCACTTTGGCGGCTTGACAACGAAGAATCTTCAAAAGAATAAAATTAAATTGACGGGGTAGGGAAAAACAAAACCTAGAAAGACAAACCAAGCATTCATATTATACTTGTTTACTATCAGCCATAGCGTCTAATTTAAAAAATTATGTTTGTTCGACAACGAGAACCCTCCAACACTGAACTTTACAAAAATTAAGAAAACTTTCATTCGTGCAATACTTGGGACAGTCACAGAAATGCCGATTTCATCACTACAGCCACGTTTTCCAGCGGGGTGAGGGCAAAGAGACAAGGGAATCACGGACTGAGCAAAACCCTTAAGTCTATCCAAAAGCCAAGAGTACCCGCAGGAAAGAACGCAAGCACTTTTTTCTTTTGAACAGCGAATGAGTCTTTTACTGACGTGATTTAGAAACTATGATTTATAACGGCACGACAAAGCAGCCAAATTCTTTAGTGAAAAGCACCAAACAAAACGCGCGCTTAAAGCGGTAAAAGGCGTGTGTTCTGCGTCCAAATGGCGTACTACAGCACCAAATAACGAAATAAGCTATCGTCCACCCACCACCTCAACTATCAGCCTGCATTAAGAACCTCACTGCACGGCTCACGTAGCAGAGCGGCGAGCACGGGGCCACAAACGCCCGGGAGGGAGGGAGGGAGGGANGCGCCGCCCGCTGCCCGCGCCCGCCCGGCTCTTTGTTCTCCGCCAGGGCGCCGGGCGGGACCCGCTCCCCCGCAGCACGGCGGCCGCCCCGGGAGACACGAGGGGGAAGCAGGCGGTATCGCACCGCGGCGCCCGAGCCTCCAGACAGGAAACATGGGCGAGGCGGCTGACGCGGCGCTTCGGCAGCCCGTGAGGGAGGGAGGGAGGGAAGGCTGCGAGTGTCCCGGATGCGCTCGGAGCCCTCCCGGAGCCGAGCGCGGCCAGGGCCCGCCGCGGGCACGCGGAGCGGGGACAACATGGCGGCGGCGGCGAACAAAAGGCTGGGCCGCGGAGGGCGCCCCCCGCAGGCGCCGCGCGGCACCGCCGCCCTTCGGCAGCCCGCTCTCCTCCACTCGCGTGAAGAAAAACCAATAAACAATAGTAAAAAAAAAAAATAAATTAGGAAATGCTCTCGTCACCTTCCCACCAGCAATGTGGATCCTCAGCCCGCAGCCCGCTATGTGTGCCACGGCTTCTCCCTCCAAGGGAAATTGGGGGGCAGCGCGGGCGCCCGCAGACCGCGGCAAGACCACTATCCTGCAGCCGAGCCGAGGCCACTAAAGGCAAAGCCCGTACGGACAGGCACTGCCCGATCCCGTCTCCCTCGCTCTAACCTGAAACGCTGCCGCTCAGCCTCCCCTCCGCGCCCAGCGGGGGCTGCCGAGCTCCTCCACCCCTTCGCTCAGCGGCGGCAGGGCTCGCACAGCCGGCAGCGGGAGCGACCGCCGGCCCGGGCCGCCATTTTGTGCGGGAGAAACAGACATGCAACTGACAAGAAAATGGCGGCCACTCCGGGCAGCCGCCATTTTAGGCTGCAGCTGCAGCAGTACCCGCTCACTCCCGGCCCCAGATCCGCGCTTCTCCCGCCACTCCCGCGTTTCTCACCTTCCCTAAGGCCTTGTCAGCTTCCCCGGGTCCCGGCGGCTACCAAGGGCAGGGGAAAAGGCAAGAGAAGGGGGGGGAGGGGAAGGGAGCCGGGGACCGGGGCTGGGGAGGGGAAGGGGGGAGCGCGCGGGACAGGGCGAGTCTCCGAGTCACCACAGCAGCAGCAGCACCGACCCGACGCCTCCCCCCGCCACCTCCATAGAGCGCCGACCGCCGCCGCCGCGTCTCGGGCGCTCCCCGGCAGCCCCACTAACTTTATCACCCTTCACGCAACCTACCCCACCTCCCGCCGCCACCCGCCAATCGCCGCCGACCGCTCCACCCGTCCTGCCAATCACAGCCGAGGAGGGGGGCGGTGCCAGGGCCGGGGTGGGCGGTGGAGGGAGGAGGTTTGGTTGCGCCGTGCCGCCGCCGCAGTGCAGCACCGGTATTCATGAACGCCACTACGCCAGGGGCTGCCGGCGATGCCGCGCAGGACATCGTGGGCTGCGCAAGTAGCGCAGCCGCTGCATGGCGGCCGCTGGGCCGCCTAGTCCCCGCGCCGTTTGCTGCCGAGCTGCAGCCCTCACAGAGCTCCAGTGCTAGGGGCCTGGCGTGCGAGCTGCAGGCACGTTCACAGAAGGGTACTTTCATCTATATATGCTAGGATATACGTTCGTAAGATTTTTGTTTGTTTGGAGTTTTAAAAATTTTATTTAATAAATTTATTTAAGACCCCTCCCTCAGCCCACATTTCGGATTTGGCCGAGGTAAAAAAATGAGCCGATAGCCCACGGTAGCCGTGGACTTGCAATCAGACGCGGAGGAGAAGGTTTGCTATCTGAGCACCAGGAGCCTGTCTATACGGATCCAGTTTCAGGTTTGCTTTTGGGATTTGGAAACTATTTCCCTGCATGTTCTCTTGGCCGTGAACCGGCCTGTCCGGGGCTGCAGGCGCCCCTCAGACATCCAGGGCTCGGGACAGACATTTGTGTTTGTCGTGGTAAGCACTCAGCTAGTGGAGTGTTCCTGCTCAGTTAAACAAAACAAAGATGGCCAGGCTTCCAGCTGTAGGTGGGAGTTTGAGTCATGGAGCCTTCCAGAGACTCACCCGTGAGGGGTTTCATACTTTACCAGCCCGGCCTCCACCCCAGGTGATGGCTAAGGTGGCTGCCACCCTGGCTTCCCAAAGGTCTAAGTGTAGCAGCCCTGGATGGGACAGGGCAGAAAACAAGGGCTCTGGAGAGGTGAGGAGAAGCCCCACAAACACCCACAGCTGCTTTGTTCACACACCCGCCTTCCACTTTCGGTTTGTGTGACTCACGGTTCAGATGACTGGGAGAAAGTGATCCATGTGGTAACTCCTGGACCGTGCAGATGGCAAGTCCAAACACATGATCCTGCAGAACTTCCAGCTTCTTTCCAAAGCCACCCTCATTCCAAATGCTTTCAACAGATGTAAGGCCTAAAGGGGGCTGTCCTGTGGGAGTTCTGACATTGCATCTTATCTGGGATGAAGCTTCAAGGTGGGTTGCCCCATGTCATACCTGTAAGCATTAAGATTAAGCACAATTTACTCACTGGATTGTGTTACAAAAAAAATCTCAAACAAACTACCTGAAAGTAAGTTGTGAGCTCATTCGTGTTGAATAAAGGTGACATAGCTGTGACAGGTACTTATACCAGAATTTTTATATAATGACACTTTCCCACATGCAACTATAAGCACACTACTGCAAGAGCTTGGACTTCATGAGAAAATCTGCAAGAACAGAACTGTGCAGAACACCATTGAAATCCATGGAATCCAGCTTGAAAGGAGGCAACAATGGGCACACAGGAAACAGCAAAGTCGACAAGATTTAAACCAATGTTAGAACCAATGAAGGTTATTGAACATTTTCAGAGTAAAAAGCAATTAAAAATTACTTGCAAATCTTAGAAGAGAAAGCAGGGATTTTGTTTTGGCTTGGATATTCTTATTCAGTGTTTCGAGCATAAGCATTCCAATACTGTTAAACTGTAAATAAAAACTAAGAATTTATGTATATTTGGGGGGGAAGGGCAGAGGACAGATTGGGAAACCTGCAAAACATAGTAGGTACATAGTGACAAAGTGTCACCTTTCATTGTTATTTTAAAGCATACTATAAAATACTTATTACCATAACAACAGTAAGTCCCCCAACATTTGGTCAGTAAGAGAATAGCAATGTTTTCTTAAAGCTGTGGTTATTTTTTTAGGATTGAATGCTGAAAGATTCAGCAGGATATATGGTGTTCCATAGCTCACACTGACTTTAGCAGGTGGGAGCCAAAGAAGTTTCTGTGCTTGGCTGCTCATAGCATCCCTTCACATGTGCCACACTTTGTCAGCCTCAGAGACCTGCTGCACAAGTACAATTGATGAAGGCAGTGAACCATAATGCAGAGGACAAAAAAAAAATAATTGTGAAATGCCTTCTATTTTATACATCTCACCCTCTCCTTAAATTCCATCACTTCTTGGCATGGGTGACACCATTATTCATGTCTGAGAATGTAGCAGCCCAATTGTTTGGTAAAAAATTTACCTAAATAATCTTTTTTTCAGGCTGTCTCCATGACTTTACCAACAAAAAAACAAACAAACAAAAAAAAAACCACCCAAAAAACAAACAAACAAAAAAAATAAAAAACAAACAAAAAAACCCCCACAGCACCCATCCCCCAACAAAATACAAACAGACAAAACAATAAAAAAACCAAAAAGGAATTTTATGGCTAGCAGTTGCAGCACCACCTTGCATCTATCTATCCACCCTTTGTGATTTGCCCAGATTCCACCTCCCCATTGCATCTTCCCCCTTTCTCTCCTCCACTTGCACTGGACTCCAGTGATGCTTTAATTCAAATCAGGTGGTTTCCACTTGGCATAGTGGTAGTTCTGGATTTGTTCCTGCGAGTCTGAACTTGCAGCATTGATGCATAATTCCAGCCTGAGTGCACTGCCACTGCTTGTTTTGAGAAGGGATGTCTGTCAGGTGTCCTGAGGAACCCTCTGCGTTGCAGGCTGTGTGGCACAGGAGCAGGAGCTGCTGCACAGATGCAGCATCTGGCTGAGAGGGAGAGAGATGCCCGTTGCTGCACGTACGGGAGAGCTCAGAATCCAGGCAGGCTCCTATGAAGAGAGCCCACAAAATGTGGGAAAGGATCTTTCAGGACTGGGAGCTTTCCCTTACTGTTGCTGAGCTGGAATCACCAGGACTCACCCAGTGTCATAGGTTGCCTTGCAGTGATTCCAAGGCTGGCCCTGCTGGGTGGGGCTTCCAGACAGTGCTGGTGACAGGGTGGCTTGGGGCAGTGTGGCACTGCCCCACTGCAGAGCATCCTGCATCTCACCCCTGCTGGCCCTGGGGCTGCCTGGCTGGCTTCATTCAGCGTGCTCCATTAGTGCAGTGTGGACATGCAGATAATGTGAGCCAAAGCACCCGTGGAGAGAATTACTACAAGGTAATGCACTGGCAGTTTGCACCCTAGTTTATTCCATGTTAATTTCTCCGACATCATAATCGCCTCCTGCACCTTCTAATTTTCCCAACATTTTTTCAGCCTGTGCTTTTTCAGGGAAGCCTTATTTTTCTCCAAAGCCATCGTGACCCACCAGCTGAATGAAGTAGCTGGCACACACATTTAACCAAATGTGAAATGTACTAATTTCTTTTTTTCCTGTGATAGAAGCCTGTCTCAAGGAGAGCTGTATTGAAAAAAAAAAAAAAGGAAAAAAAAAAGGCCTGGGGAAAGAAGGAAAAAAAAAGCAAAACCCAAACCCCTAACTGAAAAATACACCTATATTTTTCATTTAAACATTTTTATTGGCACTTCTACTGAAGCAGAAAGTTCTTAACAACAAACCCGTTCATACTGTGTAGATTCACTTTTATAGGAATTGTTTGCATTGTCTCTTGGAGAAATGCACTAGTAATACATTGAATATGTGCCTAAATTGTACAATATAGCATGGATGGTGTCGGAGCAGTGCAGAAGGCTTTTTTGCAAAAACCTTTGAAGGTTTTTCTGGACAGGATTTTAATTTGCAGAGTATTGGTATTAAACTTCTGTATATCTGTAAAGGTGACTTTGAGTGACACTGATTTAACAATATTCACTGAGGCAAGAACATTCCAACCCTTCTAGACAGTGGTGCACTTTAAACCAGCTGGGAGGTCCCTTCTCTTTTCCCTTCCTTTGGAAAATCCTTTGCAGTAGATTTCACTGAGTCTTCCATCTAATAAATTATTTTGCTTTCATTCCGTTGTCTGAAATGCTGCATCCAATACCTTAACTCACCAGCTGGATTCCTGCTGCTCAGAAGCAGACATACTAAAACATATATTTAAAAATCCACCTCCTGATTCCCAATTTAAGACTCAGAAGACTTGCTGGATTTCTCAAGTGTAACAATACGTCTGGCACTTACAATTGCACAGGACTCTTATGGTGCTTCTTCCTCCAAAATCTGGAAGGATACTTGGGGTGTGACTTGAGAGTTAGCCAGTGAAAACTGCCTGGAATAGTCAAGTGTCAGAGATAGTGAGATTTCAGCAGGGAATGTTTGTGCAGGCCGTGAGGGAAGCGAGGCAGTGCCCATAGCAGCACAGCTTGCTTTGCTTTCACAGACCTATTTAGAACAGGGAATATTTTTAGCCAGTATAATTGTACTAATGCATAATCATCATAACTTGCAAAGAGGGAGATTGCATATGTATTCCCATAATGATTTAGGACAACAAACTAACCAAAAAAATAAACCCAGCAGTGACTGTCTTCTCATCAGGTTCAGTTCAGTGAAACATATAAGCTGCAAAATTTTCACGTTCTCTAGTCTTCTAAAATGACAGATTTGTTCATGGTCCTTAGCTCAGCAGAATGAGTGTGCTGTGCTACAATGTTCTGTTTCTGGTATTGGTTAGCACCAGCTTTACAACAAAGTAGGAAAGAGTTCAAATTTGTAATTGTCATTATTTGCCAGGAGAAGAGCTTTTCTTTCTCCTAACCACTGCCAGCTCATGTTTGAGTTACCTTAAAGCATGTCCACAACTTGTAATTTTATTGTTATTAGAATTCCTATTTTCTATATTAATGTCTGATTTTGATAGCTTTTAGGCCCTCTAGTAACATATTTTAGTGAGTTCTGCAGTTTAATTGTATGATGTTTAAGAAGCAGTAATTCTTGGATCAGTTTTAGGATGTATTGGCTTGATTCCATTGTAATCTGCCTGCTTAAGTGGTTTTGTGGCAATCATCTTCTATATGAAATACTTATCATATCCAGAAACACCTACTGCAGCTGAACACAAAGTACAGTTGATTGAGTTGGAAGAGCATCTGAATGTCCTATAGCTGCATTGCATTACTCCTTAAAAAATATGTACTATTGATGAGCTCAGAAGCATGGATGGGAAATTACTGTTACTGAAATGCTGCACATGATCTTACCAAACTAGTTTTGTATTCTCTTTTTCAGTACAGAAGATGCTGTGTCATAGTTTGTGTGTGAAAAACAGTAGAAATACACCACAGAACATTTATATACATTTATCTGCTTGTAGCAAAGGGCTTTTGTTGGATGTAAAGAGCTACTCCTTGCTGTTTGCCTTACTTTTTCATGGGCAGAAACACAGAAGGGCTTCTAAGAATTTAAGGTAACATTCAGGCATAATAGTTATCAGTGGTTGCCATTAATATGATTTCTATTAGTGAAAAAAAAAGAGAGCATTAATTCTCTGTTAGATTTCTATAAGGACCACATTTGCTGACATTTAGAGATCAAAGATCGACTCAAGCTAGAAAAAGGATGAGGAAAAGCTACTTTACCTTTTCAGTCTTTAGGAGGAAGCAAGAACACAGAGAAATCAGACAAATAGTTATAAATCCAGGTTAACCTTTGGAAGGCAGTGAAGTCCTTCTGTTTTCCCTTGTTACCCATTTAAAAAGTTCAAAACCTTTTTTTTTTTAATTCAAAAAAAGATTTTTATTTGTCTGCATGAGCATGTTATTACAAACCTCTATTTTTAAATAGGTGAAAGAAGGTTAAGCCATTAGATTACAATAAACAGCATTTCCATTGTTTGATCTATAGTTCCCTTTATTAAATCCAGTCTACTTAGAGTATGTTAAAATTGTTTTGCATTTCTGTAGATTAAATTGTCATTCTTTAGTCCCTAATCCATTTAAAGCAAGTGCAGCTGCTCAAGTGCAGCTGTAATTTTTTTTTCCCATTTTGGTGAAATCTCATTTGTTTTTAAAGAAATTGCATAAAGGAGGGGTTTTGGGAAGAGAGGTGGGAGAAGAGAACCAAAGCCACTACCAGAACGTGACCTAAATCAGGACAAACATTGGAAGATTGCCAGATATTAAAAAAAAAGAAAGCTGGATCTGACTCTGAATGTAGTTTCTATTAACCAGTAGGTATTTCTGGCTTCATGTGGCTTGATTTTATGTCATACAGAAAAGCTGGTCTAGAGGAGGACCACAGAAGTGATCAGAGGGCTGGAGCACCTCACCTATGAGAAAAGGCTGAGAGAGTTGAGGTTGTTCATCCTGGAGAAGAGAAGACTTTGGGGAGGGCTTAATGTGGCTTTTCAGTACTTGAAGAGCACTTTTAAGAAAGATGGGGACAGACTTTTTAATAGGGCCTGTAGCAATAGGATAAGGGGCAATGGTTTTAAACCAAAAGAGGGTAGATTCAGGCTAGATAAAAGGAAGAATTTCTTTACAGTGTGGTGTGAAACAGTGGCACAGGTTGTCCAGAGAGGTGGTGGATGCCCCATCCCTGGAAACACTCAAGGTCAGGTGGGACAAGGCCCTGAGCAACCTGATTTAGTTGAAGATGTCCCTGCTCATTGCAGGGGGTAGCACTGGATGAGCTTTAAAGGTCCTTCCAACCCAAAGTATTCTATGATTCTGTGAAAGTGTTAAATGTGTTCTGTGGATTGAAAATAATTAATTCTCTGGGGCAAGACAAGCCATTTCAGCACCATAGAATTATTTCCTGTTAGCCAGCTTCACATGTTTAATGAACAGGAAACTGACAATCATTAACAAAAGGTAAAAATTACTTCAGAGATGTACTTGAATAGCACTGTCCCATTTCTCTGAATTCTCTTTTGTGAAATTTTGAGTAAAATTGGAAGGTCTGAAAAGAAAAGATTCTGAAAACCTAGTTATTTTGCAAGTTCCTGAGCTTTTTTGGCTTTGCAGCCTCACATGGAGCTGTGGGAATTGCTGCATTCTGGTTGGGGATTGATCTCAAGAAGGGCTGCAAGGTGAATATGAGAGTATGGGGGAGTTCAGTTGTATGTGTGCTTATTGTAAAATACCTGTAAGCAGAAGAATCTCCATCTAGAGCAATTTTTCCTTGGTAAAAAGGAAGTGAGTTTGTCTCAGGTTTTTTCTGGTCATTTGTTTAAATTGAGGGTGTTTGTTTGCTTTGGGTTTTGCTGGGGTTTGTTTGTTGTTGTTTTTGGCTTATTTTTTTAAAGTGGAAACAGTGTAAATAAGAATACTTTCATCCTAGGTAGTTATTCTGGTTAGCATAAATGATTTTCTGAAATGATACTAATTTTGCAAGGCTTTCAAGCTTAGTATTTACATGCTCTGTGTCTGAAGGAGAAGTGCAGTGAATCTGAGTTAACTCTCCTGCCCAAAGACACATTTGTTTCACTTGTGGATATCTGGATCCCTAGACTGAGATGATATTGAATGCAGCAGCTCTCAGAGAGTTGGCTGAGAGCACAGCTATGGGGTGCTGGCTTCATGTCCTGATAATTTATCTGATTCCATTAGTAAATAACAGGTTTGTCATGGTTGTTTCCTAAACAATTGGTTAAAAAGCTTACAAAAAAGAGTAGTCAGTAATTTCAATTTAAAGCTTGCTCTGATTAAAGGAGACAGTTTGGTTTGTCCACCTTTGCAGGTCAGGAGCTGCATTAGAAAACCTCACAAGCTCAGATTCCTACTTCTGTAAGGCGTTAAAGTACCTAGAGAAGCCAAAACATATACAAATAATGTTTAAAACTGTTCCTGCCAAGGGGTATTTCCAGCCTCAGTTAGTTTGGTGAAAGCTTTCTGGAGTTCTCTACACTTGTCCTTCTCTTCCTTGGCTCTGATTTTCTTAAGTAATAAATACATTCTTAGTCAGCTCCCCATTCATCTTCCTCCCAGCAAACATACGGTAAATATACTTACATTATGTCCTTCACTAAACAGATACAGAACCATGATAGCAGTGTAACAGACAAAGTACAAGGATGAGGATGTGTCAGCAGGAGAACACTCTGGAAGATGAGTCCAAACACACTGTTTATGGATTAATTGAAACTAGAACCTGGATACTTTCAGCCAGGAGTCTTAAATTAAATTATTAAAGCACTTTCTGAGTAAATTACAAAAGCAGTTAAACCAAATTAATTTTGAGCAGTAAGAACATCTGATTAGAAATATAGCACAGTTTGAGTGGTCATTAAAAAAGATAATTAAAATAACTTTTCCTGTGTATACCCACATAGAAACAACAGAGGACTTAAGCAGAGCAGTTCACCTCATAGAGACAAATAAGGACTAAAGCTGTCTGCCTTTAAAGTGGAATAAAACAAATTCAATCTTCATAAAACCTCATCCTTTGTCAGTACTCTAGGCTGTGTTTCTCAGTTTCACTTTTCATGAAGTCTGGTAGCAGCAGATGTAGTCACACCAGCTGACAGGCTGAGGAGGAACTTGTACAAAGCTAGGTTGTATTATGGAAGGAAATTCTCCATCCTCCTACCTGGGACCAACCAACATTGCCCTGTTTAACACACAGCTGCACCTCCAGATGCTGCATTGCCAGGAGGGTCGCTCGCAGGGAAGGTGCTTTCTTTAAGAAGAGTACATGTGACTGACAATTCTTTGCACTGTGAGCTGTGAGCAGCAGCACGGCAGGAACAGGCAGGGCAAGGAGAGGTGCCAAGGACACTGACACTCCATGTTCATTGACTGGAGGGAACTCTGGGTGCAGAGTGCTCCCTTCGAACAGTTTTTGCTGTATTGTGTTCACAAAAGTTGCAAAGCCATCGAAGCCAAGTTATGGAAGACAGATTTTATCTGTAACAGGCTTCATCCTGCCCAAGTTATATCATAAACTCCTACAGAAACATCAGATAGAATACAAGCAAAAACCCCAACACACCTGGGCTGGTATTTTGCCTTCCAGCATCTACATTTTGGATTCTTCAGAGGTCTTTTCTCTCTTCTTATCAAAGTTTCCTAGACCCTCTATACTTTACCTTTGAATGTGATCTTATCTAGTTCAGGGACAGCGGAACAGGAAATTTAACTTTATAATTGCTGGAGATAGTTGTCACTTTTCAAAGGAAATAAGAACAAAAAGTCTTTTAATCAATATTCACGCCAGTGACTGCCCAGATCTGCAGAAATTCTGGGTAAGACACAGCATTTGGAGAGTTGATATTTGTGTTGCTGATATATTAAATTCAGTAGTGACTTCCTCCACTCTGATAGTGATCTTTGTCCACAAATCTTTGAAGGACAGGAGGGTTTCAAAAGTTGCAAGTCTGTATCAACACCAAGAATATTTCAACAGAAAGCACATCCTAGTTGGTATGGAAAAATTTAATCAGTCAATTATTGCTCCTTTATTCCAACTACTATTTCATTGATTCACATGGTTTAGGCAGAAAGAATCTAAAAGAAGTCTTTTAGAAAATGCTTCTTTTAGAAAATGCAGAACACCACCATGTATTTATGATTACATATGTGAAAATCTCCATAAATATTACTGAGAAACATTAATTTTTTTTTGGGATTTAGCCAACTAGCAAGGAAAAATAAGACTAAAAACCAACAAAACATTTCAGCATTTATACTCTAGGCCAGCAAGGCCTCAGAATCAGTGCACCTCAGGATTCAAAAGAGGGATTTGCAGCTTGAAACTTTACTGGAAAGTAAACAAACAAAACTGATGTCACAAGTTTCACTTCTCGGCTTGCTAGAGCTGGCTTTAAGAGGGCTGGCACTCATGTTTTAAACTATTTGATCTTTTACAAGATGCAAAATTGTCACTTCTGTTGTCCCCTCTAAGACCTGCTGCCACTGAGCTTTTGAAAGGAAATCACTACTAATGCAGCTGGAGAAAAAGAACTGCAAACACTGTTGGCCCCTTTTGATGTCAGCCAGTGATCTGGCCTCACATGATGCCAGCTCCTCTGTGTGGTGTTACAACCTGTCACAGATAACAGCCTGAATTACCTGTAATCTAAAAAATTATGGTCAGTCTACTGTAATAGTGATTCTTGCTTTTAGGGTGTGTGTTCTGGGAGGGAGAATTCAGCAAACATCTTGCCTCACAGGACAACAAACAGAGAGTGGGATGGATATTTCCTGCTTACAGTGAGAGAGTACAACACATGTTTTCCTCAGTTTTAAGTATGGTTACTTAGAAAAGGAGTAGACAAATTTGTAGATAAAACTATACAAAATAGTCTTGCACCAGAATGTCTTTTTTCTGTTTTGTTTTTGGTGGGTTTTTTTTGTTTGTTTGTTTATTTGATTGTTTGTTTGGGGGTTTTTTTGTTACTGAGTTGCAGGATTTATGCAGGCCTTATTGTTACTAAGTTTTGAAGGGAAGTTTAGAAACAGACAGTGAAAGCAAGGTTTGTAGTTTGGGTGGTAAAAAAAGAAGAGGGTAAGACTACCTAAAACAGTATGCATAAAACTGATGTCTAATTGAAGAAGGAGTGCCATTACTGCCTGGTTTGCAATACTGTGAGAATTTATGGTACATTTGTCTTGATAACCTTTGCTCTTAGGCCAGAATAAAACCAGTTTTGTGCTACATATATGTGTTATCTGTGTTCTATTATGAAATTTATTTGATAAGACAGTTTCTTGGCTATTTTCTGGTTATAATTTAGATAAAAAGATAGAAAAGAGAAGTCACACTTCATACAGAATATATAAATATTTACCAGAGCATCTCCTTTTCTCATTCTCCACACTGGACTATCCATAAGCAGCCAGAATTGCTGAATCTTGGTTGGGAACATGAAGTATTTTGTTTCATACATTCATAAATACCAGTTCCTTTAAATTCATCTTACAAATTAGATATGATCTTTGCTATGTAATTGACAGCAGATCTTTGGATATTATTTAAGACATGGAAATACAAAGTAGGGTGGATGGTGTAATATTTTCACAATGAATTAAGAGTTCAAACTTGGTATTTTACTTTTCTTCTTACTTGTCAAAAGAGATCAGCATTTTAAAAATGGAGGGAAGAGCAGAGTTCAAATTACAGTACATTAAATTGAAATTAATAGCTCAAGCTATTATTTCTTATGACATAGGAAACAAAAGTAAAAGTTGGATTCTATGCTTGGGATCTCAGAATAGAAGCAAAGATGACCACACAGCCCCAAATAAGAAAATTAATTACTTCTGCCTTTGAGGTTTCTGCCCAATTTACTCCTTTTCAGAAGCCCTCTGAAATCAGTGTTTATAGCACAGAATGTGTACAAAACTTGTGAGAATCAACAAGAGATCAGAGACAACTCTGTGTCCCTACTCCCTCTACAGTTTCTCCCCATGTAATTATGATTTTTTCTGTTCACCACATGGACTTATTGTAGTACCAGATTATTTTGGGATGTATATCCATGTGGGAAAGCTTAGGAGCACAGCTTTTCATCCCAGACTGTCCATTCATTACTGACAGACCTTTGTAAACAACAAGTGCCTTCTAAGGAATGTGTGCAAATAAATACTATTGTTTCTTAGCTTTTTAAACCTGTAGGTGGTGGTCACATAGGTCATTACATTATTATTATTATTATTATTATTATTATTATTATTATACAGAGAGTACCGTAATGAAACTACCAATTGATTTGCATCTCAGTAAATTAGCCCTGGTTGAATATCTTACCATGATTCACATCAAAATCTTCACTTGTGTGTCCTTTGTTTTTGTCTGCTTTTGCTTTTCTAGATATTTGTGTAGATTCTATCATTATAGTGTCTGACCAACACAGAAAAAAAAATTAATGTAAATTCCTGTCTTAATACAACCTTTCATGTATTAAATATAATTTATGTTCCATTTAGGGGTGTTTCACAGTCCTGTAACAAGGACAAAGGAGACACAGTACAAGACCAAATTAAGATGTAGTTAATTAGTCTGTGTGACAGTCTTTGCTACTGGGAAAGGAAGATTAAGAATAAAGTCATTGTTTTCATGGAAAAGTGAATACTTTTTAAGTACCAAGTTATGGACCATTCTGTAAAAATGTGAGTTATTAATAGTGAGAGGGTAATTTTCATGACAAAATGCAAAGCTGTGTCCAATATCTAAAAGTACCTCTAAACTGAATTAGGGAAAGTTTAAGAAGCAGGATATTTTTGATTAGAGGGAAAATATGCTGCTTCTGATCCTGAAACTTATTTTTGTAAAACCCCTCATTATGGAATGTGATTATACCTTTGGATTTTACTAGGATTCTCTTTGTTCACAGTAGTTTAACCCATATTCAGAGTGGGAAAAGCTGCTTTTCTTTTCTGTCTGGTAAGAGTGTTTCCAGCAGGAGTGAGCCAGGGTTGGTGCTGGGCTCAGATCAGCCAGTTTTCCTTTATGTTTACTTCCCTGTGAAGGCAAACCCGAGCGAGTGCATCACGCAGGAAGTCTGGGGAGTTACTCCAGATTTATGCTGATGTAACAGGACACGAGAGAAATTTTTTGACTTTCTGTCCCAAGCAGATGGAATACTGTTAAGTGACAGCTCCAGCAGGAACAGATTTGGGAAGTGCTGTTTCAAAGGCTTGTTAAAGGAGAATGTTTTAAAGAAAAGTTGGAAAGAGCAGAAAGAGGAATCATGTTCTTTTTCCAGGTTTAAATAATGCCTGAGTAGAGCATTACAAGTCCATGCTGCTTATAATGCTGGAATACCAGTGGCCTCTGTTTCCCCAATTTTATTGTTGACTAATCTATTTAAATTTAGACTATAAGGGGAAAAGAGCAATACTAGTACTGATCCAAGATGTGGTACTCCTGGTCTGTGCTGGACTTGTGGTAGCCTGCCTATCCTTGGCTTGTGATCTGCCTGTTCTACTGCTGAAGTACTGAAAGAAAAACATTTGTATTACTGAAAGAACTGAGAGAGACCTTATAAATGTGCTAAAAGGCATCAGGGCAGTTTTAAAGCTCTTTGTAAAAAGTAAAAGAGAAATGTGGACTTCTGCCTCTCCACCAGTGTAGTAAATGTCATCAAACTTCCCATTAGTACCATGCTGTGTTTCCCAAGAAGAGAAATGCCATCATGTTCATCCTATCCAATTTTTAAAAATCTCTCTCTCTCTGTCTCCTGCTTTAAAGCACTCTTGAGAAGACTGGGCGAAGTTAAACACAGCAATTCAAAAGTCAGATCCATTAGCCAAGATGGGATTGGACTTTCTGCTGAAGAAAGAATGATGAAAAGTACTGACAGAGTGAACAGACTGAGGCTTTCTTTAATTTAAATATTGCAATTTCTTAGTATCGTATATTTCCTGGATAAATTTCACTGAATAGAATTTATTCTGGCCTAACATTTTCCTTTCTTCAATAGCCTTATGTTCCTTTTTGTATGATGCATGTGATATATTAAATAATTCTATTCTGTTTTCTAATCAGTACTTGTTAGCTTCCAGGAGTCAGATCCTATTGCTAGGCAACTAAATCAGAAATCTCCATCTCTGTATGAAGCAGTTTGCTGTATCCATGCTGACCCTGTGCTTATCTATACATACATCTGTAAAATTACCTAAGTGCAGCTGTAAACCTCAAATGTAAACATGCTGTGTATCTTACCCATATGGAATTTATCTTGAAACTGAGTTGTCAATAATCAAAACAGCTTGGAAAAAGGCTCAGATTTTCCCCTCCCCCTTCCTAGACGTGTTTTCCTCACATGTATCTATCTTTAAGGGCAGCCTTAGTGCTCCAAATTATTTCTTTACTTTGGGCTAAAATAAATAGAGATTTATTTATTAATCACTGCAATATTTTTGCATCAGGATACTTCCTTAATTTAATGAATGCTTCTGTGAGATTTTGATTACTGTGATTCTCTGCAAGTTTTCCAAAGGAATTTTGAGAAAGAGAACAGTGTGAAAACCAACAGCAGGGCTTTAGCAGGTTGTAGTGCCAGCAGTCTTTCTGCAGATTTTACAAAGCTTATACATTTAATAATTTATTGAGCTCTTATTTGCTATCTTGGTGCTTGATTGCATTTCCAGTGTCATCCAGTGTATTTTGGTGATCTTCTAATAATATGTCCTCTGTAACGTCATTGTCTAATTACTAAGGATTTGTTCTCATTTTCTTCAATGTTATTTTTGTTGCTAGAGTATCACTGTTCTGCTATGGAGAAAAGGACTTCTGCTGTCACACAATGGCATGACCTTTTATTTTTTTAACTATTTTAGATTGTTTTGTAACTACTTCATGACATGCTTTTAACATATGTATGGTGTGGGAGCCTCAGGAGTGTAGAATTAAGGTCAGAAGGGGCATGTGGAGGTCACCTGGTTCACAGTCCTGCTCCAGGCGTGGTTAATCTCCGAGGTTCAGGGCCTTGTTGTGTTCTTATGCTGAGTGCCAAGACTGGACACAGAATTCCAGCCAAGGGTGTTTTGGCTGTGGCCTGACAAGTGCTGAGCAAAGAGTGACCAAGAGGTGACTCTTAGAGGCATTGCTTAGACATGCTGCTGTCACCATTCCTTAGATGGTGGCTTGGCTGGCTGAATTACAGCTGTCCAAGTAAAAGCCTTGAGGGGAACAGCCCCTTCTACCCAATTCTGTATTTTTAATTTCTCTTTAAACCAGCTTCTGATCCTTCACTGAGGATCTGCAAAAGGAGTTTATGTATATATTTTCATATAGGTACATCTAAAATTGGTTAGTATAAATAAAGGACCTGAACTGATCCATTTTTCTGTTCTAATTTTGGTTCAGCTGTGATTAAGGATGTTTCACTGTCCTTCCTGTTCAGATCAGAAATAGACTGGTAACTGACTCATGTTAGAAAATACTGTGTTTAAAAATAGAAATGATCGCATGCTGTGGGTGATCCCATGGAGTGGGGCTTCAGGTGAAGGGAGGGTTTACACTCTCTTTTCTGATTTGCTGTCATAGCACTGCTATTATTTATGGTTCCCACATGGCACCACTGCTTTTCTCACCTCCTCAGCCTCACTTGCTGTATTTAGGGACTGAGGCAATCTGGAAAGTACAGTTGAGGGAGCAGAGGAAAGCTGTAACTCTGCCCCATACCTTGTGTTTCAGCGGTGCCGAGGATGTGGGAGCTGGGAAGGCAGATGCTGAAGCCCTACTGAAGTAAGGATGGACACAGGTGTTTGTGCTGTGAGAGACTTGGCTCCTGTTCCTGGTGCCCAGCAGGCACTGGGCATACTGGTGGCACTGCTCACTCAGGCTGGTTCATGTGGCAGCCTGTGCTCAGCTTACATCAGGTGCACAAAAAAGCACACTGTGGAGCAGAGGACACAGAACACGTGGAAATTGAATAAGTTTCTCCCTTCCTTTCTGCCAGTTTGAAGTGAAGAGGGCACTTCTAAAGAGGAAATGGCATCTCACTCTTAGGTTCAGCAATTTACCTCTCTTTTAACTGCAAAAGTAGGTGACAGGCAGTGCTGGTTGCAGTGACGTACAACCAAACTGCACAGGAATATTCTCTGTAAGCCACCAAACAGCTCTCAGGTTAAAGGGAAGCTTGCACATCCTCCCATTAGGAATCCACTAAGCTGTCCAATATCCACAAAACGAAGTTATTATGTTTGGTATTGTTTGCTCAGTTATAACTTTTATTTTAAGTCCCAAGCTAGAGTCACAGAATCATTATGATTAGAAAAGACCATAAGATCCCCAAGTCCCAGCACCACTACAAAGTTTGCCATAAATTACTAAAACATGTCCTCAATGCTACAGCTGACCAAACTGTATCTACTATAAATATTATTCCTAATATAATATCATCTTATCCTTATACACCATTTTCTTTTCTTTTACAGATTCTAGCCAATCTTTTTGTTTTCTTGTGAGATTTTTTGCAAAGTATCTAATTCTTTAAGATGTTACAGATGGAAGCATGAAAATGGTAAGTTATTAAGCAACTAGAAATAGTACCTGCAATGTTAATACTTTTATTTTTTATGCTTTTAAAAATCCTACATTTTTTGTGAAGTTAGATTGTTTTCACTAAAAAAGATGCTGTAGGTGTTGATTTCTTATAGGATGATTTTCTTAACATCACTAAATCTCTTGATTATAAAAACTTGTGTCTGTGTGCTCATGCAATTCGAATAGATGATCATTGTAGGTCCTTTACAACTGAACTATTCTATTCAGTACATTTTTTTTTGACAGAAAAATCAGTATTATTATCAAAAAACAGCTGTCTTCTAATAGCATTGGTTCATCCACCTCCTTCAGCCTTTCTACAGCAGTGCTTTAAAACCAGCAAAACCTATCTATCTCAGTTGTGAGTTCATATTCAGACTGAATAAATGCATATTATTAATCTGTTATATTTCTAGTTCTCTCTCCCTAATTTAGCTGTGATTTCCAAATTTGCTTTTTTTTTTAAGTGCTTTAGTGGAGAGATGAAGTTGCTTGCCACAAAACAGGCTGGAATAAATACACAGGCTTTCAGCCTTCAGGGAAAATGTGTTGGATTTGCAGGATAAGCATGCTATCAGACTCTAGACATGATAAAAGGAACCACGTAGCCCACACATTCAGTACATTGTCTTTGTGCATGCAGATAACGCGCTGGGGTTGCTACAGCTTCAACTTTCCATCCTGAACTTCCTGACATAGGTGAATCCAACTTGCTCCATTCCTCACAGGCAAACAAAACAATCTATTTTTAGAATGATTTAATCAAAGGAAGTTTTATGAAGAGGAAAGCTGAGATGCAAAAAGGAAATACATCCTGCTGTGCAAAATTTGGCTCCAGCCTGCCCACTACCTTGAGCTAATATTGTCCAGGTCTGCATTTGCAAGTGGTGCCATGCAGTTGGAGCCAGTTTGTATTTGGTGCCAAGAACCTGATGTCCACACTGCATGTGAGTGGGTGGGAAGGAGGGAATGTGCTTTGAACTAGCTCCAGTTTGTTCCTTTGAACTGAAAGTCCAGCAATAGCTGGGGCACAGGAGATGCTCTGCAAAGTTTGTAGAGTACATCTTTCAGCTTTGTGTCTTTTGGGGGTATCTGGCTGTACTCTCTGATCTGGGCTGGATGAAACAAGGTGAGAGAGAATGAACAGCAGATTCCCTTCAAAAGCATATTTCTGGTGTGAACTTACAAACTCATAAAGATGCCTCCATTGATTGGATGGTTTGAAAAGTAAACATACTCCGCCAGACTGTAGGGAATTAGTACTTTCTGTCCTTTGAAAAGAAATTTTCTTTGCATTCACTGATGCTTAAAAAAATATTCCAGTATTTATTTTCTAATCATTATTATTTATTCTGTGCTAGGGTGAGAGAGGGAAATATGGTAGAGTATAAAGGTGTTTACAAGGGAAGTTACTTGTCTGGTTAATAATGAAGAACTCATCTGGTAAGTGGTGCATTCTGTTTCATAACTAACATAGAAGGTAAATGGACAGAAAGGTGTCTTCCATATATGTGATTTCACTATTTCAAAGCCTTCACTATTTACCTTCTTCTAAAGTGCAACTAAGAGAGCTTTCCCTGATTTCAAAGATTTTTATTCTTCATAAAATGAAAACTGATAAATTGAAGGCCTTGCATGAAATCCAGTACACCTCTTAATTCCATAGCATTAGTTGCATACAATGCTATTACTACCTTTATTCTTCTGAGTCAGTACTGTAAAATAATGCAGCAGTGAATACAGAGAAATATGACAGTCCTGTAATAATGGTGGAACTGAAGAAGGTTATATAATTCAAACACTTGTGAAGGTAGTAGAATTATGGATTTCTTGCCAAGGCTTGTCTTGTGAGACTGTGATTGTTTACAGGAGTTGTAGCACAGAAGTTTAGGAAAGATGAGAGGAGGAGGTTGGTTCTGCTGCCTCATTCAGATGAAGCAGGACTTGCTCTGAGCAATGAATGCATTCATTTTCATGAAGTAGTGTAAAAATGGACTGCAAAGCAGGATGGAATCCAACCCGACATCTTAGCAGTCAAACTCTGTTTAAACAACTGTCTGCACAAGGCTGTGTTGCACTTGTGTTTGGGATGGCTCTCAGAGGAAACCAGTAACACCAGTATGTACCACCAAGGTGAGAACACAAAGCCAGAGACCATGGCACTTGTTACACAGACTTTACTTAAAATAGCTAAGTGGTCAGGTAGCAGAGGTCACCAGAGCCGTGTAGAAATTTGTACCAAAGCTTTTGCAAGCCTTAGCATGAGAGCTGCAGCATTTATGTAGCTTTACACATGAATATTGTTGGCCTTTTCTAAAGGAAGTCAATCCCTAACTGAAAAGCCGTCTTTTCAAAAAGTACATGTAAAATAAGCATTCTTTTAACCCAGACTCTCTCTCCCCCTTTCTGAACCACTTTATATTATTGTTCCACATGTGATACTTCCTTCAGCATTGCATCAGCATGTGTGGTGGTGAGTGGGACTTTTGCCAGAGTACAGTGTATAGCAGGTTTTGGCAAACTGTGATTGCAGATTATAAAAGGCTGGCAGCAGAGTTAGCATGGGGTTAGGAGCCATAACACTGAGAAAGTTGGCTAAGAGAAGCAATATGTTTCTCAGCAGAATCCCTGGAGCTGGGAAGTCCTTTCCTCATACTGCTGATTTTAAAATCATGTGGTGAGCAGCATTTAATTTTTTTGAGTTGGAGATATTTTTAAATTCTGCTGGGTGTCTGTGAGCATCCTCAGCACCCTATTTGGGAAAAAAGAATATAGTGTAGTGTACCACGTTCAAAAACTGTCTGATCCTGAGCATTTGAGGTTTCATCTTATTGTGAACATCTACTTTTTAATCATATTTAGGGCCTGAGTTATTCTAACCATTGCTTGAATAGTAAATGCTACTTGGTCCCTCAGGATTTGGCCTTCATTTTTGGAAAAAGGCAATGGCATATGTAAGAATTAATTAATTCCCTGCAGGCTTTTGTATTCTCTTCAACTCTCAGTCTGATTTTCTGGATCTTTCTGCATGTTTATAGGTACTCAGCAGCTGAGCAACTATGGTTAAAAAAAAAAAGTCACTGAAAAATACCAGAAACTCTGTTTCTCTCCTCCAGCCTTTTACAAGATACCTGCAACAGAGAGGGTCAGGAATTTTAATGCCAGCTGATTTGAGTCCTAGGAGAACAAATAACTACACAGCATTTTTACCAGTGTAATCTTTGGTCATTATTATTGATTGAAATGAAGCTTAAAAGTGGGTTTCTTCTGAAGTCTTTTGAAAAATGGTGGCTGTCAATATGCTTTTAAGGCTGAAACATCTATCAGCAGCCCTGTAAAGATGGTGAATTAGTTCTGCTGAAGTATGTGACACCTGTGAGAACTCCTCAGCTTGTCTGATGGGGAATCAAAGGTAACTTTCAAATTTTGGATACAAATGGAGGAGAAGAATAACAATTCTCTGTGATGTGCCAATTTATGAGCAATGAGTAAGTGCACTATGCAGGTTAAAAGCACCTCTTTTTTGAGGAAGCAGCAAGGAAGAAAGTGTAAAATTGTGTACTGAGGTCTGACCTCAAAAATACTCAACTTTACCAAAATTATTCACCAAGAAGACCTGTAGAACTCCGAGAGAGTTTCCTGGGACAAAAACTGTAAGTGCTTGAATGTAACTTCTTGAATTTCATAGGGTTGTGATCTGACTATTTAGTTAGGTTTTTTTCCTTTGAGTTGATATTTGATGTCTGTCAAGTTGAAGGTCTTGCACAAGAATGAAAGTTATTTTACAAAAAATTAGGTGCTCCAGAAATAATTGATTTCCAAGAGCGTGGTTGTGCTTATGAGGTCTTGACAAGAACATTTTCATTAATTTGTATTATAGAAAGTAGCAGTACATATTTAAATAAATTTAAAACTCCCCCAAAACAACAACAACAAAAAAAAACCAAGTGCAAAGAGTAAAGACAAATAATTTCTGGTAATTAATGCAGATTATTCTTTCTGATTTGCTTAATATTTTATGTAGAGGTAATCTGTGAAGTCCCTTGAAGCAGAACAAAAGCTTTAAAGATATTCTTAAGATATTATTGATAATATTCATGAATGTTATCAGTGAGGAAGTAGAAAGTAATTTTTCCTGAACTTTGCCTCAATGAATAATTGTTGACAAAGGGCTCTTCAGGATGAAATGTCACATCTTCTTTTTCCTGTGGCTTGTGATAAATTGTGCAATCCAAATGCTAGGGTCACTAGTTTTTTACTAGGAAAGAGTTTATTATGTCTACATGCTGAAATGTTTTCAGTTCTCCCTAACTCTGATGGCACAATATGTAATGGAAGTAAAGGAAATCAAGGTAATATTTGTGTCTGCTAACACAAACACAGCTGTACCACCTCTTACTAGTTAGGTAAATACTCTGTCTTCAAAGTTCAGGGCTGGAAGTAAATATCAAAGATGACCAGTGTCAAATGTGTTGTTTACATTGAGCCCAGTGTTCAATTTGTTTCCCACTCAAGTTTTCTGTGCTGCCATTGACAATTCCCACCTACATAAAAGCAACTTAAACAGATAATTCTTTTGCCTCTACAGCTCAATAAAATAAACTCAAAAGCAATTTCCTTTCCTCTAATACATTTATGTCTTTAAGAAATGAATTGCTGCATAAAACTGCTAAGCAGGGCTGTGATTTTTTTGTCATCCTTTTAGCCAACCTTTCTAGGGTGGAAAAAGATTTTAATTGTAGATCAGGCCCTATTGAAGATTTTTCAAATCTTGGATTAATTTATTACAGTACATAAAACAAATGTAATTTTGACTCATCCTGTGTATAAATAGCTCCTCTAATGTATTAGATTTTTTTCTCAATTACTCAGATTACTCATATGTTTCCTAGGTTATCAAGTGATTTTTTATATAAAGAAGAGGGAAGATTGATTCTGACATTTTCTCAGTTGTGTGCAATGACACTTTTAAAATTGTAACAGTCTCCTGCCAGCTACGGATATTGACTCAGGCATGAGATTTTCAGAAGACATGCTTACTTTAGAGACTAGTTTGTCATGTTTCCATCTGTTGGATAAATATCTTTTTGACTAAGTGTAAAACCTCAAATACATGTCATCCCAGATGCTCAAGAAATTTTTCACCCGACTGCTGAAAGGATGAGATGCAAAACCCTTTCGGAGCACCTGCCAAGCGAGGCTGCCCAATCCTGTCCCAGGCAACTGGAACAGCCACCTGAGGTCTGGAACTTCAACAATCCCAATGTAGAAAGCAGCAACCCATCAGACAAATCTTACTGCTGGGGAGTGCATGATTTCCCCAGCAGGTGGGAGATGTAAATCAGGAGCCTGGAGGGAACCAGGAGGTCTGAGAGTGGCACAGGGTTGTACGCTCAAGTGCGTGCCCTCTGCAGCCCGGTTCCTGGAAACCTGACCTTGGGTTATTTTGGATACTGGCTGATAAGAACCTTTTCCTTGTTTTCTGAGTGCTGAGACTGAAGAAATTTGCATTCCTCCTTTTTGCATTTTATCCTATGGCGGTACCAGACAGGATTGATGGGGGCAGGTGAGACTGCAGTCCCATTGTGCAAGCTCCCTCGCTGGCACACAGAGATTTCTGTCCCTCACGGGGAGTATTTGTTAGATAGAGCTTGGGAGGTGTTCCTTCAGGGTTCTAAGAACAGTATGTTTACTTGTAAGTACTCTTCTTTTGCCTTTCTCCCTTCACTGAGATAAAATAATGCTCTGGTGGCGCAGTCTCTGTAATCCCTCTGTTGCTTCACTTCAATAGATGTGGAGGGATCTGTTTTTTAAATAGAAGTCTCCTCTGCAACACCAATGTGCTTCTATTGATACTGGGGTTTTCCTTTCTTAAACATTCTACCTATTGATGGATTTGCCTGGGAAAAGCAAAAGCAGTTAAAGCAGGAAGGAAGCAAGAATGACAGAAGAATCACTTTATACTGTTGACTTCTACACAGCAGCTTTGATGAGAGTGGATAAAGACAATTTCATTTTTTTTATTCAGAATGAGTTTTACTTAATATAGTCACCAGCAGACTTGGTGATCCTATTTCTCATTTTATATGGTGTGATTTTAACCATGCACTTTTCCCTTTTTCTCTGTCAGAATAACCTGAAAAGCAGGTTTATTTTATTTTGTACTTAAGTTTGATTCTGACCAAGGCAGTGAACAGCTGTGGTCTTGCTGTAAGTTGCTACTGTTATTTTCCCTATACTTTCCCAATCTCTGCCTGCAGAACAGGAATGTGGGACTGGAAGTGACTCATTGGATCACAGAATCCACCTCTCTGCTGCAGCATTCATCACATCTTATAAACCCTCTTTAAAAACATCCAAACTTAGTCTTGAAACTGCTTTGCCATCCACCTCACCTGCTCTGAGATACCCTACATTGTTGAAAGGCCTCAGCTCTCCTCACTGCTGCTAATTAAGCTTTTTTTTCCCCCACGATATACACATGAAAATATGGTGTGTAGGTGTTTCTTTCCAGTTGCTCCTGCCAGAATGCTGCTCTGGGACCCCACTGATTAGAAACACAATTATTTTGCTCAGCTTTCATGGCTAATTGATCTGCGCTTGGAAGTGTCACCCAGCTTGCAGATTTGGTCATGCAGTTTCTTTTGTAGTCAGAACTCTTCTGGGGAGGTTTGTTTCAAATGAGTCTAGGATTGCTCACTGAGTTATGGGAATGCAGAAACTTATTTTTTCAGTTTATATTACCTGAAAAATGTAGGAACAGGGTGGAAGATCCAGGGTTGCTGAATGACACTGTTGTAAGGGAAGAAATGCCTGGGCTATCTGAGAATGAACAGACTGAGACTGATTACAAAAGCTTTGTAAACAGAAATATTTCAGGACATCTCAGCTGTGTGTTTAAAGTCAGCCTCAGTTGTGTGTTTAAATTACAGAATTCTTCTCATCCATAGGGAGGATTTAAATTTAGAATGCATTGAAAAGTAGTTTTACTGTCTCTATGATAGTTTTACTATATCAGTGAAAGAACATACTTTAGGAATGCTTATATGATCACAGAATATTCTGTGTTGGAAGGGACCCAGAAAGATCAGTGAGTCCAACTCTTAGATGGATGACCCATACAAGGATCTAACCCACAATCTTGGTGTCATTAACACCATGCTCCGACCAACTGAGCTCATCTCGGGGCTTTTATGAAAGGAAGTAGCATGATCCAAGCCTATGTCTTCTGCCAGGAACAGGAATGACAAAAATCTCCTTAAAATTTTCTTTTCCAGATTTTTTTCTCCTTGTTCACAACTTCTGTTGTCTTCAGTGGTGAATTCCTAACTATGTCCATTGTTAGCCATGCCTTAAATTGTTCTTTTTGTTTTCAGTTCTTATTTCCTGAACAGATACCATAACATTCTGAATTGATTCCATAATTTATATAATGGTATTATAACTGAAGCAGATTACTTCATTCACAACTCCTGTTGTCTTCAGTGGTGAATGTCTAACTATGTCTACTGTTAGCCATGCCCTTAAATTGTTCTTCTTGTTTTCAATTCTTATTTCCTGAACTGATACCATAACATTCTGAATTGATTCCATAATTTATATAATGGTATTATAACTGAAGCAGATCACTTTATTTTTAAATTTTAAAATTAATGTGTAAGTAGATTCCACCTTCATCTGATATTCTAAGAATATCAGAATTTACTATCAGCCTCTGGCCAGGGAAATTAAATTGATTTTAAGATAAATGCAACAAAAAAACCCAGAAATACCTCTCTAGAACTCTATTTTTTGATTCCTGTGCTAGTAATCATGGAGTTGTTAATGAGAGATTTTATTGATGAAGTAGGATGGCGCCCTTTCATATATTCCTTGGAATTCTTTATGCTTTCAGGTCACATTTGCACAAATTCCTGCTTTTGGTAGGGCTGTGGCAAAGGCAGTTTGATCCAAGAGCAGAGAAGGGGGACATTTAATACTGTAAGTGGGGCTGTGTGCTTCCAAAATTTGAAAATTGCTGCTTAGGGCTTGTAACTGAGGAAACCTCCTCTGAGTCCAGTCATTCACCCCCACTTTGTATCAGAATTGCTGATCATCTTAATAATCATCTCTTGTATCCTAATGTCCAATTTTGGACACGGCTCTACATTCACTGAGTCTCTCCACAGTATTGAATCTTTTTTGGCTGCAAGGGGCAGCAGCTGAAGAAGGAGGGGTTTTTGTGTGGGAAGGTTGCAGTGTCTGTTCATATATTATTCTGCCACATGATGTCCTCCTAAGCCAGGTTAGAATTATGGAATGCAGGTACTCAAACTGTGCAATTCTTCAGCATTCAGACATGTATTTATGTAAAGGGTACCGTTCTGGTAGTAAACTATTACTCCAATCAGAAATACCTAGTCTGTAATGTGTTTCAGTTGCTATATATGGATAGTGGACATTCCTCCTGAGGCTGAGTGTTGTTAATACAGCCTCATGATCACCTGCATTAAAACCCAAAGCTTAAGAAACTTCAGCATTTTCAATTTGTTCAGCTTAGTCTTACTGGTACTGCTCACTACTTTGTATAAGCATTTTGTCAGTTTATACTGTGTATAAACTGTGTTTATAGCTGTGTATTTTTTGCATCAAGGCACATTTTGAATGCTGCACACATTATGAGAGTGTTGTAATTAATCTTCTGAATCAATTACTTTAAACAAAACGTCTAGTACTTGTATTTAGGGTGTGACAGAAGACTTTTATGTACAGCATCCTGCTTTTCCTTTGTGTCGTATTACTTGTTGTTTTAAATAACTTTTCATTTTCTGTCAAAAATTAGTGTTCTTTATAATGATGTTGTAGTATATTTTTGTGTACTTAGGGCTGCACAAATGTGAGTTTTCTGCCAGTTCATTAAGTTAGAGGGGACAATCTCCCACCCAGACAAAGGAAGATATGCCACTAAAGAAGCAGCCTTGAGGATTTTGGTTGTGGTGCTGAGCACCTGGTTCACTGGAGGTCAGTAGCGCACTGTCTTGTCTTAGCTCTCAGCATAGTGCTTCAGAATATTAACCAAAACAAGGATAGAAAAATAACCCTGCTTTGTTTTCAGCAGAGTCAACAGGACTGTCTTCTCTCCACACTTGAGCTGAGTCTGTGCATATTCACATACACGTACAGGAATGTGCACCTCACCATATGGAAAGCAGCAGAGATGCAAGTGAAACTTCACCCCTTGCTCATCTGAGCTTTTGCTGTGTCAGGGGTTTACATTGGGCATGGATTATCTATAACAACACAGGTTTACCAGGTGGCTGGATAGTAGCAGAAAGAAAATTTTCCCATACAGATATCTCAGTTGTTGAAAGTTTACTTGCAGATCTGGCTCTTAATATGTCCACTGAATTAAAAACTTGGACTTATGACACAATGCAGGGCTTTCTTCTGGTATGGACCTGAAGTTTAACCTAAACTTCAGTTGAGGATTTTTCAATGGAGTCATTCTTCAATTTAAAAAGGAGGAAAAGGGTCACATAGCAAATTATTAGGGAAATTAAAAGAACTGTTTTCTGTGGAATACTCAGTAATTAGTCCATCCTTCTGCCCTCAATGCATCCAGTACTATTTAAAGTAAT
Organism: Onychostruthus taczanowskii; assembly: GCF_017590055.1. Lineage (NCBI taxonomy): Eukaryota > Metazoa > Chordata > Aves > Passeriformes > Passeridae > Onychostruthus > Onychostruthus taczanowskii. The sequence continues at coordinate 6,367,462 of NW_024502458.1, forward strand.
TATACTAATCATCACAGCATTTAGGGATAGATTACATTCATAAAGAAAAAAGAAAATGCTCTTCTAGCATGCCAGTGAAATCTGCTTTGACAAGTTAATCCAGTATTTATTTAATTAAACAATGGTAATAAAATATTTAATTGCACTTTAAGATTTCTATTTCTGTCATCCAACCAGGCAAAAAATTCCAAACTCAACATTTATCAAGCAATAAAAATGCCTCAAGCACATCAAATACCAGCCCATTATACAGATTAATGAAAGAAACTGAGCTGCAATGTTCACAGGTATTAAATATTTAATTCCATTTCTGCTCTTTGAGTCTGAAGCAAACGGGAAATATCCCTCTCCTCCCCCAACCCAACCCTGTTTGTTTCTGAGGAATGTTAATCAGCTTCCTAGTGCCAGCAGGCTACAATCACCAACTACTAATTAGTTTTAAATAATGATATTGGTAATGAGGCTCTAGTTTCTCAGAGGCACCAGACTGAGCTTGACTCAGGTTTATTCAGTTATTTATTAAGAATGTTATTATGCAGTATGAACAATTAGAGCATGTTTAATGCCAAATATTTATCTTTCACTTAACAGTATCAACACACCATTTTAAAACAGGTTTTGCTGATAGAGCAGCTGATTTTAAATGAACTTTCCATTTAACAGTGACAGTATTTGTCTCCTTGTTACTCCAATTGTTTGATTACTCTCTTGGACATGTTTATATTCAGGCAATTATCTAATTACCTGAGGTAAGAACATGTAATTGGGGGAGTTTTTAAATTAACTTCCTGTCACATTACCTCTCTAGGAGGTCTGTTCATGGTCTCATATCAAGTGCTGCTATTTTTGCAAGCAGTAAAATTCTCTGCTAGGTGTTTCACAAACAGGATTTTAATTTGTTGGAGCTGCCAGCTGTGAGGGGTAGAGAGAACAGATCAGTGTTCACTTCGTGTAGTGCTGTTGTCAGGTGTGAGGTTAATTTGTATATTCCCATAAATTTGCCTTAAAATACTTTCCACCATTAAGGCAGAGAAATACCATTATCCAGGAGATGATAACAAATTCTATGGAATGATTTCATACCTGGAGCTGTTTTGGGGAGGGAGAAATGAGACATTTCAGCATCTACATGAGGATCTTAGTTTGGTACCACCTTTCTATCTGGTAAGTTTACATTGGAGGATTGTGTTTAATGGGTAAAAACATGAAAAAATGCCATGCCTGTTTCCTTGTAACATTGTGCATTGAAAGTAAGACTAGAGGGGGCACAGGCACAAATGTAACATAGGTCCTGGCATCCTGTCTTTGCTTCTGCTAAACATTGCAGGCCTTATTTGACCTTTAATCCCTTAAAAGCACCAATCCACTGTCAGAAAATTATGGTGGAAGAATGTAGCATATTGAAACATTTTGAATTTTATGCTTTTTGTCTTTTCATTGCTGTCTTCTGCTTTTATGTTTTCAGTATTTTAGAGCAAAAGCCTGAATTTTACTGATACTCCCAAAAGATCAGGTGTTTGAAGGCATAATTTTTGTCAAAGTCACATGTCTAAGTTGCAGTTCTGAAAATGCTTGCAAGTGCTTTCTGTTGGCATGTGGAGTCCATTTTTGGCTTGTTTATGTAGCTGAAAGTTCCCCAGTATGATTAAAACATTCTCAATTTTGACAAATTGAGCACTAGAAACTAATGGATTTGTTATTCTTTTGAGTAAATATGTGGATAGTAGGTTTTAAGGCATATGTAATTGTATTTGTGCCATCAAGAAAATGAGTGCTATTTCTATATTCCACTCAATAGAGCATCTGTCTGAGATGAAGAATAATTTGAGTTTTTGTTTTGGCTTCCAGTAAAATTTCTATCACCAATAACAAATGTAAGAATCATTCATGAGATGCTGTGTTGCTCTGTCAAATGTGATCCTTCTACTGGGCCCAAGAAACCTTGAATTATTTTCCTTGCAATAATGCAGCTTCTGCTGAATGTAGTGGAATAGTTTCCAGCTTGCTTCTTAATGCATTCCTTGGGAAAATGGAAGACATGGATTTGAGCTCCCTCATTCTGAGGAGAAATCAAGGTTGAGCTTTACATTTCATAGGTGACTGCTAGGCTCTTCTATGAACAATAGTAACCTTTTTTTCTTAAATTGCATTTTGTCTCTCTACTTCCAAATAGAAAAATACACTCTGAATGTTTCAACATTATAATCAGCCCACCTGGAGCCTGGGGATATCAGGATATATCATTTATAATGAATATATAGGTCATATGTGATTGAGGACCTAGGCTATCCTAGGTTTTAGGCTAGCTGTGTCCTCCTCTGCTCACCAGCTCTATTCCATAGGAAGTTTGGTTTAAAATATGCTTTTCTTGTATTATGATTGTAAAAAATATTTTTTTAATGTAATTGGGGGACAAACCTATTCAAAGGTTGTATTTTATAAACTGAAATTGTCTACAGTAGGTAGAGTTTGACATTAATGGCATTAAAGTATGGTAATTTCTGAGTGACTGTACACAGCTGTGAACTTTGATAATTAGGAAGAAACCTTTGATAATTAGGAAGAATCAGGAGCAGTTTTCTTTATATTTTTTTTTTTTTATTGAGCATGTTCTCCAAACTTGCTGATCAAACATGGGATGTGTCCCAGTTATGAGATATTGGAATCTGATGAGTAAGATCCCAAGATTGACAGAATAACCTTCTCCCTCATTTTCCCAGGCACTGAAGTGAGACTGACAAGCCTGTAATTTCCAGGGTCTTCCTTCTCACCCTTCTTGAACTTTGGCCACTTTTCAGTCAGCTGGAAGCCCTCTGGACTATAAAGACTTTTCAAAAATAAGGAGAGAGGTGCTGCAATAATATCAGCCAGCCCTTGCAGTACCCTGGGATGAATCCCATTGGGCCCCATCAGAAATGAGGGTGAAATAACAGAGTTTGGTTGTGCTCCCAATGGTCAGCTGATATTTCCTTTTCTTCCTGGAAGCACATAATGCACATGGACATTTTCTCTATTTCTGCCACACCAATTTTCTGCTTCCTTTTCTCCTGGAAATATGAAATTATTGCAGCTTACTAAGGTGCCAATAACTGTGAACTAGTTCAGTGAAGAGCTGGTAGTTTATCATTTAGACATGCCATGTTGCTGTGTGACACACAGCATCACTCACAAGAGGATTATTGTGTGCTTAAATGACAAATGCATTACTCTGTGCCAAACTCCTCAAAGCATTAATTTTTATACTTATTTGGAAACAAAACCCTCAACGATGGTGATGGGTATTTCAAGTCCTCTGCTAGTTTCAATTTTCTTTAGCCTGTCTTGATGTGTGAGAAGTGCAGATCAATAACTTGTCAGGCAAAAGCAATATTGCTTTACATCCTTCTAATTATTTTAAGGAAAAAAAAGATTCTGTACATACATTTGTCCAGTGAACTTTTGAGGGTAAAATTATCTTTGACACCTGAGAAGTATGACACAGCAGCGTAATAGCACATACTGCTACTTGGAGGAGTTCTGCTGACTTTTATCATAAAGAACCTATTTAAGTTGACTCTTAGAATTGCTTTGTTTTCCTGTTAGCTACCTAAAGGTATGAGAAAAATTTTTTTCCAGCTTTCTTGCCCTTGCTGTGGCCATGCTGACTGTCAGCAGTCACCTCCTTATTTCCCATGTGCCTCAGCATAGTGTCCAGGAGTATCTGCTCCATGACCTTACCATATTTTGGGTTCTGCTGTGCCAGTGTACTAACTCATGGAAACTCTCTTTTGGTGTCCTCAGTTTCCCAGTCTTGGGGGAATGATTTCCTTTTGGTTTAATGATGTTTTTCTGTTGTGGCAAGAGGCTTTACAATAAAGAAAGACTAGCACATAAAAGCTATTTTACCTTGGTCAGACCCAATACACTGATTTATTAGGGAATTTAGCCAATGGGTTTAGCAGAGTGTGCGACACCAGTGAGACATCATGGTAGATATCTGCCTCAAGATATTTCACTTTTTATTTCAATATGGTTAAATCTCCCCCTCCTGCCCCCAAAATATTTAGATAAATTATTACAACAGAGAGCTTTGAAGAGGTGAGGATATGAAGGACAATGGCTGAATGCCATTTCTGGCTTCTTTGTTGTTTGAAAATACAAGGAAGTTGATGTCTGGCAGAAAGGTAAAGCTGAATGCTCTTTCAGTTGGAGATACTCTGTGTTTTGCTGGTCCTGGATTCCTGAAGCTGCTATCCACTTCCTTATCCTGTAAGATAATCCACTTCTAAAAAACATATTTTTAGTTTGTTATTTCCATCTTTTGGATAAAGGAGTAACTTTGCTTTTTACTAATTTTCCTTAATGTGGCTTTTTTTGGCATGTAAGTACCTTTATTTTATTATGTGGGAAACAAATGGGAAAAAAGCCACTTTCTTATAGATATTTTCAGTAAATTTCAGATCTGTTTGTGTATGAACATCTCAGGTGGCAGATATCATGTAACATGTGATATACTTTTTTAATGACAAAAGCAAAATAAGAGTGAATTAATTCAAATTAAGACCGAGTGAGAAGAACTAAATGGTTATCTGTATTTTGGTTTTGTATTATATCCTGAAGCTCCACTATAGCTGAGTGGCATGCTCACAGTTAAAGGCAGTTTTGTGCAACCTATTTAAAACATTTTGAAATGTAGTTTTAGAGCAGTTGAAATGGAGATGGATGAAGTTCATTTGACAGTGCAGTCTAGAAGATGTATAAATACTCAAGCACAAACTCAAGTGTACAAGTGGTTATGTCCAAGTTTATGCCATGCCATAGCAGATATCAGCATTGGTTTTATGGACCTGTGAAGGAAGCCAATATTTCAAGACTTTAACTATTGTTCAACTCCATCCCAGGCTTGTAAGACAACTTAGAACACTCTCTTCTCCTTCTCCTCTCTGTAAATTTTATAGGTAGTATTCTCTTCCCTCAATCTTCGTACCCGAGGAGTTGCATATATTGGAATTAAGAGTTGCAAAAGAAACATTGCCTGTATTTTAAAAAACAAAAACTACATCAAAAGTAAAACAAACCTGTCTTCACCTTGTCAATTGACTAAGAGGATAAATAAATTAGGAGTTTGGCTTCCTTACCTCCTTCCTGCAGAAGACAATTTTTGGTTTTCACAGTAAAGCACTATGCAAGTGTAATGCAAATCTAATTCAAAGTGTAGTGCAAATCTGTGCTTTCTACACCTATTTTTAAGGGATTCCTGATGTTTCAAGATGTTTCCCTCTTTTGTGCCAGAACAGTATAAAATGTTTTGGCTGTTCTCCTGAAATTGGGTTGTCCAAGTCAGAATTTCAGCTTTTGATTTTGGGAATTATGGGTGTGACTATCACCAATATGTGTAGCATGCACAGAGCACTAGCACAGAATGTGAGAGCTCTAGATATAAACCTCTGTTCTTCTTGATTCAGAGCAGTTTGTCCTGCATTACCTGGGGGCATGCAGGGCATGAACTTGAATATGGATCCCCTGTTTCAAACCATGCCACTGGACAGGCTTATCAAGCCAGAGCACAAATTTATGTCAATATATTCATATGTATGCTTCTCTTATGGTATATCTCTGTGCAAAGCATGCAGCTTGGAATAACACTTATGGTAAAGTTTCATTTAATCAAAAATACTCTGTTCATTCCTATGTGTATAAATAGCAAATAATTAGTTATACCCAGAATAACTCATTAAAATTCCACTTAAAGCCATTAATCTGGGCATTTAAAAGGTCGTTATCAAGCAATTAGTTTGCTGTCTGTTGAATATTGGGCTTTTTTAAATTGCATCTGAAAGGGGAAATTGGAAATGGAAGAAATTTGCAGACAAAGCAACAAAAATAAATAAAATTACTTGCTGTCTGGTGAAAGAACTTTCCATTAAAGCAGATATGGGTTTCCAAAGGTAGGCTTCCTTTCTGATAGCCTGTTCTTTCTCCTCCCTCCTTAACTCTGCAAAAAGTTATATTTCTGTCACTTCTTCATTTCCATTGTGGCTACATCAGAGAAATCCAAATTATTTCCTCAGTGATGACATGGAAGGGAAAAAATTAATTGAAAGATAAAGTCCTTATTCAAACACTAATTACCAAGTTCCAGCGTTCTGTGCTGGAATGAAAGACAATGTCTTAAGCTCCCTGTTTCTCATTGTCATCAGGCAGGTGTCCCTGCCCATGGCAGAGGGGCTGGGACTAAATGATCCAGAAGGTCCCTTCCAACCCTTAACATTCCATCATCACTATCCTGGAGAGCAGCATGTGTTCTGCAATGGCTGCACAGTAAAAGCATCCCAAGCTGTAGCTGCTTTCTGCTTTTATTGGCTTGATTTTTGGGTTTTTTAAAGTAAAATAACTAGCAGAAAACCAAATAATATTTTAATTGTATAAACCTTCTGAATTTCATAATTGAATTGTATAAACATTTTGAATCCTTCATGGTAGTCAAATGACTGGGAGAGTACAATGCCAGAGGAACAGACATTTTTGGGGTCACTGGAGACTCATTCCATGTATCACTTTTCAGCATTCTGAATATGCTTGGGGATAATTAAAAAAAAAAAAAAACAAAACAAAAACACCAAATGCTTTAATTCAGGAAGACAATTTGGTGGTAATTTACATAACAATAAGATGCTGTTAAACAAATGTTACAAAGTGGTTTAGGTATTGAATGAAGTAAGAAAGGAGATAGAAATAAAACTGCAATATACTGGCAGTGCTTTAATTTCACCTTCCTTTTTAAAGGATGAGTTTAATCCTTTACTGATTATTTTCTCATTTGTCTCTTAATTTTGTTTATTAAAACACTTCAATTCTGCCTACTTAGCTTTGTCCTCTAGAGTTACATGTGAACGGGTCTGTAAAATGAAATATTTTCATTGGCATGTTCACAGACTTGCACAGTGATATATAAACATTTCTAAGAGTTTCAGTCTGAAGAAAATGCTCTAAGTCCTTGTGAAATAAAGAGCATTCTACCTGACACTTGGGCCAAATTCAACTAATAATTTGGGGTCTTATTCTTACCATTTGTCATGGAATCATTGAAGCATCAATTCCCTCCCAGCTGTTTTTCTCTTATTTAATTGGTGCCGTGGTGCTCTTTAGGTGATGCCTCCTCCCTGCCGCAGTGGGCAGGAGTTCATCCCTGAGCAGCCCCTGGCAGGCCCTGGCACTGACTGCACCCTCTGCTTTTATTCCAGCTGTTTCCAACTTCTTGTCTTTAGTGTTTTACAGTAGCGGGGGAGATGAACTGGTGAGATCATTGGAGTGAACAGGCAGACAAATGTTTTATTGTCAAGGAAGGGAACTGCTGTAGCTGTGAAAGATGGAATCCTGCTAATGGCTTTTAACTGGCACCTTGACCACTGGGATCAAACAGGTGGGTAGTGCTTCCCTGCCTTTACCCTTCCTGAGGACATAAATTATGCTCTGGAGAACCTGGCAGCAGAGAGGTGTGGGCTGTCCTGTGAGGAAGGATGCTCCAGGAGCCAAGAGGGACCAGGGCCCAGGCAGGACAGTCCCTTGCTGTCCCCTGTGCAGTCCCTGGGCCCTCAGGCAGTGCTCCTGGGGCTGCAGCTCCCAAGGAATTTTGGGGCTGTTGGTGCACTCAAGGCCCTGATGGAAGGTTTGTACGGAATTTATATCAACGGTGAGCTAGCACTTCCATTTGTGCAGCAGTTTTTGTGCAGCGGGCCTCTGGCACAATTAGGAATAAATTAAAATGGTTTAAATTCTCTCTGAGATAAGAGAACTATTCCCACTTGCAGATTAATGGAATACATTTTTTTGCCATTTTCTTATACAACATAGTGTATATTCTCACTGGGGATAATGGCTGAGTTAATAGACTGAATATAAGGAATTAAATCTCTCTGTCAATATTCTTCAGTATTAATTGGTTTTGTTCTATTATGTGTGCAGAGCACTATGTTAATACAGTCAGAAGATAAAATTGTGCAGACTGTTGAGTCTTTGGAGCTTTTGGCCTTGGATTTTTTGAATCACAAAATTTTTGATTGAAGCACAAACCTTCTTCTAAAAAATTTAGGACATTTCAGTGGTAAAACACCATACAGAATATTTCAATTCCTTACCATGTAGATTTCTCAAAAGATTGTAAGAGCAGAGTAATTGACATTTAGACTTTTGGTTGCTTTCTCTATAATCTTCATGTTCAAATAAAGTTTTGGATCATGATTTGATGTTCAGCTTATGTTCTGCTCATGTGTTTTATCCTGTTGTACAAATGATTTTTATATTTTTATATGTGGTTAGTTAGCTTGCTCTAAGAGGAACTGGGTTTTAGGTTAGTGATAGCTGGTCTTTGACAGGCCAGCAGCTTGAGGGAAACCTAGGCTGCAACAAGGCAAATATTAAAATACAGATGCCTCAAAAGATTAAGTACCTTCAGTAGTTATGTTAGCAATTTTTGTCTGCCTCGTAGTGTTTGTTCCATTCTCTAATTTTATCTTGTGTTTAATGAGAGTACATATTTTTGAGTAGTGAATAAGTATAGAACTTCTTGTATTTTCTGCATACTTAGAATGTTTTGCTGGAGAAGTCTTGGCCAAAAGTGAAATCTGCAACTTTTAAATGAAGATCTGAAATATTCTGAAGATGAATTATGACTATTTTTTTGAACTGCTTTTATGACGTTTTTCACAGGAGCTGCTTCCCAGCCCCCTCTTAAATCAACTCTGCAGGGAACTATTTCTATTGGAATGTTTTGCTTTGCTAGTCTAATGGAGCTCTGAGTTCTAATGATGCTTTTAGATGCTGCTGCAATACATATATAAAAAACCCAGCAAAATATTTAAAAAAAAAAAAAAAAAGCAAACAAAGAAAATTGAACAAAAAACCTGAACAAACAAAAGCCAATCACCACCACCACAAAAAAAAATTTTAACAAAAAACATAAAAACTCCACAAACAAAAAAACCCCACCCCAATGTCCCAAAACCTTGTGACACCCTTATGGTCTTCATAGAATTAATTAAGCTGCGCTGTTAATAGTAAGGCTAATGCAGCAGATGAAGGCTGCTGTTGCTATTTGATGACTTTGCTTTTGGTTCAGCACAAGCAATTTGCAGTGACTGTTCCTCTAATGGTGTTTTCCAGAGAGCCTCAGAGACTCTCACTTTGATTGGCAGTGCTGTAGGACAGGGCACTTCTGGACAATTTATGCCTCTTATAGCAGCCACTCAGTGTTGTTACTTAATGTGCAGTGTTCTATCAGGGCTGTAATTTACAGCAAATTGAACGTATTCCCCAGTCCATTTAAAGACTGTTCCATTGTTAGAAGACTCATGTCTTCTTTTATATTCTGTTGTTATTTTTGTAATGGTTTTTGAGTTTTGCCTGGTGCCAGTGGCAGATTTATCTTGCTTCTTCTATATTTAATTACATTTCCAGTGGAATTCTTGCTGTGAGAAAGCAAGTCTGGCTTGCATTCCCTCTGAAGATGTTTTGACAAGTAAAACACAACGAATTTCTGCATAGAGCTATTCACAGTGTTTCGGGCCACATTCCTTGACACAGAGATAATAATTGGGAGAATGGATGGATACTTTAAAAGTTCTCCTTCTTCTTGATTTTGTGGTGAGTAGTTATAGGATCCCTGTTCAGATTTATGTCTACTTGAGGTTCTGTGAAAACCTGGAGCTCTGACCTCAGTGATTGCTTGACCCTCAGAGCTTCAGAAGCATGAGTAAGGATGCACAGATTGTACTTCACAGAAATTCTTTTAGCAATAACATAAACCTGTCTTGACAGCTACAAAATAGTATTTTGTGACTGTTTTTCTCTGTAGGCAAAGAATCTTTGTACCCATTTTTCCTTTTTATATTGTCAGTGTGTGCTCGTAACTTCATGGAAATGGCTTCAGGGAGCCTCATTTGTTCTTTTCACCAACTTTGCAGTACAGTTTTGGTTTGTCCCTAGGTGAAGCCCTTTGCTAAGTGAAATTAAATTCCTGTCATCTTTTAAAATCAAATTCTTTAAATCTGGTTACAACCCCCTTTCTTTACTTTGAACTTGCTGCCCTCTGTCCCATGGTTACTCTTTCAACTCTTTGTCAGCTTTCACTGACAACCTGGGTACCTAAAACCTCAGCCCAGGCTGATGAGGTTTGGTGCAGCCAACAGTGACCTTTCCTCCTTTGCCCACTGCAGACTTTGGACCTGAGGGAGCCTTTTAATTCTTCTGCTCAAAGATATTTGAGGACCAGAAACATCCTTAAGCCTTTTTGATTCCTCCTTGTTCCATTTAGTCAGGAGACTCTAGTCCTTGCTCTATTCTGCCTGTGATATAAGTAATTCCTAATTTCCTGTTGCTCTGTTCCTCAGTTTGACTCACAGCTGATTTCTTAGGATGGCTGTTGATTCAGTCAGTCCTGGGCTCCTTGTTTGGGTCATTGTTTAATCTGCTCTGCCTGTTCAGGTGCCATCAGCACCCTGTTTGTGGGATTTTTTCAGTGTAGTTATGGTAACACATAAACAGCCAGTTTAAATATGTCAGATTTGCATTTCAGCTGATGCAGCCTTCACAGCTCTTTACTGATTTAAGAGGATTTATGTTGCTTTAAAGCAATGAAAGAACTGGCCTTTGTTTTCAATATGTTATTATGATTCTTAAGCTGTACTTGCCATGTTGCAGCTGCTTAGGTAGCCTCACAAAAATGACCAGGGCTGCTCCATGTGCTCCATGTTCAGTACTAAGCCCATGATCCCTTTTTGCTTTTCTGTAACTATTTTTTGGTTTAGAAATAGGCCTGTTTTTTCACTTTCCAGGCTGCTTTCAATTACAGTGAGACAACAGGAGGCTTTTGACAAATGCTACCAAAAAGCAGATTATACTTCTATCCTTAGAAAATTCCTTGAACTGTACTAGATGTTAAGGTTGGTATATTTTCCACTGAAGTCTCCTACCAAAATGAAAGTGTAGTACAAAGAGAGTAAATGCCTCTTCATGCAGCTCTAATGGCAGGACTGAGGTATAAATGGATGGGAAAATGGTGACAATTTGCTTTCAAAGGATTCAGTAATCAAGAATTGCTTTTCTCCCCTCTACTGAGAAGAATTCAACTTAGAGTGTACCCAGTGCATCAGAGCATGCCTTTCCATTTTTATCCAAGTTGTCTTCCATCTTTCCCATCAAAATGTTCTGAGATTTATTATCATTCTTAATTATTATAGCCACTGTTTCTATCTCTGAAAGATCTTTCTATATTTCACACTTCTAATCATATTTATGGTTTCACCAGCTCCATCTACAATGAATCAATTAGATGTACATGCTTCCTATTTGTTATAGGCAAATAAAGATTTCAGAGCTCTGTTTTTACTCTGTTTCCTGCATTTTGCTTGGTTATGACCTGTACTCCCACAGTGGTTGCCCATTTAGTAATTCCTAATATTACACAAAGTGCACATCCTGACTGGACAGGAGGTTCTGCCTCTGCAGATGAGCACCTCATCTGTTGTGTCTTTTAGAGGCTGGTCCTTTTTGGCTACAGAACCCAATTTTATGGAGAGAAATTCTGCTCTTGGATAGTGCCAATGATCATTTGCTAGGCTTGCTTTACTCCTATGAGTAAAGCTCTTAAGGACACTTTGAATGAAAATAATTTTACTATTTACTGATGGAAAGAGTGATTTAGTCTGAATAACGAACATCACACACACACACACTTATACTACAGTACCTGGTACTATACATAATTGTTGTTATAAAAACTATACATAATTACTGTTAGAAAAAGAGAATTTACTGATATTAAAAGAGAATTTAATTGAATAAAGAGAATGCCAGTACACTAAGCCCTAACTGAACTCTGTGAACAGAAAGCTAAGCACTGGAAAGGTGCCTTCCTTAAACTAAAGTGTCCTTGCTTTAATTGTCTAAGAATTTAGAAAAATACTCAACACTAATTACTTCCTTATCTTTTTATATATGCAATCTACTGCAAAATGCTAGAGATATGAATGTTATCTTTTCTTTATTAATGCTTATTTGATTTGGAAGCCAGGGAATATATTGGGAAAAGTACTTGAAGATGTGCTTTGGAATATTGTGAAGATGAATGCCCCAACGGAAGAATATTTCTGCCATACCCTGCAAGTGGTTATTGTGAAAGCTTGGAGTAGAATACTGCCACTTTTTCTTGCAGAGGCAATATTGTATGCAGGACAGAGGTGGTGAGCAGCTGAATAAGAGCTCCTGATTGTGGATTTCAAGTTGCCTAGGTACAAAACCTTGTCTAGTTATAGTTAGTATGGATTTACTTTGCAGCTGGGATCAGAAGTGAACATTCTTTCAGGATGACAGAAATTCATACAATCACTGCATGGTAATTTGCCTATTTTGGTTTCTATCAGTGCTTGTTGTCAACGGAGTCCTTTATTGACAGGGCCAGGGAGACTCCAGCACAACCAGATTTCTGTGAGACTCTGATTGAAGTATGAGTTTGCAGAGGTGAGACCTGGTATGGCAAGAGCCATTAGCTGCAGGCATGTGATGGGAAGCAAAAGCCCTGTTTTGCCCCAATCCCTTCTCTCAAGATGTGTTGAATCCAACATGAAGCAACATGAGAAAGAGTGCAAATGGAGCCAGAGCACTGGGAAGCTTTCCTCCCAGTCTGCTCAGGGAACAATGAGTGAGGGCCAGCTGGAACTGCTGGGAGCGCCTGAGAAGGTGGGGGAGAGCAGCAGCATGGATGGCTGATCACCCTTCCTGTGTGTGCAAGAAAGTGGGGAAAAGGTTGCTGGTGACATGGAGCACATCTCCCCTTGCTTAAATACATCTCCCACAGAGGAAAGTTTCTGTGACTGTGAAATGTAACTCCTTGGGTTTTTCCTTCAATCCAGAAGGGTGTATATCCAAAGAGATGGATTGGGGAACAGGCTTTTTCACATACAAGGGATTTTTTTCCATCTTGCTTTTAAGGAAAAAAAAAAAAAAAATCAGTTTGTTAGCCTTTACTCAGCTTGTTCCCTGTTCAGCTCCATTTGACAGAGCAGCTTCCAACAGTATCTCTCTTACCTCATAAGTGCCATTAGGAAGTTGGATAGAATATTACCAAAGATAGCTTAATTACCAATTACAACAAATACCTGTGCAAATGTAGAATCAGAAGCATGTGGGGTTTTTTTGTTTGTTTGTTTGTGGTTTTTTGGATTTTTTTTATTTGGTTTTGATTTTGTTGTTGTTGGGGTTTTTTTGTTTGTTTATTTTTTATTATTATTTTTTGCAAAATCTCCCTGTTAAAGAGTTTAACAGTGAACTCTAAGGCAGATAATTTGCTTTGGTGAACCACTGATTAAGAATTTTGTCTCTTTGACCAAATGAATCAAGATGTGGCACAACTTTGATCTCTGTGGGAATCCAATACTGCTTTTCATTCTTGCACACCTTTGCCTTCCCAGTGATGTGTATAATACAAGACAGACATATCTTTCTGAATATTCATAACACAGATGTGGTATGGCTTCATGTGAGCTGCAGCCACCAAGAGGATGTAGACTCTGTTTCCACTGGATGTCACTCTTAGCTTGGGTCTGTGGGAGCTTAACACTAAGGGGCTGTCTGCATCAACCTGATACCTGTGGCTTTGTTTGGTGTTTTTTAAAGAAGTTTTTTTTAACCTCATGGGTCTAAGTGTATTGTTTAAGGAGAAAAAGTGCTAAAGATGGTAATGGTGATATGCTGAGTTAGTTTTTATTTGTGTGATTCTAGCGTATTTCTGAAGGGGTGATGAGTTTGTGAAACTTAACAGCGTAGAGATGCACTTGGATAAAATTCTCAGGTATTAAGAGAAAGTGTTCATGAGTCTGTTTCAAACAATTCCCCTGTGCTTGGGAGACCTGATACTCCACAACAAATTTCCTTTTTTATAATATTTGATATCTAACCTTTCCTTATTTAGTTTCTTTGCTTGCAACTATGGTTTTTTGGGGGAGAGGGTTTGTGGGTTTTGGGGTTTAATTTTTTTTTGGTGTTTTAGTTTTTTGGGGGGTGGTTTAGGGGGTTTTTTTGTTTGGTTTTTTTTTTTGTCTTTTTTTTTGTTTGTTTGTTTGGGTTAGTTTTTTTGTTTTTTTGGGATTTTTTTGGTTGGGTTTTTTTTTGTTGTTTTTTTTTGTTGTTGTTGTTTTTTTGTTGTTGTTGTTGTTATTTGGGTTTTTTGTTTGCAATTGTAGCTTTTCTACAGCCAAATACAGAAGTGGCTGGCATGGAGTTGACAACGTTGCATTCCTTTCCATCACTTGCTTACGTAAATTCAGTATGCACGAGAGACTTGGCCCTAGTAAATACACTCTCAAAAGTCATTTTGGGTTATGCCAATGAGCTGAACTGCTTATTGATTGATGTTCTGTAATGCTCCAACAGAAGCAGAAATTTAAAATATCTCACACCTAGGTTTTGGTTGCCTGTGTTTCATTAAGTTGTCACAGGATGCTCCTGGTTCTGGGGTGTTTTATTTTGCACTTCTCTTCAGGGTTGCACAGAACAGCACAAAACTGCCCCTCTGTAATTACATTTCAGTGGCACAGCTCAGAAATTTGGCTCTTTAGTTTGACAGCAACAATGTCAGAATATATTGGTCACAAACAAGCTTGGAAATTAACGTTCCTCTAAGGTGAGTTGTGAAGTTCAGGTCTGTGGTACTTAAATGTCCCATGACTTTGATTCAAAGTCAGAGCAGAGGGGATCAAATTTACATGGATGTCGGACCCTCCCTCTCCTCCCTGTGTCCATATCACAGGAAACACTTATGTGGGCTGGAAGGAAAGCCCTGGGGATCAATTTGGAAGTTCTGTTTTGCTCCCACAGAGCTGATGCAAGCCTAAAGAAAGAGGTTAATTGTCCCAGCCTGCTTTAGCTCAGTTTTTCAATTGTCAGTGACATTTTCTCCTTATGTATGTCCCAAAATGCCAAATCAGTGTGTTGGTATTCCAGTCTCATCTGTGAGTTACTGAACACACAAAAGCAGGTCTAAATTATTGCAGCTTGCACATGGCCCTGGGCAGCCCTTCCTGGGCTTTCAGGCACTGACAAGGCTGATTTCTTTTCAGCATCTGCTAAAGGAGGGATGACTGCTCATGCAGGGTCACCACATACAGCTTCTTTGGGTTTTTGTTACTCCTGTTCAGACTTTGTTCCTATTAGAAAAATACACTTTTCATATTTATATTCTGTTGACTTTGACATTTCCATTGAAAATGTTGGCAATAATTGTCATTAATGTATTTGATGGCATTATCTGAGTGTTTAGGAACCAAAATTACACCTCATGCCCTACAGTCTGATTCATTTTTGGAAGACTATAGGTAATTGTTGCAGCAGTGTTTTCCAGCCTCGTCTTCTGCTAAAAGGAGTTTTCCAGTTTAGAGGTAAAAATACAAGATACTTTAAAAAAAAAATTCCTTTCTTCTATCTATTATTTTTCAAAGAAAGCTACATTGTAAAAAGCAGAGCATTTACATTCATTTAACTCTCCAACTTCTGCTAAATTTTTAAGTACAAAATAAATTTTTTGTCTTGAAATAATTCTATTCTGCACAGTTTAAGCCTTCAGAGTTATGCTTAGGCCATGCACTTGGGTCATTCACCACAAATGAGAACCTAACACAGTCTGGTCAAGCAGGAATTTACAGGTGAGAAGAGACACTTTGAATATTTAGGCTTTTATGTACAAGTGGGAAAACTACCCCCTCAGGTTTCTTTCATCAGATATTTAATATATGTAACAGTAGACCTAAACCCTTTTCTCTGTGTCTGTAAATAATTGGCTAATTTTTAAAACCATGGGTATTCAATCTTATCCTGAACATATGTTTGTGTTAGGCACTGAAATGTGAATTAATTGGTTCAGTTGTGTGCTTAGCTCACAATATCAGTCATCATGATTTTCCTTTTGAAAGGCAGAACTTGGTAAAAATGACCTTCCCTGCTTTTTTAGAGGGACATGAACTGAACAGCCCATTACAGCTGTTCAGAACTGTTCTGGTACCAGGTTTTATAAAGAAAAGTTCTCAAAGGTCTATTTCTGTTAGATTCACAATACTTGCTATATTAATTTATGTGCATTTATTAAGACTCCTGGAAAAATTATTCCTTTACATATTGAAGGCAAAATTGTGTGCAACTTATGACAAGGAAAAGTGGTGTGATTTCAGGGTCTTTAGCATTTTCTTTAGATGTTAACTGATTTGCTGTTGTTTTAAACTGAAAAAAGCTGCACCCTGTTTTCTCACGTTTGGGAATACACCTTGCAGTGTTTCTGAGTGTAAATTCAGATGTAACAGAAGCAACGAGATAAGTGGTGTCTACATATTGAAAAAAGATTAGTATTTATTTGACAGTTTCTGAAGAGTAGCTGCTTCATTTAAACTAACCAGATAAAGGCCTGGAAGAGAAAGGGAACTTAAATATAGACTTTAAAAGGTTCACAAATACATACTTCAAGGAAGATAAGCAACATGTATGAAGGACTATGTCCTATCTCCTGCCCTGAAATTTAATGGCAAGAATCTCCCTGAACAGCAATGGAAACTATATTTCCTCCCCATCCTCCCCTTGAATCATGCAACAATTCATAAGGAAATTCATAAGAAGTGGCATTTGGATGTTTTCTTAAGGAAATTAATAAGAAGTGGCATTTTGGATGTGTGAATGTTTTAGGCAACGTGAATTCCACAGGCAGGGATCCAAACACGGATCAGGAGCACCATGAACCTCTGCTAGTACAGGAGTTTGTTACTAAGAGTCAGACTGGAAAGTATTGATCCCAAATAGTGTCCCAATTCATGGTGGGAATGATTTTAAGAGTGAAACAGACCAGTCTAGGAGAAATGGTTTAGTTGAGCTCAGAAGAAAATATTCCTATGAGGAAAAGCAGCTGAGTGCTGCTCCCCACCCCTGTGCTCTTTCTACCAGGCAGAGAAAAGAGGCAGCTGCAGTGGTACCTGAAGCATCAGGTAATTTCCTGAATTGTAGGTGGGGAGAGATGTTCATGGTGCTGCTCATGGAAGCTCTAGGAAATGTGGAAGAGCGAGACACAAGGAGTGGGAGTGTTTGACACCACAGTGGGGGAATGCAGGCAGTGAATTTATTTATGGCACATGTAATCCTGTTCTGACTAACACTACTCTGCCTGGCATTTTTAATGACTTCACAGGTTAAACTATTAAAATTAAACTGGGTATAGGTGTCAGCTTAGAAATCTTCTCCCTGGGCCAGGAGAAACACACATCAGTTAAATGAAATCACAGCAGTCTAGCAGGTGATAATTGTGTGAAGAAATGGAGACATTCCCTCTGCATGCTTGGCAAATCTAGTACAATTCACAGGAATTAATCTTGCATTCTTGTATTTTTTTGAACTGAAACAGGAAATTTAGCAGTACAAATCAATATATTCCTGTTTTATTGCAGCTATCTATGATATTAAATACAGGTAAGAGCCCAGGAATATGTTACTGCTAAACAATGGAAGGCAAAGCACTTAGAGGAGGGCAAAGCAGCAAAAATAATGAAAAACTCATTAATCAGACTCCTAGTTCTGCTTTTAGGTCCCTGAAGAGATGGAAGGATAGGACATTTTGCTTTTAAAATGGTATCTACAGCACGATGATGTGTTTTCATCCATTATTTCAGTGTGTGAGGTACACTGGTTGGAGTCTTTCCATGCTAAGGACCTCACAACCAGCCCGTCACTGTCCCAGCTTACCTTGAGTCCCCTGAGGCTCTCTTGGCATTTAGGGATTGTTATTGGTCAGAGATGCTCTTTTATTTGTTCTTGTATTTAAAGTTTGCTTTTTTATTGCCTTTGCATGCATACATTTAGACCCAATCTGTTTTATTGGATGATTCAATGGGAGCAGGGTTTTGGGGATTTTTATCCCACTCCTTTTTAACCAACACTTGTTTCCTACAATTCAGAGTTATGATTTCTGTCTCAGAAATGCCCTAAATGTAGAACTGACTTATTTTTACTTCATTATTTCACCTCTTAAGGTACATGCAGTGTCTTATTGGGAGTCCTGAAGATTTTCTTTAGGTGTCATGAGGAAAATAATTGGCAGGTTACTAATCATTTCCTGCTGTGGGGGAGCTGACAGTGGAAAGAAGGTAAGAGGAACGAGCTTCTCTGATTTGAAATGGATGAAAGAGTAAAAAATGACCCTACTCTACCAATGTTATTTTCTTTCTGAAGATAGATTGGGTTTTTTTCTTCCTTCGACCTCCAGTAAGTGTGGAATTAATAAGAAAAGGCTGAAACATTGCTACTGAAACAAACATTGTCAAATCAGTTTGCTCAGTTTTCTGTCCATGTTGCATTTCCATTGTTTTCTCCATAAGGAACACGTTTGTTCCTTCAATGTGCCATTTATGTTGTTGCTTGGCATCATATGTTCTGCAGGAAGTTTCTCAGCTTTTCTCTGTAGCTTTTGGCATTTAAACACTGATCATCAAAGCAGTTTTGTGGAGTTGAGATGTAACTTCAGAGGTTTTAGTGTTTGCTCTTCTAGAAATGCAGAAATACCAAGTGACACCAGTTCAGAAGATTTAGGTTCCCTTTTGGCAAAGCTGTCAACTTTTGACATTTCTGGTCACTTTTCTTTTCCCCCAGCTCAAAAAGAGATTGATCCTTTCTTTTTGCAGGTCTCTTGTTGATGTTCTTACACCATTATTCTCAAAGAATTCCAGGGAATGATAGTCTTGATTTGTGTGGCTTATTTTATTCGAGATGACTCAGAGCTTAAAAGGAAATGGCCACTGTTCCTAAGCAAATTAGTCCAAAGTCTATTCCATCCATCCTGTCTTCATGGCAGAAGCATCTAAACAAGTTATCAAAACAACTTAGATATGACCTTTTTTTTTTTTTGTGGGGGTTTTGGTTTTGTTTGAGGTTTTTTTGTTTGTTTGGGTTGGGGCTTTTTTAGGGTTTTTTTGTCTGTTTGGGGTTTATTTTGGTTTGGTTTTTTGTTTGTTTTTTGGGGGATTTTTTTGGGTTTTTGTTTTGTTGGTTTTTTTTTGTTGTTTGTTTGTTTTTGGAGGTTTGTTTTGGTTTGGTTTTTTGTTTTTTAGGGGTTTTGGGGGGGTTTTTGGGTTTTTTTTTTTTTTTTTTTTTTTTTTTTTTTTTTTTTGGTTTTGGTTTGGTTTGGTTGTTTTTGGTTTTTGCTAGTTAGGCATAGGTGAAAATTTACATTCCTGTCTCATGACCTTTTAGAAAAATATTTATTTCCCTATTGTTATACTGTTTCTCAGGCAGCAATTTTCCCATGGGCACTATCCCCTCTTAACCCTTTGCTGAGTTTATCTCCAGTTTTTAACAAAAAAAAGCCTATAAAACTGGAGATTTCCTGCAGGAGGAAAAAAAAAATATCAATCACTGCTTGATATATGATGCACAATGAAAGGGAATGTTTGGATGTAAATCCTGTTTGGCATTTCTCTTACATTCTGAGAAGATTGTTTATCCACTGAGCCCCTCTTTTGTGCGATGAGCTGTTCTTTTCATACCTTTAACTCAAATATTTCAGTTGTCTGCTTTGTGAGGTGACTTCCCACACAATTACACCAACACACTGGAGGCAGGAGTGAGCGTGGGTCAGAGCTGGATGCAGAGGGCTGGGGAGGCATTTTTAAACAGAGAAGAAGCCACAATCTGTACCCTCACATGTATACAGGAACAAAACTTCTCCTCAGACACAAGGAAGGCCTTTCTTGAGAGTAGCAGCACTAAAAGTATCAAAAAAATCTCTGGATTTTTCCTGTGTTTCGCCCCTTGCCCCCAAAATATTTTCTGCTGAGATTTTTTCTTGCTGAAAGTTTTGCAAGCTTTTTTAAGACCAGCTTTCCAAAAGAACATCCATGCAGTGCATGATGTTTGTCAATCAGATGTTGTAGCAGACCTTTCCACGTGACCCAAACTGATTGTGTGCAAAGTAACACTGGATGGATTATGTCCTGATGGGCAGCAGGAACATTTTGAAATTTCTGTGGTGCTAATCTGTAAATCTGGTTACAGAGAGGAACGTTTGTCATGCTGAGGGGTAAATCCAGTGTCATTGCATGGATTATTTTACTGGGTTTGGTGGGGACTTTTTCTCCAATGATCATTTGATCTGGGTTATGAACCTGGCTTGCTGCATCAGGATATTTTTGAAATGGACATAATTTAATAGGATTTGTAAGAGATCCCACACATGGGAGGAGGATGTGCAGCAACCTCCCTCTGGTGCAGCAGCCTCTGCTCACCAGGCAAAGTTCACACTTGACCTAAGGAACCTGGAAAATTGGAATCGTGAACAACAATAACCAAACCCTTTAAAAAGTTGGACCTTGAAGCTGTTGAAGGGTTCTGGGTTTTGCATGGACAGGAGTGTGAAATACCCCTGCAATGAGCTCCAAGAGAAACTCGCTGTCAGGAAGGGTTTATGGATGTTCTGTGCAGAGTGATGCTGGCTGGATTATTGCTAATGCTTTGAGAAGTACAATCGAACCAGCCTAGGTTTTCCTAGCTCACTGAACCAAGGGACATAAACCAAGCTTACCTTCTGACAATAGCATTACAAGCTCATTTTTCTAGATAAGATTTAACATTAATTTGTGTTTTCCTTGCTACTTTATTAATTAAGCAACTGTGGTGGTGCTCAGGCTGCAGATCAACTCCAGCAAACAGGAAAGAAAGTGAATCATGTCTGGACTATTAACTCAAATGAGAGTCATGAGGTGTCCTAAGCCTATTTTCTGTTGGAGTTTTGGGCTTTGAAACTCATGTTGAATCAGAGCAAGGCTGAACTGTAAACTATGGTCTGATTCAGGTAATTTTGATTCCTGTAAAGAAATGCCTAAATCAATTAATGCTAACACAGGTAGACAGAACAGCTGGCTTGGATCATTCCTACATTTTCAGATGTTGCCAAAGGTGGGTTAGAAAAGCTGTACTTAGAAACTGCAGAAGTGCTTGGGCCAGAGTGACTTGGAAACTGTAGGCACCCAAGAACTCCTTGTGACACAAACAACCTCCTTTGTCCCAAATAACCTCAGAAGGGGCTATGGGCACAAGCAGAACTCTGCACGGAGCTGATTAGCTAATCCCATGTCAGTGGAATTTAATGGGATTGGAAGAGTGAGGGCACAGTCAGGTGAGTGAGGAAACCTTCCTGGAACTGGTGAGATTCATTAACTTTGGTGCTGTGATTTATGGTGCCGCTGACAGGACTGACACTGCTGGGATCACTTAATTTATCTTTATAAGAGAACCTGTATTGAGCAATTGCCAAGAGTTATTGAAAGTTCCCTGTCTCCTACAGTGTGCATTAGTAGAAAAAAAGGTCATGCTAAACTCTTATTTTTATCTGGATTTCCTTGGGTGATCCTCATGCTGCTTTAATGGTTGTGCATGTGAGCATAAACATTCAAATGATCAGTTTTCACATAGTGTCACCTGAAATACTTCTTTAAGAAAGTAAGTACTTGGTAAGATGCTAGTTATATTTGACAGAATGAACTCCAAATTTGGATATTTTCTGATACTTTTATACATGTGAATTTAATTGTCTCTTCTTGTTCTGCCATCAGAGTTGTTCTCAGTCCTGTTTTCTCCATGCTGGTTTCACAGGACATTGAGCACTTAATTGTTAGTGTGCAGTCGCTTATTTTTCATTCAATCACGTGGCCTTGGTGTGATAATGAAGGAAATGGACTGGGAGGATGGGGCCTAACAATTAAAAAAACCTTTAAGATAAAGGTTTGTTTTTTAATGTGACAATTAAAACTAATTAACCTTTAGACTATGTTTGAATCCAGTGAGATTTAAAAGTTTCTTTAAAGAAAGCACTGTAACTTAAAATGTGCTTTGTTAATTTAATGTTTTAATACATTTAAATTAGCTATGTAATTTGAAAGAAAATTACTTTGCCATCACTTTGAAACTTGCTTCCATTGGTTTCTAATGGGACTTCAATTCTTTTCCAGATATAATCTGTTTCATGAGGGTGGCTTCACGTTGCAATAATCCTTCTCATTACATTTCTAGGACTTAACTCCTCTATTCCTTAACAACACTCTTGGCAACTAGCACAGAGCAGTTTCCTGTTCCAGGACTACTCTGCTTTTTAAAAATAGCACTGAAGCTCTGTGAGGTTTGCCTAAGAGCTCTTCTTGATGACTAAACTGAGGATTATCAAATACCTGCAATGTTGCCAACATGCAGAAGAGATCTCAAAATCTCTGGGTTTGTTTGCATTCCCTGGACCTAAGAAAAATGTCTGGTGGGTTGGGGAAAATAGTTCTATCTTTGTTTTTTTGTTTGTTTGTTTGGGTTTTTTTAGTAGTAGTTGTTGCACAAAACCTTTCCAAAAAAGCTGAGTGGGGCTGCTGCACAAATTTGAGTCAAGAATTCTGTATGCAGCATTTCCAGACGGATGTTTCAAACCCCTGCAGCACACACTGGGAGAAATCCTGATGGTTTCTTGCTGTGTTACAATCTCGTTTCCAGTGCCTGCTGCTGGCTCACAAATGTCTGGTTTGCAGTGCATCAGAAGGACTCCTGCTCCTCACACACAGTAAGGATGGTGTCTTTGTAGTTCAGTGCTGTTTCCAAAACTGTATTTAAGTAGATGTAGCTGATTGTACAGTGTCTGAAAGGACTGAGCCTGCAGGGTGTCTCTTTAGACTGTGTGATTTTTTCTTTGGCTTGGAGAAGTGCCAAAGAAAATGAAATGGCATGTGATAAACTTGCCTTCTTTTCTAATGGCAAAGGCTCTTTGGAAAACTGCCAGTACAATGACCATTCCTCTTCAACTAAGCAGTGTCAGAAAACAGCCTTGTCCCATCAAACAGGGAATAATAATATTATGTTGCCTTTGTTACTTTGATCAGTGTTTTTATAAATTGATTCATTTAAAGAATAAAGAAAAACGAAGAGTCTCTGAAGATAGACTCTTAGATTAATTTAGAGATAAACACTTTTTATTAGTTGTTCTTTCTATTTCTCCATTAATTTAGGGGTTTGTTTTAACTATGTTATTCCAGTTTTTCTCACATTTCCTATGTCAGATTCTGTTTGCATGTCATTGCCTAGGTAGGCTAAAATAGGGGGATGAGCAAGCTCTGGGCATACTCAGTGGTTTGTATTCTCCTCTAGTTAGAGAAAAAAGGCCTCTTTTCTTCAGTTCACCCTATTTGTTTGCATTACAGGTCTCCATTGCTTGCATTGCATGTGGTTTCAAAAGGGGCTTTAGGCCAGAAACATCTGAGTGATGGAAATTAAGCCTTTCTGAGCAAACTGTGGGAACAGCATCTTTCAGATGGAAAGACGTTTCCCCCTATTAGTTACTAACAGTTCCACCAGCCTGTGGTGCAGATGCTCACCCATGTATTTACACAAGCTCCATAAAACAGGATCTTCAGAAATACAGAGGAAAATGTGAAGTAATTATGAAAATGCAGAGCCAGCCACTGGCAGTTTTTTCTGCTTCTGAGAGTGAGAGGCAAATGATGTTCTTACTAAAATCCAAGTCAGAAATGGCTAAAATTGGCATTTATATACAGCCAGGAAATAGATGTCAGGTTTAAGTGGGTGGTGGAACTCCAAATTGAGCCAATAGTTAAACTCAGTGCTGTGATGAATATAACATACTGAATTAATCATGTTCTTTGTCCATTGAGGCAAAATGTTACTGAGAACTAATCCAGATTAAAGATTATCTAAAATGCAGTTTTAGACTGCTTTGTAAATCATGCTGTAAGGATCTGGAATAGTCCTCATCCTGGTTCCAAGTGTGTTAGTTATCAAGGTCATTTATAAATGGAATGCTCTTGGCAGCCAGTGATGGTGTAACTCTCCTCTACTGGCAGTGAGGAAATTCCAAACTCTAGATCAAATGTATAATAAAACATTTACTACATGGCACAAAAGCTTGGTTGTGTGGTTTTGGGTTTTTTTTTTAAATATGGGTATACACTTGCAAATCTTAGCTGAGATGTACTGGTTCAAAACCACCAAAGCCCAACATCTGTTGTCCTGAAGGGCGTTTTGAGCTCCAAATCTGTTGCACGAGTGCATGTTGCTGCACCCAGTGGTGGTGTTCTTGTTTCCTTTGGGTTACTGAAGCCCTGTGTTCACCTGGTAACTTGGGCACGGGGTAACAGCAGCGTGTTTGAGCTGGGATCTGTAATTGCCACAATGGTGTTGAGCTCACGGGGGGTGAGAGCACTCAGCAGTGTTGAAGAGCAATGACTCTTCTGAGGCAGTGGGTAGCACCATTGCTGTCACAATATTCAGGTGCTTCTCCTGTCTGGGGGTGATCCCTTGCTTGCCAGAAAAAGGATTCCTTTCCTCCTGTGTCTCCTAACCATGGGAGTTGGTTTGGGCTGTGTGGCATGGCCAGAACAACAGCTTTGGTTTGATGGTCCTGATTTAGGCTGAGGTGTTGGAACAGAAAGCTTCCCAGCAGGTAACATGATTTTCATACCTTATTATCCCCTTTCCCATTTCCTGTCCCTTTTTTCTTGCTGGCATACTTCCCTGTCTCCTATCCAGTCTTTTCCCTTGCTTGCTTTTTATCTTGGTCCCAGTTTTGCTGCATCTATACCCAGATCTGGCATTTCTGATGCCATTACCTAGATAATCCCAGTCTTATGTGCTGCTACTGGTGCAGTTACACAAATGCTGCTGGCCTCTACTCTCCAGAAAATCCCAGTACTCTCCTTCAATTATCTGTGGAATTGATCTGTTTTTCATGTAACTTCCACATTCCTACCTGTGAAGCCTAGTTGTTCTTTCATTTCTGCTGTCTGTAACTCTTCTCACCTGTGGATTTTTCCATGCCATGCTCAGCAGATTTCCATGCCATGCAGCCCTAGTAGGTATTTAAACAAACTCTCTCCTTCTGCCATGCCTTTGCCCAGGTGGAAGAGCTTCTCTGGGCAAGAGCAGGTTTTTTGATCATTCCAAATGTCTACAAAAGGCTTTTCCCTTGCCCAGCAACCCAAAGAACTGAAAGAAAACCGTCATGGTAGGACACTGAGCACTGAACTGAAAGATACTCTAGTACTTCATCACTGCAGTTTAGTTATTTTAAGAAAAAGCTTAAATATTTTGTGGCTCGTGGGCTTCCTGTTGTCTCAAAAGTTGTGCTGTCATTTCTACAGAGACAGAGATTCTTTTTCCAAAGTAGCATCAATATTCCAAAGGTTTCCCAGGCTAACATAATGATTCTGTTTGGTATCCACAAAGATCAGAAGTGGTCTTTCAGAAGAGTAGGTAAGAGAAGGATCAGTTCTATTACTGATCAGATGAACTGGATAGAATAAAGACACATTAATATTTAGAAGTAAAAAATTATTATGTAAATATTAATACTAATAATAGTTAATAGTAATAGCTTAAGAGTTAGTAATTAGTAATTTTAGTTTAATAGTAATTCTAGTTTAATAGTTAATAGTAATACTTTTCCTCACATAGTATCCTTTTTAGTAACTTCAAAGGAAGCTAGAGGAATTTTCTTTAAATTATCTCACTTTTACAAGTTTCTTCCTTTAGGCACAGCCAATCATGGAAATAAAAGGAATTAATATAATAATACATAGAGGATTTACTAAAACATTTGATTTAATTTAGAAGTAGCATGTCTATTATCTCTGACCTGACCTTGAGACACTGGGGGATGAACTTGGATTCCCGTGGGAAGCAGCCACTGTTGGCATCCAGGCACCCATGCCTGCTAAAATCACCAATATCACAGGATTTCTCCCAGATCAAAGCTGCCAGCAGCTCAGACTCCGGCTGCCCTTGGAGCCCCAGATGCCACCTCTGATCTGACCTCAAGACACCGGGGACTGAGTATTGTTTCCTTTGGAAAAGGGCCACTGTTCACATCCAGGCCTGCAGCCACACCAGCCCACCCCAATCCCAGTTCCTGGGGCTTTGGTGAGGGACAGGAGGCAGTGCAGGAGCTGTCACTCCCAGCCTGGGGCACCTGCCCTCACCCCAGTCCTTGCCACAGGCAGGATAGCATTGTTCCAAGCCAGGACTTCATTGGAGGGTCATCATGTCCTTGGGAATTGCTTGAAGGTAGGATTGAACTTGTTTCTGCGCTTCCCATCCGTTTCCCAAACAAGCCAAAGTGTTGGGTCTGGGCCACGCAGCTGGGAAAATGGAGCTATAAAATAGTTTGTTCTGTCTGATATGTCAGAGGCTGGTCTCAATTTTAACTGAAATCTCAGGTAACTCTTCCCTGAAATTGGGTCAAAAGAAGATTTCTGTACACAGATACATTTTTGCAGCACTTTGTTAGGAAGCCTGGTGAGCCATTGGATTTGAGCTGCCTTAGCCTTGGAAACAAGTTCCTGTTTTAGAAGCTTTCAGCAAATTATTGAAGTTCTCCTGAAATCCAGCCTGTCAGTAGCAGCTTCCCATCCAATTCTCAGAGGTTCTGGTCATACCATGGAATCACGGGCTGCTTCGCCTTGGAAGGGATACAAAGACACTCTGGACTCTGTTGTCCAATTCCATGGCAAAGAGCACATCCCAAACTGCCTCCTCACCCTCATG
Organism: Onychostruthus taczanowskii; assembly: GCF_017590055.1. NCBI lineage: Eukaryota > Metazoa > Chordata > Aves > Passeriformes > Passeridae > Onychostruthus > Onychostruthus taczanowskii. The sequence continues at coordinate 6,394,048 of NW_024502458.1, forward strand.
GACAGCAGGAATGTCTTCCATAGCTCCTGTTGAGGAATGGCAGTGCCTGTTGGGAGCTCCGGCAGGAGCACCTGGAGCCCAGGTAAGAACAGCAATGGGATTGTTTTGGCTGCTGTTGGATGTGGTTTTCTCCCTTTAAGAGGTTCCACTGATTGATGTTTTCAGAGTTGTTTCCTAGGTGTCATTTGAAGGTAATTCCAAAAGTTTGGAAGTAGTTGGGAAACAGTGGGGGGGAAAATGTGAACCTGATCCATTTCTAGTAATTCCAAACTTCTCCCACAGCACCGCTCTGGGGTTAAAGGATAAAGATGCAGAGGAACAAGTGTTGTAAAAACCCCCCTCTGCCATGGTCAGTGACATCCTCCTAGAGTGTGCCTGGAATCTGCTCTGTGCCAGGCTGGTGGAATGGGTGGGGTTTTCTCCCTGAGCCCAGTGCTGGGCAAGTTTGGGGCTTCCATGGGAAGAAGCCTGGGAGCTGCATTTTCACACCTGGGAGGCTCCATGCCTGGAAATGTTTCCAGTCCTGCTATTTGTTTTTTTCCGAAACTGGGCATTACATTTCTTCCCTGAGTCAGGTGGTTTTCCCTGGATTGTTGGGATTGCAGACTGGGTGTTTAAAGGCTCTGATGTCTCTTTCTCCTGAATGGAGGAATGAGGAAATGGGGATGCTCCCAACTGTCACAGAGATGTGGGAACAGCCTGGTTGCAGTGAGGAATGTGGTGCCCAGCTCATGATGTGCACCCTGAGATGGTCTTTCCTGTTGTTTATTCCTTAGAGCCTGTTGGAGC